>NC_040077.1:83700215-84354329 GCF_003369695.1 Bos indicus x Bos taurus | reverse complement strand
TTTCATGTAAATTATTTTATTTTGAACTTTAAGATAACCTTTACTTAATCTTGTCATCCTCTAAAAATAATGATAAGTCACTTATAATTAATGAAAATAATTCAGATATTCCACTGGAACATTGCTATTGCATGGTTTAAATAAAATGACTTTTGCCCAAGTTTTCCACATTTGTAATTATCCTTCCTCTTTTTTGAAAATAACATTGCTTAATTATGTATAATCAAACTTGGTTGACAGCCTTATGCACAAAGTAGGCTCTCAGCTATTGACTGATGTCCTAATTTAAGGTTAATTGCAAGTGTCTGAGTAGGCTGACACAATTTAGCAGCTTGGAAACTGTGCTTTGTAAGTAAGCATAAATTATTAAAACCTTTAAACATTTAACCTTTAAATTTATCATTAAATCAACTGTAAGTTAAATTAGGGGGAAACGTTCATAGAATATTTAAAATAAAATGCACTTTGATTATTAAAATGGAGGGTAAAACTTTCAGTGTCTCATAACCGTAGCTCATTTCCTTAAATAGAGCAGTTGTTTGTGTTATATGATAAATACCTCTTATGAGTTTCACAAATTAGATTAAAACACTCTCTTTACTATGAAAAAAGTCTAAAAGATCATGGACTCTCCAGTCTTCACAGTGAACTACTACTGTACGTTTTTTCTTCCACAGAGAGCTAAAAAAGGAAAACTCGAGGTGTGACTTTGTAATTTAAAAATGTATCCCTGGGGTTAAAATCTGGCAGAATTTTTAACTTACTCTACTTGTAGGTGTTGATAAAAGTTTACTTCTATTTTTGAGGTTGACCTGTGCAGCAAAAAGCTAGAACGAGCTGAACAATTGATCGGAGGCCTTGGGGGTGAGAAAACACGATGGAGCCAGACAGCTCTGGAGTTGGGGCAGCTGTACATCAACCTGACGGGGGACATCCTTGTTTCTTCAGGGGTCGTGGCTTACCTTGGAGCCTTCACATCTAACTATCGACAGGTAGGGAATACTTGTCCACCTCTAGGGTCTCCTCTTGATCCTCCTGGTACATCCAACGTTAATCTTGGATTTTTTTGTTGTTGTTGTTTGGATTTCTTGCTAAGTATGAGGGAGAAAAATGTTCGCAAGTGATTTTTAGTTGTGTATTTTAATTATTCAGTAAGTTAGCTTGGTGACAAAAAAATACTATATTAAATACTCTTATAATTGTTTTAGAATTGTTTTTGAAACAAAAAGATCTACTTTAGCACATCATGTGAAATGGTAGGCCCTAGTAATAAAATTTTAGTTCTTATAAACAAGTATAAAGGTATCAGGATTTTTTTTGATGTTTTTAATCAACTACTCTCAATGAGTCTCAATAATAAATCATTTTCAAATGATTTCAGAAGCTAAAGCATCTTAAACCTTCAGTTTTAGTTTAGGAAAAGATGAGCCTGCCTAAAAACAATTGATCAGGGGCATCTTTCCTAAGAAAATAAATACCAAGTTCCCTGCTTCAAATTCCTACCCTCTGATGAATTCTGCCTCAGTCTTATCCTTGACCCCCACTCCTAACCCTACTTCTTCTCCCGGCTTTTTTCTTCCACTTTCAGTTTCTTTCTCAATGAGACCCAGCATATTCTTCAGCTCTCTTTAGGAATACAACCCAGGACATGGCCCTTCCAAAGCAGAAGAAGGCAATGAGAATAAAGAGAAATTTGAAGCATTTGGCAATAGCTTCTGGTGTCAAGGGAGGAGAGAAAAATGAAAACCCACTTCTAAAGTGGGGCTTTGTCACTTTACAAAGCATTTGTTTGTTCATGGTCTCAGTTGAGATTCACTTGATTTCAAGGTTTCTCTTAAGTAGGGTTGATTCTTGGAGGCCACTATTTTGGTTTGTTTGCTTGCTTTTAACCAACTGGTTTAAATTCCTCATATTGATCATGCTTCTGTCTTCAGGCTTCTGAGTTCTTGAAGCCCTTGTCCTGGCACATGAGTTTCATATTCTTCTTAGCTTTCTGTCTTCATTTGTGTCTGAACAACTATCTACGATTATAGCCTCTACATGAAAGTGAAAGAGGAGAGTGAAGAAGTTTGCTTAAAACTCAACATTCAGAAAACTAAGATCATGGCATCTGTTCCCATCACTTTATGGCAAATAGATGGGGAAACAATGGAAACAGTGACAGACTTTATTTTGGGGGCCCCCAAATCAGTGCAGATGGTGAGTGCAGCCACAAATTAAAAGATGCTTGCTCCTTGGAAAAAAAGCTATGACCAACCTAGACAGCATATTAAAAAGCAGAGGCATTACTTTACCAACAAAGGTTCGTCTAGTCAAAGCTATGGTTTTTCCAGTAGTCATGTATGGATGTGAGAGTTGGACCATAAAGAAAGCTGAGCACTGAAGAATTGATGCTTTTGAACTGTGGTGTTGGAGAAGACTCTTGAGAGTCCCATGGACTGCAAGGAGATCCAACCAGTCCATTCTAAAGGAGATCAGTCCTGGGTGTTCATTGGAGGGACTGATGCTGAAGCTGAAACTTCAATACTTTGGCCACCTGGTGAGAATAACCAGCTCATTGGAAAAGACCCTAATGCTGGAAAAGATTGAAGACCGGAGGAGAAGGGGATGACAGAGGATGAGATGGTTGGATGGCATCATCAACGCAATGGATGTGAGTTTGAGTAGGCTCTGGGTTTGGTGATGGACAGGGAGGCCTGGTGTGCTGCAGTCCATGGGGTTGCAAAGAATTGAATATGACTGAGCAACCGAACTGAACTGATAGCATTGACATCTTGTAGTTCAAATAATTAACATTTAATATGACACTATTTACCTATAGTCTTAGACTTGTTTGCTTGACAGTTTTAGAGCCTGAGGCTTATAATGATTAAGAAAATTGCTCATAACCACACAGCTGGTTAATGACAGAGCAGAAATGAGACTTGTCATCACCCGAATCCTCACTGAGCCCTCTTTCTACTCTTCTACGTCAACTTGGACTAATGGAAGAAGTAGCTGCAGAGCTTCCTACACTTCTCTGTTAGTCCCCACTGTACCCTGAGTGTCTGCACTGCCCTCCAGTGCCATGCCTGAAAGTCAGCATTCTGGGGCAACCCCTCCAAATCCAGCCCTCTCCAATGACTCCTTCCAAAACACAGCATCTTGTTCTCACTCCCTAGTCACCTGCTTCCACTAGAATGAGGGCTACCAGTTGGACCACCCACACAAATGCTTTCTGAAAAGCATTGAGACCAGAACTGAGACCTTGAAATTTACTGACAGAAGCAAAGCAACACTTCAGCTAGACAAAAGATCTAAGCTCATAGCTTCTTCCATGAACTCACATCCACTGTCCCCACCTCTGATTCAAGTAGACACATCATCCCATCCCATCTAAGAAGACTTGAAGGCAATTTTATCTCTTCCTTGTTTTACTGTAGCAACCTAGGCTTTTACTTATCTAGTCTCTACTGTCACTGTTCCTTCCTTTGAATTTATTCTCCACGTCCTACACTGTAATCATTTATCTCTTTCTCCTGGGTCAGGGCAGCTGGCAATTTATGCTGCATCAAAAGTTTCCCATTTGATTCTAAACACAAGGGTAATAGTAGCAACTTCAGTTCTCTACCCAGATCCCCACCTGGCTTCCTGTGCTTTCACATCAAACAACCAGTGCCTGTGGTTTACTTTGGCTGACTTCCCTTGGGTTCTTAGAACCCACTTTGCCCAGCATCCAGTCCCATCACTTCATGGGAGATAGATGGGGAAACAGTGGAAACAGTGTCAGACTTTTTTTGGGGGGGTTCAAAAATCACTGCAGATAGGGACTGCAGCCATGAATTAAAAGACGCTTACTCCTTGGAAGGAAAGTTATGACCAACCTAGATAACATATTAAAAAGCAGAGACATTACTTTGCCAACAAAGGTTCGTCTAGTCAAGGCTATGGTTTTTCCTGTGGTCATGTATGGATATGAGAGTTGGACTGTGAAGAAGGCTGAGCGCCGAAGAATTGATGCTTTTGAACTGTGGTGTTGGAGAAGACTCTTGAGAGTCCCTTGGACTGCAAGGAGATCCAACCAGTCCATTCTGAAGGAGATCAGCCCTGGGATTTCTTTGGAAGGAATGATGCTAAAGCTGAAACTCCAGTACTTTGGCCACCTCATGCGAAGAGTTGACTCATTGGAAAAGACTCTGATGCTGGGAGGGATTGGGGGCAGGAGGATAAGGGGACGACAGAGGATGAGATGGCTGGATGGCATCACTGACTCGATGGACGTGAGTCTAGGTGAACTCCGGGAGTTGGTGATGGACAGGGAGGCCTGGCATGCTGCAATTCATGGGGTCGCAAAGAGTCGGACATGACTGAGCGACTGAACTGAACTGGAGAGCTAAAATTGCCTGGGAATTTACTTCCCTTTGAGATGGGCCTTAATGAAAGACAGATGTGAGAGCCTGAAGGTCTGTCTCCCTTCCTTCTGGTTGACACAAATCCATGGAATAACTTACACCCACTATAGGATAAAGCTGAAACTACCTGTGCAGAACTTTGGCCAATCCACCACCTTTTATTGGCTTCTTCCCCATCCTTATACTGACTCTCTTAATATCTCTTCCTTAATAAATCACTGCGGGGAGCCAGCAGGAGGCTTTCCGCCCGTGGCAAAGGTCGTGAGGAAGGAGGCTCGACATACGCAAAGGCGGGATTGAGCCTCAGGAGTCCCCCTGGAAATCCTCGAGCATCTACCCCCATAACCAGAGCCTGCCTACTTTACTACTTTGTGCTCTCACCTACACCTCTGACTTTACGGGGGGTTGTCCCCCCACCACCTCTTTCGGAGAAGGAGTTAACTTAGAGCTCCAGTTAATAATAATTCCTGGGCATGACAGGAGTGTTCCAAACTTACAAACTCCTCTGAAGGTTCTCTAGCCTGCCTGACAGGCTTGTCCAGGCCACATGTGATTGCTCACAGCCTCCCAACCGTGAGAGGCACGAGATGCTTTAAACCTTCTAAAAACAGGTTCCTTAGAAAAGTTAGAAAACCATTAGTATAAGTATAGTGGGCTGATTAGAAATTGTATTGGTGAAGGGTTTTTCATTTGTTGAGCCAATGTTTGTTGCTAAGACTCCACATCCCCTGCCCTTATACACATTAATGAATATATAGAAGAAATAAGTATTAACCTTTGATATAAATCACGTTAGACCTTAGGCTAAGTAAATTATTTCCTTAACTAAAACCCACTACACCCTCACCCTATAGGAATGTAACTTTATTTGGGTGGCGTCTGTTTTAAGAATAATCACCCCTGGAGAAATAAGTGTTGACTGACTGCTGTCACAAGGAGAGGGTCATAAATTGTCAGCAGGCCCCCCTGGCCAGAAGATGATGTAACACCCCTAATACCTCTGTATACATTTGTATGAAGCACCTGACTTTGATAAAAGTCAGTACTGCTGACCCTGTGTGACTTTTGTATAACATCTCAGTGTATAAAAACAGACTCTGGAAAATAAAGAATTGGGATCAGTTCCTCGAAAGACTGGTCTCCCCATGTCTCTCTCTCTCTCAAACTCTGGCTGAGTCTCCATCTGGAGTGCAGAGCTCGCCATGCTTACTAACTTTGCCTGGGCTTCTAAGATCCAACCAGGGAGGCCTCAGTGTCTCCTCTCCTTCGGGAGAATGGAAGGACACCTGCGGCCTACGTAAGTGGTGCAAGCTTCTTGTCTTGAAGTTTTATTGGTTTCCCGCGTAAACCGAGCTACTCAGCCTCTTTTCTCCACTGAATTTTCCTGCTGAGCTATCCTCATTCTATTACTCTTTATATCTCTAATTAATATTTAAATAAGTCGCCGACACCGTCCCCGCTTCGAATACCCTGGATCAGCTGGGGCTGGACCCCGACAAATCACTTCACGTAAATCTTCATGTCAGAGTCTGCTACTAGGAAACCCAAGTGAGGCAAAAGGCTTTAAAACAATCTTGGTTTTTTTATTTTTTCACTCTAACATCAAAGGTTTTGGATACCAAGAGCCCATAGTAAGTAGCTACAGCCCCTCTGTCCAGTCTTGAACCTGAGTAGTTGTCAATTATTCATCCACCCTTTTAGATTTTCTAGTACTCCTCATGATAAAATGTAGAAAATTCCAATTCTCCTGACATTACTGGGGCCACATGTTTGATTGTAATGCCCATGCCAGTCTCAAAGACAAAATTCTACGTTGCTGTAAGGACATACAGGCCCTGGAGTTGAATTAATTTGAACTTTTCTTTTTTTTTGGGGGGGGGGGACGTTTAAAATTGATTTTTAATGTTAATTTTTCTTTTTCTTAAATTAATTAATTTATTTATTTTACTTTACAATATTGAATTGGTTTTGCCATTCATCAACATGCATCCGCCATGGGTGTACACGTGTTCCCCATCCTGAACCCCCCTCCCACGTCCCTTTCCATACCATCCCTCTGGGTCATCCCAGTGCACCAGCCCCAAGCTTCGTGTATCCTGCATCGAACCTGGACTGGCGATTCGTTTCTTATATGATATTATACATGTTTTAATTTGAAATTTTAAAGAGATCTTTTCCCTACCGATAATCAAAGTCAAAACTGCTCTGGTGGTGGTACATACTTTCACCAAATTGTTGTTCAGTCACTCAGTCACATCTGACTTTTTGTGACCCCATGGACTGCAGCACACCAGTTTCCCTGTCCTTCACCATCTCCTGGAGCTTGCTCAAACTCATGTCCATTGAGTTGGTGATGCCATTCAACCATCTTGTCCTCTGTTGTCCCCTTCTCCTCTTTCCTTCAATCTTTCCCAGCATCAGGGGCTTTTCTAAGGAGTTGGCTCTTCACATTAGGTGGCCAAAACATTGGAACTTCAGCTTCAGCATCAGTCCTTCCAATGAATATTCAGGGTTGATTTCCTTTAGGATTGACTGGTTTGATCTCCTTGCTGTACAAGAGACTCTCAAGAGTCTTCCCCAACACCACGGTTCAAAAGCATCAATTCTTCAGTGTTCAGCCATCTTTATGGTCTGACTCTCACATCCATACATGACTATTGGAAAAGCCATAGCTTTGACTATATGGACCTTTGTCAGGAAAGTAATGTCTGCTTTTTAATACACCATCTAGGTTTGTGATAGCTTTTCTTCCAAACAAGATATCACCCTGAATGGTCAGTTTTCCATTTCCACCATCTATTTTGCCACCTGATTATTAGCCAGGGTTCTTGGCTTGTATTTTTATGTGCTCGTTCAGAGGCCCTCATGTTAATTTAACTTATTCTCTGCTGCTACATTCCTATAGATGTTGAATTGAGCCACTTAAATTTCTAACCAGAGTTCATCTGTGATGACATACTATACCTGTCAACTGTGGCTCAGACCATGAACTCCTTATTGCCAAATTCAGACTGAAATTGAAGAAAGTAGGGAAAACCACTAGACCATTCAGGTATGACCTAAATCAAATCCCTTATGATTATACAGTGGAATTGAGAAATAGATTTAAGGGCCTAGATCTGATAGATAGAGTGCCTGATGAACTATGGAATGAGGTTCATGACATTGTACAGGAGACAGGGATCAAGACCATTCCCATGGAAAAGAAATGCAAAAAAGCCAAATGGCTGTCTGGGGAGGCCTTACAAATAGCTGTGAAAAGAAGAGAAGCAAAAAGCAAAGGAGAAAAGGAAAGATATAAACATCTGAAAGCAGAGTTCCAAAGAATAGCAAGAAGAGATAAGAAAGCCTTCTTCAGCGATCAATGCAAAGAAATAGAGGAAAACAACAGAATGGGAAAGACTAGGGATCTCTTCAAGAAAATCAGAGATACCAAAGGAACATTTCATGCAAAGATGAGCTCAATAAAGGACAGAAATGGTATGGACCTAACAGAAGCAGAAGATATTAAGAAGAGATGGCAAGAATACACAGAAGAACTGTACAAAAAAGATCTTCATGACCCAGATAATCACGATGGTGTGATCACTGACCTAGAGCCAGACATCCTGGAATGTGAAGTCAAGCGGGCCTTAGAAAGCAGCACTACGAACAAAGCTAGTGGAGGTGATGGAATTCCAGTTGAGCTTATTCCAAATCCTGAAAGATGATGCTGTGAAAGTGCTGCATTCAATATGCCAGCAAATTTGGAAAACTCAGCAGTGGCCACAGGACTGGAAAAGGTCAGTTTTCATTCCAATCCCAAAGAAAGGCAATGCCAAAGAATGCTCAAACTACCACACAATTGCACTCATCTCACACGCTAGTAAAGTAATGCTCAAAATTCTCCAAGCCAGGCTTCAGCAATACGTGAACCATGAACTTCCTGATGTTCAAGCTGGTTTTAGAAAAGGCCGAGGAACCAGAGATCAAATTGCCAACATTCGCTGGATCATAGAAAAAGCAAGGGAGTTCCAGAAAAACATCTATTTCTGCTTTATTGACTATGCCAAAGCCTTTGACTGTGTGGATCACAATAAACTGTGGAAAATTCTGAAAGAGATGGGAATACCAGACCACGTGATCTGCCTCTTGAGAAATTTGTCTGCAGGTCAGGAAGCAACAGTTAGAACTGGACATGGAACAACAGACTGGTTCCAAATAGGAAAAGGAGTTCGTCAAGGCTGTATATTGTCACCCTGTTTATTTAACTTATATGCAGAGTACATCATGAGAAACGCTGGACTGGAAGAAGCACAAGCTGGAATCAAGATTGCCGGGAGAAATATCAATAACCTCAGATATGCAGATGACACCACTCTTATGGCAGAAAGTGAAGAGGAACTAAAAACCCTCTTGATGAAAGTGAAAGAGGAGAGTGAAAAAGTTGGCTTAAGGCTCAACATTCCAAAAATGAAGATCATGGCATCCGGTCCCATCACTTCATGGGAAATAAAAAACGCAGACGATACTTAGTAAGTATTCAATAGTGTGCTGTCTTAACTCAATCTTGAATCATGATTAACAACTCTGAATTCCCCTTTATAGGCAGTTTGCTAAGCCCTCACCTCAACCATTTGCCTTATCAGGCTATGATAATCCTGGGTTACAATAGGCACATACCCAACTTCCAGAGGGCTTCCCTTGTGGCTCAGCTGGTAAAGAATACACCTGCAATGTGGGAGACCTGGGTTCAATTCCTGGGTTGGGAAGATTCCCTGGAGAAGGGAAAGGCTACCCCCTCTAGTATTCTGGCCTGGAGAATTCCATGGACTATATCGTCCATGGACTCACAAGAAGTCGGACACGACTGAGTGACTTTCACTTTCACAACTTCCAGAGACCCCCCAGATACCTAGTCCCTTCTTCCCAGTGCCTGTGGAACTACTCCAGAGACCAGTCCTCAGGAAGCCCAGGAAACCTAGCCAACTCCACACCACTCTGCTTGACATTTGTAAACTGCCCCCTGCAGTTCAAGCTCACTATTACCCTGTGTCAGGTATAGCCTCCTGTTGGGGAGGTTTCTCTTATTTGGAGCTTTGAGTAATGGAGTTCTGCCTCTCATCTAATGAGTGACTTTATGTTGTGTCCCACCATCCAAGAAAGCCTTAATCATACCTAAGATCATATAATTATGACAGAAAAGCCTGGTAGGAAACACTTTAATCAAAACAAAAGTATCATCTATAAATGGACAGTGTGAAATTCTGTGCCATGGATGGGCTGCAGTGAGAAGAACACAGTATCATTTTGTCGATATTCCTGACAAAGGTTCATAATCTGAATTGACTCTTGAGAGAACATCACACAGACGCAGCTGTGGGCCATTCTAGGGAATAACCAGGTAATCAAGGTCATGAAAGGCATCAATTGTCCCCAAACCATCATAGCGTTTTCATGTACCAAAGGAATATTGGTCCAGTCTACTCAGTAGGAACCTGAGGGAGATGGTAGTACCTACCATGCCCTCTTGGCTAGGCACACACTTGGCACACACAGCATCTTTATTTGCCCATGGACTGGTATCAATACCACATATATATGCCCCTTCCTAACCTATTTTCTCTCCAGTCATATTTTTCACTATTTCTGAACCCTTTGGTCTGTAACCTCATATTGGACCTTGATTTCTGATTTTCTGAGTATGAACCTAAGCTTGATGCACCATTTTGTATTCTTGAGCATCCTAGCACACTGTGCCCCAGGTAGGGTAAGCAAAACTCCAGTGTGTGGCCTGATTCTTATTTGTGCCTAAGAGCCCAGCTATAGTCCCACCCCCAGAATAAGTGAGAGTCTGATACAGATGTTTTCTGTGTCCCCTACTGGTTCAAATTGGATTTACTTTCGTACCACAATATTATAGTAATATTGACTTTCATAACTTAAAGAAAATATATAGAAAAACATGGTAACCTCCATCTACTTTGTCAAATGAAGCTTTAGAATCATAATTGGCAATTATTTTTTCCATATATGAAGTTCTGAATTCACTAGTAAGTGATCTATCTAAATTTTACCTTAACAGTAGATATAATTTTCATTTGAATACATAGTAGAGCTTCTGAATTATAATTTTACTTAAAAATATGATGAACACAAATCAACTTTAAGGTAGTTTCAACCATGATTTGTTGGCTCAAAGTATAATTGAGGATTTTACAAAACAGCCTCATTTTTATATCTCTTTGTGTATGTCTCAAAGAACCAAATCAAGGAGTGGACAAATTTGTGCAAAAGAAGAGATATCCCCTGCTCTGAAGATTATTCCCTTATGAATATCCTGGGAGAAGCAGTGACAATTCGAGCCTGGAATATTGCTGGATTACCTTCTGACTCATTTTCTATTGATAATGGGATTATCATAATGTAAGGAAATATTTTTTTCTCACAAATGTTCTCTGTCAATCAGTAGATTTGTTTATCTGTATACCTTTTTTTTAATGCAGCTAGTAAACTTTTATAGTATTGAAAAAAATTGCTTAATAGTTAAATTAAATATGGATGAGCACATCCTTCTCCAATTAATGTTGGAGCAGTTGAGTATTGGAGACAGTAGTAATTAAACTAAAAACCACAGATGACTTTTGCTTAATTTTTAATCAATTTTTAGCAAATAGCGCAAAACCCTGCCATAAGTGAATGAAGTCCCAAATTTTTATTCTCATAGAACACAGGGTTTGGTTATTGTAGGTTAATGAAACATCCAGGGGTAAGTTTGTGGTGATGATGTCTTAGTCCCTGCTGGGTGTGGGACCACCTTAAGTGGTATGGATATATTTCTGGGTCCTGGACTGACTGGGGCTTTTCAAAAAGTGGTGCTATTCCTAGAATCTCCTGGTTAGTAAATAAAACCCATGGAGATGAGGTTGGGAGAATACTGGAGGCTCATCCATCCTTACCTTTCCTTGGGGTCTTGCCTTTCAGTAGCCAAGAACTTCACTCTGCCCTACTGTAAGGACAACTATTAATTGTGTTATGTTCAAGGTCACATTATGAAGGGTCTTCTGTCACTGGGCCAGTCTTCTTGGAGGTTTTAGCATGTTAGGAATAGCACAAGTAAACCATCAGTAGCAAACATTCGGTTTTGTCTTACATGTTTTGATTAGTTGTTAGTTTACTACTGATAAAATACTTGATATGATATTACTTAAAGTAAAAATGGTTGAGGCATGTAAATGTTTAAAACAGAATTAGCCACCATGGGTAAAAACCAGTTATTACTGTTTTTATGAGTAATATTTATGAAAATTATTCTACAAATTAAAATTATAGTGAACAAATTTCTTAACTGTTCAGCAAATGATCCTGACGTATGGATTTTTATAGCATTTATTTACTGGATTATTGTAAAAGGACTAAACTTTCCCAGGAAATACTACTCAGCCACAAAAAAGATGAAATCCTGCCACTTGTAACAACATGGATGGACCTTGAGGGTATTATGCTAAGTGAAATAAGTCAGATGGAAAAAGACAAATACTGTATGTTTTCACTCCTATGTGAAATATTAAATAAGTAAGTAGATCAATAATAAACAAAACAAGCAAACACATGGATACAGAGAGCAAAGTGGTTACCAGAGAGGAAGGGGTGTGAGGGGAAGGTGAGATAGGTAAAGGGAATCAAAGGTTTGGTAGTGAATGGAAACTAATCCTTTGGTGGTGAGCATCCTGCAGAAGTCAAAATGTAATATTATACAAGTAACAATGATAATAAAATTTTATTTTAAAAATTTCGGTAGAAATATAAAGAAGTCTACCTTTTACCTTGTCCAGCTGGACCGATTATCTTCAGCCTCAATAATAGTCCAGTTGTTGTTGCTGCTGCTGCTGCTGTTTCCCTCTCAGAAAAAACCTTTGCTCTTCTCAAACGGTTGTGAAAATAATTGATAATGTCCCATGTAGTAGTAGTTATGCATTTATTATTTTGGTTTGTGATTTATATTCCTTTGTTCTACCTAGTAGGACATCTAAACCTATTCCTATAACTGTTATCTATTCAGTGGAGAATAATACACTTGTTAGTTTCCAGCAAATAACTACCCTTTCTTTTAGGTCCAGTCATATTTCAATAATACTGGAACTGTTGATGAGTATTTCCACTTTTAAGATTCCAAATCTTTCAGTGATTATTTTTCAAGATGAACTCCCATTTCAGGAAGTAGAAAAATAGTTTTAATGAGCCATAACCCCTACGTGTTTGCTATTTGTTTGTAAAAGTGTTGTATTCTTAGCAAGAAGTAATGGTAGAAACCTTACTAAGAAGGAAATAGTAACATTTTTCATTCTTGGTTTTTTTTGTCAATGATTTTGGTAATCTTTTACTGAGAGGTTTCAGGAAATAGGTTAAGGTGATCATTTTGAGGGTCTCCCAAGTGACTCAACGGTAAAGAATCCATCTGCCAGTGTAGGAGATACAGGTTTTTATCCCTGACTGGGAAGATTTCCTGTAGTAGGAAATGACAATAGGCTCCAGGATTCTTGCCTGGAAAATTTCTTGGACAAAAGAGCCTGGCGGGCTACAGCCCAAAAAGGGTCACAAAGATTCGGACACAACTGAGGGAGTGAGTGCGCATGCTTGATCATTTTGAAGTGTCAGATAAGTGTTCCTTGTCAGTGTCTTCTTCCTTCCCCAGAGATACTTACTTGATAATAGTATCTAATACAGAGCACTTACTAAAGACCTGATTTGTGTTAGATACTTTTCACATACTATCTCAGCTGAAGGAGGAGTCAATAATTTAGGAAACTGGAAGAATATATAAAATTTGGACAAGTTAGAACATACTTAACTTTTAGAGCTACTGACACTTGAAGGTCCTTGGCTGATCAGAATTTCAAGGACTAGTGATAACACTGAATGTAATTGGATAATATCTGAATGTTTCACAGGGAAAGTATTGGGATTATTTAGCAGTTTGGTGAGTAGGTCATACCTATATCCAATATAACTCTGCTTCTAAAAAATGTCTTTAAGTTTTAATTTCTACAGGAGTCAGATAAATTAGGTTTATTTCAGCAGCAATAATAACTGAGAAGAACACCCACCTTTATTTGTCTGTTTTGATCTAATTTTGTGTATGTATGTGTGTGTGTGTAAAGAGGAAAACAGCAAAATCCTTTGAAATGCACCACTGCTATATATCTAAATTCCTTCCTTCCATGCAGACTGCATATATCATCATGTTGTTCAGTCACTAAGTCGTGTCTGACTGTTTGTGACCCCATGGACTGCAGCATGCCAGGCTTCCCTGTCCTTCACTATCTCTCAGAGTTTTCTCAAACTCATGTCCATTGAGTTGATGATGCCATCCAACCATGGTGTGGTTGATATCATTGAAATTAGATGTAACAGATTATTATTTTTCTGTTTTTACATCTGATTTTTTGTTGCCCTCTTCCCCATTTCTTGTTATTTTAGAATATTTGAATGATCCACCATTTTTAGTACCCATTTTAATTAATCAATTTTTAACTATAATACTTTGCATTATTTTTCAGTACAAATTTTCACAATCTATCTAGAGATGTTATACCATTTCAGTTAAAACGTAGAAGCCTTGTAACTGTACAAGTCCCCTCCACCCTCCCCTGATTATGCTATTGTAGTCATAAGTATTGGAGAAGGCAATGGCACCCCACTCCAGTACTTTTGCCTGGAAAATCCCATGGATGGAGGAGCCTGGTAGGCTGCAGTCCACGGGGTCGCTAGAGTCGGACACGACTGAGCGACTTCACTTTCACTTTTCACTTTCATGCATTGGAGAAGGAAATGGCAACCCACTCTAGTGTTCTTGCCTGGAGAATCCCAGGGACAGGGAAGCCTGGTGTGCTGTCGTCTCTGGGGTCGCACAGAATCAGACACGACTGAAGCAACTTAGTAGCAGTCATATGTGTTACATGCATTGAAACTCTGCCCGTCCACACACACTCAGTGTTTTGCCTCAGTATTCATATACATTTGAAAGAACTTAAGAGGGGGAAATAGCCTGTTGTATTTACCATTTTTGGTCCTCATTTATTTCTAAAGTTCACTGTAGCATCATTTCCCCTAAGGGTGAAGAACTTTAGCATTAGCATCTGTTTAGAGTAGATCTGCTGGCCCATAATTTTGAGAACATCTTCATTTTGCCTTTATTCTTAAAGGATATTTTCGGTGGACATGGAATGCTGGGTTGACCGTTCTTTTCTTTCAACACTTTAAATATGTTTTACTGTGTTCTTGTTCCATGATTTCTGATATAAAATCTGCAGTCTTTTGAATAATTGACATCTAAATGTAATATATCATTACTCTCTGATGCTTTAAAAATATATTTTTTTCAAATCTTTGGTTCTCAGCAGTTTGATTATAATGAGGCTGGGTGTGGGTGGGGGTTTTTTGGTTTTTTAGTTTCTCCTTTTCAGAATTGAGTTTTGTGAAGCTGTGAATTTACGTGTTTCACTGAATTTAGGCAAGTTTCAACAGTTTTTTAAAATATGTTTTCCACACCAATCTGTTTCTTCTTTCTAGCCCAAATGACATGAACATTAAACCTTTTAATATTTTCTCACAAGTCTTTGAGACTCTATTTCTTTTTTTACTATCCTTTTTATTATTCAAATAGGATAATTTTTATTCATAAGTCATCAAGTTCACTGATTGTCTACTATTGAGTTCTTACAGTGAAATTTTTATTTCAGATATTTTCCTTTTCAGTTCTAAAATTTTCATATGATCTTGTCATACTTTCTATTTATCTGCTAGAATACCTCTTTCCATTTGTTTTTAAAAGTACTCACCTTTACCAAATGAAGTGTTGTTATAATAACTGCTTTAAAGGGTTCTTTTTTGAAGTCAAATTTATCGTTGCTTTCCTTTATTCCTTTTTTTTTAATATAAATTTATTTATTTTAACTGGAGGCTAGTTACTTTACAATATTGTATTGGTTTTGCCATACATCAACATGAATCTGCCACGGGTGTTTGAGAATTAGTCACATTCTGGTGCTTTGTATATTGAGTAATTTTGGATTGAATCCTGTAATAGCAGCATGAACAGGTTATGACACCCCTCAGACTCTAGGCACAACAGAGGTCCCCTTTTCCAGCTCTTCTATCCAGAGAGAGAGATTTTCACTCAGTGTTTTGGGTGACCGCATCACCAGCGCTCTGCTGTGGTAATGCTGTAATGTGGGAGGGCTGACCTGCGGGCAGGGGAGAGAGAACAGAGAGATCCCCTCAGTGCTCTCTGGCTCACGCGTGATTATTTTCTCAGTCTTCTGTTTTGAGTTTCTGCTACCTGTGCCTGCTGCACGGATCCCTGCATTAGGCCTATTCTCAGATCAAAACCAGAAGACAGAAAACACACACATGCACGCACACATGTACAAGAAGGTCACCACTCCCTTATCCGTCATTCCTCAAGCTTTAACTTTTCTTCCGTTCACTTCTTATTACTTACTTTTTAGAATCTGCAAATAGTTGATTTTTGTATTTTGTCCTACTGTCTTCAGTGTAATCAGTGACAGATACAGGCTTTAATGAACTTCACCAGGTTTGGTCAACACCAGAAGTCCTTTCTTCTGATTTTGAGATGGTGTTCTTTGGACCAGTATTCTTCATTCAGGTGTAATCTCTTATAAACTGTTCATTTTTAGAATGTGTTAACTTGTATGGTCTTTATCAGATTTTTTTTTTTGCTATTGCCACTTCAGTGGATTATCACATGCAAATTTTATTTGATTTAGGGAAAGAGGATAAAAAAGAGTCAGCATGGTTCCTCCCTCAGGATATATAATTTAGTTGAATGATGCAGCTAATAAATTATAGAATTACCATAATAAAATATCATTATAGGGAAGTACATAAATATAATATGGATGAATGGCTAAAGAAGTTCCATGACAAAAGATATCAAGACAGGCTTTGTGGACTGATAGCATTTGAGTTTGCCATGAAATGTAGGTAGTACTTGAACATGAGAGGATGGGAAAAGGTACATTTTGGACAAAGAAACAGCATGAACATGGTATTGTACCTAAAAAAATGTGGAAGCAACAGAAGGAAGAGTGAGTCATTTTAGTTTCTTTAGGGAAGCATAAATGCTGTCTAACGCTCACATAATCCTCCAACCTTAAATATATTTCTGAAGTGTGTAACAGAATGAACTCTTAGATGTAAGTTTTGTTTCTAATTTCCCTCTCACTTCCTTTAGTTTCTTATGGATAGGATCCCCTTTTTATTAGTTTGTTGCATCTAAGATATTGCACTATTCTTTTGGTCTCATTTCTTCCTCAATGTAATTAATATTATAACATGAGTTCTGTCCCCTCACCCACTACGAAACTGTATGTTGAAGATATAATCCACTGTGTTATTATATCTGGAGATAGGGCCTTCAAGGTGATAGTTAAGGTTAAATAAGGTCATAAGTGCAGAACCCTTTTCCAGTGAGAATGGTGTCCTCCTAAGAAGAAGGAGAGATACCGTGGACATACGTGCAGAGCAAAGGCCACCTGAGACACAGCAAGAGGTCTGTGTTTTCTGCAAACCAAGGACAGAGACCTCTGCTAGCACCTTGATCTTGAGCTTCCAGCCTCCAGAGATGTTAGAAACTAAGTTTCTGTTAAGACAGTCTGTGGCAGTTTGTTATGGCTGCCCAGGAGGATTAATACATTATATAATGCTAATATTGGAGAACTGTGGTTACTTCCATTTGGAACAAATTATCCAATGAAATTCTAAGTTTGTATTATAATGAGATGGAAATGAATATATTATTCTGGTTCACCCCAAGCTTTTTTTTTCTTTTGTCCCAGTCACCTTTTATTTCCTCCTCCTGCTCTTCTGATGCTCTGCATGAATTTGCTGTGCTGACTTATGGAAGAGTACTCTTCCCTAAAGAGTATCTTTAGGGAAACTGGCCAAAGTGACAACTCGTGTTTATTGAAACTTCTAAGAAAAAGAAAAAGAATGGTTATCTTAATGCTGTTTACCTTTCACAGAAAGCAGAAAGCTATGTGGTTGGATACTATGTCCAGATGGCTGAAACTGGTTAACTCTTTGTGACCCAACAACACCCTGAACTGTAAACTGGGTGCCTTGTGGTGGTTCGCTGCTCTTGTTCTTATCCCAAAAAAGGAGATATGAGTGAGAATAAAGCAATAAGTATGAGCTCTCTCATGGGGCAAACCTTGACTTTCATAAAATATATTTCAGTCCATAAGAAGCTCACACTCTCTGGGCAAGTATGTAGTGAACTATTGGATTGGCAAAAAAAAAAAAAAAAAAATCACTTGGGTTTTTCCATAAGATCTTATGAAGAACTCGAATGAATTTTTGACCAACCCAATACAAATGTGACATTAAGTTTACAAGTGCTGGAAGTTACTGGGTCACAATTGTGTTAACACTTAAGGGTTGATTGTCATTATGAAGATTAGATGATACAAAATTTTGCTTCACATCTTTTTTTTTTTAGATCATTGTATCTTTAATGGTCTAAATTTCAAAGAGATATGATGTCTCCATCTTTTCTCTTTCCCTCTTGTACAAATGATAGCAGATAGAAGATGAAGAAATGAAGTGGCTTGCCCAAGGTCACAGGAGTAATAAACAGCAGGGCCTAGTGAAGAATTGGAGTTTCCTGATTTCTGGTCCTCTTGACGGTTATCATTGTGATTTAAGTAGCAAGAACAGCAAACATTTTCAAAAATATCCTTTAACATTTAAGAAATTGTAATTTTCCAAAAGGAGTAAAAGAACTTGTGTTAAGTTTGCCAGATGGCTTTTATAGTTGTCATTCTAGTAGCCTGTTCAATTTAAATGTCTCTGCTTCAAGAACCACAGTTTCTCAAAACAAGTTACAAAATAAAATAACACTGTAAAGTATAAACTGTAAGAAAGTGATACATGCATCTTTAAATAGAGACAAATTGTGATTTGACCAGCATTGTCTTCCTTTCCCTTTCAGGAATGCAAGAAGGTGGCCTCTGATGATAGATCCTCAAGGTCAGGCTAATAAATGGATCAAGAACATGGAAAAAACCAATAGTCTTCACCTAATTAAATTAAGTGACCCTGACTATGTCAGAACTTTGGAAAACTGCATCCAATTTGGTACCCCTGGTATGTAGTTGAACAATAAGCATGAATTACAGAAATATCTGGAAAGGGCACTGCTGCTAAGTCGCTTCAGTTGTGTCCAGCTCTGTGCGACCCCAGAGACGGCAGCCCACCAGGCTTCCCCGTCCCTGGGATTCTCCAGGCAAGAACACTGGAGTGGTTTGCCATTTTCTTCTCCAATGCATGAAAGTGAAAAGTGAAAGTGAAGTCGCTCAGTCGTGTCCGACTCTAGCGACCCCATGGACTGCAGCCCACCAGGCTCCTCTGTCCATGGGATTTTCCAGGCAAAAGTACTGGAGTGGGATGCCATTGCCTTCTCCAGGAAAGGGCACAGTTAAACCCAAAATGGCATAGGGGTTTTTTTTTAAGGTATTTGAATCAGGTTCATCTTAAATGATTACTTTGTTAATATCTTTCATTATTTATTGATAATGAATCAAGTGAGAACTTTAGAGATTATAGCTCTAACAAGTTAGGATGCTTTTCTTTTCTCAAGATTCATTTGGGATGCGTCTTCTAATTTAAATTAGCTGATTTCTAGTATAGCTAATTTAGCTGTTGTAATTTTTGTCTGTTGTTTGCCCTTCCTTAGTTCTCATGATAGCTCTACTTCTACAACGAAAAGGGCCACTTGATATGCCAAAAATATTTTAACACATTAGTCCAAATATTTCTTTATTCTTCTCTCTACTTATCCTACAAAAGTGGCAGAGAAGTGGGTATGCATTTTATGTGTCTGACTTGTCATTTATAATGGAGAAATTAAAAACATGCCAAGAATTTTTCAATGAAATTCTAAACACAGGCCACACTTGTCTATGTAAACCAAAGTACTTATGATTTGAGTTGGGATTATTAGTCACATTTTGAATCCATATTGTCTATCAAATTTTGACTATTTACTTGACCAAGTAAATTGTCAATATTAGGAAAAGACAACATGTTTAGCCCCAGGACAAGTTAAGCAAATCCCAGTTGTAATAGAACCAGTGACACACGGAAAGAATAAAAACAGATATACCAAATAGACTTACTGACAGTTTATTTTTGCATTATATTAATTTATTTTTGCAATATATTAATTGCAATTTTAGGCTTGGTTTGGATAAGAATGAGATGAAAAAATCTAAGTCTACCTATAAAATGTTGTGTTTATATATATGGACACACACAAACACTTACACAAGTAGTATTTCATTCATCTGACTGGTGTTCTTATAGTATAATGATATGGAGTTACCAAAAAAGAGACAACCTGATCTCTGTATCAGATATTTTGCTTGTTTAATGGGCAGGATCAGACAATATATCTGTTATAAAAGTATAAGTTGAGCATACTTCACTAACCCTTGTTAGGACCATTGTGCACTGGCTCTGGAATCAGAGTACCTGCCTCTTTTACTCAGAACTTGGTTCAGTCACCTTTCTGAGACTCAATTTCCCCATTTATATTTTGTGCAAGGAAGAAATGAGTTACTGTAATTTGGGTACTTATGACAGTGTCTGATAAAATCAACTTATATTAGTTTTTTTGTTTGGGATTTATTATGTGGTTTATGTATCAGTTTAGTTCATTTTAGTCCTTAGTCATGTCCAACTCTATGCGAGCCCATGGACTGCAGCACGCCAGGCTTCCCTGTCCTTCACCAACTTCTGAAGCTTGCTCAAACTCACATCCATCGAGTCCATGATACCATCCAACCATCTCATCCTCCGTTGTCTCCTCCTCCTGCCTTCAACGTTTCCCAGCTTCAGGGTCTTTTCCAGTGAGTTAGTTCTTTGCATCAGGTGGCCAGAGTATTGAAGTGGAGCTTCAGCTTCAGCATCAGTCCTTCCAATGCATATTCAGGACTGATTTCCTTTAGGATGGACTGGTTGGATCTCCTTGCAGTCCAAGGGATTCTCAAGAGTCTTCTCCAGTACCACAGTTCAAAAGCATCAATTCTTTGGTGCTCAGCCTTCTTTATGGTCCAACTCTCACATCCATACATGACTACTGGAAACACCATAGCTTTGACTAGATGGACCTTTGTTGGCAAAGTAACATCTCTGCTTTCTAATAGGTTTGTCATAGCTTTTCTTCCAAGGATCAAGCGTCTTTTAACCTCATGGATACAGTCACCAGCCGCACTGATTTTGGAGCCCAAGAAAATGAAGTTTGTCATTGTTTGCCCATCTATTTATCATAAAGTGATGGGACCAGATGCCATGATCTTAGTTTTTTGAGTGTTGAGTTTTAAGCCAACTTTTTCATATATTATCTCTTAATTACATTAAAATCATACATAGTTACATATAATATAGTTTGTATAATGAGAAAGGCCATACAGACAATTTGTCCACTGTTTCTTAAACTATGGGTCACAACTGTAGGAGAGAGAACCAACATAGTGGGTCAAGACCAGCATTTGTAAACGAAATGCAGTGGAGTAAAACATATTAAGCTATATAGCTTAGAGTAAGCATTATTTCATGAAATTTTTAAAGTTTTATATGCACATGTGTATAGTAGATCAAGATTTAAATGTATTTCTTACTTGGAGTTGTGACCACAAAAGTCTAAAATCTAATTGTAATCCTAATCCGTCAGTTCAGTCGTGTCCAACTCTTTGTGACCCCATGAATCGCAGCACACCAGGCCTCCCTGTCCATCACCAACTCCCGGAGTTCATTCAAACTCATGTCCATCGAGTCGGTGATGCCATCCAGCCATCTCATCCTCTGTCGTCCCCTTCTCCTCCTGCCCCCAATTCCTCCCAGCATCAGAGTCTTTTCCAATGAGTCAACTCTTTGCATAAGGTGGCCAAGGTACTGGAGTTTCAGCTTTAGCATCATTCCTTCCAAAGGAAGGAATGATCTCCTTTAGAATGGACTGGTTGGATCTCCTTGCAGTCCAAGGGACTCTCAACAGTCTTCTCCAACACCACAGTTCAAAAGCATCAATTCTTCGGCTCTCAGCTTTCTTCACAGACCAACTCTCACATTCATACATGACCACTAGAAAAATCATAGACTTGACTAGACGGACCTTTGTTGGCAAAGTAATGTCTCTGCTTTTGAATATGCTATCTAGGTTGGTCATAACTTTCCTTCCAAAGAGTAAGCGTCTTTTAATTTCATGGCTGCAATCACCGTCTGCAATGATTTTGGAGCCCCCAAAAATAAAGTCAGCCACTGTTTCCACTGTTTCCCCATTTATTTCCCATGAAGTGATGGAACCGGATGCCATGATATTAGTTTTCTGAATGTTGAGCTTTAAGCCAACACTTTGACTCTTCTTTTTCACTTTCATCAAGAGGCTTTTTAGTTCCTCTTCACTTTCTGCCATAAGGGTGGTGTCATCTGCATATCTGAGGTTATTGATGTTTCTCTCAGCAATCTTGATTCCAGCTTGTGCTTCTTTCAGCCCAGCATTTCTCATGATGTACTCTGCATATAAGTTAAATAAGCAGGGTGACAATATACAGCCTTGACGTACTCCTTTTCCTATTTGGAACCAGTTTGTTGTTCCATGTCCAATTCTAACTGTTGCTTCCTGACCTGCATACAGATTTCTCAAGAGGCAGATCAGGTGGTCTGGTATTCCCATCTCTTTCAGAATTTTCCACAGTTTATTGTGATCCATACAGTCAAAGGCTTTGGCATAATCAATAAAGCAGAAACAGATGTTTTTCTGGAACTCTCTTGCTTTTTCCATGATCCAGCGGATGTTGGCAATTTGATCTCTGGTTCCTCT
Organism: Bos indicus x Bos taurus; assembly: GCF_003369695.1. NCBI lineage: Eukaryota > Metazoa > Chordata > Mammalia > Artiodactyla > Bovidae > Bos > Bos indicus x Bos taurus. The sequence continues at coordinate 84,332,057 of NC_040077.1, read as the reverse complement.
GCCTTTTCTAAATCCAGCTTGAACATCTGCCAGTTCATGGTTCACGTATTGCTGAAGCCTGGCTTGGAGAATTTTGAGCATTATTTTACTAGCGTGTGAGATGAGTGCAATTGTGCAGTAGTTTGAGCATTCTTTGGCATTGCCTTTCTTTGGGATTGGAATGAAAACTGACCTTTTCCAGTCCTGTGGCCACTGCTGAGTTTTCCAAATTTGCTGGCATATTGAGTGCAGCACTTTCACAGCATCATCTTTCAGGATTTGAAATAGCTCAACTGGAATTCCATCACCTCCACTAGCTTTGTTCGTAGTGATGCTTTCTAAGGCCCACTTGACTTCACATTCCAGGATGTCTGGCTCTAGGTGAGTGATCACACCATCGTGATTATCTTAGTCATGAAGATCTTTTTTGTACAGTTCTTCTGTGTATTCTTGCCACCTCGTAATTCTAATAACCACTACATTTTATTAACAAGGTAAGTAAGATGACAGAGGATGTTAGTTATGTGGTTTAACTAAGACTGTGTCTTCAGGTAAGGGAAGTGTTAAAACTAGTCCCCAAATCTTCTGCCTTTGTCCAGTGCTTTCTGTGTCACTCACAGTTGCTTTAACCTACTTTTGGGAATGAAATACTTTAAAAATGGATGATGATTATTCACAATGCCTTCTACCATTAATCATCAGGGAGAAATGAAAAGTTTTAAATCTATTATAGAAAGAGAAACAGATGGCAGATTTTATAACTGTTTTTATATTTAGCCTTCAAGGAAAAGAATCAGTTACTATTATAATTTTAAAACAGAACCAACTAAAGATTCTTCCATTTAAGAAGTTCTCTTTAAGTTTTGACCTATTCCAGGAAAGTGACTTCTGATCCCTGCCAGGTGGGCTGGGTAGAGAAGGCAGAGGTTTTGCCTTCACCCACCTGCCTCTGCAGACCTCCCTTTTTTGTTGTTTATATTGAGCTTTAAGATAGAATCCTCTTTGAAAAAAGTATCCTGCTGCTTAAATAAAAAGTTTGAAAGCCAATGTTCTAGAAAATAAAGGTACATCTGTATTAGCTACACCAGTGGTCAAGGTGTGTGTAGAATGTTATTCATGTTAATATTCTGATAAGTTAACCAGTTCACACTTCAATAAAGCTGGAAAAATAAAAGAATACTTTTTAATTTTTTAAAAAAGAAATCAGTTTTAGAGGAGCTTTTAATGGCTTTGCATTAACTCTGTGAAAAAAATTCTTTGCATTTAGAGCAAAACTTATCGTTATTTGAGCCTTCCTTGGGCAGAACTACTTCTGGTTCAGTGTTTGTTTCATTTTCTCATTTCTTTGTTCATTCATTCATCTTACAAATATTTATTTTGCAGCTGGCATGTGCCACTGAAAACACAGCATGAAAATACAGACTTGGCCTCTGCTGTCTTTGAGCTTATTTGTTTAAAGAGAGATACAGAGATTATGCATGGGATGAGGGTTAGATGGGAATACATGGCAGCTGGCAGTACATGTAACAAATGACATATTTTCACATCTCTTAGCTTTCATCTGTACTCTTCCATAATTTTGGTGAATTCCTTCAAATTTAATATGCAGTTCAAACATCTCTTTCTATGACATCTCTCTCAAGCTGTTCAATCAAGTGCCAAGATTAAAACATTTGCAGATTTCTACAACTGACTTTAGTGTTTTGTATATAATTGTTTCTCAACACCAGCTCTTTGAGGGTAGTCAGTAAGTGCCCAGTAATTGCTTAATCAACTTTGAATGTAATATGCTGCACAGCTGAACACAGTATGCAACTTTTTTCCTACTAATTTGAAATCTCACATAGGATAATGTAGATAGTAGTATAGTGTTAGTAGCTCAGTCATGTCCAATTCTTTGCGACCCCATGGACTGTAGCTCGCCAGGCTTTTCTGTCCATGGGATTCTCCAGGCAAGAATACTGGAGTGGGTTGCCATTCCCTCCTTCAGGGGATCTATCCTGACCCAGGATTGAATCCAGGTCTCCCGCATTGCAGGCAGATTCTTTACCATCTGAGCCAGCAGGGAATACTATATTGTAGATAATTCATTAAACACACACACACACACACACACACACAAACGACGTCAGTTACAGTGGCTCAGTGGTAAAGAATCCGCCTGCAATGCGGTAGACTTGAGTTTGACCTGAGTCGGGAGGATCCCCAGGAGAAGGAAATGGCTGTCCATTCCAGTATTCTTGCCTGGAGAATCCCCATGGACAGAGGAGCCTGGCGGGCTACAGTCCATGGGGTCACAACCGAGTGACTTAGCACACTGCACATATGAAACAAAAACCTAGGATGACATTAACATGCAGAGTAAAGAAATAACAAAATTTCACACACACACACAAAAGAATTGAGTAAGGCATTGTTTTTTCACTGATCAAATCATAGTCTCACCTTGTACCAAAATGTGCTTCAGATGAACTAAAGAGTTAAATATGAAAGACAAAAAGAGAAGACCTAAATGCTAAAATAAAACTTGAGGGAATAACAGTTGTCTTTGGAAAAGAACTTTCTAAGAAAATATTTTCTAAGAAAAACATTTTTTAAGGTAAAAAATAATAAATTTGACTCTACAAATTTATAATTTAAGCCAAGAAACATTATATAAAAAAAACTTAGAGAATATCAATCACAATTTATGGAATTTATTTGTATCCCAATTTAGCAATCCAACACTAATCAAAGTATTCTAAAACAATGGGTAAACATATCCCCTGACTTGATATTTGATGAAATTGTGAATTACTGATAATTTTTAAGATATATTAATTTTTAAATAAGAGTCCTTAACTTTCAGAGACACCTACTCAAATATTTGCAGATGAAGTTTTATGATGACTGGGATTTGTTTGTAAATAATCTGGAGTGAGATAAGGAATAGATGAAACGGGATTGGGTGACATTGGCAAGAGTATACCATCCTTTTTACCTCTGAAAAAAAGTTTGGAAATTTCTACAGCAAAAAGTTGACTTTTAAAAAGAAATATAAACAGATTTAAAACCAAGCAGAAAACTGGGGGTGATGTTTGCTACAAACAATATTAAAAAATACAAATCAAGTTTTAAAAGCTAGCACATTGTGACACTCGGTGCCCACTGTTCCCTGATAATCATTCTTGCCTCCTTACTATTAGCGTCTCCTGTGTTTACCTGGGCACGTTCCATTCAAAGTAAAGGAATAAATTTCCTAACTTCTGTGAATGTAAGTAGAAGTGCCATTTGTGATTCCCAGAAAATCCCTTAAATGATGCTTCTTTCTTTTCTGTTTCTTTCTTTTTTTTTTTTCTTTCTGATGGCTGCAATGTGCATTTTCTTTGAAAGACTAATTTGGCCCAAAAGATAAAGCCATATGCCAAAAATGGTGAAGCAGCAAGATAGCAGGAACTTGGATCTCTGAGAGTTAAACCCACTGTGCTTTCAGTCCTGGACAGATGACCTCAGGCTCCCCTTTACATGAGAGATAAATTCCTTCTTGCTGTGTCACTAGTACTTGGGGTTTTTTAATCACTTGCAGCGAAACCTAATGGTGAAAACATGCCACACGACAGGAAAATAGGCAAATATTTTAGCATACAGTTTCTAGAAGAAAAAGTATAGTTAGGCAAAGAGCACCTAAAGCATCAAGCCCAAAATACACATTTTGATAGTATTTTTTACCTATCAAATTATAGAAGTCATGAATGTAGTTTTGAATGCTTGCAGTATCACATGGTGGTTAAGAGAGCTGTGTAAGGAGACAGATTGCTTGGTTCAAGTTCCTGCTTTTGTCATTCACTAGATGAAAACTTTATTACAGTCACCTTGCTTCAGGTTCCTCATCTGTAAAACTAGGGTAATAATATTTGATGCTTTTCAAAGTTGTGAGGATGACGGGAAAAGGCCAACATGATGCCTAGTGTTTGTGAGTACAGTGATATCGAATAAAACAGGTTTAAAAATAGAAGAGCTGCAGTGAACATTGAGGTGGATATATCTTTTCAAATTTGCAGGATCATATGGCAACTCTATTTTTAATCGCTTGAGAACCTGCATACTGTTTGCCATAGTAGCCGCACAAATTTACATTCCCACCAACAGCTAAGGAGAGTTCCCTTTTCTCCACACTCTCTCCAGCGTTTGTTATTTGTGGACTTTTTAATGATGGTATGGCGCACTTCTTTATACTCAGAGGACAAAAATAGTTTTATGGGCAACCAGAAACAGCAGCAATTTAGAAGGCTGAAAGAATTTTGAGAGTTGGAAGTTTATAGTCACTATTTAAAATAACATGAAATCTTTTTCTGATTTTATTCCAGTGTTGCTAGAAAATGTGGGAGAAGAACTGGATCCGATCCTGGAACCTCTTCTACTAAAACAGACCTTTAAGCAGGGTGGAAGTACATGCATACGACTTGGGGACTCTACCATTGAATATTCACCAGACTTCCGCTTTTATATTACTACCAAGCTAAGAAATCCTCATTATCTTCCTGAAACTTCAGTAAAGGCCAGTATCTAAAATAAATGTTTCTTTACCAGCTTTTGCAAGTCTGTATTTTCCTCCTGAGCCGTGAGGAAAACAGGTCTTTCTAAGTAAAATGGATTTTGTCCTTGTTTGGCATTTCCTGAAATTGCTATAATAATTTCCAAATGTTGCTTTTGTGTGTGCATGTCAATAATAAAGGAGCCTTCAGTATGCAGTGAAAAAAGACCATGATAATTTAATTTCTGCAATCAATATTATTCTTGGATTTTCACTGTTAAAAATAGATGACACACATGCACATTCTTTCTTTGCCATAAATGATAATATGCTAATTCTTAGAATGGGGATTCAGGAACAGAGCTTCATTCTTTCTCAGAATAAGGTTGCTTTTATCTGATTTTAAGGAACTTTTAAAATACTCAACATTCCTTTAAAAAGTAAAGTTAAAATTACAGTCAGTGACTAAAATGACTTGAGATGTTGAACTGTAACCAAGCTTCAGGAGCTTATTCCATTCATTATTCCCAGTTCCTAGCCCGGGTTGGCATTTGATGTTTGACACATTTTTGTAGAATGAATGAATGAGGGAGGGAAGGATAGTTTTCATTTATAGAAGCCCAGAGGAGAGGACGTTAAGAAATATTCAGATTTTGAAAGAAACATATATAGAAATGAGATTTATTCAGAGAATTCAAACACTGTTCATTATTAGAAATATTTAAATTAACATAGGCATCTCTCTATAGAGCCAGAGAAAACACGAAGATGAAATAATTCATGCCCTCAAAGGTGAAAATACATGAAAGGTAAAAAGCTCTCAAGAGGCTTACACTGTAAATAATGTATATGTCAAGTGACATTTTTTATGACTAAAAAGGCATAGAGCGACTCAGAGTTGGAAACACACTTTAGACTGGACGTTCAGGGAAGCCAGGAAGACTGGGGGAAGGTGGAGTGACCCTTGAGCTTAGTTTTTAAAACACAATGTTAAAATATGAAAATTCTTAGCCACTGTTTTTAATTATTAAAATAAATATGTTATCCAAACACTTAAAAATTGTGTTAAGTACTACTAGGAGAGGCAACATCTGCTAGTAGTGAAGAGCACGGATTCTGGAGTTAGACCTCCTTGATTCAAATCTCGGCTCTGTCACCTACCAGTGGTGTGGCTTTGGCTATGTCGTTTAACCTCTCTGTGCCTCAGTTTCCTCATCTATAAAATGGGAATAATTAGTGTCTAGCTCATAGAGTGATGTGAAGACTAAATAATCTATGTAAAATGCTTATAATAAGACCCACTAATAGTAGTATGATTGTTAACTATTAGAATTATTATTTAACTTTCAGTGGACAAGAATGACTCATAAACGAAAATAAAATCCTGAAGCTGCATTACCAAAAAGCTTTTTTAATAAATCACATGGAATATCTTTTTTTACTTTTCAGTAAAATTTATGAAAAGATCACAGATAACATAAATAACAATTTATGTACAGTATAACTAGTTATAGTTGAAGTCATAAACCACTGTGGATAGGGAACTATTTTATGATTGAAATCCTTGAGATCCCTAGAGTGTCTTATTGCTTCATTATTTTTAATTGCTGGGATTGATTAAAGAGGGATTAGAAAACATAGTGAGGCAGTTACTTGCTTTCATTTACAAATTAAAATACTTCCTCTTGATCTTATTTTTAGGATCTTTTATGTACCTTTTGCTTTCAAAAGTACCCAGGGGATGATACTGTGCTGCTATAATTCATTTGAATCTAAATGAAAATGAAATTTGAAGCCATATTTGTATGGTTTTAAATGTTTGTTAGCAAAATGGCTAGATTTGCAAAATCTTGATGTCAAAAGATCTAACATGAATGGGATATGAATGAATACCTCCTTGTGTCTGAGGTAAAAGTTGTCAAACAGACATTTCTCTGAGCACCGTGACACTGGTTTGGGGATTGAAATGAATGTAATCTGTATACTTGGTTTCTCAGCCTAACAGGGAAAATCTCTTAGAAACATTAATGGTAATTTTTCCATGACTAAATTCTGAAGCAGTAGAGAGTTGCATGACAACATTTAATCATTTTTAATAGCTCAATTTAAAGGAGTGTTGCTTAGTATTCCATATAAATGTATGATTACAAGTGCCTATGTAATCACACTTAGTGGAATCCAAGGCCTGCCATGGGGCAAGCTAGGGGAGAGGTTTAATTGGAAGACAGTACCGTGGAGAAGGTGCCTGGTTGTGTGTGGAGGAGGGCGTCACCCTCACAGGGGTACATCAAGGAGCTGTTTTACACTTCCTGCTCGCAGGTAGGAAATTTCTCACAAAAACAGAATTACTCTGTCTCCAAAGAGGAAATAATTCTCTTACAAGGAAGGTGGGAAAACACAAGTTCTCCCAGCTCAGCAGTCAGGGCTGAAGCATATGCAGATGGTTTATAGTCTGTGTGTCTGAGATTTCACAGTAAGTTCAAGGTAGGTACATTGAAAGGCATGTGAAAGGGAGAAGTGGAAAGTGATGCTCAGGACACAGGTGCAGACCTTAATTCAAGACGTGAAGGCAGAAGACTGCACAATAGATGCTTAAAAAACCAGGGGAACAAGGGAGGTCAAATTAAGCCAAGATCAGGTGTTTATTGGTTTATGGATCCATTGGTGACCAGAGCTAGAAAGTTGCTATAATTTATTGCTGTGAGTATTGATGGGTATGTCGAGGCAGGAATGAGAGCAGATTGTAGAGGGCTAAGGAATGAAGTGAGGCAGAAACAAAAGAATATACAAATAACATTTTCAGTTATGCATTTAATAGTTATGAAGGCACAAAGAGAGATCCTTCAAGAGCTGAAGGAGATTGTGTGGATGATTTGTTTTTTGCTTTTTACAAAGAGAGACCTAAGCATGATTACTTTCCCACTTATAGGAAAGACTTAGGAGAGAGGTAACTTTAAGACTCAGGCAGCAGAGACCTGTGTGTAAGAGCCATTAAATGCTGAGATGAAGCAGGGTTAGCGGACTGCATCTTGAGGGATGCTGGTGAACTGTGTATTCCTTTGTTCATAACAGTGGCTGAGTATCATATTGTAACATGATACAATATAATGTGCTATATTGTGATATGATTATATTATAGTATGTTGTGGTTGCTGTTGTTGTTTAGTCACTAAGTTGTGTCCAACACTTTGTGACCCCATGGACTGTAGCCCACCAGACTCCTTCATCCACGGGATTTCGCAGGCAAGAATACTGGAATGAGTTGCCATTTCTTTCTTCAGAGGATCTTCCAGACCCATGGATTGAACCCTGGTCTCCTGCTTGATAGGCAGTTCTTTTCCCGTGAGCCACCTGGGAAGCCCCTAGGTTTTTCTGAAACATCTTAAGGAAAAATCCAAACGAACTTTTTGGCAAACCTAATATATACTCATGACAAGTCATCACTGTGTTCTTTTTTCTCTTATATCTGTTTGTTTCTCTTATCTCCTCTGCTTTTGGACACCACAAGGCTCCTTAAAACATAAATCAGCTGGTCCAGCCAATATGTAGGTTTGCCTGCAGCCTGATCCTGACTGATTTTAGGATTAATGGGTTGTCAGAAGTTGGACGAATTTGAAATAAGAATTAATTGATCACCAAACACAACTCTCTGAAGTATTACATTTATGACCATGAGAAACTTTTGCAGGTTTTTAATTCAACAATCCAGTTTGCCTATATCCTTAATCACAGTCTCCACAAATTTACCTTTCATATATACTGTGCTCAGTCACTCAGTCATGTCTGACTCTGTGCAACCCTATGGACTGTAGCTCACCAGGCTCCTCTGTCCATGGGATTTTTCAGGCAAGCATACTGTAGCGGATTGCCATTTCCTCCTCCAGGGGATCTTCCCAACCAAGGAATTAAACCCACATCTCCTGCGTTGCAGGTGGATTCTTTAGTGCTGAACCATCATGGAAGCTCCTTCATGTATACTACTATGAGATTAGAGTCAACTTTAAGAGTAGAATTTGAAGCATATAAGCAGAGGCTTTCTCAACAGAAATATTGATGCAATTGTTGTGTACTCTCATTTACAGGTGACACTGTTAAACTTCATGATCACTTCTGAGGGGATGCAGGATCAGCTTTTGGGAATTGTGGTAGCACGAGAAAGGCCAGATCTTGAAGAAGAAAAGCAAGCCTTAATATTACAAGGAGCTGAAAACAAAAGGTTTTATACATTATAAAATACAGAATTATTCTTAACTTGTTTCAAGATCACTTAGAATCAATTAAAGTACATATTAAAGATCTACGTTGTTAGGTTTAATAAGTGCATTGAATGAAAAGATTTGAGTGGAAAATAAAAGGTATTACAGTCTATATGTTAATTTGGAAAATTGCATTGCAGAGTATATTTTTACATACAAGTTCTCAGGCACTGAAAGGATTAGAAGGCCTGCCACAAGTCAAGGCAATGTATTTTCAACTATTCCACGAAGTTTTACCACAGAAATGTTAGTATTCATTATGTAGCTGAGGATACCTGTTTTTACTGGAGCATAGTCTGAATGAATATGTTGCATATCACTTTCTGCTTGTAATATCTATATCATAGGTAGAAAGGGTAATGCCCTATAAGTCATGAAAAATTTCAGAAAATAAATGGAGTGATACTTTCTATTCAGTTGGGAGCTGAGCTACTTGATGGCGGAGTAGATGGCTTACTATCTCTCTCTAGTTACCACATAAATGATCATTAGAAAGAGAAGTGGAGCAGAAAGGCCTGTCTTTTTGACATTTTGCAAGATAAGAAATTAATTATATGGCATCACCGTTCCGGATATTTGTCACAATGTGATGTATTTCTTTAGATTACATGCTCTCTGTTTCTTATAAAAGAATATATACATGAAGTGATTTTTAATGATTTCTTCTTCTGAGAAATATTTTTTTTTTTATTCCAGGCAGTTAAAAGAAATAGAAGACAAGATTTTAGAAGTTCTTTCATCTTCGGAAGGCAATATATTAGAAGATGAAACTGCCATTAAGATATTATCTTCCTCCAAGGCTTTGGCTAATGAGATTTCTCAAAAGCAGGAAGTAGCCGAAGAGACAGAGAAGAAGATTGACAGCACCCGCATGGGCTATCGACCTATTGCCGTTCATTCCACCATCCTGTTTTTTTCTATTGCTGATTTAGCAAACATCGAGCCCATGTACCAATACTCACTGACCTGGTTTATTAACCTTTTCATCCTGTCTATTGAAAATTCAGAGAAGTCAGAAATTTTGTCAAAAAGGTACGTAAAAGCAATACTAATTAATACAAATAATAACTAATGCATGAAATGTAGTAATTGGTGGCCTTCACTGTTGTTTCAGCATGGTGTTCACCTTACAGCCATATAGCTAGAATGCACTTGATTAATCATTGGAACAGAAATAAATTTGAGGGTTAGACATTGAACAGATGTGTCCAAATTCAGTCTGCCAGGAAATTGTTTACAGAGATATGGGATTATAATGTAATACTGAAAAGAGGAAGCGTTATTCATCATTTGCAAAATGTATTTATGATTGGAGGTATGGAAAGAGGAAGTAATATCCCTAAAAGATACAATTCTTACTTTCTGTGAGCTTGCATTCCAAAAGTTACAAATTCACATTTTAATATACACATATATAAAACTGACAGATAAAAAAGTTTTAAAAAGCACTCTGCTGCGATTGTGATATTTGTTTTCATAAATACCTATTTTTCTGTTGGCTATTGAAATAAGTAATGGAATAGTCTATGAGAGAATAAAAATTTCATTTTTTTTGTTGTCAGTGAGATAAACTTTAGCTCAGTTAAAACATGTTTTTAATAGAGTCTAACATTAAATTATTTCTTGAACAAGATAATAATTACAATCTTTGCCCTTTATAACTTTATTGATCAACACAGAGCTAGATACTTCAGTTTTCTAGCTGTTCATACTCACAAAGGAAAGTCAATTTACTAATATCATTCACATTTAAGAATTACCTTTTAGAAGTCCGAAATGCTCATCTCCTAAGTCTAAAGTGAACTCTTTCATTTATCATGGTAGAATTTTGCTAAATTTTAAATATTCTTAGACTGAGTAATCTTTGGTTAGTATCATTCATTATTTTACAAGCCTGTATAGGAGACTAATGAAGGTGTAACACTGACACTTGGCTTAGCAAACGACTTTTCAAATACCTGCCCATGAGAAAGAGAAGAAAGGGAGGAAGAGGATATCTTTAGGGAAGGAATGCACGATGGTAGAGTTTAAAAGTTTCTCTTTATATTATGAAATTTGAAAATATTTCTCTCAGTATCTGACATTTTCAAGGTGCGCAAGGATTACTGAAATACAGAAAACAGAAATTTAAGTGACCTTTCTTATGAAAGTTCCCAGCCATTTGCATTATGTTACTTACTTGAACAAGCATGTCTGGTTTTCACATTAGATTCTGAGTTCCCTGAGGCAATAATTTTTTTTAATATTCCTAGAATCTAGAGCTTATCACAGAGCTAATCACATAGAGTGACACAGTAAATGATGTTCTGCTTTTCATTGCAGTTCTTAATTTCTATCTTGATTAAAACAAGACTACCAGAGTATTATCATTTTAATTAATTTAAAATCTGTTGGAGTCTAGAGAAAAACTGATTTTTCTCTTAAAGACCTATTTTGTATATAAGTTTTATAAATTTGGACAATTTTAGACTTTAAAAATAGTTACTGGTTCCTTTACTATCTCATTTATATGAAATTAGTATTTACTCACAGATATGATATCTCTTTCTTCATAACTATAATATAACCCCTTACAATTTATAGAAAATCAAATTCTTTTACCCAGATGTAAGATTTGAATGAAGTCCAGAAAACAAAATGTGCCTTTTTCTTTTTAGTTAAAATCCTTTCATTTGGAAACAATGAAAATCATATTTATGACTACAGTGATCTTAAAAATATAATTCTGGAACCAAAGAGTAAATATTAAAAAGTACATTTGAAAACTTTGAAGTTATTACTATACATAGAGAAACATGCAGAAATCAGAAGCATTTGCAAAATAAAATTTTATGTGAGCACACCTGTGTAACTAACACCCAGGTCAAGACATAGGACATTATCAACGGCCCAGAAACCACTCCGTGTCCCCTTCTAGTCACTATAACCCACATCCCCCCAGGTAATCACTGTCCTGACTTTTCAATGCTAGAGATGAGTGTTGCCTAATTTAGAATGCTATTTAAATGGAATTACATGGTCTGTGCTCTTTTTTATCTGACATCTTGCACTTAACATTGTGTTTGTGAAATTTATATTTTTGCACAGTGCAAAGAAGTGGTTTATTCACTTTTATTGTTAAATATGGATGCATTCCCTATGCTTCTATATTGTTGGGGAAGTGTAAAAGCAAATCTTCTCCCAATCCAGAAAATTTCTCCACAAAGTAGTTCAGAAAGAAAACAATTTTTTACTGATTAAGTATTAAATTAGAATGTGATCGCACCACCAGCAGCAGTCCACTAAGAGAGTACAAAGACAGAAATCTAACTTTCCTGACTTTAGCAAACTGGCTTCATCCAGAGGAAAAACAAATGTCTTATCTTTATGATAGGATGCAGTTTGGCAGCTCAGAGTCAGGTGCCCATGAAGTTAGCCCATGAAAATAGCTCTCAGATCTTCAGAAGGGACATTCCTGGGTCAAAAGTTGACAAAAAGCCTAGCAATATTTCAAAGAGAAGGTACTTATAATTTTAAACTTTCAAAAGTAAATGCTCTAAGGAAAAAGAGGAGAGGGAAATCTCGTCTTAACATTTTCAGTATAAAAAGATTGGGCCTCTTATTTTTATTTGTCCTTTCACTGTACCACAAATTTTTCATTCATCCTACTGCTGAGGACATTTGGGTAGCTTCCAGTTTGGAGCTGTTATGAATTTTTGCTGTCTTGTACACTCTTGTATGTGGCTTTTGTATGTACATTTATCTGGTAAGTACATATCCAGGAGTGGAATTAATCATAACAGAGTATATATATGTTTCATTTTAATAAATATTGCCAAATAGAATTCCAAAATGGCTACCACAAGGGAGACTCTACTAGTAATCTTGTTTAATCTTCCTTTTTTTATTTTTAAGTAAAAAGTAGGAGGAAGCAAGATCTCATTCAGAAATTAGAGTTCTCATAGAAATCATTTTTTTATTTGTCAATCATTGATAAACATCAGATAATCTATTAAATATGTACAATTTTTACTTATCAATCATACCTCAATAAAGCTGGACAAAAAAACATTAGATAACCTGTGGTCTCTGGGCAATGATTAGTTTATAGCTAAAACAAAAGCATAGGAAGGATATGACTATTAACAGTAGACTACTAAATTGTTGGAGAATCTTAATATTGGTCTAAAATTATTTCTAATTTTCTTTCATGAGAGATAAAAATATCTTTTTTTGTTTGTATTCTGATAGTTACTATTCATAATAATTATTGTTTAATAATACCAAACATATGTTATAACTAAATATATAAATATTATGTATATACTATGAAATAACCATAATAATTGGAATCATCTGTCTTTATAAAATTTTAATGCATTCGAATTTATTATGGAAAATAAATAACCGTAGCAAAAAGATACAGAAACAAAAATCTAACTAGAATATAACTTTATTACAGGAACCACACTGAAATCAATCTCTCTGACTCTCACTCTCAAAAATACATGCAAGATCACATATGCCTGTGTGCACACACAGAAATTTTTCTTTCCCTTCTACTTCTGTCAAGATAATTTTCCCATGTTATTAAATATTCTTTTGAAATATAATTTTTAGCAGCTGTACAATATATTTTTAATGAATGCACCATAATTTTCTTCATAATTTTCTTATTGTAAGATTTGCAAGTAGTCTCCAGCTTTTGTATTATAAATAACACAGTAATAAATATAAATGTCACCATCATCAATTTTTTCCTTTGGCTAAATCCCCAAATTAGAACAAATGTGTTCACTTCTTTCAGATTCCTGATATAAATTCCTTTTCTGTAAGGTTATTCAAATGAACAAATTCATCAGAGGGAGCATGAATACCTTAAACACTGTATCACACATCAGCATTGAAAATAATAATTTTTCTCATGTTAAGGCTTACTATGAATACCAATCACACAAGTTAGTATTTACTAGGATGTTGTTAGTTGCAAATATTGTGGTTATTCATATTTCTATGACTTGTCTATGTGGTAAATAAAAATGTAGTTTATCGAGTTGTATTATTAGTCCAGCTTTTATGGATTTATAAACAGAGTAGCCCTCTTCTAAACTTAATTTAATAAAGAAACTATTAACTTTAGTCTGTTCATTTATAATAATATATCATATAGAACATATGTAAAAGTTTATGAAATATGGAAATCCAGTTTTACCCCAAGAAATGTTTTATAGTTTTAAATAGTCCAAAAACTGTTAAATGTAATAGATTAATATACCATGCATTGACCTTTTTTCCAAAAGGAAGATTAAGTTTTGTAAAAAAAAAAGTCAGTTGATGGTAAAAATGCAATTCTACTGAAGTATTCCTACATTGTGTAACTCTCAAATTGGTGCCCCCAGTTAATGAGAATCCTTGATTTGTTCTGGGAATAATTAAACAGAAAGTTTATTAGAAAAACACACATCTAAATGGTTTATAATAGGTCTCCCCAAGAACATTTTTTGAGAGAATAATGCATTTTTATTTATTTACTTTTCTTTCTGTTGACCCTTAGGCTTCAAATTCTCAAGGATCACTTCACTTATTCCCTTTATGTTAATGTCTGCCGATCCCTCTTTGAAAAGGATAAACTACTTTTTTCCTTTTGTCTAACTGTAAATCTGCTGATACATGAGCGATTGGTCAGTACTGTTTTAATTTATGGGGAGAAAGTATTAATGTGAATTCATTAATTTATGAATTTGTGTGGGAATATATAAAAAAAGGATTGTTAATAGTTAGCAATTATTATAGTGAAGGCAAGATATCACAACTAGACTGAATTTCACAGAGGTGAAAAATAAATTAAGCAGAATTCCTTATGTAACTATTACTACTTAAATTTTTGTATGGTTTAGCTTAAAATAGTTTCTGTCAGAATCTCATATATAAGGATGCATATAAACTTACTAAATGTATTGATATATGTATCCCAAGTAATAGGATAAATGGTCATGTTTTTAGGAACTTTTGCAAGTTTGTCAAAGCTAACCATTGGGCTTAACAATACCATTCAGTAATTTTAGCTATGTTTCAAATCTGTTTACTTAAAATATGGGAAGCGCTTTAAGAATGGAAGAGAGGTGTGTAAATTCATTATTTTATACACATGTGTTTAAGCTTTATTAAGTTCATATGGTGAAGTATTAGTTGAATTTTGAAGAAACATTTTAGTATTTCTTGCAAAAATTTCATAGCAGTAACTCATTATATTTTATAGAAAATAATTGAAAACATGGCAGATACATGGCTTTCTGTCTTCCCACAACTTTTACAGACAATAAAACTCTTAGCAGTCATTTTGGAAGGCATATATTAAAAAAGAATAAAATTCAGATTTCCATGTTTAGATCAGAAATTCTGGAGGAAAATTATCAACAAGTAGCTCTCTAAAATGGAACTATTTTGAAAACTAGTTATAATGAATACATTGATTTCTTATGAATCAATACTGACCTATACCAATAACTAGAATTTTATGGGGGAATATTTGAAACTTGAAAATCAGTCAATTTTTTTTAAATGGTTGTAAGTTACCTGTGTATATGATAAACTCATTTCTGACTCTTCACGCTACTTTGTTTTCCAAAGATTAATAAAGCTGAGTGGAGATTTCTGTTAACTGGTGGCATTGGCCTGGATAATCCTCATGCCAACCCTTGTACATGGCTTCCTCAAAAATCTTGGGATGAAATATGTCGACTGGACGATTTGTCTGCCTTCAAAAACATTCGTCGGGAGTTTATGCGCTTAAAGGATGGATGGAAAAAAGTATATGACAGTTTGGTATGCTTTTAACTCTCTTGCTTGTTTCACAGTTTTTAAATGGAGAAAATAATGTCAAATAATTTATTCTTGTCTGTAAGTAAGCATTAAACAGCTCGTCAAATATAATGTTTCGATTAGGCTATCCCCACTTTCTAATTGGTACTGTTTGTACTTCTCTTTAAATTCCATGGAATCTGTAAAGATGCAAAAAAGTTGCATGGTCCTTAAAAGTATTCTTTTTGGATTTTCATGCCAGGTTTTTATTATCAACTTAGACTTTGGCAGTCATAATGGCAGATGACTTAAAATTTTATAGAACAGGTTTTGTTTAGATTTTCTGAACACAGGGCACAAACTAATAAATATTTTTGTCATTTGATGAGAGGGAAAAAATAATAGTTCCCAAATAATTTTCATGAGACCTGATCTTGCTAGTTGGAGATTACTGTAGCTAACATATGCCATGATGCTCAGTTTCCCTTCTGGAATATAAACAAATTGTTGCCTTCCTTCACTTTTTTCCTTAGCACAAGGGCTAACATTGTGATTCCCGGTTAATTTTTTCTAGTGTTTCTACTTTTTTGATATTTTTCTTTCCTTGGGCTTAATATGCAACAGTTCTTTTGGGGGGTGGGGGTTGGAGGGGAGAAAAAGCAGGATGCGTAGAGAACACTTTGGTGACCTGTTTATTGTACTATACATGATAGAATGTGTCTGCACATGAATTTAAATATTTTGGTTTGGATCTCTTTTGGATTGATCCTTGTTAATAATAAAAATACTTTTTCCAGAGGCAAATATGTTTTTGTATGTAGTTGAGTCTAGTTTAAATAGAAATTTCCCTATGCTGAAGCATGGAGATTTCTGACCTGAGATACTATAGCTTTCCCAGCTGTTTCAAAAACACAAGGGTCTTATTTTCCCATGTGTGTTCCTCCTCTTGGGATCTTGATACATCTCTTCTTGCATATTTGTAATAACATTCTTTGGCTGCTTCTTTACATTGTGTGTGTGGCGGGGGGAAGGGGAAGGAACACGCATGTGCTCAGTCGCGTCTAACTCTGCAACCTCATGGACTGTAGCCTGCCAGGCTCCTCTGTCCTTGGAATTTTCTAGGCAGGAATACTGGAACAAGTTGCTATTTCCTACTCCAGGGAATCTTCCTAATCCAGGGATCCGACTTGAGTCTCTTGAGTCACCTGTATTGGCAGGTGGATTCTTTACCACTGTGCCACCTGGGAAGCCCCTTCCTTATTATACACATTTGAAAATATTCCTTTCTTGAAAAGGTATCAAAATTTATCAAAATAAAAAGTAATGCATAGCCTTTGTTGTTTGCAATAAATGTTTATTTTTGTAATAGATAATGAGAGTAGTTTTTGCTGACTATATAGAGCTTCTCCATCTTTGGCTGCAAAGGATATAATCACTCTGATTTCGGTGTTGACCATCTGGTGATGTCCATGTATAGAGTCTTCTCTTGTGTTTTTGGAAGAGGGTGTTTGCTATGACCAGTGTGTTCTCTTGGCAGAACTCTGTTAACCTTTGCCCTGCTTCATTCTGCACTCCAAGGCCAAATTTGCCTGTTACTCCAGGTGTTTCTTGACTTCCTACTTTTGCATTCTAGTCCCCTATAATGAAAAGGACATCTTTTTTGGGTGTTAGTTCTAGAAGGTCTTGTAGGTCTTCATAGAACCATTCAACTTAAGCTTCTTCAGCATTACTGGCTGGGGCATAGACTTGGATTACTGTGATATTGACCGGGAGCTGACTGTGGCTCAGATCATGAACTCCTTATTGCCAAATTCAGACTTAAAGAAAGTGGAGAAAACCACTAGACCATTCAGGTATGACCTAAATCAAATCCTTTATAACTATACAGTGGAAGTGAGAAATAGATTTAAGGGACTAGATCTGATAGACAGAGTGCCTGATGAACTATGGACAGAGGTTCGTGACATTGTACAGGAGACAGGGAGCAAGACCATCCCCAAGAAAAAGAAATGCAAAAAAGCAAAATGGCTGTCTGAGGACGCCTTACAGATATACCCATTTGAATGCAGAGTTCCAAAGAATAGCAAGGAGAGATAAGAAAGCCTTCCTCAAGGATCAATGCAAAGAAATAGAGGAAACCAATAGAATGGGAAAGACTAGAGATCTCTTCAAGAAAATTAGAGATACCAAGGGAACATTTCATGCAAAGATGAGCTCAATAAAGGACAGAAATGGTACGGACCTAGCAGAAGCAGAAGATATTAAGAAGAGGTGGCAAGAATACACAGAAGAACTGTACAAAAAAGATCTTCACGACCCAGATAATCACGAAGATGTGATCACTCACACTCACCTAGAGCTGGACATCCTGGAATGTGAAGTAAGGTGGCCTTAGGAAGCATCACTACGAACAAAGCTAGTGGATGTGATGAAATTTCAGTTGAGCTATTTCAAATGCTGAAAGATGATGCTGTGAAAGTGCTGCCCTCAATATGCCAGCAAATCTGGAAAACTCAGCAGTGGCCACAGGGCTGGAAAAGGTCAGTTTTCATTCCAATCCCAAAGAAAGGCAATGCCAAAGAATGCTCAAACTACCGCATAATTGCACTTATCTCACACGCTAGTAAAGTAATGCTCAAAATTCCCCAAACCAGGCTTCAGCAATACATGAACCATGAACTTCCAGATGTTCAAGCTGGATTTAGAAAAGGCAGAGGAACCAGAGATCAAATTGTCAACATCCACTGGATCATCAAAAAAGCAAGAGAGTTCCAGAAAAACATCTATTTCTGCTTTATTGACTATGCCAAAGCCTTTGACTGTATGGATCACAATAAACTGGGGAAAATTCTGAAAGAGATGGGGATACCAGACCACCTGACCTGCCTCTTGAGAAACCTGTATACAAGTCAGGAAGCAACAGTTTGAACTGGACATGGAAGAACAAACTGTTTCCAAATAGGAAAAGGAGTACGTCAAGGCTGTATATTGTCACCCTGCTTATTTAATTTACATGCAGAGTACATCATGAGAAATGCTGGGCTGAAAGAAGCACAAGCTGGAATCAAGATTGTCAGGAGAAATATCAATAACCTTAGATGTGCAGATGACACCACCCTTATGGCAGAAAGTGAAGAACTAAAGAGCCTCTTGATGAAAGTGAAAGAGGAGAGTGAAAAAGTTGGCTTAAAACTCAACATTCAAAAAACTAAGATCATGGCATCCGGTCCCATCACTTCATAGCAAATAGATGGGGAAACAGTGGAAACAGTGGCTGACTTTATTTTTCTGGTCTCCAAAATCACTACAGATGGTGATTGCAGCCATGAAATTAAAAGACGCTTACTCCTTGGAAGGAAAGTTATGACCAACCTAGACAGCATATTCAAAAGCAGAGACATTACTTTGACAACAGAGGTCCGTCTAGTCAAGGCTATGGTTTTTCCAGTGGTCATGTATGGATGTTTGAGTTGGACTATAAAGAAAGCTGAGAGCTGAAGAATTGATGCTTTTGAATTGTGGTGTTGGAGAAGACTCTTGGGAGTCCCTTGGACTGCAAGGAGATCCAACCAGTCCATTCTAAAGGAGTTCAGTCCTGGGTCTTCATTGGAGGGACTGATGCTGAAGCTGAAACTCCAATACTTTGGCCACCTGATGCGAAGAGCTGACTCATTTGAAAAGCCCCTGATGCTGGGAAAGATTGAGGGCAGGAGGAGAAGGGGACGACAGAGGATGAGATGGCTGGATGGCATCACCAACTCAATGAACATGAGTTTGGGTAAACTCCGGGAGTTGGTGATGGACAGGGAGGCCTGGCGTGCTGCTTTTCATGGAGTCACCGAGTCGGACACGATGGAGCGACTGAACTGAACTAAATGAGAGTAGTTAGTTGGCAGGGTTTGAAATGCCTTTGGAGAAATAATGGGAAAAATTCTCCTAATGCACATTTATTGTAGTAACAGGAAGCATTTGTGCTATTGATTAATGTTCATATTGACACTAACCTACTTATTTAATGTCTTAGTTTTGATTTTATGTGGCAGTTAAAATTTTCTTTTTATTTATTATTTCATAGCTTTGCCCCAACCTAATAAAATTTACATTAGCATTCTTAATTTCATTTAATCATTTTATGTTTTCTTTAAACTCAATTTAAAAGTCAAAATACTGGGTTTTTGGGGTTTTATTAAGTCTTCCAAATAATATTGAATTATATCCACTGTCATTTTAGGAACCACATCATGAGGTTTTTCCTGACGATTGGGAAGATAAAATGAGTGAGTTTCAACGGATGCTTATCATTCGTTGCTTGAGGCCGGACAAGGTAAATGCTGTCTTTGGAAGCTGCTCAGTGAATTCCAGACCTTCCTAGCTCCACATACCAGACAAACATGTGTTTCCTTAAGTAATCCTTGGGGGTGGGGTGGTAAAGGAGTCTGCAGGAAATAACCCCAATTCCCTCTAATGCAGTCATTTTGTAAAAAGTGTATATTTATTATAACTGTATTAAATTAGTAATTAACCAGATTATGTTTAATAGTTTATTTATGTTACAGCTCTTCCTGTTATCCCTGGAGAAGGGAATGGACAATCTACTTCCTTTACATTTTTGTTCTTACTGTTTTGATGAAATTGGTCAATGTTGTTTACATGAAGCTGATTTACTACACCTTCTGTTTCCTCAAATGCTATCCTGTACATAGTTCTTTATTGGCTTTTGGAAAGCTAGTAGAATATTGTTTTTAAGATGTTCATAATCGCTCACCACAAAGGAAAATGTCAACACTATTAATTTTCATTTCTTTAAGTAATAAATTATATAACCAGTGGATCAGCTGACCTGTCATATCAACAAATGAGAGCACTCACTGATGTCCTCATTTGTATTATTAAACTCTATTTAAAAAAACAAACTATTCACTTAAGTGTAAAGACACGTATCCACAGAGATATCCACATAATTCTGAGGACCTGTAGACATTGGGAATGTTGGAAGAAAAACTGAAAATATATTCTAATTGTCCACTGTTACTACTCGAGTAAAAGTATACATAATTACTTCAAAATTTACTGTATTCACAATTTGAGTTGCTAAGGATATAAGATAATGCTTCCATTCTAACAGCAATAGAAAGATCAACACTTGTATGATGAAGACAGTCTTTATTTTTTAAAAAAATTTTCTACACATCAGTGATAATACAAGATAGAGGCATTCTTTCCTCTGTAGGTCAGGGTCTGTTCGATGAACACTTGTCATTCTTTCTTGAATTGGCAGTGTGGCCTTAGCCAGGGCCAGAGTATCCATTAAGCATAGAACCTCGGGTCCATGATACTCTTAGGAGTTCATGAAAGTAAAATGAGAAAATATACCAGTCTGTTATATTTTAATTATACAAAAACAGTTGAAACGTACATTTTTTCTATTTATTGATGGAAGAAGGGGTCCACAATGTGCCAAGGGTCCCTGAATGTCATAGTGCTGCCCAGCTTTTAGATGTTGGAAATAGTTCTCATTGTTGATCATTATTTAACTGCAGCTTGGGGGCCCTTTTAAAAATGAATCTTCACTGAAACTATTAGTGTTAAGCCTCAGAAGTTTTCACTGCAAATATTAAATATGAAAGAATATGAAATAGTTCAAACTCTTGTCTAATATGACTTCTTCCTTTAAAACATTTTTTTAATTTTCAAAGATTTTTTTACTTTGTTTTCTAAGATAAAAACTGTTACACTAAATGGCTCTTTGTGTACCATTAACCTTCTTCCCTCAATATTTGACAGAGAAGTTTCTGATCGTAGTCTATATTGTTTAGTTAAAAGTGATTAATGAGCTGTTTCCTAACTGCAGCAGTTTCATCTATAAATTTCTTTTCCCCAGTTTGTTTTTAAAAATTTGACATTTTAATCTGAAAATACATTGAGTACCAAATAGATCAAATATTATTTTCCATAGTCACTATCTTTTTCAAGTGAGTATGAGGGAGCTGGGAAATTTAGATATTCAAGCTGAGGGACTTTTGTTCATTTTTTGAATCAGTCGAGATTAATCTTACAGTCCTACTTCTCTTAACTCTGTTAACTCCTCTGCAGAATGCTTTAGCACTGTGTGTTATAACTTTTTCTTATATGTTTACATGTCTCCTCTAGAGTTTCCTTTGCATAGGTGGAAGAGTGTAAACATTAATACTTCTCAGCAATATTCCTGGTTCTCTCCTGTGTATACTCGAGGTGGGGGCATTGTGGCCATTAACCTTGTTTTGGCCAGTAAAATGTGAACAAAAGTGTCAGGGTGGAAGCATTTAGCTATCATTGTGAGATTCTCCAGAATATTCCTCTTGCCGTCAAAATTGTGGAATCACATGTTGATATTTAAGTGCCATAAACAGGCTGGAATGCTGAGTCAGAGCAGGGAGAGTTTGTTGCCTGGACACTCAGATGACTTTTCTGAGATGGTAAGCTTTTGTTGTGTTAAACCACTGAAATCTTGAAGCTGTTTGCTACTATAGCATAGTTCAATTTATCCTAAGTTAGCTAGTTACCATTTAATTAATTACTATACTATCATACCTGTCATCCTTAATATATAAATAATTATCAGATTTCCTTGGTGGCTCAGATGGTAAAGAACCCACCTGCAATGCAAGAGACCTAGGTTCGATCCCTGGGTTGGGAAGATCTCCTGGAGAAGGGAATGGCTACCCACTGCAGCAGTATTCTTGCCTAGGAAATCCCATGGACAGAGGTGCATGGAAGGCTACTACTGTTCATGGGATCACAAAGGAGTCAGACATGACTGAGTGACTAATACTTTTTGGACATCTTTCATGGGTCAGATGGTAAAGAAACTAGTTACCATTATCTAAACCATCATACCTACAATCCTTAATATAGAAATAATTATTAGTATGCTCTTTTATTACTTGCAATCTCAAACCCTTCAATCTTGCTGTTACCAGGTACTTTAATTCCTAGTCATAAATCACTGATTTTGGAACTATGTATTTAAAAATGATATATGACTATAGTATTATGCTTTGAAAAGAATAATTTTCCAAAGTAAAAATGGTATTAGCATGCCAGAGAAAGGAACAGTGCTATATAAGGCTAACAATTGGCCTGCTGCTGCTGGTGCTAAGTCACTTCAGTCGTGTCTGACTCTGTGCGACTGCAGCCTACCAGGACTGCAGCCTACCAGGCTCCCCCGTCCCTGGGATTCTCCAGGCAAGAACACTGGAGTGGGTTGCCATTTCCTTCTCCAATGCATGAAAGGGGAAAGTGAAAGTGAAGTCGCTTAGTCGTGTCCGACTCTTAGCGACCCAATGGACTGCAGCCCACCAGGCTCCTCCATCCATGGGCTTTTCCAGGCAACAGTACTGGAGTGGGGTGCCATTGCCTTCTCCCAACAATTGGGCTAGTACTACATAAATAGATTTTATTTCTTTGCTATCTCTAAGTCATGAGATATATATCTCCACTAGGGAAATCTGTAATTGTTTGGTCTCTAATATAAAATATATATTATTTGTCACCATAGTTTTTTTCTGTCTCCTTTCCACGGCTCTCCCTTCAAAAACCGACTCCATCCCATGGTAAGCAGCCACAAATGCTAGGTTCTCTAATGCTGTAGTTTGGAAAAATGTAAAAGATTTTCACTAAACCACCAGTAGGAAAAATGAAATGTTTGCACTTTCCTTGGATTTCAATAGTTTATACTGCTTTATTGACAAAAGCATATCAGATGTATAAATACTGAGGTATGGAATGTTTTGAGCCCATTTACAAAATGAAGAGCTTCTGGCCAGTTTTCTCCTTCTGGACTGTAAACAAAAAGCAAATTAAACAGCTTTTAATAAGAAACTTGTCAAATATAAGCTAGTATGTTTCTCTAACCTCAGATAAATCTTGTAGGAACTTGAAAGACACAGAAAAACATACATAGAAGACCACAAACTTCTTTTCTGCCTTTGGGAAGATGGGTTCCTAAATTAGTCTGTAATTTTTGTTCCTGACAGATTTTATTTTATAGTTCTTACACTTGCATAATCAGATTGCAGAAGCAAACCCAATTCCATCACCTTCCAAATTGAATAGCTTGCAGTTTCATTTGCCTCAGAAGTTACTGTTTAGTCTTGGGAACAGCTGGTCTCATTCAGTTGTTTTTTTGTTTTTTAATTTTTGTGTTGACTATTGTGTTTTAATTTTTTTAATTGGAGGAGAAAATTCCATGGACAGAAGAGCCTGGCAGGCTACAGTTCATGGGGTCACAAAGAGCTGAACACGACTGAACGACTAACACACACACACACACACACACAACTGCTTTACAATGTTGTGTTGGTGTTTGCTGTATAACAGCATGAGTCAGCTATAAGTATACATATATTCCCCCTATCTTGAGCCTCCCTTCCCCCGTCCCACCCCTCTAGGTCATCACGGAACACCAATCTGAATTCTCTGTGTCATACGGCAGCTTCCCGCTAGCTAGCTATTTTACACAGGGTACTGTATATATGTCAATCTACTCTCAATTCGTCCCACCCTTTCCTTTTCCCACTGTATCCACAAGTCCACAATTTCTATGATCTTATTCAGTTTTAATGTTAAAAATGAAACAATGAAAATTATCATTTGAGCACCCCTAACTGGGTCTTCCTGTACAACGAGAGGACTCACTTCCCATCTGCCATATTTGCACAAATTCAGTGAATGACCCCAGCCTGAAACACTCAGAGCTCAGACTTCCTAAAAGTGAAACCATGTACTTAAAAGCCATGTGCTTTCGATTTGTTGTAAAATTATAATTCAGTGAAGAGGTTAGCCTTGAGAGGAGAGAGGTTATTAAAAACTATTTTGTTTTTCTTTGTTAATTGTTATTGTTCTTAACCTAGGGAGAAAAGACAGCCATAGGAAAAGAATAATAGGGAAAAGGGCGAGGACAAGGCCTGAGACAGGAAGTGAGGATATTTTCAGTTTTCTACCATCAGCTTGATATCTGTTCCCATTCAAAATATCTGAAACATGAAATAATTTCCTTGGAATAGAAACTTTATGCATAGGTGAATTTATTGTTCAGTAATATTTTTTAGAATTTCTATAATTAGAGTCCCACCTTCATAAAAGAGAACATCCTAATTTATTCATTTACTCAGTAGATTTTTATTGTATAGGAACAATATATGAGTAATCTCCTTAGGTATATCCATGCCATTGTGGCATTTACGCATTTGTTATTACTCTTCTATACCTTTCTGTAGTTTTAAATTTTGTATTGATGTACAGTTGACTTAGAATATTGCATTGATTTTTGGTATACACCAAAGTGATTCAGTTATACATATATATATATATGTTCATTTTCAGATTCTTTTTCATTATGGTTTATTATAGGATATTGAATATAGTTCCCTGTGGTATAGAGTAGGATTTTGTTGTTTATCTGTTTTATATACAGCAGTGTGTATCAGCTAATCCTGAACTAATTTATCCCTCTCTCACCTCCTTTCCTCTTTGATAACCATAACAATGTTTTGTATGTTTGTGAGTCTGCTTCTGTTTTGTAAATAAGTTTACTTGTATCGTATTTTAGATTCCACGTGTAAGTGATAGCATATGATATTTGCCATTCTCCAACTTCACTTAGTGTGATAATCTCTGGCTCCTCCATGTTGCTGCAAATGGCATTACTCCATTCTTTTTTATAGCTGAATAGTATTCCATTGTACATATGTACCACATCTTTTTGAAAAGTTTTAATTTTGTATTGGAACATAGCTGGTCCTACCACTTCATGGAAAGTAGATGGGGGAAATTCTGAAACAGTGTCAGATTTCTTTTTGGGGGGCCCCAAAATCAATGTGGATGGTGACTGCATCCATGTAATTAAAAGACACTTGCTCCTTGGAAGAATAGCTGTGTCAAACCTAGACAGTGTTTTAAAAAGCAGAGGCATCACTTTGCTGACAAACGTCCATATAGTCAAAGCTGTGGTTTTTCCAGTAATGTATGGATGTGAGAGTTTGACCGTAAAGAAGGCTGAGTGCCAAAGAATTGATGCTTTCAAACTGTGGTGTTGGACAAGACTCTTGAGAGTCCCTTGGACTACAAGAAGATCAAACCAGTCCATTCTAAAGGAAATCAGTCCTGAATATTCATTGGAAGGACTGATGCTGAAACTGAAGCTCCAGTACTTTGGCCTCCTGATGCAAAGAGCTGACTCCTTGGAAAAGACCTTGATGCTGGGGAAAATTGAGGGCAAGAGGAGAAGGAGGTGACAGAGGAAAAGAGATTAGATGATATCACTGACTCAATGGACATGAGTTTGAGCAAACTCAGGGAGATGGTGAAGGACAGAGAAGCCTGATGTGCTATAGTTCATGGGGTTGCAAAGAGTCAGACACAACTTAGAAACTGAACAAAACAACAACATAGCTGATTAACAATGTTGTGATAGTTTTGGGTGGATATTTACCACATCTTCTTTATCCATTCATCTGTCAAGGGACATTGAGGTTGGTTCCATGTCTTGGTTATTCATACCTTCCTGTGTTTGAATGAATCTAATTGTGGAGACATTAAAAACATTTAAGTAAAGATATTTAAGTAAAGATATTCCTTCACTGTTTCTTGTCTCCCAACCCTCACACACAACCCTCACACACTTAGTCTTTCTTTCCCTCTCTCCCTCTTTCTCAATACACACATTTACCTGCACATATATCCACATCAGGACCAACACTGTTTTTAAGGTATATATATGTATATATGTATATGTATATATATCACCCACCTTTTATTGTTTAAATAATGTATACTTTCCATCTAAAAGACAACTGTGCCTTTGACTCTTTATCAATGGTTACAAATACACAAACAAATGGACAGTCTTTTGTTATAAAATACCTTTGAATATTAGTTTTTAAGGTTTTAGGCAGATTTCAAATATTCCTTCAAATCCTTTCTTTTCCCTTTCTAGGTTATTCCAATGCTGCAAGAATTTATAACCAACAGATTGGGGCGTGCATTCATTGAACCACCCCCATTTGATCTCTCCAAGGCATTTGCAGACAGTAACTGCTGCGCACCCCTGATATTCGTACTGTCTCCTGGAGCGGATCCCATGGCTGCCCTTCTGAAATTTGCTGATGATCAGGTACCTTAAAACTCTATTGTTTTCAGCTGCTTGTGTCAATAAACTGTGGCTATTCAGACAGGGCATTCTCCTCTACTGCTCCCATAACTCAAGGACCCTTCTACTGTGGCATTCAGATGGTAATTGTTCTAGAAATAGATGGGAGTCACAGACACCATCTCCCAAAAGTGTAGATGAATAAGGATATAGGAGAAATGAATTCCAGGCAAACATTCCCACAGATTTCCTTAAATGAACTTGAATGGAAATTAGAGGCTATAGGCATTTTTACCTGAACTTTATGCAAGTAACCAAATTAGTTAAGATATAATTATTCAAAGATCTGGAGGAGACTGGGGTAAGTTCATCTCTTTATTCATAGTTTTCAGCTTTGAATTTTAGGAGTTGCTGCATGGTAGCAGGTCTGGTCCATCTCCTCATATTGAAAGTCTGTTTAACTTTTTTCTGCCTCTGATCTCAGCAATCAAAGACCCTACAGGATGTTTTGTTCATTGCCATGACTGTTTCCTTCATGCTCTGGCTTGTGTTGTATCTGTTTATTGGCTTCTTAATCAGGAAAAGTTTTCTAGAGCTGTGTGTGCTTGGGAACTCTGAGGGATGCAGCATGATTAAATTTTAATGTATTTAATATGAGCATTTCCTGTGATGATAATATTGATTCTTCTTCAAAATTTGATTTTAAATGACATCTTCACTATCCTCATACAGGGATACGGAGGAACAAAACTTAGCTCTTTATCTCTTGGTCAAGGCCAAGGGCCCATAGCAATGAAGATGTTAGAAAAAGCTGTCAAAGAAGGCACATGGGTTGTTCTTCAGAATTGTCACCTTGCCACCTCTTGGATGCCAACCCTCGAGAAAGTTTGCGAGGTAAAAATGCAAGCTTATTTTGATGAGATGGTAGTCTCCCAGTGTAATTAGTGATGCATATACCATTTAAATAACTCCACTCCTGTCCTGTGATTTGTGGGTTGCAGGTTTAGTGGCCTGGCTGGATTTTAGGGGAGGTGGGCTCAAGTTGGGAGCGGGAGGACAGCCCATGGCCAGGCCTTGCCTAATTCCTCCTACTAAGGGTGAGTTCTCATCCCATGGGTCAGAAATATCCTTCATCCAGAGGCACAGCCTCAAAGATAAGAATAAACCACAGGGCAAATAGAAAGCAATTTTTTACAGCAGTGGAGCAAAAACAATGAAAAAAGCTTTTCGGGGGAAATTCATGTGGCCCCTCTAAACTGGAAGGCTTCAGGATGTAACTTTTCTGAAATTCACTTGTCACCCACACAGCCTGTCACTCTGCCACAAAGGCTGAATCTGAAACCAGAAGAGCACTCCTCCCACCCACCTGTTGTAGTGGGTCATGATACTTCCCTCTCTTTGTGGTCAGAGATTCCAGAAAGAAAACCCCATGTAGCTCAGCTGAGTAAATAGAAAACCTGGCACTTGGTTTCAACAGAGAAAAATGTGTCCAAATAATTACCCATGACTCTAGCCCTCTCCTCACTTACAGTCCTTCAGGCTTAAACTGATAGAACTTGCATTATCCAGACATCCACCTGACGCTAAGGAGCAGACTGTGGTGTTCTTTATGCCACTTGTCACCATTTTGCTTTGTTTGTCTCCCACTAGAATGTAAGCATGCACTGTTTTTGTTCCCTGGTTTACCTCTAGCACCTTGAATAATGCCTGGCTCATGGGACATAATCAGTCAATAATTACTGAACTTGTGAATGAATAATGCTTCACTGCTTAGAGCCTTTCCGTGGCTTTCCATTGTGTGAAGACAACGTTCATGCCCCCATCATGGTTTCTTCATCTGAGCATTGCCTGCTTCTCAGGCATTTCTGTCTTGACTTCTGTGCTCCAGCCACTTGGCCTTTTTTTCACGTTCATTGGGAGAACATGCTTTCTTGAGAATGTAGGCCTCCATAATAAATCTTATTTCTATCTGAAAAACTTCTTTAGTATTTTTTGCCTTACTAACATCTTCTCATGCTTTGGGCCTTATATTAGAGGCTTTATGTTTGTGCCTGTTTCCTCACAGTTCCTCTGTCTCTGGGCTGTTCTCTTGGCCTGTCAAATCATATCATATACCCATTAGAGAGTCAATGCAAGAGACAAGAGCTGCCTTCAATGATGAGTGAAGTTGACCCAAAGTCCCATGAGTCATGCCATCTAAGTCACCAGGCATAGGCCAGCCAGCAGGAGAAAAGGATGGCACCTTCACTGTTCATTAAAAAGCATCCTTCCAATCTCCCCACCCACCCCTTTACCACATGAATGCTCAAAATTTTTTTTTACTGATAGAGATTTGCAATTTAAAAAGCACAGATATGACTGACATGGACAGTTTGGAGGAGTTAGTGAAACAGGAGAGAGGGAAAGCCCGGTGATATTATTCCAAGGCCTGATAGTGCCTTCACAACAGTCATGAGCGTTCTGTCATCCTTTATCCTCCTAGCAGGCCTTACTGTCCCCATAAACAAGTATCACTAATAATGGTGTGGTTTAGTGCTTCAGGATACACCAGTTATTGTCTTTCAAACCTCCCCCTTTTTGTTCATCCCTCCTTGGCTTAATATTGATTTATCTGAGTGTGTGGCTTATTCTCACAGCTTGGCTACAGCAAGAGGACATCATTCTTAATATGGCTCTGGGGCAGAGAAGTATTTCTATAAATATTTCAGCAACAGCAGTGAAGACACAAGATTTTTAGAATGTCTTAGTCTTTGTCATGGCCAACTCTGAATTATGTAATACCTTTGTAAACTTTATGGTCATGTGTTTTAATTGTATCAGGGAGAGTGGCAACCCGCTGGGCCTTCCCAGTGACGTATGTCCTTTCAGTGGCAGTATTAGATTTTAAGGCTTTTGCCTTCAATTGCAGCAGTAACCCCTATTTTGTACAGCTGTTTCCTCCCACTTCTGGCCCACATGATCCAGAGATTTTCCTTCCATTTTATGTATCTTATATATCTGACTTTTTGTTTTTGTTGCAGGAGTTAAGCATAGAAACAACGCATCCAGATTTCCGAATTTGGCTGACAAGTTACCCATCTCCAAATTTCCCCGTGTCTGTGCTGCAGAATGGAGTGAAAATGACCAATGAAGCACCGAAAGGTTTACGGGCCAATATCATTCGCTCCTACCTCATGGACCCGATCTCTGACCCCGAGTTCTTTGGCAGCTGCAAAAAGCCTGTTAGTAATGGCTAAGTCTTGTTACCTCAGCCCCGTAAAGCAACTCAAGTGGCCCCCGGTGGTCCTGGATGTGTGTGCTGAGTGAAACTGCAAATTAAATAGGCCTCGTGCACTGCGGTGCAGTTGGTTTTGATTACTGATTATTGACTGTGCCGAAGTCAATTTTATTAATATTTTATTTTAATCTTACCACTAGGCTCATTCCTGCTCAGCTGATATCTAGTGGGGTATTATTAATTATGCAGCCTTCTATTTAGAAAGTCAGCTGCAAGCCATTCGCCATACAAATCTGCAAGGTTGGAGAATCCTGTTTCAGGATATTAGCTGAGCCCTTTGCTATTTGAAGCCATATCTTTAAATTAAAACATAAAAATATTTCCTCCATATAACTATAATGAGAGCTAAAATGATTTTACTCCCTGATTGATGGGACTCATAAGGGTCTTTTTTTTTTAGCATCACCAGGCAGGCAGGGAAGCCACCCACTGCTTTCATGATTAGAATTCTATGTGTGAATGTCTGTGACCTAAAATTGTTTCTCAGTGTTTTGCCATAATTAAAAATGGAAGAACTTCTTTTTAAGAGGGTTATGAACCATTGTAAGTTTTTGCCATTAAAAAACCCACACTCTTGATGTTGGAATATGTTTTAAATACACATCAAAAGAAAACATTAAGAATAAAGAAGTGCTTTCATTAAACAAAAGTCTGGGGTAATAAAAAAAGGGAGCCCGTATTTAAATGTAAGTCAGACCTTTATAGTTCAAGCCCTGCTGTATGACAAACTTTTGTATTGATTTGCCCAGAGAGAGCAGGTTACTCCCAGGTAGGTGATGAGGGCATTTCTGCACATGATAGCTAGACAGAAGCCCTTTTGCAAAATGTCACTCCCTTCCTTCTAGATCCATAGGTCTCTCCGATAGTTGTCACAAACATGAGAAGTCCAGACATTTATGAACTGAAATTCAAACCAAAAATCTCAAATGCCGAAACAGCACACCATAGTTCATATATTTTAGTTTTTCATTTGGAAATAATTTTAAACTCACAGAAAAGTTGCAAATATAAAAGTAATATAAAGAACAGCCCTGTGCCCTTTACTTATATTTGCTTCCTGTTAACATGTACCATCTGCAGGAAAGTTAGATATGTCACTGCCCTTTATTCCTAGATAAATATTTCAGTCTTCTTATTTCTTAAGAATAGAGATATTACCTTATCCTATTACAGTTATTATTGTAGTATTATTTTAGCAGGGATACACTATTGTATCTAATCTACCCAAATTTGTGTTTGCGTCCCAAATTTGTCAGTTGATGAAGTAATGTCCTTTAGAACATTTTCCCTGATTTACCAGGGGATCGGTTCAGAGTTAGGATCACAGTTAGTTGCCATGGCTTTTTTGTCTCCTTTAATCTGGACCATTACCTCAGCCTTCCTTTGTCTTTGATGGCCCTGACATTTCTGAAGAATTCATCTCCCTGGACTATTTTTAATAGAACATGTCTCACTCCTTGAGATTAGCTTTAGGTTACAAGTTCCGAGCCCCAGTGTGACTGGGGTGAAGTCATGTCCTCAGAGGCTTGTACTGGGAGGCATGCAATGCCCATTTATCTCTCACTGATGATACTAATTTTGATCCCCCAGACGAAGTGTGGTCTGATTTCTTCACTCTATAATAACTGCTTTGTCCCTTGCAACGAATAATCTGTGAGAAGACACTTTGGATCATGAAGATATCCTCTTCCTCATCAAAATCTACCTGGGACCCAGATTTAGTAGTCAGTGATAATTCTTGCTGGACCCACTTATTTCCTCTGGTGATTCCAACTCCAGAACTCCCTCCGCATTTGACACTTGACATGGGGTTGTCAGCAACGGCCTTCCCTTCTATCTCATCTATTTATCTTTTATAGGTGTGAACTCATAAATTCTTTACATCTTCTCCAGTGGTTAGTAATTCATTACTATTCCTAAGGTTTTTGCTCAAGTTTTGTCCAGAATTGGTCAGCAGGAGCTGCTTTTGTCCTTGTTATAGGTCCCGTTGTTTATTACTATTATTTCTCTTTCTGTTATAAGCTGCTCCAGGCTGATCTGTACCCCAGTCTTGGAACCAGCCATTTTTCTGAAGAGCGCTGGTTCCTGTTTCATGGGGAATGGTATCAGAGACCAAGATTTGGGTGTTAGACATACAGCATTTATTGTTTGTAGTTCTTATCCTTTTAGAGAGAACTTTGAAACATATACATGTAATCACAATATGTGTATGCAAATCTACATACACACATATAGTGCATACAGACAACCCCATGCACACACAGACATTCATATACATGTTTTAGAAGTAACAAGTTCCTACAATACCTCCAATTTCTGTTGCTCTACCCTGGGTTCTTTTCAGCTTTTCCTCATTCCATATTCACATGTCCCTTCTTCAATGGTGAGAAGCCTGGCTCCCACCTCAACACATTTATTGATTTGCTCAGTTCTCTAATATATCCAGAAGAGTTGCAGAATCAGCACAGCATGTTTAACTTTGCTTCTCCCCACTCTGTGGTTAAACTTATGCTCCTTTCCGCTCGTCTCACACTTTCCCTTTCAATTTTATTCCATGGGGGCAACCTTCACCCTGCCCTTGTTTAAAACTTTGGGCAGTCTCCTGGCTTTCCTGATTAGTGTCAGGTAATTAAATGATCTAGAGTCATTTTAAACTGCAGAGCCAGTCTTGAATCAGAAGTCAGAAGGTGCAACATGATATATTAATTGATATTTCAACTTTTATTAAAAACAGGTTTCTACTCTCTAGTATCTCACCTTGAGCCTGGTGAGGCTTCATACCATAGGGGAAAAAGGATAGAGTTGGCATCTTTCTCTTTTTTTGTTGAAGTGTAGTTTATTTATAATACTGTGCTAGTTTCAGGTATACAGCAAAATGATTAAGTTTTTTTCAGGTTATATTCCATTGTAGGTTATTATAATGAATATAATTCCTAAGTGCTATATAGTAAATCCATGTTGTTTATTTCGTGTTTGAAAGTGAAAGTGTTAGTCACTCAGCCGTATCTGACTCTTTGTGACCCCATGGACTGTAGCCCACCAGGCTCCTCTGTCCATGGAATTTCCAGGCAAGAATACTAAAGTGGGTTGTATTTCCTTCTCCAGGGGATCTCCCCCAGGGGTCACACCTGGGTCTTCTGCATTGCAACCAGGTTCTTTATTATCTGAGCCACCAGGGAGATTTATGTTTATTTTATGTTTACTAGTTTGTTGATCCCATACTCTTTCCTCTTTTCCTTGGTAACCATTAGTTTGTTTTCTGTGTCTGTGAGTCTGTTTCTGTTTTGTAGATAGATCTATTTGTTTTATTTTTTAGATTCCATATATAAGTGATATCATACTGTATTTGTTTTTCTCTATCTGACTTTTTTCACTAAGTAAAATATTTTCTAATTTCATCCATGTTGCTGCACATGTCAATATTCCATTCTTTTCATGGCTGAGTGATACTCCATTGTGTATATGTATACATCATATCTTCTTAAGCCAATTATATGTTGATGGAAGCCTAGGTTGTTTCCATGTCTTGGCTGTTGTAAATAGGGCTGCCATGAACCCTATTGTAAATAGAGTGCACGTATTATATCATTTTGAATTAGAATTTTCTTTTTCTTTCAGATATATACCCATAAATGGAATTGCCAGATCATATGGTAGTTCTATTTTTAATTTTTGA
Organism: Bos indicus x Bos taurus; assembly: GCF_003369695.1. Lineage (NCBI taxonomy): Eukaryota > Metazoa > Chordata > Mammalia > Artiodactyla > Bovidae > Bos > Bos indicus x Bos taurus. The sequence continues at coordinate 84,298,448 of NC_040077.1, read as the reverse complement.
AGGAACCTCCGTACTGTTTTCCATAGTGGCTCTACCAATTTACATTCCTACCAACAGTATACAAGGATTCCCTTTTTTCCTCACTTTCTCCAGCGTTTGTTACTTGTTGTTACTTGATAGCTATTCTGACTGGTGTGAGGTGGTAATACTGCATTGTGGTTTGATTTACATTTTTCTAATAATTAGCAATGTTGAACATCTTTTCATGTGCCTGGAGCCCTTTTGACTTGGCTGGGATTTGAAGCTGACTGTTTCTGCCTTGTGAGTTCTCTCAAGGGTTCTTCCTTGGCTCCCTTTGCTGCTTGACTTCTCTGTGACTCCATCACCTCGGCAGCACCTCCCCTTCATCTGGCTGTCTCCTCTCAGCCTTTGATTCTCCAGCCTTCGCTTGATACCAGCTCTTGCTGTTGGGATTTCCTTGCCCCATGACATAAGTCCCCTTGAGAAGAAAATCACTGAAATGACCACTGGCTGACATTCCTAGTCCAGCTCCCTGTCTACTCCTTGGGATTCACTCCAGATTGGCCCATCATGTGAAGGAGAGCTACTGATTTCTGCACCAAAGTCCACAGTCCGAGGCCGTAGGCTGCTCCATACTCCTAGGCATGAATTTTTCATTTTTCCACTCTATCCCATGGAGAAGGCAATGGCACCCCACTCCAGTACTCTTGCCTGGAAAATCCCATGGACGGAGGAGCCTGGTAGGCTGCAGTCCATGGGGTCACTAAGAGTCGGACATGACTGAGTGTCTTCACTTTCACTTTTCACTTTCATGCATTGGAGAAAGAAGTGGCAACCCACTCCAGTGTTCTTGCTTGGAGAATCCCAGGGACAGGGGAGCCTCATGGGCTGCCGTCCATGGGGTCGCCCAGAGTCAGACATGACTGAAGCGACTTAACAGCAGCAGCACTCTATCCCAGATGCAGGGTGCATGTATCAGCTCTCTGAGTGGCCCCATGAATTCTTTCCTGGTAGCTTGGACCCAACATACTCTTCTCCTCTTCCTGGATATAAGGACAAGGGGACTCCCAGTATAGCAGCTGCACTTTCCAAGGAAATCTCTTCACAAATCCTTTCTCAGGCTCTAGTTTGACCATTTTTATATCCTTGTGGAGGGTACAAATAATTAACATATTGCATTGTACATTCTCATTTCTGAATCAACACTGAATTTGTGTTTGATAGTGACTCTAGAACTTTTATGGGCTTCTCAGGTGGCTCGGGGGGTAAATAATCCACCTGCCAATGGAGAAGACACAGGAGATGTGGGTTCAGTCCCTGGGTCGGGAAGATCCCCTGGAGGAGGGCATGGCAACCCACTCCAATATTCTTACCTGGAGAATCCCATGGACAGAGGAGCCTGGAGGGCTATAGTACATAGGGTTGGACATGACTGAAGCAACTGAGCATGCACACACGCGTGCACATAGGACTTCTGTAGTAACATAAACACTGTGAGGCTCCCAAAACTTCTATCCAAAAGTGCTTGTAGAGTTTCTCTATTGATTTGAACTATCTCCTTTGAAATTTCTCCATGGTGATCTGGGAACAAACATTGGAATTCATAGCTTTTGCCTCGCAGTGCTTAAGTTGAAATCCTCCAAAATCATATATATAATCATATATCTGGAGAAGGAAATGGCAACCCACTCCAGTATTCTTGCCTGGAGAATCCTATGGACAGAGGAGCCTGGTGGGCTACAGTCCATGGAGTTGCAAAGAGTCAGACACGACTGAGTGACTTCACACACACACACACACACACACACATATAAGGTAACATTGAATTAGACAAGCTCACTATACTTTCTGAAACCTGGTGTACGTGGAAGCTGTGTGTGTCAACTGAGCATGTATACAAATGAGCATATTTTTGCCTAAATAGCCAGTGAAAAAGTTAATTCTGTTTTAGTTTCACTTTGACATGGATGTATTTATAAGCAAAAGTAATTACTTTGATTTTAAAGTATGATAAGCATAATGCAATGTTGGGGAAGAAAGAATGATGCTATACCATTTCTTCTCATTACAGGAGGAATTCAAGAAACTGCTATATGGCCTCTGTTTCTTTCATGCTTTGGTACAAGAGAGACGGAAGTTTGGCCCCCTGGGGTGGAATATTCCTTATGAGTTCAACGAGACTGATCTCAGAATCAGCGTACAGCAGCTGCACATGTTCCTGAATCAGTATGAGGTACTATAACAGTTACAGCAAGGACATTACCTGTTGTGCACTTTATCACAGAGTGTTTGTACAGTGAGCAGGGACGTCTGATTAATTTCTCCTTTTATAGAATGAATAGCAAGATATGCATTAGCTAACAGGGTTCTGAATGTATCGCAGTGGTCCACAGAGGAGGTGGTACCTAGGTAGCAATGAGAAGCTGTATCAGCTACTGCAGCCTTAAAACAAAGTTGTTGTCTCTTTGGAATTTAAAATTGTTCCTGTGCAGTTTATTTTTGTTTAAACAAATAAACGAGAGGATTTTTCCATGAGGGGGAAAATAATGAATAGCAGGATAGTTTCCCAAAGTTTCTTTAAATAGGATTTTGTTGTAATAGGATATTATAAATGCCCTAGTAAGTAGTTAGGATGTCAGTTTATCTATTAACAATCTGTATTTTATCATTTATTTTGATACATAAACACCTATGGCAATTTGAAAATACTGTACGTATTTTGTAAAGGGTTTGGGAAGACCATACATCAGCCAGTCTCCAAAATGGAAAAAAAAAAAAGACTGATTTCCCTCTGTTCATGGCTTTATTTTGAGGGAAATGTCATAATACTATTTCTAGGGTTTGGGCCATTTGTCCCAGATCAGACAAACTACTTAAGCCAGTGGTGTTAACGTGAGGTATAGATCCTGGGAAGAAGCCCACAGTGTCATGTTGTCATATCAACCACATTTTGCCCCCTTGCTCTCCCTGCTCTGTCTCTTCTCTCTGTCTGTCTCTCTTGTTCTCTCTCTGTCACAGGCATGTGCACACACGCTTTTTCTCTCTTTGCAACTTATCAGTTGGATTTTAATGTTTGAATTTAAAAAAAAAAACTGTTTTGGTAAGTCAGTCTAAGTGTCTTACACGACTTTTGTTCAGAATTATCTGGAAATCTTTAAATCAATCAAAAGTGTATCAAAAAAAACTTTAGTTTTTGAAACTTTTAGTGAATTGTGATTATTTTTTAAAAAAGGTTTATGAACAGGAAGTCACTGAATTCTTTTTCTATAAAGCAAAGGAAAAATCGAGCAAGATAAATAACAAGAGTTCAAATAACATATCTAAACTAAAATGAACATTTTATCTGGTCTTCTGTGTTTCTGTGGACAAATTTGTATTCTATACTAAAATGAAATAAGTTGAGAAGGCCTTTGATTTTGCAGCATTAAAATTTGGTGAAGCATTCAAAAGAAGCATAGGTTTGATGAACTTCTTTCTTATAATAATATTTATTTTAAAATTATACTAAGAATGGAGGCAAAAAGTATAATGATATAGTGCATGTGGAAGTATCTGAGGTAAAATAGAGTTTTCAATACAAACAGAAAGAACGAGGAGCTCCTTTAGCAATTTGTTCAAAAATCTGTAGAGTATATTCTAATTTAAAATATTATAAACCTATAGTGGAGTCAATTAAAAGTGTCAACAATTTAAAATTAAGTAACCATAAAATGAAACTTTGAAAAACATTATAGACAGTTTTACTTTAAAAATGAAAAATCTATGAGACCATATGAAGCAGAAATTTTATAATGGTTGTCTTCAGTTTCTTTATAATTTTAAAAGCAGTGTTTGAATAGAACCACTTACAGGTCTGCCAGTATGAAAACAGATTTACTCACACACACACTACTTTTAAATTCCATATTACTAATCATCTTTAGTGCCCACGTTCATTCTCAAAGTGTTAAAATTTTTTGACAATAGTTTATTTGGTCACCCTAGCTTTTTAAGCATCTGAACACAAACAAGGAGGTAAACAACTCAATGGATGTGATCAGGGAAGGTTCCAGAGACGAGGAGTTGCTTAGGAGTCAATGAATAGAAGGTTTTCAGGTAGATGATATAAAGAAGCAGCAATAAAAAGGTTTAAAAAAGTACAAATAGGTGAAAAGGTTTGGTGAAGGATAAGTGATTTGCAACAGTTACAACTGGACATGGAACAACAGACTGGTTCCAAATAGGAAAAGGAGTATGTCAAGGCTGTATATTGTCACCCTGCTTATTTAACTTATATGTAGAGCACATCATGAGAAACGCTGGGCTGGAAGAAGCACAAGCTGGAATCAAGATAGCCAGGAGAAATATCAATAACCTCAGATATGCAGATGACACCACCCTTATGGCAGAAAGTGAAGAGGAACTAAAAAGCCTCTTGATGAAAGTGAAAGAGGAGAGTGAAAAAGTTGGCTTAAAGCTCAACATTCAGAAAACTAAGATCACGGCATCTGGTCTCATCACTTCATGGGAAATAGATGGGAAAACAGTGGAAACAGTGTCAGACTTTATTTTGGGGGGCTCCAAAATCACTGCAGATGGTGATTGCAGCCATGAAATTAAAAGACGCTTACTCCTTGGAAGGAAAGTTATGACCAACCTAAATAGCATATTCAAAAGCAGAGACATTACTTGCCAACAAAGGTCCGTCTAGTCAAGGCTATGGTTTTTCCAGTAGTCATGTATGGATGTGAGAGTTGGACTGTGTAGAAAGCTGAGCTCTGAAGAATTGATGCTTTTGAACTGTGGTGTTGGAGAAGACTCTTGAGAGTCCCTTGGACTGCAAGGAGATCCAACCAGTCCATTCTGAAGGAGATCAGCCCTAGGTGTTCTTTGGAAGGAATGATGCTAAAGCTGAAACTCCAGTACTTTGGCCACCTCATGCGAAGAGTTGACTCATTGGAAAAGACTCTGATGCTGGGAAGGACTGGGGGCAGGAGGAGAAGGGGACGACAGAGGATGAGATGGCTGGATGGCATCACTGACTCGATGGACGTGAGTTTGGGTGAACTCTGGGAGTTGGTGATGGACAGGGAGGCCTGGCGTGCTGCGATTCACGGGGTCACAGAGAGTCGGACACGGCTGAGCGACTGAACTGAACTGAAGTGATTTGGAGCATCCTTGTATGCCATGCTAACTGATTGGGAATTATTATATTGTTATTGGTCTCCTCTTAGGAGAGCATTTGCGTTTTAGAAGGACACTGCAGCAACAGAGTGGACTTAGATGACAGGCTAGTTTTGGGTGATGTGAGTTGAATTGTGTCCCCTATGCCAAAAGATATGTTGAAGTTGTAATCCATGGTACCTCGGACTGTGAGCTTATTTAGGAATGGAGTTGTTGCAGATATTATCAAGTAAGCTAAGATGAGGTCATACTGGAGTAGGGTGGATCCTTAATAGAATATGACTGATATCGTAAATAAACCTTCCCTGATCACATCCAGTGAGTTCTTACCTCCTTGTTTGTGTTCAGAAGTTTAAAAAGCTAGAGTGACCAAATAAACTATTGTCAAAAAACTGTTAACACTTTGAGAATGAACGTGGGCATGAAAGATAATTAGTAATATGAAATTTTAAAATATTGTGTGTGTATTATGTATATGTGTGTGTGTGTATATGATTCATAGCGGGACATTTGCGTACCCAGAGGCAGAGATTAGAATTATGCAGTGACAAACTAAGGAACACCTGGGGCTACAGAAGCTGGAAGAGGCAAGAAAGGATCCTCTTAGAAGTTTTGGAGGGAGTGTGGCCCTGCCAACACCTTGATTTCAAACTTTTAGCCTCCAGCACTATCAGGCAATGAATTTCTCTTGTTTTAAGCCATCTATTGGGAGACCTAGGGAACTAATACAGAAGACCATCACAATAACCCATGCAAGAGATGCTGAGAGTTTAAACTAAATCATTTGGACTAGGATGGGAAATGTGGAAGAGATATAATAGATATGTAGGGACAAGGATTGAAATGACCTAGATATTAAATGGTAAAGGGATAGGAAGAAGTCTCTTAATGTCATGTTTTAGGTCTCAGTTGGTGGTCCATCCACTTATTTATCCAGACAGGAAATAGTACCAGGAATTAATAGTTGTATAGTAGATGGGTTAGTGAAATGGGGATGGTTGAGTGGATAAATAATTTAGTCTTGTACGTTTTATACATCTGAGATATCTAGGTTGATAACCATGATATTTGATAGGCTTTTGGCATATAGATATAAAGCCCAGGAAAAGAAAGCACAAATAGAAAGCTGTAAGTTGTTAATGTGTAGGGAGAAGCCTGAGAACACCTGAGATTTAAAAGAAAGGCCGGGTAGAGTAAAAATGAACTAAAGCCTGACTGCTGGTGAGCATCCAGTGTCAGTAGTAGGAGAGAGGACAGGAGAAATGGAAAGTGCAGACAGAGCAGCCAGAAGAAAAGGGGAGAGAGCACGCTGAGTAAATAAGGAATATCAGGGATTGTCTGTCATAGCAAATGCTACAGGGACTCTCTCACTGACATACAGGACTGACTGACCGGATTCCTGCTGTTAAATGACAATTGAGCAGCACTTCCCATTCCTCCAACAGAGTAATCATAGAACAAACCGGACAAAACTGCTATGCACTCATCTCATATAACCCACCAAGAGATACAGAGATTTTTTTTTTTTTTGAGGAATGTGATTCACAGTTCCCTTTGATATTGAATCTAATGTAATTCTTCTTCAGCAATCAAAATTTTGTTCTTTGTATTGAAGTGCAATTTACCCACAACATTCTATTAGTTTCAGGTATACAACATGATTCAACATTTGTATATATTGCAAAATGACTGCCACAATACTTCTGGTTATCTGTCACCATAGAACTAAAAAAAAATTTTTCTTGTGATGGAAACTTTTAAGATTTACTTTCTTAGCAACTATCAAATTTGTAATATGATATTACTAATGTCACGGTGCCGTACTTAGATCCCCTGAATTATAACTGGAATGTGTGTCTTAGTCTTTTTTACTCATTTTGCCTTCCCTGCAACCCCTTGCCCCATGGTAGTCATCCATCTATTCTCTGTATCTGTAAGTTTTGTTTTGTTCATTTTTTTTAAGATTCTACATTTAAGTGAAATCATACAGTATTTGTCTCATCTCACTTATTTCACTTAATACCCTCAAGACCCATTCATTTTGTCACAAATGGCAAGACTGCATTCTTTTTATGGCTGAGTAGTATTCCATTGTGTATTCACATCTAGTCCACATCTCCTTTACCCATTCATCCATCAATGAACACTTACATTGCTTCCATGTCTTGGCTATTTACATAATGCTGCAATAGACATAGGGGTGTATATAGCCTTTCAAATTAGTGCTTTCATTTTCTTGGAATAAATGCCCAGAAGTGGAATTGCTGAGTCATATGGTGGTTCTATTTCAAAACATTTTTTGAGGAACCTCCATACTGTTTTCCACAATGGCTGCACCAATTTACATTCCCACCAACATATGTATTATTTCTTGTCTTTTGATAATAACCATTCTGACCGATGTGAAAGAACATCTCATTGTGATTTTGATTTGCATTTTCCTGGTGATTAGTGATGCTGAGTATCTTTCCATGTGCCTGTTGGCCACCTGTATGTCTTCTTTGGAAAAATATCTATTCAGATCCTCTGCCCATCCTTTAATCAGATCATTTGGGTTTTGTTATTGAGCTGTATGAATTCTTTATATATATATATATTAATTTTTTTAAGTGAATAGGAAAAATTATAAAAGAAGAAAATGCAAGTAGGTATATATAATGTACCTGGCTGATGGGTAATTCCCAGAGGTGTGTGTATGTCATTGTGTGTGTGTGACTGTGTGTGAATAAAAGTCCCACCCCTCACTGTCACCCTAACTTCACCCCAAAGCAACCAGTTTCACAGTAAGCCCTGTCCAGACTTCTTGTGCACAAATAGTTAACATATATACATATGTATAGTATATGCACAAATTTTCCTCGAAAACATAATCGTATTTGCATATCATTTTCAGCTTGCTGTTCTTACTCACATATGTTGTGGACAATCATAGTAGAGATCTTTGTCTCAATGGCTGCATACACAGCTTCTCCTTTTTGACTATCAGGATTTTATTTCCTTTTTATTTCTTACTATTCAGTAATGGTGGTGATGGTTTAGTCGCTAAGTCGTGTCTGACTCTTGTGACCCCATGAGCAGTAGCCCGCCAGGCTCCTCAGTCCATGGGATTCTCCAGGCAAGAATATTGGAGTGGGTTGCCATTTCCTTCTCCAGGGGATCTTCCCAACCTAGGAATTGAACCTGGGTCTTCTGTATTGCAGAAAGATTCTTTACCAACTGAGCTATGAGGGAAGCCCTCCACTATTCAATAATAAGCAGAGTTAAAATGAGTAACTTCATATATTAATATAACCTTGCATACTCATTGCCTGATTCTACACTCTCTCCCAGTCCATGGTCTCAACCCTCTTTTTACAATGAAGCAGGGAAGCAGTCCCAGCATAGAGCTGCTATTTCTACAACCCCAGATGATGGACCTGGGCCTCTAAGAGAACACATTCCTGGGTTTGATTGATTGGCCCTGTTGTGATGAAGCAGCTGAGATAAACACCAGTTTACCCATCAGTTCTCAGGGGAATGTTGGCAGGTTTAACCCTTTATACGTAAATCAAATTCTTCCCTCTCCAGATATCATTTTATGTCTGCCTCACAAAGCACTCCCAGGGGCCAACTCATCCTCACATACTAACTATTTAATTTGTGCAGGAGTTTTTTTTTTTTTTTTTTTACCATAGTTTTATGACCTATCAGCAAGGCAAACCCAAGCACTGCCTGCATCTGCAAACTCCCCTCATCACCATGCCGGCTTCTCCCTCCTGGTTCTGCTTGTTTCTCGACCAGGTCTTGGTCCTGAGGTGTTCTCCTAAATTCACTACCTTCCCTTCCAGTTCTACCAGAGAACTAGTCTCAAAATTCCCAACCCTGAATTCAGTAAATTCTTCCTGTGTAATTAGTACCACCTATTCTTTCCAAAAGCTATTTTTTTCTGTTGAAAGGATTCCTCAAAGTGGATCACTGGGATGTACGATGTATACACTTAAACCTTTAGCAGATAACTGCAGGAAGATGTGTAGAACAACAACAAAAAAAAGCGATAGGAAAATATCCTAAAGTAAAAATTTTCTATATTTTAGTAGCAAACATTTAAAAACATCGCTATAATAAAAAGCCATAAACAATTAAACATCATAAAAACAAAAGACAAGACGACTTGGAGAAAATATCTAAAATTTGTATAACAAACTGATTCTATATCTTTATAGAACTTTTAATAATAAGAACAAAGATACTCATTTATGTGAGGAAAACAAAAGAAAAAAGTGGATTATTTAACAATAAGAAATACAAGTGGCAAATAAATATTTCTCAAATGTCAGTATCAAAAATAAAATTAAGATATGTAGCGTACAGTATGGTGACTATTGTTAAACTATACTGCATATTTGAAAGTGGCTAAAGAAAACAGATCTTAAAAGTTCTCAACACAAAAAAATTTTTGTAACTGTGATGATGAATGTTAAATGAGCTTGTTGTTACCATGTCACAGTACATACAAATACCAAATCATTATGTGGCATACCTGAAACAAATATGTTATATGTCAATTATATCTCAAAAATTAATTTAAAAATTAAAAACAATTTTATTGCTTAATTATCATTTTATCTAAATGATAACAGTTTTATTGTGAGCAGTGAGAGAGAATTCTTTATATTTCTGGTGGGTATGTAAGTATTTAGGCTTCCCTGTTAGCTCATCTGGTAAAGAATCTGCCTGCAATGCAGGAGACCTCTGTCAGGAAGATCCCTTGGAGGAGGGCATGGCAACCCACTCCAGTATTCTTGCCCGGAAATCCCCATGGACAGAGAAGCCTGGGGGCACAAAGAGTTGGACATGACTGAGCAACTAAGCACAACACATGTAAGTATTTATGGTTAAGCTAAATAAAATTGCAATGTGAAAAATCAGTTTATTTGCATTCATAAACATTTAGAAATTATGTATATTAGTGAATACAATAAGAAAGCAAAGTAACAGGGAAAAATATCTCTACAAATTTGATGGTCAATTTATAGAAGAGTTTATACAAATAAAATAAAACTATTTAAACTTTAATTGAAAAAATGGATAGGAGGCTACTTCATAGGAGAACAAATGTTATTAGAAATTAAAAGATCGTAAATTTTATTAGTATTTTAGAAAATGCAAATGAACATAGTATTATCTTTGGGCAATCAAATTATCAAAGATTTTAGAACTGTTTTAGCAACTACACTTGCTAAGCTTGCTACACTAGTCTTTCAGGAAAGTAGTTTGATAACATTAATCAATTGCTTTTTATAAATTCCTTTCCATTGATGTTGTAATTTCCTTTTTAGGAATCTAGACTAAAGAATCATTAGAAAATTTAAGAAATGTATATTTAGTGAAACATAAGTTAACAAAGTAGAAAATTAGGAGCCACTAAAGTCTTTAATGTTAGAATATGATTATTAAGATAGTACTTCCCAGTGGCTCAGAGGTTAAAGCGTCTGCCTGCAATGCGGGAGACCTGGGTTCGATCCCTGGGTCAGGAAGATCCTCTGGAGAAGGAAATGGCAACCCACTCCAGTATTCTTGCCTGGAGAATCCCATGGATGGAGGAGCCTGGTAGGCTACAGTCCATGGGGTCGCAAAGAGTTGGACACTACTGAGCGACTTCACTTCACTTCATTAAGATAATATTTTCATATACTATTTTAAGGAACAGTAAAATATATAATGAGATTTGGTGAAAAATTATATGCAAAATTGTACATACAGTATGATTCCAGTTGCCAAAATATCAATATATACAGGTATAAAAAGGTGGTGGAGGAAATTAAAACTGATTATCTCAGATTTGATTGGTTTTGAACGTCACTTAGCAGTGCTGGATTTTCAAGGATGGGATTATGTTCTAATTTATTTTGCATCAGGCACATAGTAGGTGGTCCACTAATGCTGGTCGAATAGTAGGTGAGTTCACAAGTTACGAATCTTCCCTGGTGGCTCAGACGGTAAAGCGTCTGCCTACAAGCCTACCACGTAGGAGACCCGAATTCAATCCCTCGTCCGGAAGATCTCCTGGAGAAGGAAATGGCACCCCAGTCCAGTACTCTTGCCTGGAAAATCCCATGGATGGTGGAACCTGGTAGGCTACAGTCCGTGGGGTCGCAAAGAGTCGGACACGACTGAGCGACTTCACTTTATCACAAGTTATAGAGGATTTCTTTTCTTTGTACTGACGGATTGAAAATGACAGACCACAAAAAGAGAAAGACCCTGGGGAAAATCACAGCAAATTAGCTGGGAAGTGAACATATAAAGGGAAACTGTGGTGATGCAAATGTTTTGTAAACTGTTTAATAACATGAGCAAACAAGAAACACTGTTTTGTATGATGTGGGACTGCTAAGTCTTGCCTGGTTGAGCAACTCGAGCTCTCCTATAGGAACTGCCCTACGACGCCCTACGCTACATGACCGGCGAGTGCAATTACGGCGGCCGCGTGACTGACGACTGGGACCGGCGCACTCTGCGCAGCATCCTAAACAAATTCTTCAACCCGGAATTAGTTCAGAATCCGCACTATAAATTCGACTCCAGTGGCATCTATTTTGCGCCTCCTTCTGGGGATGTAAGTACATATGCTCTTCAAGAAAACTGAAAGCCGTAAAGCATGAAATTCCTCTGATACAGAAAATGGTGAATTTTTTTCCAGTGGCCTTTTTTTTTTTTTTTGGTTAACTATTGTGTGACCTTCAATCTTACAGGGACAGAGCAAACCCTATGCAAAGATGGAGTTAGTGGCTTCCTGTTTGCTGTAATGTGAGGACTATCAGAAACGTTCCTCACCCAAGGATGTCTTCCTCGGTGACCTGAAATTCTTACTGTGAATTCAGTCCTTTGGGTCAAAAGACATTGGCCCCAATTAAAATGGAAATACACATGAGAAGGGAGTTACAAAATAGTATTAACCGTAATAGTTAATATGTAGATCATGCTTAATTATTTACAAAGCAGTTACATGTAATTATCTCATTAGAGCATCAAATTAACATTGATGCTATTATTCCTTCTCTTTTACAAGTAAGAAAGTAAGTTCACTAAACTTAAATGACTTGCCCAAGATCCCAAAGGTAGAAAGGGACAGAGCATCACATCTGCTTCACAAGACCAAGGTTGTCGGCTCCTATTTTTTCCAGTCCTGTCTAACAGATGCATTTGCCTTCAGATTATCACAAGTAGACTTCTGGGGACTGCCAGTATAATTAAATTGGTTCTCATTTTATTCCCAGAAGTCAAAAGGGCACATATTGAAAGTTAAACACATAGCCGCAGGCAACAAAGGCGCATACCTTGACTCCACATCCACTTGGAAGAGTTCTAGCTGAGGGCAGACACTGAGAGAGAAGAGAAACACCAGTACCAGAGTCCAGGTCACAGATTGGGTGGGGCAAGTCAACACAGGGCGTCATGGTAACAGGATTTCCAGTGATGAATCGGAAAGTAAGAAGATGGCAAGATAAAGTCAGGTTGTGTAATTAGCCCCATATTGAAAAATCATCAATGACCAATTGCCCCACCTCACTGTATGTGTATGTGTATATATATTTGTATATGTATATATATGAATGTGTATAATTATACATATCCTTCCCTGATTATACATACCTTCCCTGGTGGCTCAGATGGTAAAGAATCCGCCCGCAATGAGGGAGACCTGAGTTCGATCCCTGGGTTGGGAAGTTCCCCTGGGGGAGGGCATGACAACCCACTCCAGTATTCTTGCATAGAGAATCCCCTTGGACAGAGTAGCATGGCAGGCTCCAGTCCACGGGGTTGCAAAGAGTTGGACATGACTGAGCGACTAAGCGCATATGAGCATCAAGAGAAGTATGGAATCTTTTTTTTAAAAATCTTTTTATTAAACTTTTTATTTTATATTGGAGTATGGCTGATTGACAATGTTGTGATAGTTTCAGGTGGACAGTAAAGGGACTCAGTCACACATGTACATGTATCCACTCTCCTCCAAACTCCCCTCCCCTCCAGGGAACCACATAGCATTGAGCAGAGTTCCTGTGCTCTAAAGAAAAGTATGGATCCCTAGGTTGGGAAGGTCCCCTGGAGAAGGAAATGGCACCCACTCCAGTATTCTGGCCTACAGAAATCCATGGACAGAGGAGCATGGCAAACTACAGTCCATAGGGTCTCAAAGAGTCAGACACGACTGAACAACGAACACTTTCAACACTCATGGAATCTTGTTGGAAGTTTATGTAAATATAAAATACGTGTGCATGAGTATAAAAGATTTATATTAATGGTGGTTATCTCATGATAAAATCTCAGATAATTTTTACTTTTCTGAATTAAGGGGATTTATCATAATAGTAAATAGAAAAATCAGAGTAAAGCTGAAAAAGAAACTACTGTGGTAAATTAAGAACAGTCATCAGCAAATGCAGCACAGAAAGATTTCTGTGGAAGAAATTTCTAAATGAAGTAGCCACGATATTCCTCTCTCCATTTAAAAATTCATTTCAACTGAGTGGGGCATTTTTTTTCCTCTTTCTAAATGTATCCATATCTTCCCCTGCCCCGCTTTTTTTTAATGCTTTGGGCCTGGATGAAAGAAAATGAAAGCATTCAGTGTCCAGTCTGACAGGCTCATCCACTCAATAACCTGAGTACTGAAAATTACCTCTTTTCAGTGAGCACGTTCTACAGGATAATTGATTTCTAACCTCCTGGCTCCTTGTTATTTATCTTTGCAGCACAACAGCTACATTGAATACACAAAGACACTGCCTCTGACCCCAGCTCCAGAAATCTTTGGGATGAATGCCAATGCTGATATCACTAAAGATCAGTCAGAAACTCAACTGCTGTTCGACAATATTCTTCTCACACAGGTGTGTGATCTGTGCAGCAGCTGGATTCTGAGGCTGGAAAGGATGGTCCCCAAGCAGCATGAGCCCACACGGGAGAGGCCCAGGCACAGAATTACATCTGTTCAAGTGGAGAACCATTTTCAGGAAAAGAGAAAAAAAAAAAAACGTACCTTAAAAATAAGTTTAAACATAGAGTAAATGAATGTGTGAGCTTTGTTTTCATCAGGCTTTTGATTTGGAAAGCATATTTGAGTATCATTCTGCTGCCAGCAGTTCTTTGAGTAGCATTATCTCTGAGTATTCTTTGATATCATTCTGCTGCTAGGAATTCCATTTTGCCTCTCTTGGCTTGAATCATGCCCCAGAACATATAATATGTCCTTTATAAATTTCTTAAAGTGGAAGAAGACTTTCAAAGGTGCCTGGAAGCAGTTTGATGCCAGAATTAATCTAGAATTTTCCCTATTTAATTTTCTAGTCTCTTACTAATGCAATGTTTTTAATGGCTTATCTTTATCAATGTTCCAGAACATTTAACCTAGTTTGCATAGTTTTTTTCACATCAATATTTTATCAGATTATATAATATTTAAAATATAATAGTAAGTATGAAATGAATTAAAAGATTTAGGAGAACTATTGCCTCTGAGACATGCAACTCTATTAGTGAGAGCATAAATGTAGGGGCACATCAGAAAACGACCTCTTAAGGCACCAGGATTCAGCATGCCATGGCACAGGTTAGTTCATTTGAATGAAAGATGTTTAATCTTACTTGTCTGTTAAGAGATCTTCTCTTGTATTGTTTTCTGTTAGAAGATATGCTTGTTTGTTTTAGTTCTGAAAGCAAATTAGTCCAAATGGTGAGTTCCCTTAATGATTACACAAAATTTTAGTAAGTTAAGGATGATTATTCATCAAGTAAATTATTCCCCTAACTGATTTCAAGCTAATCTTTTTTTATTTTTATGGAATCTCAAAGTAATAATAATGGTTAATTATTTTATAGTGCTTCTTGTATGGGAGCACTGTTCTAAATGGTTTATGCATAACAGTGTAATGCTTACGACAGTCCTGTGAGGTAAGGTGCTAATTATTCCCATTTTGCAGCGAAAAGACAGACACAGAAAGATTAAGTAGTTAACTCAAGGTCAGCTAGTACAATTTGAAGCCAGGACTCTGAACCAAATAGTCTGAGTCCCACTAGTTTGGCTCCAGAATCTGTGTTCTAAGCTGTGCGATACTCTTTCTAGATTCTAAAAATGGAATAAACCTCAAAGGCAGATAACCAGAGATGCTAGGGGAACTAAGAACTGGAATGAAAGAAAGAAAGAAAGTTAAAAAACCGGGTTGAAAGAAAGAAAATGAAGTCGCTCAGTTGTGTCTGACTCTTTGCAACCCCATGGACTGTAGCCTCCCAGGTTCCTCCGTCCATGGGATTTTCCAACAGTAATACTGGAGTGGGTTGCCATTGCCTTCTCCAGGGGATCTTCCCAACCCAGGGATTGAACCCGGGTCTTCTGCACTGCAGGCAGACTTTTTACCATCTGAGATACCAGGTAAGTCCAAGAACCAGACTTCTCTGGTGGCTCAAATGGTGAAGAACCAGATTAGGAGAATGAAATAGTGTGCTATCATTGATGAAGAGTTCATGGAACTTCTGGCTCTGGTCTGTTGTAAAATAACATCTGCTAATAAGGCAGAAAGGACAAAGACCATATTTTAATGTCCCTTTTATATGTTAATACCACTAAGATCAGTTATTGCTCGAGCATGAAGTCATATACAGACAAGAATACGTAGATCTTTAGCAACATTCGTGCATGTAGTATGCAATAGTCTGACAACAGGAGAGTTATAGAGTCTTTGGCTTTTTTTAAACTTGACGGACTGTGCCATATTACAGAATACATAAAGCAGTGGTCTTATTCCAACAGAAAATGACTCAGAATCAAACAAACAAGTTTAAATACACTTGGGGTATTTTCTTAGTATGTGATTAAACAACGTCTTTCAATATTCTCCAAATCAAATTGTCAAATACAAATTAATGTAATGGGTAGGCAGGAGTTCAGTGATTCTACATTGAGTTTACCACAGTTCAGAGGCAACAAGATAGACCAAACAGCAGAGCAAGGTCATGAGGACAGGACCTTCATATTGTGTATTGAAATAAAATATCTTTTGAAGTGAGAGGAGCTAGTGAGGTTGAGAATGTTACTTTTGCAGAGCTGTCTTACCTATGGTGAACTGCCTGACTTGCTTTTGACTAAGAAAAGTGTTTCAACCTAAAATATTGTTAAACTAGAAATGGAAAGGTTGAATTCCATGATGTCTCCTTGAAAATGGATCCCACTTATCTTTATTTGATTAATAAAAGGAAAACAACTGTTAGAAGATTTCAAATGGTATTTGTGAAAACTCTTAAAAGACGATTAAAAAAGAACCCAAGTTAAATAATTACAAATAACACCCTTTTGCTCTTAATTCTCAATATCAGTTGGATATTACTTTTAAAACGTATCTCCCCAACTGTGTGATTTTGGTGTGTGAGAAATAGTATAGGAATGTGTGTTACTAAAATATTTTTCTTACATTTTTGAAGGGTTATAGGCCTAGGATTTATTTTGGGGGGTGGTGGTTGGGGGGTTTGGTGGAGGTGCAGCTCTTGTTGGAAAACAGAAATGTTTTAAATGAGTTTATAGTACATTGTATGCACATCAAAATACAAATAGAAATCAGCATATCATTCTTCAAATGCAACAGAAATAGGTATTTCACTAGTTTTGACCAAATATTCATTACTTTCTTTGTTATCTGTAATTTGTCTTATATATTTGGTTGTAAACCTAGTACTTTAGGATTGTGGTAAAGGATTACTATATTGGCATAGTCCCCCCCCCCATTTTTTTCTAGCTTGTAATTAATACTAACATTTAATTTTTTTAAAATTTTATTTTATTTTTAAACTTTACAATATTGTATTCGTTTTGCCAAATATCGAAATGAATCCGCCACAGGTATACCTGTGTTCCCCATCCTGAACCCTCCTCCCTCCTCCCTCCCCATACCATCCCTCTGGATCGTCCCAGTGCACCAGCCCCAATTATCCAGTATCGTGCATCGAGCCTGGACTGGCGACTCGTTTCATACATGATATTATACGTTTCACTGCTATTCTCCCAAATCTCCCCACCCTCTCCCTCTCCCACAGAGTCCATAAGACTGATCTATACATCAGTGTCTCTTTTGCTGTCTCGTACACAGGGTTATTGTTACTCTGGATATATGAACAGGAGTGGGATTGCTGATCACACGGCAGCTCTGTTTTTAGTTTTTTAAGGAACCTCCATATTGTTCTCCATGGTACTGAACCAAGTTATATTTCCACCAATACTGTGGCAGGATTCCCTTTTCTCCACATTCTGTCTCCAGTATTTTTTGTTTGTAGATTTTTTGATGAGGATCATTCTGACCAGTATGGAATGAAACCTCTTTGTATTGTTAATGTGCATTTCTATAATAGTTATTGATGTTTAATTTTTTATTGCACATTTTTATAGGAAGGTGTTAGGGTACCATTAAAAATCTTCCTAGAAACTTAAGTAGAAGTTATTGTCAATATGTATGGCATAGATCCAATATAGAAACTAGAAAATATAAAATCTGAAATAAAACTAAACACAATTTCCTGGGGCTGAAAAAATATGAGATGCATTCATTTATATTCTAATAGTGCGTATTCTCTCTCCATGCACACACACACACACACACACACACACACACACATTTATTTTGAGGATTTAAAAGGTTTTCTCAGAAAATATAGATTCATTTATATGGTGCCACTATAAACATAAGAAATAAAAGTTGAAATGAAATTCCGCTTCCTTGCTTACAGTGTGAATTACTAAAGTCTGCTTTATCTCTATAACTCTTCCAACTGCTTGGAAGATTAGAGCTTATTTTCTTTGCCCTCTTGGGTTCAAGGAGAAAGCTATATCTCTGCTTTTGGCAACCGGTAGGCACCAGAGTTATTATTAGCAAATATATTTTTGGCAAGCTTTCTCATAGCAAAACCAGATTTCCTCTTTCTGGGCTTTGATGCCCATCATCACTTGACCACCCCACCATGGTGAATGCTTTTGCTCCCTCTGTCCACAGCATCTGCCCTTCCCTCTATTCCTAGAGAGCATAGTGCTTCCTCCAGACCTCCTTTTGCCATTGAACATTGTACATAACCTTCTAACAGTTGTTTTCCTCCTGAAGCTTCATTCCCATGCCTGTTACCATCACGTCAATAAATCTTATGTGGAGAAGAATCATAGCTAAAATAACAAAGTAGTACTCATTCTTACAAAATTTACCTTAGGAATTTTCCCATCCAGCAATTCTTAGACCTTTGTGAGCATTTCTGATTCATAGTTTGAACTCTTCCCAGTCTCGTTCAGCAGATGCTGGTGCAAAATCATCGGATGAAGTGGTGGATGAGGTTGCTGGTGACATCTTGGGTAAACTTCCAAACAACTTTGACGTTGAGTCTGCAATGAGGAGATACCCAACCACTTACACTCAGAGCATGAACACAGTGCTTGTTCAAGAAATGGGACGGTTCAATAAGTTGCTGCAGACCATAAGAGACTCGTGCATTAACATCCAGAAAGCAATCAAGGTAAGGGCAAGTCCACCAAGAAAAAATTCATTGAAATAAACAAATCATTGATTTACTCAGCCAGCATGTATTGGGCACAGATTCTGTGAAAGCACCTTTCTTGGTTCTGGGATAGAAAGAAAATCCCTGCCCTTAAAATGTGTATGGAATTCTGGGGCTGGCAGTTAATAAGTGGGTAAGTGAATATAGAGTATGGTACATAAAGCAGTCATTTGCTGGATGAGATACATGCTCAGAAGGCAGAAAGCATTAAGAGGTAAGAAAAACAAAGCTTCTGCCCTCACTGAGCTTACCTTAGTGAGGGAGACAAACAATTAACAAATAAACTTGCAGTCAATGGTAAATTCTATGGAAAAAAATAAAATGGGATAAGGATGTGGAGGGTGAGAGGTGGGAAACGCAGTCATTTGGAGTCAGGCCATTCTGAAGAGAGGCCTGATGGGAGGGGCAGGCCATGGAATGTCTGGGCAGCGGGTTGAGCCAGCAGGAAGGCCCTGAGAGCAGCAGCCTGGCATGGCCGAGGGGTACCGTGGGGAAGGCTGGCTTGGCTCAAGTGGAGTGAGCACAAGGGAGATGGTAGAACAGAGAGAGGAAAGCACAGGCTCGCGATGGCCTTGTCGGCCAAGGTTGGGATCTTCAATTCTATTCTACAGTGTAGAGGCAAAGGGAGGCCTTCAGAGGAATTTAAGCAATAAAGTGAAATGACCTGTTTTGTATTTTTAAAGATTGCTCTGACCTCAGCGGAATGGATTGTAGGGAAACCAGAACATAGGCAGAAGCCAATTATAAGATAGAGGTCTTCCAGCTGAGTTGGTTTCTTGTAGGAGCAGTGGAGGTGCAGGAGAGTGGTTGGATATGAGTTATTGTTGAAAGAGGAGTCTATCTGGCCAGCTGTGGTATGACCTGGCAGGGCTATTTAGCTAAGTATTTGGTATCTTGTGTTTCTCCTTAACCTGGTTCTCCCTATTTCCTTCCTGCAAAATGAAGGCCTGGCTTTCCACATTCTAGGAGATAAAAGGGGAAAGAGGCCCGAGGGAGCTCGGCAGCTGATATACATGGATTCACTTAAATCCCAGTTTGGGTATGGGAATTCTGACACCAACTAAGCCTGGCTGGCATTCTTCCCCTCCAAGGGTTTCTTCATTTTCCTTTCCAGGTTTCATTCAAAGTAGGTGATGTGTAGTTTTGTGGGGAAAGACCCAGGAGTCTGTTTTTTAAGGCAGATCTCAACAATCTTCATTTTAGCACCACCTTCTTCTCCTCCCTAGCTAAGGCCATCACTTCCAAATATTTGGAATATCCTAGTTGATTCTCAGCTTTGCCCTCTACCAGTTTAGGATCGAGTTTCTCCTGACAACTAAGTCAGCTACCAACAGTCCCATGCTTTCTAGCTCCCAGTATTGTTTTGCTTCTTCCTGCACCTGTAGGCTTATGGGGGGTTTTTGGAGGTGTAGTATTTTTTGTTTTCAGGGGGTGGATTTGGCCATACCACACAGCATACAGGATCTTAGTTTCCCACCAGGGATCAAACCTGTGCCCCCTGCAGTGGAAGCATGGAGTCTTAACCTCTAGACCACAAGGAAAGTTCCTAGGCTTGTGCTTTTAAGAAGGAGCCTATTATACAGAGTGAAGTAAGCCAGAAAGAAAAACACCAATACAGTATACTAACGCATATATATGGAATTTAGAAAGATGCTAACAATAACCCTGTGTACGAGACAGCAAAAGAGACACTGATGTATAGAACAGTCTTATGGACTCTGTTGGAGAGGGAGAGGGTGGGAAGATTTGGGAGAATGGCATTGAAACATGTATAATATCATGTATGAAACGAGTCGCCAGTCCAGGTTCGAAGCACGATACTGGATGCTTGGGGCTAGTGCACTGGGACGGCCCACAGGGATGGTATGGGGAGGGAGGAGGGAGGAGGGTTCAGGATGGGGAACACATGTATACCTGTGGTGGATTCATTTCGATATTTGGCAAAACTAATACAATTTGTAAAGTTTAAAAATAAAATAAAAAAAAAAAGAAGAGAAAAAAAAAATTCCTTTACTGTTGTTTCAGGGTTTGGAGAATGAGGAAAATGAAATGTGGGTGTTTAATCCATTAAATTTACTCTAAAATTTTCTCCATATGTTAGTTGGAATGATACTGTCAGCTATGGAGAAAACAGAAATGATGGCAACTGGCCCAGTTGCAAGATCACATAGGAATTTTCAAGGGCTTCAAAGTTTTACCATCTGTTAGGATCTTCAATTTTATTCTAAAGTGTAAAGGTAAAGGGAAGTCTTCATTATGCAATGAAGTAAAATGATCTATTTTACATTTCAAAATGGGATAAAATCAATTAGACTTCACAGTTGCAATCCAGGATATTCAACCTTTCAAGGCACTTTGTATCATTTTGCTCATTTTATAGTTATCACTATCCTTTTAAGAAGGCCAGGACAGAGGTATGTTAGTTGTCTATTTAATAGATAAATAAACTAAGTCAAAGTTAGGCTGTGACTTAATAGGCAGTGAGGAGCCAAGTGTTGATTAAGATCTTCCAAGCTGGGCCGAATGGGTAAAGGTAGTCAAAAGGTACAAACTTCCAGTTACAAAATATATCCTGGAGTTACAATGTACAGCTTAGTGACTACAGTCAATAATACTGTATTGTGTATTTGAAAGTTGTTAAGAGAGTAGATCTTAAAAGTTCTCATCACACAAAAAAATGTAACTATGTATGATGATGAATGTTAACTAGGCTTATTGTAGTGAACAATTCACAATATACACAAATATTGAATCATTATGTTATACATCTAAAACTAATACTGTATGTCAGTATTATTTATATTTCAATAAAAGAAACTTTCCATTAAAATTTGATTAGATTAAAATTAATATTTTTCTAAGAAATAATTCAAAGATTCCATGTCTTGTGAGTCAAAGAAAATACCTTTTCTTTCTCCCTTTTTTTTTGCTATACTTAACTAATCATAACTGTAAACAAGTTTAATTATAAAATTATTCAAATGCTAGAATACTGTCATGTCAAACAATGGTTAAATGTGTTTCAGGGGCTTGTAGTGATGTCTACAGATCTTGAGGAAGTGGTTAGCAGTATTCTGAATGTCAAGATCCCAGGAATGTGGATGGGGAAATCATACCCAAGCCTTAAACCACTTGGGAGCTATGTGAATGACTTCCTTGCAAGACTAAAGTTTTTGCAGGTGAGTTCGTCCGAATGCTCATACATTAGGTTTCTTTTGATTTCATTTTCTTCACTAGGATTTGCGACCCCATGTACGGTAGTCTGCCAGGGTCCTCTGTCCATGGGATTCTCCAGGCAAGAATGCTAGAGTGGGTAGCCATTCCTGTTCCTGGGGGATCTTCCCGACTCAGGGATCAAACCTGGGTCTCCTGCATTGAAGGTGGATTCTTTATCATCTGAACCACCAGAGAAGCCCATAATGAGCATTATTGTCTAGTTTTTATGTGTATCCCAAGCATAAATGACCACTACTCAATATCACATATAGTTTATGTAACTGTTGCAGTAAATTGTCAAAATACAAATATTGGAAGTAGAATCTCTGGAAGCTTCTTTAGGAGAGGTGTTCATGTTCAGTGAAATTAGAAATTCAAATCAATGACATTTGAAGAGAAAAAGGGACTCTCTGTGTTGATATTTCTACTGACTATTTAGCTTTAAGAGATCCCTACAATGGAGCATCCTGCAAGGCCAGACAAGCTACTAGTAAGGAAAATGATTTCTTCCTTGTGCAGCAGTCTTCCAGGTCATGGAATCACTAGATTGCTATTTCAGCCCAAGTCAGTAATGGGCCAATTGTCTTGGAAACGTAGAGTGGGCAGAAGCCTGTCTCCTAATTACCTGGCAATATTGGTTCTTAACTATGTTCTTATTAACAATTCTATTTGTTAGAAGTATTAATTTCCTAAGTACTATATATAATGCATCAAAAGTTGCCTGTGAGGAAATTTCTCCAGGGATGGACTGACTAAACTCCCTTTCCATAATATAGGCCTTCTGTAGTACTAGACTTGGTACTAAAGAATTAAGACTGTTCTTGAAAAATGAAGACTCTACCTTGGATGCTTATAGGGGAAAGTTCTTCAAATTCACTTCTTCAGACTGACTTCTATAATTTACCACTGAGTCAGTCAATACTCAACTACTTGTTATATGATATGAACAGAATTACCCAGGTATCTTGATACTTACAAAGATCTCAAGCTCTCACTACCCTGTATCTTCTGGGAGTTTGTTGTACAATATAGTGTCTTCATACATTAGATTCATTGTATTTTAGTGAAGTAGAAGGGAAAACTTCTAAAGGAATATTCTACCGGGTACTATAAACCAGAGAAGAAAAAAGTGAAAAAACATTATCATCTAATCAAACCTTGTAGGAAGATCTTCCTTTATTCAACTAAACATGATCTAGCAGGCAACAATGTATATTAGACACTCACTATTGTAGGGAACTTTTCTGAAAGAATCACTGTGCTGCACTCAGTCATGTCTGACTCTCTGTGACCCAATGGACTGTAGCCCATCAGGCTCCTCTGTCCATGGGAGTCTCCCAGCAAGAATACTGGGGTGGGTTGCCATTTCCTCCTCCAGGGGATCTTCTGGACCCAGGAATCGAACCTATGTCTCTTACATCTCCTGCATCAGCAGGTGGATTCTTTACCACTAGCACTGCCTGGGAAGCCCAAAACAATCACTGGGCATGTATAAAACAGTCATTTGTATATGCATTCATATCACTGCACAAGCTGGTGCAATGGATACGAAATTGACACCAGAACACATGCTGAACATGCTGGCTGTTTTTCAAACTTTGAGAGTATGGCTTTTTATTACTCCAAGTGTTAGCTTATTAGTTTACTAGAAAATAACAGGGGGAGTGTTTGGGGCAAATTTTATTAAGCAACGTTGTATTCAAAGTTGAAAGGCTCTAGCGTCTGGACACTTGTGCTTTGATACCACAGCAATGGTACGAGGTCGGGCCTCCTCCAGTCTTCTGGCTTTCTGGCTTCTTCTTCACACAAGCTTTCCTGACTGGTGCCCAGCAAAACTATGCCAGGAAACACACCATCCCCATTGATCTTCTTGGGTTTGACTATGAAGTAATGGAAGACAAAGAATACAAGCATGCTCCAGAAGATGGTAAGTGGCAGCAGTGGAATGAGTTGGCTTATATCTTGACACTGAACAAAAACATCACCTTCTTGCTTAATTTTCTCAGCTGTTAAAAAGGCAGAATGAGCAAAAGAGCAAGAATAAGAAAAAAATGGGGATGAAATGAATCTGAATAAAGAGTATATGTCCCTTGCATTGTTGTAGTTTTACACTTTGTAATTCTGAAGTTATTTCTAAAAAAATGTGTTGGCTAGAAAGTAATCATCAAATTAACATTACATGGGATAATCAGCCATAATCTGTTTATGGCTGGTTGTTTTAATTGATATACAGTTGATTTCCCATGTTCTGTTCATTTCTGATGTACAGCAAAATGATTCAGTTACACATATTATATGTATATATAATATATACATATGTTTTATAAATATATAAATATATATATATATATATACACACACACATCCTTTTATATTCTTTTCCATTATGATTTATCATAGGATACTGAATATAGCTTTCTGTGTTATGCAATAGGATTTTGTTGTTTATACTTTCCATATATAATAGCTTACATCTGCTAACCCCAAACTCCCATTCCACCCCTTCCCCAACTCCTTCCTCCTTGGCAATCACAAGTCTGTTCTCTATGAGTCTGTTTCTGTTTCATAGATAGACTCATTACTGTCATATTTTTAGATTCCACATATAAGTGATATCATACGGTATTTGTCTTTCTGACTTCACTTAGTATGACAACTCCAGGTCATCATGTTGTAAATGGCATTATTTCATTTTTAGTGGTTGTGTACATGTACCATGTCTTCTTTATTCATCGATGTATCGGTGAACTTTTAGGTTGCTTCCATGTCTTGGCTATTGTAAACAGTATTGAAGTGGACGCTGGAGTGCATGTATCCTTTTAAACCATGTTCTTCTCCAGATATATGCCCAGGAGTGGGATTGTGGATCATATGGTAGCTCTATTTTTAGTTTTCATTATTCTGAGAGATGAATCAAAAAAAGATATTGCTGCAATTTATGTCCGAGTACCTATGTTTTCTACCAATGTTTTCTACATTCTACCTATGTTTTCTTCTAAGAGTATTTTAGTATTCATTATTATGTCTGTAATCCATTTAGAGTCTACTTTTGTGTATGGTGTTAGTGTTCTAATTCATTTTTTTTTAACATGTAGCAGTCCTTTTCCCAACACTATTTATTGAAGAGACTGTCTTTTCTCCACTGTATAGTCTTGCCTCCTTTGTTGTAGATTAATTGACCATAGGTGCATGGGTTTATTTCTGGGCATTCTATCCTGTTCCACTGATCTGTATTTCTGTTTTTGTGCCAGTACCATACTGTTTTGCCGACTGTAGCTTTGTAATACAGTCTTGAGTCAGGGAGCATTGCTCTGGCTATTCAGGGCCTTTTGTGGGGTCTTGTGTATTTTGGGGCCATGAAAAAAGCTACTCACTCTTAAAGTGACTTTTAAAGTGGCCACAATGCCATTGTAAATCTATCTAGATTTAGTATCATATATTCTACATGTGTTTGCCTAAGATTTGTCTTAACTGAATCTAGCACCCAGTAGTTCAGGTATCAATGGGAAAAGCACTACAAAGCAAGAAGCGGGCAGGAAGGAGTGAACAAGGGCTGGGGGTGCTGCCACCTCCACTCTGTGCTGACCACAACTCACAGAAGCAAAGTGACTCACAGACCATGAAAGTGAACGTCACTCAGTCATGTCCAACTCTTTGTGACCCCAAGGACGATATAGTCCATGGAATTCTCCAGGCCAGAATACTGGAGTGGGTAGCCTTTCCCTTCTCTGGGGGATCTTCCCAACCCAGGAATTGAACAAGGGTCTCCTGCATTGCAGGTGTATTCTTTACCAACAAAGCTATCAGGGAAGCCCCACAGACCAGGAAGGGCTGTTAAAACAGGACCCAGTTAGTATCTCCTGTCATTTTGTTTTGTGTTTTCCATATGGCCCGTGAGACACAAAAATTTATTTGTCCCCATCACATTTCTTATAAAATTGTTGCTAGGTTGGAGGGAACTTTTATCCCCATTGCCGCTATTCTTAAGCGGTTAAGATGAATTCTTCTCTTTACTCCCTCTGACATAATCTTTCTTTTCCAAGTAAGAAATAGATCACCCATTAGTTAAAGCCAGACATGTACTGGGCTGTGCTTACCAGTCAGCAAGGTCAGAGTATTAAAAGCTCTCTGGGACCTGACTGCAATCTCCTCTACTTTCTCTGTTCCCATCTATTATTGTGACTGGCCTGCAGACTAAGATCTGGCTGGAGATGTGGGCATGTAGGATGTGCTTGCAGATCTCCCTGGCCCCCTCAGGCAGATCCACCCCTGACCTGGCTCCAGGCTCAAGATGCATTTTGCAATTCAGCTTTACTAGAGTTATTCTTGGGAAGTTATTGGATGAGTGCTTTACCAGCAAATAAAATTGACCTTTTATTCCAGCTATTCTTTCCGTCAGTTAAAACCTAGAGAGAACAGAGGGTAAGTCTTCCCCTCAACATCCATCACTGGGCTATCCACATGTGGCCTTTTAAATTTATAACTAAAATTAAATTTAAATCTCTTGGTCCCACTAGCCATGTTTTCTATGTTTTAATAGCCAATCATATTGGAAAACATAGATATAAAATATTTCCATCACTGGAGAAAGTCCTATTGGACAGCACTGCCCAAGTGGATTTTCATATCCTATTTTCACAAACTGCTTTCGTCAGGAGAGCTGATTTGATTCTATCTGTACAAGATAGAAACAGACATTCAGTTCAGTTCAGTCGCTCAGTTGTGTCTGTCTCTTTGCGACTCCATAGACTGCAGCACACCGGGCGTTATTATTTTACAAATATCTTCCAATTGTTCTCTGGATAAAAAAACAGATATAGAGTTAAATGAATTGTTCAAGATCACACCTCACATTAGGAACTCTTCACCTATGTCTTCCTAAGTTCTTCAAGGCCTCCCTTCATATCTGTGCAACAAATTACAATGAATATTTTTGTGTGCAGATACCCATATTCAATTCATGAAACTTTACACAAGTGGATAGCCAGGGATGTGATCCAGGTTTCATGGATTCCTTAATTTTTGTTCTTCAGTTGATCATGTATGACATTGCCTTTGGGATTCTCATACAGACTGAGGTGCAGCCTTGGAGTGAGAAGATTCTAAAAGGGGAGGAGAAATTTAACTCTCAGGACATAAGACATCAGCAGAAGGGTGTTTTGTTCCCATGCTGCCTAGAAGCCACTGGGTCCCTACAATGACATTAAGAACTTCTGTAGATTTTGTGGACTCGACATTATAGTCATTGGTCAATTAAAATAGAAACCAATGTTTACCCAAACAGAGAACTTCATGTAAACTAATTTAAAATTCCTTTCCTCTTTTTGTCTCCCACATCAAGTTTTACTAGGCAAAGTATAGCTATTCTTAAGAATATTAACACAAACTCAGAAACTGACTTTAGAGCAGATCTTCGTTTGCTGAACTAGTGTCACTTGGACAGTAGTCACCTGTAGGAATTTCAGCTTCACAACTCAATCTCAATCTGTATGTATATGCAAAGTGTTGTATTAACCTGCTTCTTTTATATTTAGGTGTTTTCATTCACGGACTATTTCTGGACGGAGCTTCCTGGAATAGAAAGATCAAGAAACTTGCAGAATCACATCCCAAAATTCTTTATGATACAGTGCCTGTGGTTAGTATTTTCTAATGATATATATGTGGGGGGCTATTTTATACACGTACATACACATATGCAGTCAACTCTTTTTACAGTAGTTATGTTTTATAAACTTGCTACCAACATTAGTGAATACCGAACTCCTAGGCAAAATATAAGGTTTTTGCAAAAAACCTAGGCAGAAACACCTAAGCAAAAATCAGGTGGCCACATTTTTGTTAACTGATCAATATATAACTTTATTTTGTGCTTTTGTTTAAAGATACCTTATTTAATATATACTGTTGATTCATTAACATTGAACTCATGGACTATAACTCATTCCTAAACAGTATTTATAAGGCATATCGCAACCTTCTTGTATGAGGAACATAGATAGCACCTCAGCCCTACACTTAGGGGCCTTTTTAAACAGAACAATTACCAACCGAAAAACAAAATGCAAAAAGCTTAGCATCGAAAGGATACTTGTTTATATTATAGTTGCAAGAGTTGAAACAAGGTGGCAGAATGTCACCAGGTTCAACTTCAGTTGGGAACATGCTTGCTGGTGACTTAGTTTTTGCTGCTCTGGCATGCTTACGAATGAACATGAAAGCACAGAATATCGATATTAGGATTAGGACTAAATTTTAGTGACAGGCAAATTTGCAAATATGGAATCCAGGAGTAATGAGGACTGACTGTATACATGTGTCCACATCCACACATAGGTTTATGATTTCTCTTACATATACACTGACCTAAAAATGTGAAACTTGCAGATTAAAAGATCAGATCAGATCAGTCGCTCAGTCGTGTCCGACTCTTTGCGACCCCATGAATTGCAGCACGCCAGGCCTCCCTGTCCATCACCAACTCCCGGAGCTCACTCAGACTCACGTCCATCAAGTCAGTGATGCCATCCAGCCATCTCATCCTCTGTCGTCCCCTTCTCCTCTTGCCCCTAATCCCTCCCAGCATCAGAGTCTTTTCCAATGAGTCAACTCTTCTCATGAGATGACTAAAAGATAGTTATATGAAAACCATCCATTTAAAAAAATTGTTTTCTAGGCACCAGTCTTTAGCATGGGCATACTAAGCTATATAAATACTAAGTTTCCAGCTGTTACTGCATTATGAGAAGATGGCTAGAGAGATTTTCACATAATTTGAGGGGTCAGTCTGGGATAGTGATAAAATATAGGCTGAGTTTTACATGAACTTATATGAATTCTGTTTGTGGGACACTGGGAGCCACTCAAAGACAGGCAATAATCCTTCAGAGCAGTTCTAACAGGTACAGAGAGGGACCAGCTGACAGCCGATTGCAAGAAACCTGCCATATATATACCAAGATACTGTGGACAGATAAAGTTTCAAATAAGAGACCCAAACTGAAAGTCACAAGGGCAAAATGTCTGCAATTTCAGGAGTCGATCTGGATCAATTTTTTTCTTTCATATAGAAACTCAAGTTTGTGAATAGGATTTTAAGTAGATAATCTTCTGAAAAAGAAGTCACTAGTAAGAAAAACTCCCATTAAAAAAATCCACTTAGTTGAAACAAACCATGTCCAACTTGAGTGTGAAGTCCTTGTATTCAACAGTATCTGAAGAACAGCTTTCTAGATCTCCACGATTATGTGGCAGAGAGACTAGTACCCTTATTAGCGCCTTTACACAGTTTGTGCTTAAACCTGAGAAACAACAACAAAAAAAGGAATTCCAAACAGTGGGGACATCAAGAATTGCTATTAGTACTGGACAAAGGTATTCAAGTTCTAAAAATGAAACACTGTTTCCCCTTTTTGATCATAGTTTGTTCTTTACTCTTATATTCAGAAATTAACTTGCTCTAAAATTTTATTGAGATTAGTGAGGTTCAACTATACTTAACATTCTAGGAACTTGACTAATGACTCTTTAAGAATAATCATAGAGTTGTATTGCAGTTATAAAAGCAACTGTGTTTTAAACAGCACAAAATAATAGCCCTTTTAAAATAGTCACCTTTAACATGGGGGAGGTGATCTAGTTCAACAGTCACTGATAAAAATCCTTTCAGAGTATTTTGGGATTGGCCTTTAATAAAGCAACATAATTTTGAATATCAGTGGTAGCAGTTCTCACCTTTGAAAAGTATATCTGATTTTATTATTAGTGTAAGCACCAAAAGTCATCCTCAGGTAGGTATGGTAGGGAGATGATGAATAGATGGGTAGTATGCTTTCTTAGAGTAGATCACTATTTTTTCTTATTTAGCTTCTAAACTGGTTCTGAAGATAATTCTGAGAGCTCTAAATGTTTTGAGCAATGGCAGCACTGCTGACAAAAATAAAATCAATTTAGCCCATAGAAATTTGCAGACATAACTAACCTTATGCCAGTAATCCCACATTAAGTTCAAATATATATAAATATAACAAACAGCCTTGACTTAAATTTTGTCTACTTCCTTCTAGATGTGGCTAAAGCCCTGTAAGAGAACAGATATACCAGAACGACCAAGTTACACTGCCCCATTGTATAAGACAAGTGAGCGGAGAGGAACACTGTCAACCACTGGCCATTCTACGAATTTTGTGATTGCCATGATTCTTCCCTCTGACCAACCCAAGGAACACTGGATTGGACGGGGTGTAGCGCTGCTGTGTCAACTTAATTCATAATTAGAAGGTGTCATTTCCCTGTTTTCGTATTCTTTGTTAGATGAGTCAGTAGAAAATATATTTTACTTTTTAAAGAAGTTATTTGGTTTAAGTCAATTTGACTAAAGTTATACTTAATATTTAAAATGACTCATACTTCAAAGTTAGGAACTATTCTAACAGATTAAATAAGACACACTGGTATAGTTGCTCTTTTTGAATAACTTTATTTGGGGAGCGTTCCATAAGCATTAGGAACATACATAAAATGACACACCACTGTTGACAATGAAAAAACAGCATTTGATCATTTCCAGCTTTATAAATTTTTAAAAAATGATTCCGTTACAACAACAAAAAAAAGTTTAGATATTTTAGCAAGTATCACCTTGCAGGACCATAATCACATTTAAGCCACTGACTTACTGTTAATGGAAAAAATTCACACTGCATCTAGTTACTATAGTATTTCTAAGCATAATCACAGCTGATTGAATGCAATGTGATATACACCAAAATTCATATGAATGTCACACAGTGACAGCATTGTACAAGTAACATTAATGACCTCCAACAAACACATGTTAAATTAGACTGGTCAAGCTAAATGGAATGTTGGAGCCAAACAGAAATGTAGTGGAATTCAGATTGTCTAGTAAGACTTGAAATTATACATTAGGATGATGTAAAAACTAAATACTGGTGGAACCCCAAGAAAAACACTAGCAGCAACTGTTACAGCCCTCTTAGAAGTTTAAAAAAAATCTAGCAAATAAAGATACTACCATTTTTGAGAGAATATAAAACTTTATATACTTCAGCATAACCTATTTGCTTTAAATCAGGCATTTGTTTTTAAGACTGGGAGTATATTCCAGCTGTTGCTTTTCATAAAAGTTTTAAAATTAAGCAGATTTAATGCTGGAATGCAGAATTCTCCTTGGGCATAAAGACCCCAAAATGAACTATAAATATACCTTGGTTCAGAAAGCAAGATATCTGAATCACTTGAAGTTGGCAGTACTAAATAAAATATCAGCACCTTTTAGCTAGGTTGCTTGAAGGGTCAAGCAATGAGATGAGGACTGTCCTAATTCAGTGCCCAATGCTGAAAGTAATCTAAGTATAAAACTCCTACTTGTTATAGGAAGCCATGAAGAAAGCAAGAAATAATTTTTCAAATTCAAGCATAAATGAAGGAACTAACACCTAATGAACCCCTTGCTTACACCATACAGGAGAAACACTGGCAATACTCTTAATACCTGGATGCATGTGCTGCTCAGTTTTGTTTTAAAGTTCATGGAGTAAGAGAAAAGGAACTGGGGAAAGGAGGAGGACCAACTGAAGACATTTTAAATGGAATGGAACGAGTTTGGCTCTTAAATATCTGAACAGTAAGATTTTTAAAGCCGCTACACAGGTAGCCAAGCAGATCAAAACAAAGCTGCCCGCAGGTAGTTCAAATACAGTTTACCTGGCATAAATGAAGACCATGTGGCACAAGATGTAAACAGAAAAGCTACATGCATATGATTAGTACTACAAATTATTAGGTCAAAATTCAGGATAAATGTGGCTTGCACTTCTCACAAATCATTCACCATTTATGGCAGGAGAACAGGGCACCTAAAAAAGAGACTAATTCCTACCAGGCACGAAAAGCACATGTTGGCACAAAATGATAAGTGATTTCAGCCGAGTTACTTAACTGCATCTTCCAAGTCACCCGGTACCATGACAGCCAGGGCATCAATGGAGATCACCCTCAGAACCATTCTTACACTCAACGTACAGATTATGGACATGGTAAACTTGCTGACTTAACAGCCTTACTGCCAGCCACAGCATGTGCTCTAGCTCCCAGTGCCAAACTGGTAGAGCACTGGGTACATTTAAAACTTAAATTTCCCAAATAACTAATTATTTCTGTTTAAGTAGGGAATCTGAATATTTAGACCATGTTTGGGTTCTTCATTTTGCTGATATATTCTAAAGGGTTACAATTTTAAGGAAAAAAAAAAAACATTTTACCACATGCTCCAAACCCCTTACCCTCACCAAAAAACCTGAAACAAAAATAAAAGTTAAAAAAAAAAAGCCCAAACACCAAGTATAATATTAATACAAAGAACCATTATGAATCTGTCATTAAACTGAAGCTCACACAAATGTACAGTCACAAATTTCAGTAGTTTAGGCTGCAAGTTTAAACCCTATGCAAATATATACAAAAATAGTAACTCTAGATTCAAAGAATAAGGGCCTTTTCCCAATGCTAAATCCATACTCTAATGCAGCCTGAGCTTTCCTCTAGGTGCTACAGTCCTACTTTATGCAGCTTCAAAGCTGTGTCATGTTGATCCCATATGTAGCTGAATTAAAGGACACTACAATTCACTTTTAGCACAAAGAAAAGTCTGCCCGAAGTCCATTTAAAATATTTTTAAAGTTTAAGTGATTTTTTTTCTTTTTGGTTCAATTTCTATTTCTGCATAGCCACAGAAGTTTCTACTAATAGAGACTACTTTAGTGTTTTTTATATGATTATTTCTTTATAAAAAGTCTTAATCAAACCTATATCAACATTGGTTCATGGAGTCCCATTTTCTCCTTTCTTTATCACAAGTTTTATATTTTTAAAAGACCCCTTCATGCAGGGAAAACAGTACTGAGCACTGGTCTTTGTGGTTAGGCTCAAATCTATGAACTTGTAAGTAGTGCAAGCCACTGACTTTTCTTTGAGCAATGTGCTTACAGTACAAGGAACAGATGCAAAGCTGCATGGTAACATTCTCATCATCAGCAGTGATTGCTGGGAATGGTCAAAACTGGAGGTCAAACACAATTTTGTCTTCATAGAGGGCAATTACCAGCATAATGGCAAATCCAAACAGCAATCCTAAATTCTGAAGAATGAATTGCCCCACTGGACAGAAGCCATGTTCTTCATTGTCACCATCACCATGCAACATTTCTGGAAGCTAAAAAATATTTTTTAAATATTTTAAAACAATTTTGTATAATCTCATTTTTTAAAACATTTTCCTATTTAAGAAAGTTAGTGACTAAAGCACAACTACTAATACTTTTGAACATGGTGCTAACCATATTTTAGTCCAACACTTAGAAATTTTATGCTCTAGCTATGTACTAAATAAAGACTAAATCTGTGCCCTCCTCACCTCCCAACAGAACACATCATATATGTATTAGTTACTTTTTAAAAGTTTTACTGTCTGCCAACATTTCTGCTAAAGTATAAAACTTTAGCAGTTTTGCCAATGAAACTCAGGGAAAAAAACACCACCATTCCCACACTTACTGATATATCTTAAGCTCACTGAGAAAGTAAGATTCCTTTGGGGGATATTTCATTCAAAACTATCATTTATTCACCCTTTTCCATCTAAATTCTCATTTCCAACTGCACATTTCATCAAGGATACACAGTAACAAGACAATTCCAAAATTGATACCTTTATGCTCTTAAAAGCCATTATTTTTCTTCCAATAATAGACAGAAATAGTGTATCAAGGCTGTGCAGCAGTACTACCAAGTTATGCATGCTATCTTCACAAGGTATTATATTCTCTTAACAGTGGTAACATTTTTAAAATTTGAAAGCTTCCAATATCTTTAAAGGCACAGTACACTGAAAAGTATAGTTCAGCTTCTAAAGCACAAGCATATACCACATTTAAAAATAATCCATAGAAAAGTATAAAACTAAAATCTTTAATGTGTCTAAGTAAAAAGGATTTGCTGAAGAATGAATGTATGTGCATTATTATAAGCATACATTCTTCCCACCCAAACATAATCAAAATTTAAAAAGAACTATTTCCAATTCTCATATTCATTTTTGTTTGTTGTTTGTTTTTCAAGTTTGGAGTGAATACCTACAGGACACTGATATGCTACTCTACTTGACACTAAGCTTTTACTCCAAACAGTATCTTGGTACTCTGGGGTTTAGGGAGGAGAAATGCAGTGTTAAGTACATAATGTCTACAAGGAAGAAATATCATTATTCATTATTAAATAATGAGTACAATTAATCCAATTACCATGCTCTGACAGTGCTACAGTAATATTTAACAATCTCCTGAGAGTCCTATTTAAGAACTACTTCATGCTGGTTATATGTTCGGTTTATAGAAGTCTGTGCAGTAGTGTATGCTAATGGAGGTTACTGTTCTTATCCAGCAGAATTAAGTAGTAGAGACCATTATAAATGTCAAAGGTGAATAACTGTGACAGACATTATATGGTCCACAGAGTTTAAATATTTATTATTGTTTCTTTTACAGAAAAGTAAAAGAAATAATAAATATTTAAACTCCGTGGTTTGCCAACCCCTAGATTAAGACTACAACTGGCAGGTTCTTACCTATCATTTTAGAAAGAAGACTACTTTTATTGTTACAAAAAATTTTTTCCCAAGATTTTATGGTTACAAAAACTTTTAACTGTCCTTAGTATTTAAACATAAACAATGTACATTTCACAGAAATATTCCCTCTAGACATGTGCAGATACCAACAAGAAGAGGCACCATAGTGCCTCCCTCACACTCAATTCTGTCCTGAATGCTAACACCAGTACTGTCTGTCATAACCAGTTAAGAGCCAGCCAGTACCTACCTGTATGACCACAGGTGTTAACATGCAACAGTGCTTGTTGATAAACAGGTGCTATCCAAAGCTTCCAAAAACCAGAAACTTCCAATTTGTTATCTGTCTAAAACTAAAACTACTGGTATTGATGCTGTCTTACTTAATGACTATATAAATCAACATAAACTTCTTCCTTTTAGCTAAAGTGATCTTTATAAAACAAAAATGAGATAATGTCTGTCATTGTTGCTTAAACCTTTTAATGGTCTCCCAAAATTCATAAGATAGACTAACCTTTTTAGCATGGAAAATTGTATGACTCATGATCTGATCACCATCTACATAATTAATGTCACTGTAGATATATTACCTAATATATGTCCTAAATGAGTCCTAAAATATATGTTGATAGTTTGTCCCTGTCTTTTAGAATACTTAGGTGTTTTCAATTGAGACATTATAACTACTCTGCAAAAAGGTTTTTTTTTTGAAATATGAAATATGATTTCATTTTTATTTGCTTGCTTTATTAGCAATAATCATTTTATTTCCTCAGAATATAGTCCCAGGAGTAGACTGACTGGTAAAAGAAATGATGTTATTTCTTACATGCCCTTTCCTCTTGATTCTGATAAACTCTTCTACCTTCTTTAAATACTTGGCTCAAATTTCCTATTCCAGAAAAACTTGCCTAATTTTATTTCCCAATTTTTTAGCTAGACTCTAATTTCACAAACATGGTACATCAGTCTATCATAATGTGCATACAAAAGATTGTAATTGATGGCTACTTTTCTTCTTCATTAGACTATTAATTCCTTACTATAATGACACTCTTGTTCTTTTTACAAGTTTAGCTCTCTAATATAAGAATTAGCTCATCCACTCTTCATTCAATTAATTACGAATTAATTATACATCTCCAGCAGTAACTGAAATATTATAAAAATGCCTGCCTTCCGAGAACTGATTGCCTAATGGGGCACAAAATGAACTCAATAAATAAAAAAAATGTTCAGTGTGTTATTAGTAAATTTAGATGCAAGTGCAAATGAGAAAAAGTAAAGTAGGAATAGAGGATGTGAAATGTTGGTGTGGAGACTGAAATTTTAGATAGGGTGCCTCAAGAAGTAAGGGAACTGGCCGGGAGAATGTCTCAGGAAAATATTCCACAGGAGTGATCAGCGAGAGCCAGGACCCTGAGGCAGAGTGTGCCTCCTGGGGGAGCAGAAGTGAGGTAAGGTTAGGAAAATCAGGGATGGAAAAGGAGGATAAAAAACCTTGAAGATCAAAACAAGAACTCTGTGCTTCTGCTTTAATGAGATGGAAAATCACTGAAGGGTTTGAAGCTCACAAGTGATATGATCTAATCTAATCTTACAAGGATCACTTGGAAAAAAAAGTCACCCAAGGTGTGGTGATAGATATAGAGTGTGGTGGCTATGACAAGGGTAAAAAAGCAGGGAGAACAGTTAAAAAGAGATGATGGTGCCTGGAAGGAGACTAGAGTATAGGTGATGAGGAGATGGAGCCCCAGTAGATGTGGAAGGGACAGAAAAAGGAGAGTCAAAGAGTGATACTCAAGGTTTTGATCTGAGAAAGAATAAAGAAGAAGAAAAAAGTTATTGTTAATAGATGGAGGATTTAAAAAAAATAGATGGAGGATTCTAAAGGAAGTGCTGGTGTAAGGAGTAGGGTTGGCAAATATCAAGAGCTGGTTTCTGAATATATTAAGTTTATAACACCTTTTAGATATTCAGGTAAGCTGGTAGATAATGCTAATTTGGAGTTAAGGAAATGGCCTGGGCTAAAGATGTAAAGAAAATGAAAGTGTTAGTCACTCAGTCATGTCCAACTCTTTGTGATCCCATGAACTGTAGCCCGCCAGACTTCTCTGTCCATGGAATTCTCCAGGCAAGAATACTGGAGTGGGTAGCCATTCCCTTCCCCAGGGGATCTTCCCAACTCAGGGATCAAACCTGGGTCTCCTGCATTGCAGGCCAATTCTTGACTGTCTGAGCCACCAGAGAAGCACAAAAAATGTGATGTGATACACCCTCATTGTGTGTGTGTGCTAAGTCGCTCAGTCGTGCCTGACTTTTTGTGACCTCATGGGCTGTAGCCTATCACGCACCTTGGTCCACAGGGTGAGGGTTGCAAAGTTAGAAATTATCAGCCAATAAATACTTAAAGCCATGAGACTTTAGCCATGAGACCAGGTAAGATTACTGAGAGGACTTTCATCAACATTCAGAGGTAAGGGAAGAGAAGAAAATCCAGCAAAAGACTAAGAAAAGGCCAGAAACATGGGAATTCAGGAAATGGTGGTGGTACAGAAGCCAACGGCCAAGGAAATATTCCAAAGAGAAGAGCATGATCAACAGCCAGATGCTGCTGTTAGGAAAAGTGAAATGAAGACGAACAGGGTAAGTGACCAGCGGATTTAGCAATGTTCTGGTGAATGGTAGATCTGACAAAGTAACCTGGCAGAACAGTCAGGAAAAAAACCTAATGAGCTAGACTCATGAGAGAAAAGAATTAAAAAACAAGAATGGGTAATTATTATAACTGGGAAGGAGAATAATAAATAGGGCAGTAGCTAAAACTGAAACTGGAATTTAAAAAGATCCTCTTCCACCCTACCTTTTTAAGATAGGAAAAGTAACACGAGGTTTATACACTGATAGGAATGATCCAGCAGGAGGGAAAAATAAATGACGCAGGAAAAAGGGAGAAATTTAAGGGAGTTGGGTGAGAGAGGGGATAGATAAGATCTAGAGAACAGTTTGAAGGAGCTGGATCTAGTAGGAACACAGACGTTTTTTCATAGTAACAGGGACAAAGGTAAACAGGCATTGACACAGGGAAATGAGTAGAAATGGTGACAGGAACTAGTGGGAAGTTGTCTCAGTGGCTTCAGTGTTCTCCATGAAATAGGAGGTAAGGTCATCAGCTAAACATGAGGACAGTAAGTGAGGTGTTAGAGGCTTAAGGAGAGAGGAGGTAAATGGCTGCTTCTGGATATAAAATAAAAATTATTTTTTCTTACTGTCCAAACTTGCTATAATAAATATTCTGTAATTAAAAATTTAGGTTATATAACTGAAACGCGACTATCTACTAGAGTCTACTAGGTAGAAAAGTGAACACAGTTATCTAGTTAAAAACAGAAAGTAACCAAATTATTTTGCAAACACACTGCCTAACACATATAGGGTATAAAAGTAAAATTAAAATTAAACTAATTAGTGTTACAGATTTATTAACTTTAAATTGAAGTTAGAAATAAGGGCAATTACATAAACCCCTTGGAATATAAACCATTTTCTGCAGAAGGCTGGAGAAATATAGTACTTCCTTCCTATTTGCTATTAAGCAAGCTCAAAGAATTATTTTGTTAACCATAAAAAAACACTTCCACCTCAATATTACAAAACCTTCAAAGTACTATAGTAATTTTTTAATTATACCTTTAAATATTATTGATGGTTACTTTGAGTAGTAATATTATTTGATCAAAAATTTTCAAGATAACTGGTTGCCAAAGAAGGAATCCTCCTACTTAAATGTCTTAATAGATTATTTAAGATATCATATGTCTTTAAAATGGGTTATATTTATTAGTCTTTCAAACTACATCCAAAGAGTTCTTCCATTTTTGGAAGTTCATTCTATTTACAGGTTTAGTGTAAGAACAAAAATATAAAATAAGCTGTCTTACCATATCCACCAAGGCTACGTAGAGGAACATGCCTGCAGTGATTGCAAAGATCCAAAGTGTGATGTTATTGGCATACTGACCGACAGCTGTGCCTATGAGCATGCCTATGTAGGCCATCATGGCAGAGAGGAGGTTGTATACAATTGCTTGCTTTACAGTCATGCCTGCTTTAAGAAGAACTGCAAAATCACCTGCAGTTAAGACATAAGGTAAGTTTTAAAACCACAGGATTTTACTTACCAATTCAGGAAAACACCAACAAAAAAACAAAATTAAGAATGACATTAAAAGATATACCTTTATAACTGAAATTTTATAATGAAATTTAATTTTACTTATTAAACCTTAATACATGCAAAACCTTGGGTGAATCTCAAAGGCATCATGCTGAAAAATAGTCTGGAAGGTTATATATGATTCCATTATATGATATTCTCAAAAAGATAAAACGATAGTGATGAAGAGCACTTGGGGTCACCAAAGGGCAAGGATAGAAAAGGGATGTGACTACACAGGGACAGCATGAAGGGGTTTGTTGAGATGATGGAACTGTTATCCTTGATGGTGGTAGCAGTGACACAAATCTATATACATGTTAAAACTCAAAGAACTGTATATCAAAAAGCAAGGTCAATGTTACTTGATAACTGAAATGAAAATTTTACAGAACACCAAAAAGACATAAGAAAAAAGAACTTCACCACAGCACTTTTTGTGAGCAACAAATAAAGCTCTCTACTCTGATGTCTGCCCCTTCTAAGGGAAATGGGCTAAGAAAGAACAGAGGTAACAGATTCTAAGTATATTGTATGCAGTTTACATTTATGTTTTCTTTATTCCAAAAGAAAAGTTAAATCTTAATTCTGAAAATCCTAAAAATGTAAAAAGAATAGAGAGACTTTTCTCACTCATCTGTCTAAAGCTGGTAATAAAGGATTAAATATTGATTAGAGAGACATTACTAGAAGGGCAAAATGTTGCTAGAACTAACAGTCTTGAAGCTAAAGGGTCAACAGCAATAGTTTCATTAATTGTAACTTTTTTTGTTTTAGCTACTAAATATACAAACATCCAGTCAATTACTGAATGTTCAGTAGATGCAAGTTACTATACAGAATACTGAGGGCTGTTTCCCATGAGAAGAATAACTAT
The DNA here is from genome assembly GCF_003369695.1 of Bos indicus x Bos taurus. Taxonomy (NCBI): domain Eukaryota; kingdom Metazoa; phylum Chordata; class Mammalia; order Artiodactyla; family Bovidae; genus Bos; species Bos indicus x Bos taurus. The sequence goes on along the minus strand of NC_040077.1, from coordinate 84,258,791 downwards.
TTCTTTCCCATGAGAAGAATACTGTTTCTTTCCCATGAGAAAGATACCTTACGTGACTAAAAGCACATGATCTAGGGGTGTGTGTGTGTAAGTTATGATTACATGATTCTCATTTATAATAGATAAGTAGAAGTTAACAACAAAGAAATTAGTGCAAGGCATTATTTTCCATGTTCTAATGAAATGCTATAAACTACATCCTGCAACATTATTGGGAAAGATAATACAATCGAGATTAACTACCAACGGCTTCTAAACTGCCATTCTCCAGTTTCCACCTAATATTACTATACATCCTATAGCTTCTCTCTCTCATCTTAAATACTTAATTCTCCTGCTGAGACTTGGATTCAATGTCAATTTTTATCTCTTCTCTAGAGTTTTAATTTCCTCTGGCCTTTCTTCCTCAGCTTCCTCTAGGGAAAGAGTTCCCTAACTTCTTCCTTTACAAAGTTCCTCACCATACTTTCAATAATTCACCCATCTATTGTGTTAAAGGGACAATTTCATTTAGCAGGGTTTAGGTAATATAAAATGAGACTACAGAAGTGACATTTAGATTATAAAATACAGTGTTTCCTTTTATAATTTCAAATAGAATTTTTAAAGGAGCAGTATTGAATACTCATTGAACCAAAGTATTGTTAAGTACAAACATCAGTTCTGATGCCTTCCTGATATTACTGGGTGGGAAGATGATTACTTTCATCCCTGAATAACTACAAAACAGCATGAATTAACTAGACAAGATTCCAGATGAGATATTTACTTAATACTTTTTAAAATTAAGGTATAACTTACATATATAATCCTCCCCTTTTGTGATGCTGAGTTTTAACAAAAGTATATATTTTAAAAAAGTATATATATTATGTAAACATAACTATCAGACTCTGTTTCTTTACCTGCCCAAACCCCCAAATTTCCTTAGGCCCCTCACTTCTAGTGATCTGCTTTCTGTCCCTACAGTTTTGTCTTCCCCAGAACATCACATAAATTATGTAGTCCTTTGAGTCTGGATTTTTTTTTTTTTTTCACTTAGTGTGATCTAAGATTCATCCATGTTACAATTTATATCAGAAAATCGTGGCTTTTTACCACTAAGTAATATTGCATAGATGAACAAGAGCTTATTTATCCCTTCAGTAGCTTAAGGACATTTAGGTTGTTTCCAATTTTTGGTAATTATGAATAAAGCCACTATACACATTCATAAATAAATTTCTGTATCAACCAAAATTTTTGTCTCCTGTATGTAGACAGGAGTTCTGGTTGCTCCTGATCCTTTCCAGCCCACAATGACAAATCCAGTACTGAATTCTCATGTGTTTATCTGTTATCTGCATAACTTCTTTAGTGAAATGCCTGTTCAAGTATTTTACCCATTTTTTTAAAATTGTTGAATTGTTGGTTTCCTTATTACTGAGTTGAGAGGTCTTTAAACTTCCCAAAAGACTTTGATCAGATATATATTTTCCGAATACTTATTCCTAGTCTTTGGCTTGTCTCTTCATTCTCTTTAAGTGTCTTTTGTGTAGAGTTTTTACTTTTTAGGAAGTCCACTTTATTACTTTTTTCCTTAGTAGAGCATGCTTTTGGTGTTGTATAGAAGAACAACTTGCTTAATCCAAAATACACAAGATTTTCTGTGTTTTCTTCTAAAATTCTTTTATATTTAAAATTTTTTTCATTTAGATCAATGATCCATTTTTAACTTTTGTCTATGGTAGGAGGACTTTTTTTTGCAAGTAGATATCCAATTATTGCAGAAACATTTGTTGAACAAACTATTCATTCTACATGGGATTTCCTTTGCACTTTTGTTGCAAATAAGTTGCTATATGTGTGTGGATTCTATACCTTGTTCCACTGATTTATGTACCTATTTTTTAACTAATATAAATTGTTTTGATTATTGTGGATTTACAAGTCTTAAATTTAACCTTGGTTTACTTTTTAAAATTCTTCTGGCCATTCCTTTCCCTTTCCATGAAAGTTTTTGTAAAAAATTCATTTATCTCCAAAATAGTCTATTGAGATTTCAATTGGGAATGTACTGAATCTATAGGCAGAATTAGTATCTTAGAAATGCTAAGTCTTTTGGTCCATAAACTTACAATAGATCTTCACGTAAGTTTCCTCTGATTTCTTTTGTTGGCAAATTGTAGTTTTCGGCATACAGATTCTATTGTATATTTTGTTAGATTTAACCAAAGTATTTTGTATTTTTTGGTGTTACTGTGAACATTACTTTTTAAAAATTTCAATTTCTAATTGTTCAATGCTAGTATATAGCAGTATAAATGACTTTTATATGATGTTCTTATATCATGATGAATCATTTAAGAATCTATCTTTGTCCTACTTTTATCTCAGGTTATAATTTCCTCAAAGTTATCTGCATATTTTTCTACCCTTCTCTTCTCAGTAAGAACCTATATAAACATTTGAAAAATAAAGGAATCCTCAGCTGGAATTTACACTGAATAAGCAAATATATTCATCTTTTGACAAATCAATATTCTTTCCTTTCTGCTGACAATGGATATCATTAGCACAAAGAATGAGGTGTGCCTACCAAAGCTGTTATAGTAATGCAATCCAATGTTATAATGTTAATATCTGCTAATATGAAATCTTTGAGTTTTTTTTAAGTATATACTGTAAGGTTTTTTTTTTGTCTTAACTAATGCATGTATACACATGTATAAATCTAAACAGTGAATGTTCAATTTTCCCTGGACAATTTATTTAGCACATTATGAGTATCTTATTTTGAATTTATTTAATTCTTAATACTCATGAGAAGGAAGGAAAAAATGGACAGCATTATAGACAGCCACTCTAAGCTGAGTCTTAACACATTATTGACCAGGGATTTTTTTAAAAACTAATGCCTGTGGCATTAATACATCTCTGGTCAATAATGTATTAGTAACACAGTTACATTTATTTATCAAAATGTTATTTCCTTAAGTTAAAACATTGCTCAATGTCAAGAAAAGAGTTTGGATCATCTACTTTTTTGGATTATCCTCAACCTCACTTCCCCTTTATACATTCTTATATAGGTTTTCTTATAAATTATTTTTCAAATGTTTCAAATATAGCTCCTTATGAAAAGGGTAGAAAAAAGTGGAAAGAATGCAAAAGAATAATATTACAACTTACTTAAATTCAGCTACACAAGTTTGGCAAAAACAGAAGAAGGAGTAATAAATCAGGTAATCTCATACACCACAGCAAACATGAAATGAGAAATCTGGGTTTTCTGTTTCCTCTGATGGCTTCAGTTTCTGCACACCTCTTCCAGGGGACCTCCCTATATTCTAAGGTTTAAAAGTACATGTTTTTTTTATAATACATTCCCAAACATACAAAAACCCTACCTGGAACACAATTAGAGAAAGAGAAATCTGTTCAGAAGAGGAACATCAAAATTTGGAATTACTGGGTGGACTGAGGATCAGTCTCCAAGGTACTAGAATGTAAGTGATCCTTGAACGACGCAGGGGCCCAGTTGAAAATCTGTGTCAGTCCTTCATATACTCTATTCCACATGTGCAGATTCAACCAACTGCAAATCGTGTAACACTGTGGTATATACTATAGACCTTTAAGACACAGTAATGGGCACTTTGGTAAAATAGGGCCTCTACTGATTAGATTATCCACTCATATTCATTTGGAGAAACGGAGTGTAGAGAGAGGCATAGAAGCTTCTGAGTCAAAATTCCTAGACAAGGAGAAAAACCAGTCCCTTGGAGGCCGAGACAGATGCTTGGCAGTTGTGTAACTTCAGTGGCTCAGTTGGTAAAGAATCTGCCTGCAATGCAGGATACCTGGGTTTGATCCCTGGGTAGGAAAGATCCCCTGGAGAAGGAAATGGCAACCACTCCAGTACTCTTGCCTGGAGAATCCTATGGACAGAGGAGCTGGGCAGGCTACAGTCCAGGGGATCCCAAAGAGTTGGACATGAATGAGAAATTAACTTTCACTTCACTTTCATATACTACAGAAAAAAAAATTCTGCACAGTTCAAACCCATGTTGTTCAAGGGTCAACTGTACATGTTTTTTCCCTTAGGGTATCACTTTAGTATAAAAATCTCAGAATAGTTTTAAGAATTCATAATCAAAAATTTAGCTAGGGCAAAACAGGTTTTATATCAAAGTATCCTAGAATGTGACATATTAGGCTGCTTTGCCAACATCTTAAACTGCTAAGTGGAAAGAGAATTTGTCCCTATCCACCTGCCTAGTGTTTGTTGCAGCCTCAAAGGCATGGGTTTTTCTCTTTGCCTAGAAATTCTGACTCAGAAGCTTCTATGCCTCTCTCTACTTTCTGTTCTTCTCCAAATAAGTATGGATAATCTAATCATAGTAGAGACATATATCTGGCCCTGTTTTACCAAAGTGCTCATTATTGTGTCTTAAAGGTAAAAACTTCCTTTAGACCATCTCCACATTGTAGATGGATAAAAAAGCCAAAGCCCTTCAGGCCCACTCCAGAGGAGGAAGCTGGGTCATTTCTTTATGATCTTCCTTTCCCAGGAGCTTAGGCAACTAGCATGGGGCAGTTTGTCAACTTAGCACAAGGCACTGGGGAAAACATACATTTTCATGTCTCCTCTCCTTCTGGCAGAGCAGATGTACGTCTGGATTGGAGTTTCCTCTTACAGCAGTAGTGTTAGTTGCTCAGTCGTGTCCGACTTTTTGTGACCCCGTGGACTGTAGCCAACCAGGCTCCTCTGTCCATGGGATTTCCCAGGCAAGAATACCAGAGTGGGTAACCATTCCCTTCTCCAAGAGATCTTCCCAACTCAGGGATCAAACCTGGGCCCCCTGCATTGCAAGCAGATTCTTTACTGTCTGAGCCACGAGGAAAGCCCCAAATAGTAACATCTTAATCTCTGGTTTGTGGGGTAGAACAGGTAGAGATTTGGAGTCTCAATATTTCACTGAGGTGTCTTGGCTCAGGCTTTCACCAGAACTCTGCACTGGGTAAACAAGGGCTTACCTAGCCAGTAAGCTATGTACTACATTTGTCTTATGTGTAGTTATCATTGTGTGTCACTCCTTCAATAAGAAAGTACAGGGGGAAAAAGGAGTAAGGTTGAGGAAGGCAACCCTCCCTCATTTCCAACATCTCTGCTGTCAATTCTGTGCTGAAATGGAGCATGGCAAGTGGTTAAGAAGAATTCGGTATAACCATACTTAATTATAAAGTGGCCTGACATATTCCTTTTAGGGGGTAGTGGGTGGTAGGAAGGAAGCTGAAGGCTTTCCTGGCATACTATGGATGTGCATGTGACTATCCAAGTTTATTACTAAGCAAACTTAAAAAAAAAAAAGGGTTAAAACAATTAGGCAATGTTTCTTATATATAATAACTGACAGACAGTCTTGATTTGTGTTGCTCCTGAAATGCAAGGAAGGTATTTGGTACATCATTCTCTTACTAGCATAGGAAAGCAGTTAAATATAACTGAGATATAATATCTCACAATGTGAGATATAATATCTGCACACACAAAAAACCTACATTATAAGCAAATAGGATGTCTAAAAGGGAAATATACTAAGCATTAAAAGAAGGACCTAGAGAAAGTAAGTGATAAAGTTTAGAGGAAAGATAAACCTGAGGCATGGTGTACTGGAAGGCAGTACTGAAGTTAGAGGGAAAAAGACTTAACATGCTCCACTAGGGACAGCCCTAGCAGGACAAGCCAATTAGGAGGGAATAAGCAAAGAAACAGGTCAGGCACCCAGAGTGCAGGTTTGATGAACTAACTGTGTTTGGGTGAAGTCGAAAACAAGTAACAGCAATTCGGTGAGTGAGGCTGAAAAGGTAGCTGGAAGCCAGATGTGAAGGTCACTGAAAGGAACATTAATGCCTCTCAGCTTTTACTTTATATGTAAAGGAAGGGGACTGAAAGATTTTGATTAAGTCACATCTAGTCATAGAGTAACATAGGCATATGTCAAGAAAATAGGTATGTAAGATACACTGGAACAGAATGAAACCAGAACTATAAGTACTCCCTAAGGAAAATGCCCAAGGAAAAGACAATGAAGGGTCTGGATAAAGGATTATGGGGCATAAACAAGATATGTGATTATATGCCGAATGTTGACAAGGTAAATAAAACTATAGGGAATCAAGTCCTAAAGAATCAGCACCAAGTAAGCAGTAAGAGATTTTTTTTTACTTTATATGAGCAGTTAGTAATTAAGAAAATTATATAAGTTAATTCTACTCAAAGTGGGCCAATCAGTATACTACCAATCAAGATAAACAGTCAAAATGATAGACATTTCAGTCAGAAGGAGGGGCACATGAAGAAATTCCTTGGATACTCAAGAGATGCAGTTTTTTTTCTTTCAAATTTATGTCACTTTCATATCCCTCATATTTTCTATGTGAATGTATGTTCATATTTTTTCTTCCATTTTTCAATTTATAGGAGGAAACCAAAACATAAGAGAAATTTAAAAAATGATTGCTGGATCAAAAAATGCCTATTAATACAATAAAGAAATATCACTGTACACCTTATAAATTGGCAAAAATTAGAGAGTTAATGCTAAGTGTTACCAGGGATGAAGAAACAAAGGAATTCTCAGTTATTACTGCTAGAGAGGACATTAGTTTGGTCATTCTCGACAGTGATATGATACTCTCAGGCATGCATATCTTAGGATCCATCAGTTCTGTTCCCAGGTATATACCCCATACGATGTTCTCACAAGGGTCTCTCAGCATCAAGTCTACAGATGTTCAATGCAGCATTATCTGTGGTGGCAGGATACATGGTAAGTCCAATTACTGGGTGCTAAGTATGTAAAAGTGTGGTAAATACACACCTTCAAGTACTAGGCAGAAACAGCATTAAATTAATTCATGGAGTTAAAAATACACTGATTAGTAAATAAGAAACAGAGTGGGCTATAACAATATTGTTTATATAAAATAAAAATACATAAAAACAATACACACTTTTGGAAGCACATTAACAAAAATTTCAGTAAATAAGAGAATGATGATACTGAATACTTGCCATCAGCCATTTTTTATGTTTTAACATCTCTAAAATTTAGATGCATTTATATTAACTCTTACATTTGATGAAATCTGATAAATTTTAAGATCATGTTACCTAATTCATGTGGCAGTTCATGACAGAAGACAGCTATAGAAGTACTGATTCCTCCCGTCAATCCAGCACTGAAAGCCGCTCCTAAGGTCAGGGGGGTGGAAAAAATCCAAGTGACATTTACTGATCTTCTCTTTTTCTATTTTCATTCATAATGGCAGGTGCATTCTCTTTTACCTAATTTCATAATGATGAGTGACTCACTAATCTCATACACTATAGGTTTTGAACACACAGAGAGTAAAGTACAACAGGTATGTGACAACCAGAGAAAGCTAATCAATGAAATAAATATACCCTATTGAATTAAATTCTCTATTTGTGTAATCTTCTAATTCACCCACAGTGTCAGAGCAGTAACAGTTTTAGTGTTTCAATCTCTGACCTCAATTTTAAGTCACGTAAGTCTATAACTGCGCTTGTTCTTACAAACTAATATTTATAGATATTCAAATATTTAAAAGCATCCATATCCAAATTTTTCTAGGTCTAGAGCATGAATGGTATAAATTATTATTTGTCAGAATGTCCTGAAAACTGAAATCAGAGGTATACATGCATTTGCTACTACTAGTAAAATTCTTTATTCTTTAACAATGACAGCCACTGTAGCTTCAAAAATATGGTCTCTCCTGAAAGAAACCAAAGCCTACTTCTGAATAATTATTTAATAGTCTGGATCTCAAAAGAAAATTATGTATTAATCACTTTTAATGTTCTCCTAAACTGGTAACATCAGTTTATATTAACAAGACTCTAATATATATTTGAATTTGATATAATGGATTTTTACCATTGTAAAGTTTTTCTTCACTTTTTAAAGTATAAAAAAATTTTTAAACCCAAGATTCAAATTCATTTGTTCTCATTCGGAAATGTATAAATGTATTTGAAAATATGTTAAGGTAGCTTTTTCAATATGGTAACTATCCCTTCAATAAGAAATCAAGTTACTAAAGAAGTATACTGCAGACATTTGTTTACATGTTCAAAGAAAAACCCACTGAAAGTATACCTTTATGCCCCCAAGTAAACTTACCAAAGACGCTGACATCGCCTTTGGAAAAGCCAAATGACAGGACTAATATATAATAGTATACTTGTTAAGCTCCAAGATTAGTACTAAAACAGTGGAAAACAGAAAATGGTCTTAAGGAATAACAAATTATAACCCAAGTTTTAAGCCTACTTACCAATTGCTAACCCATCACTGAAATTGTGGATGCCATCTCCCATGATTACCATCCAAGCAATATTAGCTATTCCTGTTTCTTTCAGATCTGATCCAGAATGACAGGGACCATGTGAATGATGAGAATGTTTGTGGTGCCACTGATGATTATGCTTCCTCAGCACAGTTTTACTCTCATCATGGTGGTTATGTGCAGCAGCATGGAGGTCATGCTCATGAATGGCATGCATTCCATCACTGTGAGAATGGTCCATGATTTTCTCCTCTTCTATACGAAGGTAATTTTTAGGAGGGGATTCTTGCTGGCCTTCTAAATCAGTCAGTTCAGTTTCATTAAGTCGATCTTCAGAAACAACCGAGTCATCAGTTCCTATATTTATAATGGCAAAGGATATGCTTTATCAACAAGTACATGAATGCATATTTGCTTAATTTAAACCCAGACAAAACAGCAGTGTAATGAACATTTCCTAGGTGAAAGTCTTTTATAATTCCTAAATAGATATTAAAAAACCAAATAAATAAGGAAATATACATATGCATACACATAAACTGGGGTTTTGAGAGTCTAAAAGATGAATCAGATGAAGTAAATGAAGGGAACTGAAATCAATAGCAGAGAGGAGAGAAACTGGCACTCATGAAGACATGTGAAGCTTAAGGAGCACATCACCAACAGTTGAAAATAAAAGTGGAAAGTTACTGTAGAATTCCCATGGTAACAAAATAAACCCATAATTTTTCAGAGAACAAAGGAACCTTAAAGTTTACCCACTCTAACTTTCTCTTATCATTTAAGAAAACAAAGAAAAGTTAAACCACTTGCTTCCTCTGGGTGCTTTACATATCTGAACAAGATAATTTCTAGATCTTTATGAAAATGAAGTTTAAAAACCCATAAGTGATAACATCTGTCACATTTTTTTTAAATGAAAGTTGGCCTCTCACCTAGTTTACAAAAGCTATTATATGACAAAGATTTGCTTCACAAACGTATTTTGGGGCAGAGTCTACAGTTAATATCTAGGTTGCCTCTTCTACAGAAAATCATTAGTAATCAGGGGAAAACATAAGCTCACAAACGGGAAAAATTATAGTTAAATATTAGGTTTTCCTGAAAATTTTAAGCTACCTCATTACATCAATACAAAACACAATAGATGAATGGATGAGCAGAGATTTTTATGTACAAGATCACTCTCCTTTAAGTATAAAGGCCTACTCTTCTTTTCTCACATGAAAACAATCATATATGGAGGGCACAGAGATTTTTGCATTACCAAGAAATAAAACACTAAAGATGTTTTGTTTCATTTTTTTTTTTTCTGTAAAGTAAAAAGTGCAATATCTTCCTTGCCTGGTAATATAATGAATTGGCCCTATATCCCAGTATAATAAATAAGGCTGAAAATAATCATAACATGAACAAAATCAGTTGAGACACATAAGGAAATAAAAGAAACTAATATTAGAGAAGCCACAAAGACAAATTTCAAACAACACAGGTACAGTTTAGATGCAAAATTTCAATTTTTATATTTTAAAGGTTTCTCTTTAGTCAGAACTGTTGTCTACCGGCAAGAGGCTTGAGCTGAAGCCAGTCAGCATCTGGTGTATTATTTAACTTATGATCTGAAAGCTTCCTTCCAATAGCCGATTCTTCTGTGTTCTGCTTCATAAACCATTTCTCTTTTCCCTGAAAAAAAGAAAAATCTGGTATGAGCATTAAATTTGCAGGCACAATTAGTAACAGTATTCACTGTTAACATCTATGGGAATAAATGGTGGTAATTTTATAAAATATTTATAAAAGGAGAAAAAAACTTTTAGAAATTAATCAAAAGACCTAAGCAGATGAAAACTCCAACTAAAGTTGCATGTTTTTTTTTTTTCAAATATTCAACTAAATGGTCCAATTCATATACTTCCAAGATAAGAATAGGGTAAAGAGTATTGTATTATTATGTGCAACCCAAACAAAATGCATGAAATATATGTAATATTGCTCTCATTTAATACTGTGTAGAATGGGAAATTTTAAAAAATGAAAGCTTATTCCTTTTAATTTCTTTCTGTATTTATCACAATGTCACTTTCCCCTATATGTGACAATAATAGAGACAAACTTGAATTAAAATCTTAAGACTACAGTTTACCTTTATGACACTTGGACAAGCTAAGTTTATTAACCCTAAAAATATTCATCTATAAAATGAAAATGAAATTCTTACAAGGATTAAATGAGGTGATATATGAAAATGACCAATTAATTACTGACTTAACAGCTTTGCAATAAAGACAACTTTCCTTTTTCATTTAATCTTTTCTCTACTAATAAAGTCTGTTATATTTCATTGTTTTGAATTTTCCTACATTATCTCTTAATAGTCTGGCTTCTTCTCATCAGTCTATCACTAACAACTCTTCTGACTTAAATTTATACTTCTAATCAATGTTCACTTTTTAAAAAGTAAATAACTATTTTAGAACAGAATAAAAGTAAATCCTTGCTGGTTTTGCTTATAGGCTGTGAACTACGTTTCAGATGTTTAAATCTTCTAACTGCTGCGTAAGTAGATTTGTTATGGCTAGCTGAACATGCAGTAGAGTCTCCAAAAGATGGTTACCATCAATTTCTTTTCTCCCTGTATAAGTATTCTATTCCATCCATAAGGAATCTTACGGTGGAATCTATTCAGAAAACTAAGATCATGGCTCCACACCATGTGGAGCAAAAGAACTGTCCCACTGAATCCTGCCTATTTTGGGGGCTTGGGGTTGTTCTGCTTCATAGCAGTAGGTAATAGAAACTGAGGAAACAGAAAATGTTCAAAAGAAAGTAATATGGAGACACCCTAAAGAGAAGAAAAGAAACAGCAGTTTTAACATGAGATGAAGAAAAAAAAAAGGAAGGAAAAGACAACAATACAAAAGTCAATGAGACAGATATAGAAAGTAAAACACCAGCTGGGAGTCTGTTTAACTGCTTTGTTTCTGACTGTCGATTTTCCTAAAAACTTGCCAAGTGACTACCCACAAAGCCCCAACTTGCTGAAACTAGTCAGCATCTGGTATGTTACTTGTGTTCTGAAAGCTTCCTTCCAATAGTTGATTCATCTACACAGAACAACAAATGTCTGTTCTACTCAAGTATCATTAATTGCCTTTCTTCAAAAAACACTATATACTTTTTCATCTTAGGTTACTTATTGTCCTATTTATTATAAAGGAGGTGAACTGATTTATCTACCTAGACTCTCTGGTATACTTGAAGAATTCCTTACTATTACATTTAGAATGCCACATAGATTTTTACTTCCCACAATTTCAAATTTATAAAAAATTGCCATGTTTTGACAATTCTCTTCTCATCCATCAGTTTGCTTTATAAAAATGTGTTCAATTTTGTCAGTAAGTCTAGGTTCAAAACGCGTTCAAGATTAAATTATAAAAATTTATTTACTTTGAACTTCTCTTAAAGGACTACATTTCATGGTTCACGTATTGCTGAAGCCTGGCTTGGAGAATTTTAAGCATTACTTTACTAGCATGTGAGATGAGTGCAGTTGTGCAGTAGTTTGAACATTCTTTGGTGTTGCCTTTGGGATTGGAATGAACATTGACCTTTTCCAGTCTGTGGCCACTGCTGAGTTTTCCAAATTTGCTGGCATATTGAGGGCAGCACTTTCACAGCATCATCTTTTAGGATTTGAAATAGCTCAGCTGGAATTCCATCACCTGTACTAGCTTTGTTCCTAGTGATGCTTCCTAAGGCCCATTTGACTTCACATTCCAGGATGTCTGGCTCTAGGTGAGTGATCACACCATCGTGGTTATCTGAGTCATTAAGATCTCTTTGTATAGTTCTTCTGTATATTCTTGCTACCTCTTCTTAATATCTTCTGCTTCTGTCAGGTCCATACCATCTCTGTCCTTTATTGTGCCCATCTTTGCATGAAATGTTCCCTTGGTGTCTCTAATTTTCTTGAAGAGATCTCTAGTCTTTCCCATTCTATTGTTTTCCTGTTTCTTTGCATCAATGTTAGTACACACAATCGAAGAAAATTAGAGCCTCACAGTAAATCCAAAACTTTTTTATAACCTTGCAATTTGTACTGTGTTCTAAATTTGTTATTTACAGAGAGGGACTTTAAATTGTTTATCAACTTCTTCTGGATTCTCTCATTTAAATAATTATCTTAATCACATTCTCTTCCCCATGTCATGACTCAAGACCTCTTCACCTTTCCTCTAAATATCCTGCAGTAATCTCTGATTCATTTCCTTCCAGTCAATTTTACCTTGGCATCCCTCCCACCATTGTCAATTCTTCACCTATCCACATGACCTTTCACATGGCCCTTCACAAGCCAAAGGCTGTTAGATCTTTTCACTTTTCTCTAAGTTGATCCTTCCCAGGTCCTTTGACCATTCCTGAGATAACACTTCACTGAATACACCATCTTGATCAAATCTCCTCTAGAAGCAATTAAATACAATGCCCTGACTAAAATATGGCCATTAAAATTAAATACACTACTTGGAATATAATATGAAAATACAGATGAGAAGTAGAATTTATTTCCCTATGCATTTAGATAACAACTGGAAATCATGATGCATGAGTCAAAGTTTCAGAGCTAGTTTGTGGCTAGACAAGAAACAGAATCACTTTTCCTGAATCCCAGTTCAGAGTTCTGTTCTAAGCCATATGTCCCAAGAGGATATATACAAAACACATACATACACAAACAAGAATATATCTGTAAAAAAACAGCATTAAAGTTCTATTATAAGAGTGGACTGTATATATTATGATGACAATGACTATCCACTGTTCTTGAAGATTTTTTTTTTTTAATATTTGTAGCTAACTAAGAAAATGTAAAAATTTTCTAACTTGTTACTTTGTGAAGCTTTCTAAAAATGTCCTCTAGGATTTACTTAAACAAAATATACTGAAAACAATCAGCATCAATATCACAATCATTTTAATGAGATGTATTCAAGAACAGCCTTAGAGACAGATGTGAACAGGAAGTGTATAAATCATAGTGAATGACAGTATCTTATTTTCTTGTGGGAAAAATTCTTTTAGATATTTGTCTTATTCTAGTAAATGTGACCCAAAAGACAGTTCATGACAAACAGGGCATTTAATCAATAGTCCAAGTACCATCTCCGAAGTGTTTTGTTACTTTAAATGAACCACCAAATCCTTAATTTCATTAATATTTTCTTCCTACAAAGCCCTCTGAATCTAAATTCTTTTTACCTTTAGTACTTACTTACACTACTGGCAAGGTATTTCTGGTATAGAAATTTGTTGTGTGAAAACATTTTCATTAAAAGATATGTCAGTGAAAGCCTCTAAAACTTGAAAATATTACCTATGAAGACCAATTAGACTTGCTTCTATTTATATATTTTTGCATTTTTAGTAACCATAAATTGGTCAGTATTTTTCCAAACTATTTAAGTTAACTAGATAAGAAGCAACACAAAATTAACTGAAACTGGACTCCTATAGCTTGATTATAAATGCTAAAACAAATGTAATGACAAAAAAAACTGGCAAAGATCAGTTTTTCCTCTGAAGACAGTTTATTCAATGATATTTAATACATACCAACACCATGATTAAGAAAAAACAAGGCCTTCCCAAAAATAAAGGTTTTTGAGTTCTACCTTTCGGAAAACAAATAATTAAAAAATACTTACCCTTTGCTGTTTGTAGTGCTTAAACATTCTAATGCAATGTTCAATGATAAATAATAAGTAAATGCCTCCTAGAGCAACAAGTCCTTTCAATACAGCATCATATTCTTCCAGAAACTTCTTAGATTCGTGTCCATGAGAATGTCCATGCCCATGTGCATGTTGATGACTGTGATCATGTCCACCCTGAGACTATTAATGAGAATAAGAAAAGCTTCTAAACCAGCAATTCAATGCTACTTTGCGAATATAATCTCCAGAAAAGAAAAAAATCCCCTGTTACATCACTTGAATATAAGTAGTCTTCCATTTAATTTTGTTATACTCAGTGGCCTGGAAAGTACTACACTTCATGGTAACTCTAAAACAAAGACCAAAAATTTCAAACAGCTATCGGGGTTAAAATATTAATACATCCTATAGTAAGAATCAATCCAGGAGTAAGAACAGAGGGAATGATGGGTCCTTTGTAAACTGAAGTAAAACTAAAATAGACTAATTCACCAGCAGGTAACCATTTCTAACTCCCTATAATCTAACTTTCTCTTAAGCTAATTTTTATAATACTTTTCTTTTCTTAATTATTTCAAAGAAGTGATGAGATGTTATGTCTGCACATACTGTTGAACATGAGCAAAAGTATATACTTAAACATGCATTTAATTTTCTACATTTTAAATCTTTAGCAAAAATAAATGTGTGTACAGAAACAAAGCTCTTTTAAAACTGCAAAACATGTAAGTTCTATCATATTAATCTTAGAGAGTGTAAAAGAAAACTGGTCCTCAGTATTTTCCCTCTTTGTAACATTTATTTACATTCTTTCCTTATTTGCAAGTGGTCAACAGAAGAGGTTTCTAAACCTCTTAAAGAAGATAAGACCATTACAAAAGGTAATAGCTTCATTTAATTAACACTTAAGAAAATAAGTTAAACAGCACTTAAACATTGTTTGCACTTTAACTGTTGGCCCAGTTCTGAAGCAGACTGTTGCTATGCTTGGTGGCTGGGGAGAAAGGGCAGGCAAGGGGTTAAAATAAATGGGAAAATAAGTTATATATAATGAATCAACAGCAAAAAAAAAAAAATGCACATTCACAGTCTTAATATTAATTTTTTAAAAGGCAATGCCATACACTGTTCTAGACACTAGATCGGGAATTCTCAACCAGGAGTGCAGAAAGGAAGAACAGGTGTACACAACACACAAATACAATACTGTCTTCCAAATACTCCAGAAGGGAAGAGATGAGAACATAAATGTTCAAATCTATAATTTTACATTCAGAAAAGAAAAAAGCTCTGTTGTTTTCATAATTTGAAGGACAGACAGTAATACTGGTTCAAACACTCTTAACTGGTGATAAACCTTTTAAAAGGTTGATAAGCAAGGAAACAGGAGTGTGATGCATGTGCCTGTACAAGTGCTCAGTCACGTCTGACTCTTAGCCCACCAGGCTCGTCTGTCCATGGGATTTTTCAGGCAAGAATACTGGAGTGAGTTGGCCATTTCCTCCTCCAGGGGATCTTCCCTACCCAGGGGTGGAACCTGCGTCTCTTGCGTCTTCTGCATTGGCAGGTGGATTCTTTACCACTGCACCGGCTCAGAAACCCAGGAGTGTGGACTTATGATCATATCATTAGAAGTGTTCCCAAATGGAAGAACACAAGTGGTACACCAGGTGAAAAGATAAACGGCCCCATGAGTAAAGAGCTTAAACATCTAAAATCATTAACTGGAGATGTCTGCCTATTCCTGCTCAAATAAAGATGCCTGGTTATGTGTACAATCATTAAAAAATACCATATGAAGAGTGAAGGGAAGTCACTTAGTCATGTCTGACTCTTTGCAACCCCATGGACTGTAGCCTACCAGGCTCCTTGGTCCATGGGATTTTCTAGGCAAGATTACTGGAGTGGGTTGCCATTGCCTTCTCTAGGGGATTTTCCCGACCCAGGGATCGAACCTGGGTCTCCCACATTGTAGGCAGACGCTTTACCATCTGAGCTACCAGGGAAGCCCTTTATAAAATACTATATAGATTTCTTCTAATGGCTTTCTTGAGAAACCACAAAAATAAAACACTCACTGATCACTAAATATTCACTTTCAGAACTAATAGAGCATTTTTAAAATTTCAGCTTCACTAAGGTGTAAGTGACATATGTAATTGTAAGAGAGTGAAAACGTGCATTGTGATGATACAATATGTATATGTTGTGACAAGTAAAGATAAAACTGACACTATCAGTTTTTGCTACTTTAAAATCTAATAAATTCAATTTAAAAAATACTACTTAAAACTGTACAAATGAAAAAATACTTCATCCTATAAGCAATAAAACAACAGAAATATTAGATTAGTATGCTACAGCTTGCTAATAAAGGACCCTTTTAGCTGAAATACTTTTACTTCTTAAAAAGATTTAAAAGGTTTCTTACATGGGGCAGTAGATGAAGAAGGGCGTCTCCACTCATTGTTCCTACAGCTAGTGCAACAAGGAATGTAAGAAGGAATTTGAAGCATCCTTGGTTAATGATGGGAACCAAGATCACGCCTAGCAAGGAAAGCAGGCTAATGACAGTGATAGAAATGATACCACAAATCCACGCTGTAGGAAGAAAGTAATGATCAATATTAGTATGCCATTATAAACAAAAAAGCTCCAAAGAATAAACATAAGATAAATGAGTCATGGAAGACTGATTATCCTACCCAGACTATGTTTTTTAAGAAACTTTGTATTTTGGCACTACTGTTTAAAAACAAAACAACTATATTCAAGGTGGTTACCTTGAATACTTAAAAAAAGAATTAAACTCAGACCAAGTTAGAAATAGTATTTTCAGTGGTCCACCTTATTAGAAACAGGGGCTTAAAATGACTTAAGGCTGTGGTTCACTTACACTATTTAGATTTAAATAAAATTTTGCCAATGTCTAAAGGCACAGTCATAGCAATAAAACTGTTTACTTAGAGACTCTAATTATAAAACTCTCCTGTGAGCATTAAAGAATCTAAGCATCCAACACACTATAATCTATGGAAATCTTTCTAATACAAAGTCTAAGAAACTTTTAAATATCAGCTCCAAATAGAAATATACTCAGGTAAGACCAAAAAAAGCCTTATTACTGGTTGCTTTATTGTATTCCTTATTTTTACAAAGGATAATTCAGTCCTGTTTTCCTTGGTATCATCTGTCTTCCATACCCAGTTACAAATTCCCTTTCCCCCAATTTAATTTTCTGTACAATTTACTACTTTTAAAATTTCACTATATAGTTTTAACTGGATCAGAACACAGGAGAAATGTTTTCATATGACTTGTAAGAAACAGGTGGAATTTTGTGCACATTTCTTTTTCTAGGCTATTCATAAGTAGGTATCACAAATTAATGCCAGTGGTTCAGGGAGTGAGCCATTTTCATTTAAAATGAGAGATTACTTTTTTTAATGGCCTAAACAAATGTGTTAAACTTTAATACTTACAGCAAATTTCACTGAAGAGTGATAATTTTGAAAAGGTTTAATCTAAAATGATATTTTCCTAATCAAACCTAATAGGACTATAAATCTGCTGAAAGATTTTATGTTAAGTCTTATGATAAATCAACAAAGGAAAAATGCATTTCTTTATCAAGATAACTTAAAATTTTGAAAGACAAACAGAAATAAAGATAGATTAAAAAGAAAACTTTAATTGACCTGCTAAATGCTAAACTATCAATAAAACTGTGTTTATTCACTGGACATTTTAGTCACACTATCCAATAACCTTAACACTACAGCTAGTGTTCTCGTTAGCTAAATTAGTTCTGAATAAAACAATAGGTCATCTGTTATTAATGGAAGTACTGTGATTTATGCTAAATGTAACAGATAATTACTATGATATAAACACTGGGAAGCTAAAGGGTCAAAAAAGATTGAAACACAGCCAGAGACTGAATACACTGGCTTCTATCCTTCTTAAGGATTTGGGGGCAATAAAGGAACAGAAATTCAATTCTCAAAGAATCAAGGTCAGGGAAAGATTCATTATAAAGGCAACATCCTGGTTAGTGGATCCAAAAAATAAGGAGATTTCTCCCAACTATGGTTGGGACTACCAGGCACAGGGAACTGGAGTTAAACAAACAAAAAATAACCTGTTGTATAAAGAAAAATATAAGGTCAAACAAGTTTAAAGACTGACTTCATAATGATGACCAAGTTAAGTTACTTTATTTGTGTGTGCCCCATGTAAAGATTGGAAGGATCAAATCAATGGGTGGGAGAGCCTGGTTGGAGAAAAGAGACTAAGTATACATGAAGTCAAGGAAACAATAAAGTTACTGGTCAACTAAACCAAAAAAGGTTTGTCAAAACTACTGCAACTCTCTAGCTCCAATCAAACTACTGGCGGGAAAATAATTAAAAAGGGAGAGAACAAAAGATACAATAACTAAAAGGGAAACACCAAGGCTAATAATGAAAACATTAAACCTGAAGATAAAATGTCTTACATATTAATATACAACTCTCCCTTCCCAAATATATTTTTCCTTAGTTTGTCAAAAATCCAATTTAGAGGCAATATATCTCAAGAGCCAATCTAAAAGATACTTTAATCAAGAAATTAAAGAAAAAGAGCACAGAATAAAGAGTCTATGAAGCCATAAACATTTTAAAATGTTCTATGATGATTTACAATCTCAAGTGACTTTTGGTCAATTAGTCAAAACTCAAGTTACCAAATAAATCAAAATCGAATTCGGTGAAAATCAATCGCCAGTATGCTAACAGGTGAGCTAAATACATTGTAGTGTAAGTGGTTCAGTTGTGTCTGACTCTGAGACCCCATGAACTGTATGTAGCCTGTGAGGCTCCTCTGTCAATGGAACTCTCCAGACAAGAATACTGGAGTGGGTTGCCGTGTCTTCCTCCAGGGGACGTCCCAACACAGGGATCAAACCCAGGTCTCTTGCGTTGCAGGCAGATTCTTTACTGTCTGAATCACCAGGGAAGACCAAATACATTATAACTGAAGACCAATCACTGGCAGACTGATACACATATAAATTAGACAAGTGTTTACACATGTAATTAAAGGAGAGTCTGTGTTAAAGGGTAAACAAGTTCATGTGTGCACAAATGGGTATATGTCACATATTACACACTCCCAGGTACAATTTCTCACTGATCAGTGCTGATAATTATATCTCCTTCTCATCCACCTTAGAAAGCAAATCTGTAAACTAAAAGAGATGTCTGAAAGAGAGCAGCTCATTTAATGATTAGAAAATCACTGGTATTTGTGCTGACATCTGAAACTCAGAGAATACAAGAAAACATAATCCCTCAAAAGCAAAAGCATTACATGAATCAATCCCAGGTCACAGCATTGCCCAACTTCCAAGATGAAACTCAGATACATGCATGCCTGTATTCATTAGAGGATTATTCACAATAGGCAAGCATACATTGATGAATGAATGAACTAACAAAATGTGGTGTATATATGCCATGGAGTATTACTCAACCATAAAAAGGAATGAAGTTCTGATACATGCTATAACATAGATGAACCTTAAAAACATTATACTGAGGGCTTCTCTGGTGGCTCAATGGTTAAGAGTCTGCCTGCTAATGCAGGAGATGCGGGGTTCATCCTAGATCCAGAAGGATCCCACATGCCACAGAACAACTAAGCCTGTGCACCACAATTATAGAGCCTGTACTCCAGAGACCAGAAGCCAAAACTACTGAGCCCAAGCGCCACAGCTACTGAAGCCCGAGTGTCCTAGAGTCTGTGCTCCACAAGAGAAGCTACCGCAATGAGAAGCCTATGCACCACAACTAGAGAGTAGCTTCCACTCGCCACAGCTAAAAAAAGCTTGAACAGCAGTGAAGATCCAGCAAAGCCAAAATAAATAAATAAATTTATAAAAACAAAAATAAAACTAAACAATTTCCTACATTAGGAAAAGAACCACTATGTTAAGTATTTCACAATAAAGCAGACAAAAAGACAAACATTGTATGATTCCACTTAAATGAACTCTCTAGAACAGTCGAATTCAGAGACAAAAGATTAGAGGTTACCGGGGGCTGAGGTTAAGAGGGAAATGAATTATTGCTTAATGATTACATAGCTTTTATCTGAAAGTGAAAGTTTCTCAGTTATGTCCAACTCTTTCCAACCCCATGAACTATACAGTCCATGGAATTCTTCAGGCCAGAATACTGGAGTGGGTAAGCCATTCTCTTCTCCAGGGGATCTTACCAACCCAGGGATTGAACCCAAGTCTCCCACATTGAAGGCATATTCTTTACCAGCTGAGCCACCAGGGAAGCCCAGCTTCTATCTGGGGTGGTGGTTAAAACAAAAAGTTACAAAAATAGTGTGATGGTTGCACAACATTGTGAGTGTAACAAATGCACAATGGTTAAGACAGCAAATTTGATGTTATATATATTTTAGCATAATAAAATAGTTAAATAGCTAAAATGGCAAAGTCAAAACTAAACCCAAAGTCCCCTCTTAATCCATTGTTATTTCCAGTAAATCATACGATTTTCAGAGAATTCTTGGCCAAGTAACTCATTTATCACTTTTGTCTCTCTCAGAGTAGCTTTATATAAAAGGGAAGACAGCTTCATATAAAAGGATTTACATGAAAAATAAGTATAATTAAACATGAAAATAAGAAATACTAACTTTATTAATCCAAATGGCAATCACTCTTTCAAAATTTGAGCTAATTAGGACAGAGGAAGAGGGACACAAGATTACTACCAAACTTGTAGCTATACAAGATTTTCAGAATATATGCCATTGAAAATACATGTAAGCGTAAAGCTAATTAATTTCACATATCTATTACTTATTTTTGCCAATGCCAAGAAATAAAAGCTAGAGCCAAATTTCCTATTTCAGATAATTCAGAAATTTTTTAGTTATTTTCTATAGATTACAACTATTCCACCACAACTGTTTCATTAGCAAAACAGCCCTATTATCCCGTAAATTTACGTTATCATACGTGTTTTCTTATGCTGATTTCTTGTTAATTTTAAATAATAATTTTAGCTTCCTAGCACAAAACTTTAAGGAATAGTGATTCTCCTAACAAGTTATAAGAAAATTACTATTTCTTTGACCTATAAGTAATAAAAGTTGTTTTGAATTTACTGTCCTTGAAATACTTTCCCATGCTATTTAAGTACATACATATTTCCACAATTAATAACATATACATTTAAAGTTCAAATATCATAATTTCCTAGATGTAAAAAAAGCCAATAAAATTGTTTTGATTTCCAACCAAATTATTTGTCTTTTTTAAGTCACAATTTGTTTGGTATAAAGCCAAAAGAAACCCAAAATAACAATAAATGATAAACAATGAAAGGAATTTTTGTAAAATTTATACCAACCTAACACTATGCAAACTATTAAGTACAACTAGCAAATGTTTTCTTTATTTGTACCCAGCATACCATATGCAATAAAAAACACTAAATGTCTGAAACAAGCTTCACTTATTCTGCAAATTAGGTTGCTTAAAACATTAAAGGTCTTCAAGCTTAGTTATTCACCAACTCCCTTTCTCATTATCTAGAGAGAAAATGCATTCTTTTAAAAAGAAGCGCTCATCTGTGGAAACTTTCTAATTAACTTGGTTCAAAGCATGTGCAAGATGGCAGTTTTCTACACTGTTTCAGCATTTTAATTGGTGGAAAATGCTTAGCAGCCTATTTACAACCTCCCCCACTCCTTGGTAATTAAGCTAGGGTCAACTCTATGACTAAATGAGCTAATCTTGAGAAACAAATGATTTCTAACATACACAGTATATAGCATATTTGGTTTACAGCAGTCTTTGAACAGTTAATGAGGTAGTAGCTGTGTCACTATGGGAGATTTATACAGAACAAGTTAACCTTCTTAAATGGTGCAGCAGTCATTAAAAATAATTACTAGCAGGGCATTCTAACAATTATTAACATCTATCAGGACATAATTAATTCAAGTTTCATTTCTGACAATGCTAATAACCACCTGCAAACCACTAATCAATATTCACTATTAGTAATGTACTTGTTTTCAAAGCAAGTACACTTTTCTCTAAGGCTTTTTAGATTGAATAAAGTGCAATTTTCAATATTACTATAGTTAAGCATCTGTCAACACTTTTGTTAAAATATGTAGATTGTATCAATACTATGACATAGACAACTCTAAGTCATAACCCACAGCTAATGTGAAAATAAATAACCAGAGTTTTTTAAGAAACTGCACAAATAGAAAAGGCTATTAGTTTTAACTCTAGATGCCTCAATCTTTTCAGCCTCCATCTTTCCCCTGTAAAGAACAAATGAATTTTATTTTTAATTAAGATAAATAATCTTAGACCTAGCACATACTTTTATTCCTGCCAGTGAGAATTTATGAGTGCCTGAGAGAGCACTGGCTCCCGAGGTGTTTAGTTATCTACAAAGATCAATGAGCATGAAGCCAGAAAGGGGACATATGTTGTCTATCCAAAGATCATTAGTCAAGTCTAGTGTGTGGACTCACTTTCTCTGCCCTTTCAGATCTAATCAGACTGAACCCAGCTTGTCTACTAGAAGACTATTCTTAGATTTTTTTTTAATGACTAATCTACACTTAGAGTAATACTTACATCAATATTTACCTGTACCACTTTCCTGTCTACATCTGCTTTATCTGTCAAAACACTAAACTCTCCTTATCTCCCTGTCGCTTACATTCTGGCCAAGAACACTTAAGAGCCTTTTCAGCAGGAAGCAGTAGAGCATAGCACAGGGAAAGAGCACAGTGGTTACATTACAGGCTTTAGATGGAGAATAATCTAGTTTCTATCACAGCTCTGTTCTGTGATTTGGGCATGTTACTTAACTTCTCAAACCTCCTTTCCTCAGTAAAGAGAAGTAAAGAAAAATGTCTAGCTCATGGGAATAACAAATTAAACTCTTGTAAAAGTGGTGTTTAAAATAGCACATTGTAATAAGGCTCTAATAAATATAGGCTATTATGATTAATTTATCCATTCTGAGGTTATTATTTTCCTATTGCAAAGAAATTAACCAAGAATAGGTAGGAACCTAAGAGACTTAGTTATGTATTGAGAGCATCTCCTGTATGTGTAACTCTTGTAAGCATTAAGGAATGTCTCTGTCTCAAACGGAACTCTTATACTAGAATGTGATATTCATAAACATGTCTACCTTATTGCTCTACTGCTCTACACTATGAAAACTTTTAAAATGCTGCCCTTTCAGTCTTTTATCTATTTTATCAAAATTCTGTTTTTTTAAGCTCATATTCATACACATAAATTTAGTCACTTTAATTACTATTCAATTGGTACAGAATCTGCCTGTGATGCAGGAGACCCTAGTTCAATTCCTGGGTTGGGAAGATCTGCTGGAGAAGGGATAGGCTACCCACTCCAGTATTCCTGGGCTTCCCTGGTGGCTCAGCTGGTAAAGAATCTGCCTGCAATGTGGAAGACCTCAGTTTGATCCAAGGTTGGGAAGATCCCCTGGAAAAGGGAAAGGGTACCCACTCCAGTATTCTGGCCTGGAGAATTCCATGGACAGTCCATGGGGTTGCAAAGAGTCGGACATGACTGAGTGACTTTCATTTCATTTCAACTATATCTTAGGCATTTCAACCAGAAGTGCATTCAACATGATTTTGCACATATGAAGTTCATGAAATACTACTCATTCTTCTTGAGAACACTGTATTATCAACGTACACTAGGCTGACTTACAAGTGTTCTTTCTAGGTTAGAAACAAAAGCTTATAGACTAATATTAAGTAATTTATTCATTCAATCAATATATGAGTGTTTACTTTTTGTCCAAAGTATCTTTTATCTTAGGCACTAGTGATGCTCAGATGAAAGACCCAGTCACTTCCTTTAAGCAACTAAAGGCAAACAAAAAGATAACTAATCCAATTATTAAGATCCCTGAACTCTGTACCATGATGGCAATATCCACAGGGTGTCAAGGTAGGGGACTTAATTAAACCTAGTACAGTCAATTAAGTTATTCCAGGGAGACCAATCATTGAGGAATCACAGTGGTCAGCCAAGCAGAGACACTTACAAAGTAAAAATGCAGAGAAGAATCAAGGAAAACCAGCATAATCTATTATCATGGTTTGTTAAAATTAGAAGGAAGGGGAAGAAATGAATGGTGGAAAATAGAAATGTGATAGTAGGTAGACATGGATCATATTCTAAAAAGCATGATAAACTTTGAACATAGCATAATGCAGTATTTTAAAATAAATGAGGAAAACTATACCTAGCACATCACATCAAATCCACGTCCTCATAGCTACTACTACTTACAATATTAAAAAATGTAAAGAAAAATACTAGAGATCTAATGAAAATGTTAAGTAGCATTAACAATATATGGCAAAAATCACAAAGGGGATATCAGAATTTCCTAAATGTGGAAAACAGCACAGTGATTAACCTCAGACTTGGCGGATTTTATCATTTACTAGGTCTGGGAACTGTGGGCAAGTTACTAACTTTTCTATACCTTACCTTACTTATTACCCATAAAAACAAGAATCATATAATAGCTTCCTCAAATAATTCAATTAGTATTAAAATTTAGTGAAGAAAAGTATGTAAAACACTTTGCACATGTGAATACCAAAATGATTAAGCTTCCCAGAACTGAACTCTACCACTATCACTCACTAGTTTTAAGACCCTGGGAAATTTTTTAGGGTAACATTCTCTATTTCATATTACTGTTACAAGGAGTAAATGAACTGAGTATAGAACAGTGCCTACAATACATGTTTGTAAATAAATAAAAGTCCATGTATTAAATAAATACTGGCTATCACTAAAAAGAAAAATCTATGTCAGAGTGTCCAAATAAATCTAGCTTAAGTGCTAAGCATGATCTATGAGGGGAACAGAAACACAGGCAGGGAAAATTATGGAGTTATTTCAACAATTCAGTAAAGAACCAAGGAGGATATGAACTGAAGTTATGACAGAGTGGAGAGAACTGGAAAATACTTAAGACTCAACTGGACTCAACAACTGATTATACAAGTGAAAATAGGAAATGAAAACAGAAACCACAGATAGAGAAAAATCATCAAAGATTTTCAGATTTTATCAAAAGAATAAATTGGAATGACATTTGGGATTCAATAAGAGGTACAAATTCTTATGGAATAGAAGTTTCAGAAGGAGGTACCTGTAAACATCAAGGTGGAGCAATGTAGCCAACTGGATATAATGAAAAAGTACAAAGAAAGAAGTTTAAAAATAGTTTTGATTTTACCCATTTGGTTTTACTAAGTGCCCATGATGAAGTTCATGTGCCAATCACTGGCATTCTGAGACATTCCTAGAGTTTAACCACACTAGCTTCCCTTTTCATGTCTTTAAAAATTTTGTAATCTTGGCTTTTCACTAGAGCCCCTCATCTTGCTAAATATTAAGTAATTATAACATCATGTAACTTTAATTAATGGCCCCCTTATTAACATTTGCCCATAAAGAAGAATCTATTCATGATAAACCTGCATTTCCTTTCCAATCTATTAGTTCTCTGTCCACAACAAAATGTTCCTATGTAATGCCAGAAGAGATGAGTAAACTGTATTATGCCTGTCTTCCTCCAATCTTTTCTAAACACAAATACTTAAAACATGATTAAAATATACTGAAAGACACAAAAATAAGGCAATCATTTGGAACTGCTTTCTGATTCCAACTATATTTTTAAAAAAAGTACAGAGACTCTTTTGAGGAGAAAGAACTTAAATCTTTCTTACCTGATGCCCCTATATTTGCCTTATCTTCAGGAACCTGATTTTTATCCTTATTTAAATCTTCAACTAAAAGTTTGTCAAAATGCTCAATACAAAGTCGGCTGTCAATCTGATATAACAAAGCAGGGCAAAGGTATGTAAATAGATCAGATGAGATTGGAGAGTTGGCACGATGACCATGGTATTTTAACAACTGAGTGACGTTCAAACACTGCAAGAAAATTGATAAAACAAATTAAGAGTACTTTAAGAAGATTAGGCAGAAAAAGTACTATATAGTAAAATATATTCTAAATATAATTTTAAAACAATCTGCAATATAAATATCTACTACAAAGAATGATTTTTAATAGGAATTTATGAGAGGAAAGAATTCAACCTGATTACCCCAAACTTTTTATGGATTTTAACCATTCTCCACTGCAACATATAAAAGACAATGACTTTCTGCCATTAATGATTTAGAACTATATTCCCAAGATCCTGAAGGAGTAAAGAAAAAAAATCACTTCCCTAGTCAAACTGCAATCATCATTTGCTCGAGATTCTTATTTGGTGAAACTGTTAAATAGACTTAAGAGTACTTTAATAACTTTATATTAAAATATAAAAAGATACAGACATTTTTACTACCTAAGGTACCCCAGAAGAATATCGTATAGTGAAATTCTATCCCAGTGCTAAAACTGCAAGATTAAAAAATGCAGCTTTATACACTAGAACTTTTTAAGTACAAAGTATAAAAAAACTAAGAAGAAAACAAATAACAAAAAAAAATCTGGACCCATCACTATACAAATATCTACAACTAAGGGAATGGAGTATCTCTTTTCCACATATATGCACTCTGGTTGCATGCTTGCTTACTGTATCTATAATGTAAAAACACAAAATCAAAACATACAAATGATTTTTGTCATGTCAAGTCTTTACATGAGGTACTACTACCCTATCTAATGCATAGACCATTTCCAGAAAACTTGAAAAAATCCCCATTATGCATCAGGCCTATAAGGATACAAAATAATAAGATTGATGATCCAGACCCTGCAAGTAGAATCCAAAGAGTAAACACTAATGTTTAGTTATGATAATGTCTAGTTATTATCAACAAGAGACTCTAGGATATTACCCGTGGTAATAAATTAACAATTTCTTTAAAAGTACACTAAGATTTTAAAATTTGCTGAAAACCCAATATCTAGTGATTTGTCTAGTTAAGAAACAAAGATATTTACTTAGATGTAAAACACATTTCAGTAATAAGAGACCAAAACAAAGGTTGAGGTCATCTTCCACAATAGGTGCTGCTGCTTTTTATATATCTGAACAATAATAAATTCAACAGCTTTTCCTACACTTTAATGAGAGCTAAATATAAGAATAAGGGTATTGATACACTTTTAATGAAACAAAAATGTTTTTAAGGTGAATAGCTGTTTAAAAATCAAGAAGTAACAAATCAAATGTGAAAGTATTCAAAGGAGAACAAAAATTTAGAATAAGAGAACCATCCCATTGCTATTGGCATTTCTCATTATTATATCTTTTTGCATTCAGTGTTCATCTGTCAAAAGCATGAGAAAAGACTAATCTGAGCATGTAGGTCCTGTGGTAAAGTGACAGAGAAAACAAACCTACCACATGTGCAAAATACCTGACTTTGGAGCTAGATCAGTGACTAGAAATCACTCTGTAGTTAATTCAATAAGTTAATTATTTTGAAAGAGAAACTGTCTAAACAAAAAAAGGACTTCAATTTTCAAGCATCTAGAAACTGGTTAACAGTAACAACACATAAGCTAACTTGGAGAGTCAAAGCAAGTCTTAAGCAAGAGAGTAAAATAAGGAATAAAAGAAATATATTTCCTGACAACCTTTAAACATTTAGAATTGAAGGAACCCAAATGTGAAAACAAACAATGCAAGTAAAAATGCAGATAAAAATCTTTAATCTGATTTTTATCCCTTAATGTATTTTGTAACTGGAAACAAGTTTAAATACGGTTGTCTATTCCTCTGTTACTTTTCTTTTTACCTAAGAGTACTTCAGAATCATCTGAGAGTTACAGAGCAACTACCTTATTCTGCTTACCTCATGTTGACGATCATCTTCATTATGATCTTTGTGACTAGCAGCTGAATAAATTGCACTTTTTTTAACATGTGGTGCTTCTCGCTTTCTAGTATGTCGAAGTTCACCTTCAATATCAGGATCAAGATCTTGGTGTCCATGACCAGGATCATGACCATTATGTTCTGGAAGACGTACATGAGAATGACCTGGGTTATGTACACGATCAGGTTTGTGGACCCGATTATGTTCATACTGTTCACCCTGATCATGGTTAGAGGGAAAACCTGGTGTAATAACCCCAGAATTTTCATTACTTTTCTTCTCTTTTCTCTTCCTCTTTCCTTTTGGTAGCTTACTTTCAGATTGCTCCTGTGTTTTATTGGTCTCTGTTGAAGGTTCATGGCTAGGCTCCCCATGCTCACTGTGAGTAATGGAATCATTAGGAAAATGGCGAGTAGTGTTATGATCAAGGTGATGACGCAAACAGTGGTGATGACATAAGCGATGACTATGGTCATGCATATGTTTATCATCAGATTTTACAGACACTTCAATTGTCTCTTTCTCTGGATCACACTTACGGTTTCTTTTTGCTGATACACTGGTCACAGTTTGATTTTCTGAATTTAAATGATTATGGGAATGCTGGTGGTTATGTGAGTGAAAATGCTTTCCCTCTTGAACTGCCAAAATATCTAAGTGAGAAACATGATCGTGGCCAAGATCCTCATGATTAATCTCAACTACTTTTATCTCTCCAAGGCCCAAGTTTGTTAAAAGTTTCTCCAGACCAAAAAAGGATAATCTTCCATTTTCACCATAACGGTCAAAAAGTTTTTCAATATAATATTTTTTTTCATTTTCAGCATCCAGCACTGAAAATTCGCTTGACTCCGATTCTGTCATTCCACGATGGTGTCTGTGATGCTCTTCAGAACCATGGTCATGTTCTTCATGGCAATGGTTGCAATGATGGAAAATAAATGTCAGCAAACAAATGAGGCAAAATTTTGTGTGCATATGTACCTTCATTTCTATTTTTCCTAAAGGGAAAGAAAAACAAACATTAGTTTATACTTATGCACATTAAAAATAAACACAGCTTTTCAGCAGTTGTCAATTTACTAGGTAAATGTTTTACCTCATTTCTTTCATGATTATGAATTATCCTTTCCTAATTCAATCCCCTATAAAAATAGCCCCTTTTAATTTATCAGAATATTGTATAGCCCTTCAAATTAATACAAGTTTGCTTAAAACACACTTGCAAGATTACTGACTCCCTTTTAAGCACAATACTTTATAGTCTATGTACATTTATACAGGAAATGTTGGCTTCCTTCCTATCTGGTCCTTTACAAAAAAGTTTATTGGTTTCTGTTCTTGAGATCCTGACCAGTACAATAATGCAGTAAGATGAAATACAATAAAAAATGTGTAAGAATCAGAAATGAAACTGTCATTATTCACAAATGACAGGACTGGGTATGCAGAAAGTACAAAAGAAACTGTAAGAATTAATAAGTTAATTTAGTACAATTGCTAGACCTAAGGACAATTAACTGTATTTCTCTACACCAGCAATAATTAGAATATGAAATTAGAAAGTTTATAATTCATAGCAGCAAATAGCTAGAAATAAATCTAACAAAAGATGTGTAAGACTTTTTCATAAAAAAAAGGATAACATATTACTGAGAGAAGTGAAGGACCTAAATAAATGGATGGCTTTATCATGTTCAAAATTGGATGTTATAGAGATCCAATGTAATGCCCAACTAAAATTCCAAAAGTTATTTTATGAAAATTGATGAGGTATTTTTTTAATTTTTATTTATTTTTTTTTGGTTGCCCTAGATCTTCATAGCTGTGCATGGGCTTTCTCTAGTTGTGGAAAGCGGGGCTACTCTCCAGTTGTGTGCATGCTTCTCATTGCAGTGGCTACTTGTGTTACAGAGCACAGGTTTGAGGGCACATGGGCTCAGTAGTTGCAGCCCTTTGGCTCCAGAGCACAGGCTCAATAGTGGTGCCACATGGGCTTAGCTGCTCTGTGGCATGTGGGATCTTCCCAGACCAGTATCAAACCCATATTTCCTGCATTGGCAGGCATATTCTTTACTACTGAGCCACCAGGGAAACACCTTGATGAGGTATTTTTAATGTTTATATGGAAACAGAAAGGGCCAATGAACAAGACACTCATCTACCAGTTGCTAAAGACAGTGTGGATATTTGGTGTAAGAACAAACAAATAATGTAGTATGAAAACAGAAAAATTCTCTTTTCCTTGGAGCTTAGTCAACTAGATATCCATACAGAAGAAGAAAACTTGACTCCTACCTCACACCATATGTAAACATCAATTATAGATGGATTGTAAATGTAAATCTAAAACAGTAAATTGTAGAGTAATAAAAGGGTCCAAAACTGTACTGCCCAATATAGTACGTTAAAAAAAAAACTAAGAAGCACCTTGGCCTCAGGCTTAGTTTGCTCTTAAGCAGACAAAACAAGTATTTTAAAATGTGTTTTATATGGTGATATCATTAGTTAACGCAATGTAGCTTTTTACAAATATCCATAAATACTTTAAATTGGGTTATCATGTAATTATATTACGTACCTTTCAACAAGAACCCGTAAGCAGCAAGTTAATTTCACATAGTCCAAAACTTTAGCAGACTCTCATTGAATTGAGTGCTATTCATTATTTTTGGAAGTAGCCACATGCAGCTACTTAAATTTAAACTAACAAGTTAAATACAGGACTTCCTTGATGGTACGTTGGATAAGAATCCGTCTTCCAATGCAGGGGACAAGGATTCAATCTCTGGTCCAAGAGAATTCCCCATGCTGAGGAGAAACTAAGCCCATGCACCACCAACTACTCAGCCCATGTGATCTAGAACCCATGAGTCACAACTACTGAGCCCACATGCTGGAACTACTGAAGCCCATGCTTTTAGAGCCTGTGCTCCACAGCAAGAGAAGCCAAGACAATGAGAAGCCTGTGTACTGCAACTAGAGAGTAGCCCCTGCTCTCTGCAACTACAGAAAAGTCCAAGCACAGCAATTAAGACTCAGTGCAACCAAAAATAAAAATTAATTAACTTTAAATAAACAGCTTCTTGGGAGATCCCTGGCAGTCCAGTGGTTACAACTCGGTGCATTTGCTGCAGTGGCCGATGTTCAATCCCTGGTTGGGGTATTAAGAACCCATAAATCACATGGCACAGCCCCCCAAAAAATAAATAAAATAAAATCTGCTTCTCAGTCATGAAAGTACATTTTAAATATTCAACACTAGTACATGGCTCATGGCTCTCACACTAAACAGGGTAAACACAGATCATGTCCATCATCACAGAAAGTTCTCCTAGAGAACATATTTCCAGAATATGGAAGTGAGTCATTCAAGCAATTTTAAAGTTCTCTAGAATAAACAGATCAAAGTCATTTTCATCCTGTATTTTATTTAACCCACTATATCTTAAGATATTATCATTTCAACATGCAACCAAAATTAATGAAATTTATAACATTTTTTAATACTATGCCTTTGAAATCTGGCATTTATTTTATACGTCAGTTCAGTCACTCAGTTGTGTCCAACTCTTTGAGACCCGATGGACTGCAGCACACCAGGCCTTCCTGGGTAGCCATCACCAACTCCTGGAGCTTGCTCAAACTCATGTCCATCAAGGTGGTGATGCCATCCAACCATCTCATCCTCTGTCATCACCTTCTCTTCCTGCCTTCAATCTTTCCCAGCCATCAGGGTCTTTTATAATGAGTCAGTTCTTCCCATCAGGGAAGAGAGTACTGGAGTTTCAGCTTAAGCATCAGTTCTTACAATGAATATTCAGGACTGATGTCCTTGAGGACTGACTGGTTTGATCTCCTTGCAGTCCAAGAGACTCTCAAGAGTCATCACCACCACCACAGATGAAAAGCATCAATTCTTCACCGCTCAGCTTTGTTTATAGTCCAACTCTCACATCCATACACGACTACTGGAAAAACCATAGTTTTAATTAGACAGACCTTTGTCAGCAAATTAATGTCTCTGCTTTTTAATATGCTGTCTAGGTTGGTCATAGCTTTTCTTCCAAGAAGCAAATGTCTTTTAATTTCATGGCTGAGGTCACCATCTTCAGTGATTTTGGAGCCCAAGAAAATAAAGTCTGTCATGGTTTCAATTTTCCGCATCTATTTACCATGAACTGATGGCACCTGATGCAACAATCCTAGTTTTCTGAATGTTGAATTTTAAGCCAACTTTTTCACTCTCCTCTTTCACTTTCATCAAGAGGCTCTTTAGTTCTTCACTTTCTGCCATAATGGTGGTGTCATCTGCATATCTGAGGTTACTGATATTTCTCCCGGCAGTCTTGATTCCAGCTTGTGCTTCATCCACCCCATCATTTCACATGATGTACTCTGCATGTAAGTTAAATAAGGAGGGTGACTATATACATCCTTGACATACTCCTTTCCAGATTTGGATCCAGTCTGTTATTCCATGTCCCGTTCTAACTGTTGCTTCTTGATCTGCCTACAGATTTCTCAGGAGGAAGGCAAGGTGGTCTGGTATTTCCATCTCTTGAAGAATGTTCCCGTTTGTTGTGACCCACACAGTCAAAGCCTTTGGCATAGTCAATAAAGCAGAACTAGCTGTTTTTCTGGAACTCTCTTACTTTTTCAATGATCCAACTGATGTTGGCCATTTGATCTCTGGTTCCTCTGCCTTTTCTAAATCCACCTTAAACATCTGAAAGTTCATGGTTCACATACTGTTGAAGCCTGGGTTAGATAATTTTGAGCATTTCTATGCTAGCATGTGAGATGGCTGCAATTGTGCAGTAGTTTGCACATTCTCCGGCACTGCCTTTCTTTGGGACTGGAATGAGAACAGACCTTTTCTAGTCCTGTGGCCACTGCTGAGTTTTCCAAATTTGCTGGCATATTGAGTGCAGCACTTTCACAGCATCATCATTTAGAATTTGAAATAGCTCAACTGGATTTCTATCACCTTCACTAGCTTTGTTCATGGTGATGCTTCCTAAGGTCCACTTGACCTCACATTCCAGGATATTTGGCTTCAGGTGAGTGATGACACCACCGTGGTTATGTGGGTCATGAAAATTTGTTTTCTGTAGTTCTTCTGTGTATTCGTGCCACCTCTGCTTAATATTTTCGGCTTCTGTTAGGTCCATACCATTTCTCTCCTTTCTTGTATCCATCTTTGCATGAAATGTCCCCTTGGTATCTCTAATTTTCTTGAAGATATCTCTAGTCTTTCCCATTCTATTGTTTTCCTCTATTTCTTTGCATTGATCACTGAGGAAGGCTTTCCTATCTCTCCTTGCTATTCTTTGGTACTCTGCATCCAAATGCATATATCTTTCCTTTTCTCCTTTGCCTTTGACTTCTCTTCTTTGCACAACTGTTTGTAAGGCCTCCTCAGACAACCATTTGCCATTTTCCATTTCTTTTTCTTGGAGATGGCCTTGATCACTGCCTCCTGTACAATGTCATGAACCTACATCCATAGTTCTTCACACACTCTGTCAGATCTAATCCCTTGAAAATTTGTCATTTCCACTGTATAATCAAGGGATCTGATTTCTGGCCTTACATGAATGGTCTAGTGGTTTTCTCTACTTTCTGCAATGTAAGTCTGAATTTGATAATAAGGAGTTCATGATCTGAGCCACAGTCAGTTCCTGGTCTTGTTTTTGATGACTGTATAGAACTTCTCCATCTTTGGCTGCAAAGAACAGAATCAACCTGATTTGGGTACTGACCATCTGGTGATGTCCATGTGTACAGTTGTCTCTTGTGTTGTTGGCAGAGGGTTTGCTATGACCAGTGCATTTTCTTGGCAAAACTGTTAGCCTTTGCCCTGCTTTATTTTGTACTCCAAGGCCAAATTTGCCTGTTACTCCAGCCATCTTTTGACTTTCTACTTTTGCATTCCAGTCCCCTATAATGAAAAGGACATCTTTTTTGTGTGTTAGTTCTAGAAGGGCTTGTAGGTCTTCATAGGACTGTTTAACTTCAGCTTCTTTAGCATTACTGGTCAGGGCATAGACTTGGATTACTGTGATAATGAATGGTTCGTCTTGAAAACAAACAGAGATCCTCTGTTGGTTTTGAAACTGCACTCAAGAACTGCATTTTGGATTCTTTTGTTGACTATGACAATTCCATTTCTCGTAAGAGATTCTTGCCCACAATAGTAGATATAACAGTTATCTGAGTTAAATTCACCCATTCCAGTTCATTTTAGTTCAGATTCCTAAAATGTTGATATTCACCCTTGCCATCTTCTGTTTGACCACTTCCAAATTTACCTTGATACATGGACCTAACATTCCAGGTTCCAATGCAATATTGTCCTTTACCTCCATCACTAGTCACATCCACAACAGGGCATTGTTTTTGCTTTGGCTCTGTCTCTTCATTCTTTCAGGAGTTAGTTTTCCACTCTTCTCCAGTAGCATATTGGGCACCTATTGACCTGGGGAGTTCATCTTATACTTGGACTTCGCTGGTGGCTCAGATGGTAAGGCGTCTGCCTACAGTGTGGGAGATCTTATACTTATAGAACTTTAAAAAAAATGTATCTATTTTTAATTAAGGATAATTGTTTTACAATATTGTGTTAGTTTTGGCCATACAGCAACATGCCTAAGCCATAAGTATACATATGTCCCCTCCCTCTTGAACCTCCCTCCCACTTCCCATTGCTCTAGGTTGTCACACAGCCCCAGTCTGAGTTCCCTGTGTCATACAGCAAATTTCCATACGGTAGGGTACAGGTTTCCATGGTACTCTTTCCATTTGTCCCACCCTCTTCTTCCCAGCATGGTGTCTACAAGTCTGTGCTCTATGTCTGCGTATTCACTCAGTCAGTCAGTTCAGTCACTCAGTCGTGTCCGACTCTTTGCGACCCCATGAATCACAGCACACCAGGCCTCCCTGTCCATCACCAACTCCCGGAGTTCACTCAGACTCACGTCCATTGAGTCAGTGATGCCATCCAGCCATCTCATCCTCTGTCGTCCCCTTCTCCTCCTGCCCCCTATCCCTCCCAGCATCAGAGCCTTTTCCAATGAGTCAACTCTTCACATGAGGTGGCCAAAGTACTGGAGTTTCAGCTTTAGCATCATTCCTTTCAAAGAAATCCCAGGGCTGATCTCCTTCAGAATGGACTGGTTGGATCTCCTTGCAGTCCAAGGGACTCTCAAGAGTCTTCTCCAACACCACAGTTCAAAAGCATCAATTCTTCGGCGCTCAGCCTTCTTCACAGTCCAACTCTCACATCCATACATGACCACAGGAAAAACCATAGCCTTGACTAGATGGATCTTTGTCGGCAAAGTAATGTCTCTGCTTTTTAATATGTTATCTAGGTTGGACATAACTTTCCTTCCAAGGAGTAAGTGTCTTTTAATTTCATGGCTACAATCACCATCTGCAGTGATTTTGGAGCCCCAACAAATAAAGTCTGACACTGTTTCCACTGTTTCCCCATCTATTTGCCATGAAGTGATGGGACCGGATGCCATGATCTTCATTTTCTGAATGTTGAGCTTTAAGCCAACTTTTTCACTCTCCACTTTTACTTTCATCAAGAGGCTTTTGAGTTCCTCTTCACTTTCTGCCATAAGAGTGGTGTCATCTGCATATCTGAGGTGATTGATATTTCTCCCGGCAATCTTGATTCCAGTTTGTGTTTCTTCCAGTTCAGCGTTTCTCATGATGTGCTCTGCATATAACTTAAATAAGCAGGGTGACAATATACAGCCTTGACGTACTCCTTTTCCTATTTGGAACCAGCCTGTTGTTCCATGTCCAGTTCTAACTGTTGCTTCCTGACCTACATACAGATTTCTCAAGAGGCAGGTCAGGTGGTCTGGTACTGCCCTGCAAATAGGTACATCTGTATCATTTTTCTAGATTCCATATATATGCACTAATATACAGTATTTTTTTTCTCTGACTTACTTCACTTTGCATAATAGGCTCTAGGTTCATACACTGCATTAGAACTGACTAAAATGCATTCCTTTCTACTACTGAGTAATATTCCATTGTGTATATGAACCTCAGCTTCTTTTTCCATTCATCTGTCAATGGACCTCTAGGTTGCTTCCATGTCCTAGCTATTGTGAACAGTGCCACAATGAACATTGGGTACGTGTCTTTTTCAATTTCAGTTTTCTCAGGGTATACACCTAATACTGGAATTGCTGGGTCACACGGTAGTTTTATTTCTAGTTTAAGGAATTGCCATACTGTCTTCCATAGTGGCTGTTATCAATTACATTCTCACCAAAAGTGCAAGAGGGTTCCCTTTTCTCCACACCCTCTCCAGCATTTATTGTTTGTAGATTTTTTGATGATGGCAATTCTGACCCAGGCGAGGTGATCTCTCATTGTAGTTTTTATTTGCATTTCTTTAATAATTAGTGACGTTGAGCATCTTTTCATATGTATATTAGCCATCTGTATGTCTTCTTTGGAGAAATGTTTGTTTAAGTCTTCCATCCACTTTGGATTGAGTTGTTATTCTGGTATTGAGTTGCATGAGCTTCCTATGTATTTTAGAAATCAATAATTTGTCAATTGTTTTGCTTGCTTTTTTCCCATTCTGAGGGTTGTTTTTTCACCTTGTTTATAGTTTCTTTTGCTGTGCAAAAGCTTTTAAGTTTAATTAGGTCCCATTTGCTTAGTTTTGTTTTTTTATTTCCACTACTCTAGGAACTGACTCTAGTATTACTCATAGAGGATCTTGCTGTGATTTATGTCATAGAATGTTCTGCCTATGTTATCCTCTAAGAGCTTTGTAGTTTCTAGTCTTACATTTAGTTCTTCAATCCATTTTGAGTTTATCTTTGTGTATGGTGGTAGGATGTGTTCTAATTTCATTCTTTTACATATAGCTGTCCAGTTTTCCAAGCACCACTTATTGAAGAGACGATCTTTTCTCCATTGTATATTCTTGCCTCCTTTGTCAAAGACAAATCCACACATCTATGGGCCCTCTATCTCTGGGCTATCTTGTTCCATTGGTCTATCAGTCAGTTCAGTTCAGTTGCCCAGTCGTGTCCGATTCTTTGCAACCCCATGAATCACAGCACGCCAGGCCTCCCTGTCCATCACCAACTCCCGGAGTTCACTCAGACTCACGTCCACTGAGTCAGTGATGCCATCCAGCCATCTTATCCTCTGTCGTCCCCTTCTCCTCCTGCCCCCTATCCCTCCCAGCATCAGAGCCTTTTCCAATGAGTCAACTCTTCACATGAGGTGGCCAAAGTACTGGAGTTTCAGCTTCAACATCAGTCCTTCCAATGAACACCCAGGACCTATATCCTTTAGGATGGACTGGTTGGATCTCCTTGCAGTCCAAGGGACTCTCAAGAGTCTTCTCCAACACCACAGTGCAAAAGCATCAATTCTTTGGCGCTCAGCCTTCTTCACAGTCCAACTCTCACATCCATACATGACCACTGGAAAAACCATAGCCTTGACTAGACGGCTATCTAGGTTGGTCATAACTTTTCTTCCAAGGAGTAAATGTCTTTTAATTTCATGGCTGCAATCACCATCTGCAGTGATTTTGGAGCCCAGAAAAATAAAGTTTTCACTGTTTCCTCATCTATTTCCCATTAAGTGATGGGCCCAGATGCCATGATCTTCGTTTTCTCAATGTTGAGCTTTAAGCCAACTTTTTCACTCTCCTCTTTCACTTTCATCAAGAGGCTCTTTAGTTCTTCTTCACTTTCTGCCATAAGGGTGGTGTTATCTGCATATCTGAGGTTATTGATATTTCTCCCGGCAATCTTGATTCCAGCTTGTGCTTCCTCCAGCCCAGCGTTTCTCATGATGTACTCTGCATAGAAGTTAAATAAGCAGGGTGACAATATACAGCCTTCACATAACTCCTTTTCCTATTTGGAACCAGTCTGTTGTTCCATGTCCAGTTCTAACTGTTGCTACTTGACCTGCATATAGGTTTCTCAAGAGGCAGGTCAGGTGGTCTGGTATTTCCACCTCTTTCAGAATTTTCCAGAGTTTATTCTGATCCACACAGTCAAAGGCTTTGGCATAGTCAATAAAGTAGAAATAAGATGTTTTTCTGGAACTCTCTTGCTTTTTCCATGATCCAGCAGATGTTGGCAATTTGATCTCTGGTTCCTCTGCCTTTTCTAAAACCAGCTTGAACATCAGGAAGTTCACGGTTCACGTATTGCTGAAGCCTGGCTTGGAGAATTTTGAGCATTACTTTACTAGCGTGTGAGATGAGTGCAATTGTGCGGTAGTTTGAGCATTCTCTGGCATTGCCTTTCTTTGGGATTGGAATGAAAACTGACCTTTTCCAGTCCTGTGGCCACTGCTGAATTTTCCAAATTTGCTGGCATATTGATTGCAGCACTTTCACAGCATCATCTTTCAGGATTTGAAATAGCTCAACTGTAATTCCATCACCTCCACTAACTTTGTTCGTAGTGATGCTTTCTAAGGCCCACTTGACTTCACATTCCAGGATGTCTGGTTCTAGGTGAATGATCACACCATCATGATTATCTTGGTCATGAAGATCTTTTTTGTACAGTTCTGTGTATTCTTGCCACCTCATCTTAATATCTTCTGCTTCTTTTAGGTCCATACCATTTCTGTCCTTTATCGAGCCCATCTTTGCATGAAATGTTCCCTTGGTATTTCTAATTTTCTTGAAGAGATCTCTAGTCTTTCCCATTCTGTTGTTTTCCTCTATTTCTTTGCACTGATCGCTGAAGAAGGCTTTCTTATCTCTTCTTGCTATTCTTTGGAACTCTGCATTCAGATGCTTATATCTTTCCTTTTCTCCTTTGCTTTTCGCTTCTCTTCTTTTCACAGCTATTTGTTAGGCCTCCTCAGACAGCCATTTTGCTTTTTTGCATTTCTTTTCCATGGGGATGGTCTTGATCCCTGTCTCCTGTACAATGTCACAAACCTCCATCCGTATTTCATCAGGCACTCTATCAGTTCTAGTCCCTTAAATCTATTTCTCACTTCCACTGTATAATCATAAGGGATTTGATTAGGTCATACCTGAATGGTCTAGTGGTTTTCCCCACTTTCTTCAATTTCAGTCTGAATTTGGCAATAAGGAGTTCATGATCTGAGCCACAGTCAGCTCCTGGTCTTATTCTTGTTGACTGTATAGAGCTTCTCCATCTTTGGCTGCAAAGAATATAATCAATCTGATCTCGGTGTTGACCATCTGGTGATGTTCATGTGTAGAGTCTGTGTTGTTAGAAAAGGGTATTTGCTATGACCAGTGCATTTTCTTGGCAAAACTCTCTTAGTCTTTGCCCTGCTTCATTCCGTATTCCAAGGCCAAATTTGCCTGTTACTCCAGGTGTTTCTTGACTTCCTTCTTTTGCATTCCAGTCCCCTATAATGAAAAGGACATCTTTTTTTGAGTGTCAGTTCTAAAAGGTCTTGTAGGTCTTCATAGAACTGTTCAACTTCAGCTTTTTCAGCATTACTGGTTGGGACATAGACTTGGATTACTGTGATATTGAATGGTTTGCCTTGGAAACGAACAGAGATCATTCTGTTGTTTTTGAGATTGCATCCAAGTACTGCAGTTCAGACTCTTTTGTTGACCATGATGGCTACTCCATTTCTTCTAAGGGATTCCTGCCCACAGTAGTAGATATAATGGTCATCTGAGTTAAATTCACCCATTCCAGTCCATTTTAGTTAGCTGATTCCTAGAATGTCGACATTCACTCTTGTCATCTCCTGTTTGACCACTTCCAATTTGCCTTGATTCATGGACCTGACATTCCAGGTTCCTATGCAATATTGCTCTTTACAGCATCGGACCTTGCTTCTATCACCAGTCACATCCACAACTAGGTATTGTTTTTGCTTTGGCTCCATCCCTTCATTCTTTCTGGAGTTATTTCTCCACTGATCTCCAGTAGCATATTGAGCACCTACGGACCTGGGGAGTTCCTCTTTCAGTATCCTATCATTTTGCCTTTTCATACTGTTCATGGGGTTCTCAAGGCAAGAATATTGAAGTGGTTTGCCATTCCCTTCTCCAGTGGACCACATTGTGTCAGACCTCTCCACCATGTCCACCCGTCTTGGGTGGCCCCACAGGGCATGGCTTAGTTTCATTGAGTTAGACAAGGCTGTGGTCCTAGTGTGATTAGACTGACTAATTTTCTGTGTGTATGGTTTCAGTGTGTCTGCCCTCTGATGCCCTCTTGCAACACCTACTGTCTTACTTGGGTTTCTCTTACCTTGGGCGTGGGGTATCTCTTCAAGGATGCTCCAGCAAAGCGCAGCCGCTGCTCCTTACCTTGGACAAGGGATATCTCCTCACTGCCGCCCCTCCTGACCTTGAACGTGGAACAGCTCCTCTAGGCTCTTCTGCGCCTGCGCAGCCACTGCTCCTTGGATGTGGGGTTGCTCCTCCTAGCCGCCGCCCCTGTCCTCGGGTATGGGGCAACTGTTCCCAGCTGCCACCCCTGTCCTCAGGCAGTGGGTAGCTCCTCTCGGCTGCTCCTGTGCTTTGCGGCCTGGCACTCTTGGGCACCGCCCCTGACCTCAGACGTGGCATAGCTCCTCCTGGCCGCCGCCCCTGACCTCGGACGGGGGGTAGCTCCTCTCGGCCACTGCCCCTCAGGCACAGGGTCCTCCCAGCTTCTGCCTGACCTCAGACATGGGGTAGCTCAGACCATTGGTCTATAGTTCTGTTTTTATGCCAGTACCATACTGTCTTGATGACTGTAGCTTTATAGTATAGTCTGAAGTCAGGACAGTTGATTCTTCCAGCTCCATTCTTCTTTCTCAAGATTGCCTTGGCCATTCGGGGTCTTTTGTATTTCCATTCAAATTGTGAAATTTTTTGTTCTAGTTCTGTGAAAAATGCCATTGGTAATTTGATAGGGATTGTACTGAATCTGTAGTTTGCATTTAGCAGTAGAGTCATTTTCACAATATTGATTCTTCCAACCCAGGAACATGGAATATCTCTCCATCTGTTTATATCATCTTTGATTTCCAGCATCGGTGTCATAGTTTTCTATATACAGCTTTTTTGTTTCCTTAGGTAGGTTTATTCCTACATGTTTTATTCTTTTTATTGCAATGGTAAATGGGATTGATTTGTTAATCTCTGATTTTTCATTGTTAGTGTATAGGAATCCAAGTGATTTCTGTGTATTGATTTTGTATCCTGTGATTTTACTAAATTCACTGATTAGCTCTAGTTAATTTTCGGATACACTATCTTTAGGGTTTTCTTTGTATAGTATCACGTCATCTGCAGTGAGAATTTTACTTCTTTTCCAATCTGGACTCCTTTTCTTTTTCTACTCTGCCATAGCTAGGACTTCCAAATATATACTGAATAATACTGGCAAGAGTGGGCACTCTTGTCTTGTTCCTGATCTTAGAGGGAATGCTTTCAGTTTTTCACCATTGAGAATAATGTTTGCTGTGGGTTTTATCATATATGGTCTTTACTATTTTGAGGTAGGTTCCTTCTATGCCCATTTTTTGAAGGTTTTTTTTTTTTTTTTTTTAATAAATGGGTGCTGAATTTGGTCAAAGGCTTTTGACATCTATTATCATATGGTTTTTATCTTTCAATTTGTTAGTATGGTATATCACATTGATTTGCATATATTGAAGAATCTTTGCATCCCTGGTATGACCTAACTTGATCATGGTATATGATCTTTTTAATGTGTTGCTGAATTCTGTTTGCTAGAATTTTGTTGAGGATTTTTGCATCTATGTTCACCAGTGATACTGGCCTGCAATTTTCTTTTTTTGCTATAGCTTTATCTGTTTTTGGTTATCAGAGTGATGGTGGCCCCATAGAATGAGTTTGGAAATGTTCCTTCTGTGATTTTCTGATATCTTCAGAAGTATTGGCGTTAGTTCTTTTCTACATGTTTGACAGCATTCACCTGAGAAGCAATCTGACCCTGAGCTTTTGTTTTGGGGGAGATTTTTTATCACAGTTTAGATTTCAGTTCTTGTGATTCGGTTGTTCTTAATTTCTTTCTCCTTGGTTCAGTCTTGGAAGGATGAACTTTTCTGAGGATCTGTCCATTTCTTCCAGTTTGTCCATTTTATTGGCATATAGTTGCTCATAATGGTCTCTTATGATCCTTTGTATTTCTGTGTTGTCTGCTGTAATCTCTCTCCTTTTTCATTTCTAATTTTGTTGATGTGATCCTTCTCCCCCTTTTCCTTGATGAGTCTGGCTAATGGTTTTTCAATTTTATCTTCTCAAAGAACCAGCTTTTAGTTTTATTAATTTTTATTACTGTTCCCTTAATTTCTTTTTCATTTATTTTGGCTCTGATCTTTATGATTTCTTTCTACTAACTTTGGAGTTTTTCTGTTCTTTTTTAGGCTGTTCTAGGTAAAGTGGAGAAGGCAATGGCAACCCACTCCAGTACTCTTACCTGGAAAATCCCATGGATGGAGGAGCCTGGTAGCCTGCAGTCCATTGGGTCACCAAGAATCAGAAACGACTGAGTGACTTCTCTTTCACTTTTCACTTTCATGCATTGGAGAAGGAAATGGCAACCCAAACCTGTGTTCTTGCCTGGAGAATCCCAGGGACGGGGGAGCTGGGTGGGCTGCCGTCTATGGGGTCACACAGAGTTGGACACAACTGAAGCAACTTAGCAGCAGCAGGGATAAAGTTAGGTTCTCTATTCAATGTTTTTGCTGTTTCTGGAGGTAGGATTGCATTGCTATCAACTTACCTCTTAGGACTGCTTTTGTGGCAGTGCATAGATTTTCGGTCATGTTTTCACTGTCATTTGTTTCTAGGAATTTTTTGATTTCCCTTTTAATGTCTTCAGTAATGTGTTCATTATTTAGAAACATATTGTTAAATTTTCATGTTTGTATTTTTTTTACAGTTTATTCCCCTGTAATTGGTATCTAGTCTCTTAGTGTAGCTGCCAGAAAAGA
Organism: Bos indicus x Bos taurus; assembly: GCF_003369695.1. Classification (NCBI taxonomy): domain Eukaryota; kingdom Metazoa; phylum Chordata; class Mammalia; order Artiodactyla; family Bovidae; genus Bos; species Bos indicus x Bos taurus. Next base: position 84,215,804 of record NC_040077.1, on the reverse strand, counting down.
TGCTTGGTATGATTTCAATTTTCTTAAATTTACTGAGGCTTGATTTGTGTCCAAAGACATCTTAATTCAGACTAGTCACATTTCAAATGCTCAGTGGCCACATGTGGCTACTAATTACTGTACTGGAAAGTATAGACCTAGAAGATTTATTTGGGAAACTAATTTCATGACTTTCAAGACAGGACATAACATGCATTATAAAGGAAAGACTGATAAAATATATTACATTAAAATAAAGAAATTAATATTCATCAAGAGAAAAAACAAAGGCAACAACAGATTGGCAGAAGAGTATGGCAATGTTAATAGTCAAGAATATATAAGGAATTGCTACAAGTCAATATGAAAATTATGAGACAACTCAATGGAAAAATAGGTATTGAACAGGTATTTTATAAGAGGTTAGCCAAATTACTAAGAAGCATATGAAAAGATTCTCAACCTTAATAGAGAATTGTAAATTAAAATCACAAGTAGATACTACCACATACCCACCAGAATGAATAAAACATAAAAGATGTAGGCAAGAATATGGAGTCAACTAGAACTTGCATACACTACTGGTGGGACTGTAGATTGGTAACCTTTGGAAAGCTGTTTGGCAGGATCTACCAGAAGATGAACATAAGCATATCCTTTCACATGGCAATACTTCTCTTGGATGTATGCAGAAACCCAGGTACAGGAACACCAAAAGAAATGAAGGAACATAAAAATTCACACAATCATTATTCATCATAGCTCAAAACAAGTAAAAGGCCAAAGGTCCATCAACAGTAGAATGTTAATAAACACATAAATGAATAAAACAGAACAATTTTACAATGGAATACTACACAGGAATGAAAATAAAATTAAAGCTTCACACACTAACATAAATGAATCTCACAAATCGAGACTAAGCAAAAGGTAACTGTATATTTTATCAGTCTTTCCTTTATAATGCATATTATATCCTATATTGAAGGTCTTGAAGCTAAGTCTCCCAAATAAACCTTTTAGATCTATACTTTCCAGCACAGTAGCCAGTAGCCACATGTGGTTACTGAACACTTAAAATGTGACTAGCCTGAACATCACTTTGCTGATAAAGGTCCATATAGTCAAAGTTATGGTTTTTCCAGTAGTCATGAACAGATGTGAGAGATGGACCATAGAGATGGCTAAGCACCAAAGAATTGATACTTTAGCACTGTGGTGTTGCAGAAGACTCCTGAGAGTCCCTAAAGACTGCAAGGAGATCAAACCAGTCAATCCTAAAGGAATTCAACTGTGAATATTCATTAAAAGAACTGTTGCTGAAGCCCCAATACTTTGGCCACCTGATGCAAAGAGCCAACTCACTAGAAAGGACCCTGATGCTGGAAAAGATTGGGGGCAGGAGGAGAAGGGGACAAGAGAGAATGAGATGGTTAGATGGCATCATCAACTCAATGAACATGAGTCTGAGCAAACTCCAGGAGATAGTGAAAGACAGGGTAGCATGGTGTGTCACAGTCCATGGGGTTGCAAAGAGTTGGAAACAACTTAGTGACTGAACAACAACAAAAAAAGATAACAAACACTAAATAAAACACTGACTTTTAAATAAATACACGTCTATTTATATATAATTTAAAATGGGCAAAACTAAACCAAGATGCCTTAATAGTTATTTTCTGAAGGGAAGGTAGGGGGTAATAATTGGGATTGGAAATTGTAATAATGTTCTCTTTCTTCAGTAACGGTAATGTTTGCTGCTGCTGCTAAGTCACTTGAGTCGTGTCCGACTTTGTGTGACCCCATAGATGGCAGCCCACCAGGCTCCACCATCCCCGGGATTCTCCAGGCAAGAACACTGGAGTGGGTATGGTAATGTTTACTTTGTGATAATTCACTGTACTTATCATACTGTTTATTTTTCTGTATACATATAGTATTTCAATAAAAAGTTTTTAAATATCATATTTTATCCAGTGAAAACCAATTAGAAAACACAATGATAAACAAAAATTACTAGGTTCCTAGACAGAAACAGAGTAAGACCATTAAAAGGAGAAGTGTATAAGATACTGTTGAAGGACAGTAAAGAAGAATTGCAAAAACTGTACAAAGACCACTTACATGAATGGAATAAACACCTTAAGATACATAGTCTAATTCAATGTCAGTCAAAATCCTGCAGCTTTCAACTTTTCGTGAGACTGCATAAGCTCATCCAAAAATTCATGAAAGAGCAAAACCGAAGGGCCATCAACAAAGTTCAGAAAATTAACAAGATGACAAAGACTTCTTTTTAGAAAGTTACAATAACTAAAATAACACAGATAGACCAAAGAACAGAGTCCAGAAAAAGAATCAGTAACAATGATTTTGTATATGATATAAAGAAGAACATAAGACATTAAGAGGCAAAAATTAATACCTGAAAATACCAGATGTTAATCAAAAATCTGATGTAAAGAAACAGAAACTACCTTACACTGCTGCCTCAATCCATCCTAACTTGAAAAATATCCTAAGTTGAAAATACATTTAATATACATTATCTATTGAACATCATAGCTAGCCCAGCCTACTTTAAATGTGTTCAGACCACTTACCATTAATTAGCCTACAGTTGGGCAAAATCATTTAACATAAAGCCTGTTTCATAATAATCTCATGAACTTTACTGAATACTGAAAGTGAAAAACAGAAAGTTGTATGGAAAAAAAAAAAAAAGGTTGTATGAATCGATACAGAATGCCTGTTTACCCCTGTGATTGAACAGCTGACTGTGGGCTACAGCTCCCTGCCACGGCCCAGCATCATGAGTGTACTGTACTGTGTATCACTAGCTTGGGCAAAGATAAAAATTTGAAATTCAAATATTGAATGCATACTTCTTTTTCACCACTGTAAATTCAAAATACCCTAAGTCAGAGGTCACCTGTACAGTATGTACTTTTTTAAAGTTTGATACCTAACCACCATCAGTGATTAATCAACATATATTGGAGGAGCAGCAGAAGCCATATCATGATTACCTGAGAATTTCTTAGAAATGTAAATTCTTTCACCCCACCCAGACCTACTAAATCTTGAACTCTGGGATTAGGCTCAGCAGTGTCAACCAGTCTTCCTAGTTGAGTCTGTTGCTAGCTAAAGTTTGAGACACTACCTATACAAGTAAATTATCAAACACTCCCATTTATATCAAATGATACTCAATTAAATTGAGTATTACCTGAATAAATTAGGTTTAATTATCATATGTGGCTTATGGGAGTTAAGAATTTTGAAAAATAGTCTATAAAATATATTTAATCCCAAAGCTACATTAAGTTGGAGATTTTGGTTTTTAATCCAAACACTTCAGTTTCTTATATAACAGTCTCAAGGATAAAGTCACCATTTAAAACATATCAATTTTATAGACTAATGAAAATGAAAGAGCATAGATAATTAAGACAATTGCTATTAATAGCAGAAAGAGGACATTACACACCCTACAATTACCTTGGTTTTCCACTAGAAGATGCTAGTGAAAGGCGATACTCAGAATGAACGTTGCTCTGTTCATCTGACATGTAAATGTCTTGCCGTTTCTTCAGTGCATATTATCCCACTGTCAAATGAATAAGTACCAGTGGTGAAAATAAAACATACATACATATTGATCAGGCAACAGCAAATGAATGACTCCATGCAACACAAAAAATGTCAGTGATCTATATGAGCTTTAAATTGTCATTTTTAAACACTTTTTAAATGTATTCAATTTGTTTACTGAAAAGATTCTGATATCTTGAGTCCCCTAATCATAATCATTTACATTCAAGAAAGCATCACAGGAAGGCAAATAAATACATGAATGACATTATACAGGTAATATTTAAATCTGTGCTAAGTATTCTTAAAAGTAAATCATACATTAACTTTGCAACTTTAGAACAGCTATAGCAGATATGTGCCTAAGAATCACTTGGATGAAGTATGCATTTGTCAGCACAGACTAAGCAGCTATTGCAAAGAAGCCTTTCTCAAAGGGTAGTGGCTTAAGAAACAAGCAAGTTTATTTCTCTTAATACCCGTCCAAGATGACTGCTCCAGGTTTGTGAGTCCCAGTCAGTCAGAGACACATCCATCTTACATGAGGGCTATTCTTGTCAGTGGTAAAACAATGGAAATCCAGGTTCGGAAATTTCTGAAGCAGCAAATAAAGTAGATATTGCTTTCATCACTTCTCAGACTTCATTGGCAAGAACACAGCCACATCGGCTCAATCAATCAAATAAATAAGGAGACTGGAAAATATAGTCTCACCTACAACTTACAGTTTCCCAAGCATTCTATGGAATCCTTTTCTTAAGGATCCTTTTCTATCCATAGCAAAAAGAAGATCTTCGTGGTAGAGGCAGGAATGGTGGAAATGTTGCCCAAGTCCATTTACCACTCAATCCTAAATACTGGCCTTTACAGGACTCAGTTTTGCCCTAGACAAAATCTTTTGCTGTCACTTACGTCTCACAGTTTTTAAAGTATTGGGAATTAAGAGTATTAGTTTTATAACTGATTTGGTTTTCAATTCAGCAAATATACATTAAGTTATTCACTCAAGACTTCTGGGTACTACAGACAGCTATGCATAATCCTACTGCACAAGAAAAGAATGGTTTCTGGAAAATAACTCGTAGTTGCTACCACACATTTAATTTCATCTTTTGTTACTGATTTCCAATTTACTATCACAGTGAAAGGTTTAAGTATTCTCTCATTGTATAATTTCTACATGAAGGGTCAGTTTAATTCACAATTAAGTACTTTAGTCATTGCGCTGTGTACACTATTTCTGATGTAAATACATTACATTTGACACAAAGAAAAAATGAAACCCACATTTTTTATAAAATTCACTAATATTTTAACACTAACATCAGACCTAAATATTCAGTGAGGCTAGTGGTTATTCTTTGGTGTGGAAAGTGATGAGAGGAACCAGCCAGGAGTTCTGTGCTGTAGTTTGTGTTCTATCTTTACCCATGGGTGCTGGTTACCCAGATGTGTTCACTTCATAAACTTGTCAAGGTTTACACTTAACGGCTACCCACTCCTGGAGAGTGGGGTATTCTGGCCTGGAGAGTTCCATGGACTGTATAGTCCATGGGGTCACAGAGAGTCAGTCACAACTGAGCGACTTTCACTTTCACTTCACTTTCACACTTAACATCTGGGTGCTTTTCTAGAGGTGTTCTATATTTCAGACAAAACATAACTTTTAATCCATTAAGAATACATATTTCAACTTTCAATTAGTAAAATCAGTAATGTGCAGTTTCTAGAAACAGACCCATACTTAACCATACCCAAAGATAAATTTACATTTTCTAAAATAATTTAAGGCTCACAAGAACTTGAACTTGTGAAAATAGTTCAGTTTACCCATGTACTCTTTACCCAATTTTCCCCAATGAAAACATTTTACACAAGCACAGTATACTTTCAAAACCAGGAAACTGACATTGATATAACACTGTTAACTAAATTAGAGATCTTATGCTAATTTTACCAGTTTTGCATGCATTCCTAAAAATACCATAACAGAAAATCCATTTTTTAACCAGAGAAAAAAAATCACTTGTAACCAAGAATCTTGCTTAACAAAATATATGATTATACCCAAGGAAAAGGTTAACTAAAACTTTAAAAGGAAGTAATCAGGATTGATAATCTCCATAGTAAGTTCTTCTATAAAGATTTACAAAAATTTTTAATTACAGGCTTTCAATTGTAGTTTTCCTACATAAAATGGCAAAAAATTTTTTCAATTTTCAAGTAAGTAAAACACTTTAATCAAGAACATATCTAAAGTACACTAATCTGTCTATAGGTATTTTGCCTCAAGAAAGATAATGATCTTTATTTCATACAAATGAAAATAGGGTTGTAGAAAGTTTAAGATGAAAAGATTCTTAAGTATAATCAACTAAACACTTTTTTTTTTAATACATGGATATCTAAGACCCAGAAGTATACATACGATTAAAGTGATATTTCAAGTTTATGGCAGTCCCCTGACTTGAAAGTCAGGGGCTCTTTCTGCTACACCAGCGTATCTGTGTATCTTAAAAACCAGAACACTGTGGGATAACTACTAATGCAATCCATCTAAAATATACTACCAAAACATTTTAAAGGGAAAAGAAATGGTCTCTAATATTTACAGTTAGTTTAAAAAAAAGTTTATATCACTATGAGTATGCGTGCTAAGTGTCTGACCCTGCAACCCCGTGGACTGTAGCCTGCCAGGCTCCTCTGTCCATGGGATTCTCCAGGCAAGAATACTAGAGTGGGTTGCCATTTCCTCCTCCAGGGGATCTTCCTGACCCAGGGATTGAATCCACATCTCCTTTGCAGGAGGATTCTTTACCACTGAGACACGGAGGAAGCCCTAATATCACTATATTACTTAACAAAGTGATTGACTGATGTAAGAAAAATAATTCCCAATATGTGGTTCCTGTTACTAGAGAGGCCAACTAAGTATATCCTGTGTATACTTTATTCATTTGTTTAAGAACAAAGCAAACAACTTCTACTCAAGGGGATTTTTTTTTTTAAAGGAAAATGTAGGCCAAATGAAAGAACCAGAAGTTAATGTCTGTCTCAGGTTCTTGACTCTCACACATACAAATACATATATATACAAACTAACAATCAGAGAAAAAATATTATAAGTCACTTAGCAATGTTGTAAAACTAGCTATTTCAATGTTCCAGATTGATATTTTAAAGGTCAATAAGGTGGAAACCAAGAGAGAAATCACTAAAACCCTCAACCTGGATTATAGAAATATATCATGTATTAAGTAAACTTAACATGAAAATCTATTCAATGATATACATGGCACCCTAATTTCAAAGAAGACTTCATTTTTTGGGATAGGTTTCACTATTATGGCAGAAATTTGTTTATATCTTGAATCACATAAATATAATACAACTGGTATATTACTAAATTACTTTAGCAAAATTTATCCATGTAGTCAGACATCAATTTAGTTTCCTTCTATGATTCAACAGCAGTACACACAAAATGCATGAGAAGCAATGAGACTAGAGGTAAAGATCTCAGAAACCTGGTCTTGCCACTTACTAGCTTAAGATTGGAGAAGGCAACGGCACCCCACTCCAGTACTCTTGCCTGGAACATCCCATGGACGGAGGAGCCTGGTAGGCTGTAGTCCATGTGGTCGCAAAGAGTCGGACACGACTGAGCAACTTCACTTTCACTTTTCACTTTCATGCATTGGAGAAGGAAATGGCAACCCACTCCGGCGTTCTTGCCTGGAGAATCCCAGGGACGGCAGAGCCTGGTGGGCTGCCGTCTATGGGGTTGCACAGAGTTGGACATGACTGAAGCAACTTAGCAGCAGAAGCAGTTATAAGATGCTGGGCAAATTACTTAGCCTCTTTATTACACCAGCTATAAAGTGGGGGTTTTAATTCCTGTTCTATTTCACGGTAATTATGAAGACCAAGTAAAATAATGTTTTTAATGTTTTTCCATTTTATTGTAAATGTTTAAATGTTATTTAAGTGCAAGTTATTAATAGTAATATAACTTGGATCTTCCTGGATCCAAGTTTACTTGGTAAACTCCAGGAGTTGGGGATGGACAGGGAGGCCTGGCGTGCTACAGTCCATGAGGTCACAAAGAGTCGAACACCACTGAGCGACTGAACTGAACTGAAGTTGGATCCATTTTAAATTCCATTTCTGATATAACCACCCAATGTAATGCACATAGAATAGAATCAGGAGTCAGAAACCTTCATCTCTAGTTCATTGTCACTGTTTCCTCTCGGAAGAACAGGGGAAATAGTCCCTTCATATATCCACCAACTGAATTAATGTATATGAAATGTGTACTCTGTAAAGTTTATTAACCTGAAGTATTACCACTATTTGATGTGGTACGATTACACGTCTTTCACTTAACTTCTAAAAAGTACAGAACCAGAGTGGGAAAAAGGTCCTTTTGCTCTGACTCCTTCCAAAGAATGCTATCAAAAATATTCCGAGAGCATATGCAGTTTTAGTACATCCAAGAACAACTCTTAGATTACAGGAGGCGTCCAACTGAGAAAAAGTTGCAATGAATTACCATGACATACAAGTTTCACTGACTTTATAAAACTTCATGGCATAAAATTACTTCAGTAATGAGTCCTTATCAAGAACACTTAAATCCTCTTAGAGCTTCAAGGTGTCCTTTTTCATTCCCCTACTTTACCTCAGTTTGGAATGTCAATAGAGCTATTACCAAAATAAGCACAATATCTAATATTTACCCTGCAACTCATTTATATGAGAATAGTAGAGGCATGCTAATGGAGCTCAGGCAAAATTCAGAGCTCCTTCTTTTATTTTTCAAGAGACAGAATATAAACATGAGCATTGATCAAATGTACTAGATCAAGCAATTACACATCAAATCTATTATTGTATTCTAAACATTCATGTACAAACCTGCATTTTCTCATTAAATGTTCAAACTATCTGAAGTCTCTGCTTTTCAAGCATTCATTACAGGGAATCTGGAACCATATTGTAGAAAGCAACCTTTGACATTCCTGTGTCTGTTTTGCTGCTTGTGAATACAAAGAACATCCGAGATTTATAAATGTATGAGCTGGCTGACCTTTATTAATCACAAAATATTGTGATGCCTTTTGAAGCTACTAAAATGTTAATAATTTTAGTTAGCCTTTCAATTTAATAAGCTTCAATCTCTTTCCACTACAAATGCATATACACCTACACAACATGTGGTCATAAAGAGGACTTAAAGACAAGGGGCTAACCTTAGGACCTGGATGAGAAACACATGCCTTTTCCTTTCAACTTGCAGAGCTGTGTTCTCTTTCCATTCATCATCCCTGACCGTTGCCTTCATTCTAAGAATAGTTACTGCCACTGCCTCAAATCTTTATTACTCCATTCGTTGTCACTGTTCCTATTTTCCTTTTTCAGCATCTTGTCACTGTTACAAGTCTCCAGTTTTGTACCAACTTACCATTCATAAGCACTGCCCGGTAAAATGATCCTTCCTTTCCATAAGATTAGGGGGAAAAAAAACACAGAATCTCCAAGGCAACATTTTCATAACATTAACATTTTTTGATGCTGCTGACAACACAGACTACTACTTCTCCACCAGGAAAGCTTTCTATGATAAATTTTAGCTGTCCTTACAGTTGTTTGAACAAAGTTAAATGGTTCTGTTCTGCCATTTAGCAGAATCTTACAAAATTATAATTCAAATGTCAAAACTACTTAATTTCTACTAGCAAACACCAATTTCGTTAATCAATTATCAATCCATCTTTATGATCAAGTTCAACCTTCTCCAGTATAAAGAAAACTACACAAAATTCTTAAACAGAGTGTTTTAGGGCACATTCTCTGTCTTAAAGAATCACATTCAGATACACAGACTGGGGTAGATTTTGTGATATATAGACATTTAGAAAAAGAAAAAATAAGAAAATTATTAATGCCGGGGGAAAAAAAGTTGTGCAGGGTAAGTACCAGTTTGCAGCTGCAGATAACCTTTATAGCCATAAAAATATAACACTACTGTTCTAAACCAGAATTACAATATAACTGTACTGAAAAACTGGGATATAGGAAATGAGAGGGTTCGTGGAGAGGTGGGAAGAGTGCTAAATCCAAAGCAGACAATGACTAAAATTGAAAATCAACAAGCTGTGAATATATTGGAGACATGGCAGTGAACAGCAAAACAACTAAGAAACCAAAAGAGTTCTTTATATCTCTAGGCAGAATGTAAAAGACAGAGAACTGATTTTTTTCTTTCCCCAACCTTAATTTCATAGAACTATTTCTTTAAACTATATTCATGTATAATTCTGACTGAAAAAACTAAAATCCAGCAATTATAAATCTTAGTTTCTGTTGAACAAAGTCACATTGTGTCACATGTGGAGGAAAGTAAATTACAGTTTCAAGATTTCACAAGCATTTGTTTATAGAGTTTTAATCACATTATATAATCATTTTAACTTCAATTTGTGCTACTGTTTTTAGTTACCTGCTTGGTTGGATAAGTCCAAGATATGGGGAAAGACCACAAAATTCTGAATACTTTTCAGGCAGGTCTTGTTACATACTTTCAAATTGTTTTCTAGACAAATTAAATTTGGTTATACTGCCACCAGCTGTATGGTCATAGTATTCTCATTAGTTGCTACTATTAATTTTGGAACAGGTAAAATTCCCAGGTGGCAGAGGGGTAAAGAATTAGCCTGCCAATGCAGGAGATGCAAAAGAAGGAAGCATATTTGATCCCTGGGTCAGGAAGAACCCCTGGAGAAGGAAACAGCAACGCACTCCAATATTCTTCCCTGGAAAATCCCATGGACAGAGCCTAGCACACTACAGTCCATGGGGTTGTAAAAGACTGAACACACACACAATACAAAATTACCTTATTCTTATTTACATTTTCAAATTATTCCTGGTGTCTCAATATTTTTATAAACATGCACGAACTTTGTATGTAACATTACCAAGTCATATTTTCTGCAGAAAACATCTTCGATTCTGTCCAATGCCTTTTTACTTTGATTACAATATTTTCTCTTTCATGGATAGATGTGTTTCCATGTACATGCACTGATGTCTATAATTTATTTTTTCAATTTCTTTATGACTTCTCAATTTAAGAAGTTTTTTTTTTCCTCCCTATATTTAATATTGTTTTCTTTAAAAAAAAAAAAAAAGCCGTAATTAAAATTAACATGACCCATAACATCCATTTCTTTTTTAGGGAAAATAAAACAACTGCTGAACCAACAAACAGTAGTCTTTTATCTGTTCACTAAGGAAGTTTACATTTTAGCCTTAATAAAACTTTCAAGTATGTGTGTTTAAGCAGAAATCTTCAGAGGAAAAGCTCTAAACATGTTTATATACAAATCATAAATTATATTGTAGATAATATTATATTTACGATGCACTTAAACATTTTTTCTTAAAATCTCTTTCAGTGATTTGATTTAGTGGATTTCCTTCTTCAGTTCTTTTTTTAAATTAATGATTATTTTCTCGAAAATAAACTTACTTATGCCGGTTGTTGTTGTTGCTATATATATCAAATAATTCACCTTACTTGAAAAAATAAGAGTATGCTAATCTAAAACAAAAATCTTAACATATATATTCTAAACATTAACAAGTTATGAAGTCAGTTGAAATTCTACATTAAACAAGGTCCATGGGAATAGAAAACATAATCCTGTTGCTTTGCAACATACATTATATATAATACATGGTATCTGTTCTCAATTTTGTTGTAATTATGCATACAATTATGTAATAATTACATTATAATTACATAAAATGTATTTCAAATATTACACTTTTACTGACCTCACTGATTTGCAAAGTAATAACATATCATATCTTACTCTAAATATCTTGATACAGTACATAAATCAATCTTTCCTTCATCATGAGGCTATGTTCTTCTACAACAAAGCACAAAGTATACTTATTCACATGTAAACAGAATAAAATAATGATTCACCTTCATGGCTGTATGAAATGTTAATGCAAAATCATGTGATAGCTTCTCTTTCGGCAGTAAAACATATATTATAAAGGGTAAATATAAACCATAACAGTTGTTGTTTAGTCACTAAGTCATGTCTGACTCTGGGACTCCATGGACTATAGCCTATCAGGCTGCTCTGTCCATGGGATTTCCCAGGCAAGAATTCTGGAGTGGGTTACCGTTTCCCTCTCCAGGAGATCTTCCCAATACAGGGACTGAACTCCCTTCTCCTGCATTGGCAGGCGGATTCTTTACCACTGAGCCACCAGGAAAGTCTATAAATATAAAATCACAAAATCATATACGACTAACTCTTCCAAGACACCTGCTTCTTGGAAGAAAAGCTATGATTAACCCAGATAGCATATTAAAAAGCAAAGATATTGACAACAAAGGTCCATCTAGTCAAACCTATGGTTTTTCTAGAAGTCACATATGGATGTGAGAGTTGCACCATAAAGCTGAGCGCTGAAAAACTGATGCTTCTGAACTGAGGTGTTGGAGAAGACTCTTAAGGCTCCCTTGTACTGCTAACAGATCAAACCAGTCCATCCTAAAGGAAATCAGTCCTGAATATTCATTGGAAGGACTGATGCTGAAGCTCCAATACTTTGGCCACCTGATGCAAAGAACTGACTCACTGGAAAAGACCCTGCTTCAGGGAAAGATTGAAGGCAGGAGGAGAAGGGGACGACAGAGGATGAGATGGTTGGATGGCATCACCAACTCGACGGACATGAGATTGAACAAGTTCCAGGAGTTGGTGATGGACAGGGAAGCCTGGCATGCTGCAGTCCGTGGGGTTGCAAAGAGTCAGACATGACTGAGTGACTGAACTGAAAAATCTGAAACCATCATCCCATTCAATAATACCTTTTCACATGAAAAATCTAATACTAAAAATCTATTAAGAGTTTGACACTGTTATGTTCTATGATGTGCTGACAATAAATTATTGTGTTCTGAATATTAAACATGGTCTCTTAAACAGCTGAAAATAATTTCAATAATGCTATTGTTAATTAAACTTTACAATTTCAGTTAAAAATTGCCTCATATTTACTGACACACTTGAATATTCTGGCTATAGTAAATATTTGTTATGAATATTTGCTTATATATTTTGCTTATTTTGGAAAAACCTGTTTTGTGTGTGTGTGGTCTATTTAGAGAACTTACAGAAAATGAAAATGAAAAAAGTAGTTTGGAATACGGATAACTGGTATAACTTGACATTTTAATATAAGAGTTTACATAAATGACTACATGAAATCTTATGGTTATTAAAGGTCCTTGAGACTATTTTTCAAATGTCATTCTATAAAAGTCAAAGTTCCAAAAAACTTGAACTAAAAAATAAAGGCTATGTGATTTTAACATTTTCAGTACAGTGGAGGCAATACAGTTATATGGGACTAAGTTAAAAGAAGAAACCCAGAAGAAAGCAGAAGAAACCCAGACTGAAGTAACTGCTACTATTCATATACAAAGTTAATCTCAAAGATACATATTTAACATACAGCCCTCTTTCTGTCTGAAAAATTCCTCCAACATAATTTGCAAGAAAACAAGGACTTATACTGTTCAATCTCCATTCAAACTCACCCTCTATTTGAAACATTAGGATGAAAAGCAATAGCTTTTTAACAGTTCAAAATGACTCATAGCAACATTAACCAGCTGGAGGAAATCTCAAAGTAAACTATGTAAGTAGCACTAAAGAATCTAATTGCAACTTGAGTTTTGTTTTAGGGAAAGGTAAAGATGAAGGGAATGAAAACTTCAAGGGGAATCAAACACTAGGGGGCAGCATCAAACTGTTAGGACAAACCCGAACTCTTCAAACAGCTAAAGTTAGTATATTTTTAATAAGAATTACTGGTAATGAAAGATGACCTTATAGGTTATAAACCTGTTATAAAGCAAAATAACTAGCTGTTTTGATCACCTATACCTCTTTTCCATTTCCTACTGTATACTCTTTTGTAACTTGTAAGTTTAAAATACTACTAGTGATAGTCCTTTTTTGATATATACATACAAAAACATTTCCATTCTTGAGATAGCCACTACACAGATAAGGGCTGACATATAAAAATCCAAAGTATTTCCTTTGATTAGTACTGAATTTAAATTTTGTATCACTCAATTAACATTTTTAATTTGATTAAAGAGTTTTGTACATTCACTAGATAAGTTTTGTACATTCACTGTCACAAGTACTATTTGACAAAAAGCTATGGAGTATGTGCCCCTCAAGGAATTTAGTTTGGCAGAAAAAAGACATATGTAATTATAAGTTAGTAAATACAAAATAAGAAATTCTATGGATTATTACATATGAATAATAGAATAACAATTGTATCCTCTTCAGCAGCCCAGTAGAAACCATTAAACCTCATTCTGGAATCAAGATAAAAAGTAGTCCTTCAACCACTAATGAACTGTAAGATTTGTATGTAGAAAAGAAGGTAAAATGAATCATCTGTAGCCCTTTGATTCATTACATCATTTAAAGGTCACAGTAAACCATGAGATAGATTTTTCTGGTACTTCCAAGTTCACAGATAAAAGATTAAGATAAAGAAATTTGCTCAAGGCAACCAAACTAGTTAATAATGGATCAGTTTTGAACTTTAAGTCTCACTCCAAGCCCTACATTCTCTCCAATAGTGGCCAAAACAAGGGTCGAGGAAGTGGGGTAATAGAATGGTAACAACATAATTCTCTTTTAATTAAAAGTAAATAATCATTCCTGTTGTTGAATAATTACCCTTGTTATAACACCTATACCCTATATTCTTCATGCTGCTGCTGCTGCTAAGTCGCTTCAGTCGTGTCCGACTCTGTGTGACCCCACAGACAGTAGCCCACCAGGCTCCCCCATCCCTGGGATTCTCCAGGCAAGAACACTGGAGTGGGTTGCCATTTCCTTCTCCAATGCATGAATAAATCTGTTTAAAAATGAAAAGAAAACACCACTTAGAGAAGTACCTGCATACCAAACTGGAGGCCTCCTAAAAATGGCTTCAAATCAAGTGCTCAAAAAAGTGGAGGAAGTGTGTTGACTTTTAAGCTGTTAGTGGAATACAAATTAACATGAAGAATAAGTAAAGGCTGTTGTTTAATGGATAAGTTGTGTCCCGCTCTCTGTGACCCCATGGACTGTAGCCTGTCAGACTCCTCTGTCCATAGGATTTCCCAGGCAAAAATACTGGAGTGGGTTGCCATTTCCTTCTCCAGGGTATCTTCCTGACCGAGGGGTCAAACCCTTGTCTCCTGCATTGGCAGCCAATTTCTTCATCGCTGATCTACCTGGGAAGCAAAAAGTTATCAGGTGATATATTGACGTCGCCTCATAACTAACCACTCCTTCTAAAGTAGCACAAATTACCCAGGGGTTATTAACCAGGGAGCTGTATATAAAATTCAGGTTTGAGAATCTGGATGCGGAAGAAGGATATATTGTAAAGTAACCTTAGTTATCCCTTCAGTTATAAATATAGGCCAAAAAAAAAAAAAATCGGTTAATTTGCAGCACCTGACACTACTAATATAAATCATTCAAATTAAATTCTACATTTACAGTCCTCACTAGTTTGAAATTAGGCATTATGACCTGCCATTACTCTTGATATTTAATGCTTTACTAAAGCATGAATTCACCATTAATATTTAAAATGTTGGTAATTATATTTCAGTACAACTGGATTCTCCGGAATCTTATGTATTCCGTATACTTAAAATCACCATTCTGAACTTCACCATACAAAAGTTTAAAAGCTCCTCCAGTACATCATTCTTTTCTTCTAATCACTCATCACTGATAATACATTGATAATCCTCTTTCAAGTATTTAGTGCAGGTAGGGATGTGAGATAACTGGTATGGACCCAAGGTCTAGAACAAGAGACTGACTCAAGATGACTTAACATCTGCAGAATTAAGTCCTAACAAAAAACAGCACACAAGAATCTTCAGGCTTTCAATTGAATTACTACAATCAACTACATTTTAAATCTCCAGTTTTTCCAATATATTACTTGCTAGTTCTCAATTAGGTAAATTTAGATACCCGTCTAAAAAAAAAAAAAACACACACACACAAAAGGAACGTAAACTTGTCTCTTGCTCGTTTTGCTCCATCAAGAATGACTCAGTTCCTAGGTGAAACTAGAGAACTGAACGGCGTAAAAGACTTTAAAAAAAAGTCCACAGTATAACCTACCATCTTTTTAAATTATGTGCTTTAATGTTACTTTATTACTTAAAACAGGGATCTGAGCGAGGGACACTTCCAACTGAGGGCCGCGGATCCTGCGGAGATCTCTCTTCCTTGTGCCCGGCTCATAAAGACAGCCATGTGGACAGGCTCCCTCCCACGTGAACAGTTCTTTAGAGAAGCCACAGGAAGCCACATGTCGCCTGCGCCCTCACCAGGCCTGGGCACTCGGGGATCCCAAGGGAGAAGCAAGGAGTTCAGCAGATCCCTGGACCCGTAGAGGGGGCTACGAAGGTTCCCCGACGTAGTGCAGCCTGGTGGGCCCCCTAAGGTTCTCCGCCAAAGGGCTTTCACGAACAAAGCCCAGGCAGCCGCGCCACCTCCCGGCTCACCCGGCCTCGCCCACCGACCCAGCCCCACCCGAGCCCTCAGCTTCAGGGACCCCAGCTGGCTTCAGTATCAACTCCCCCGCGCCCCGCCTCGGCTTTTCGGTTGGTCGGGGAGAAAGTAAGCCCCCACGAGGCCTCCCGCGGTAGGAGCAGAGGCGCCACCGTCCGTTAGCCAGCCGGGCCGGAACAGCGGCGCCCAGGCTCCCTCCCGGGGATCCCGGTGACACACAGGAGGGGAGCACGCGAGGGGAAGAATCGGGGGCGTTCGCCGCCGCCTGTCTCCAAGCCCCTCCGAGACCGGACTGCGGACCCTCCCATTCTCGGGCCAACGCGTCCCTGCCTCCACCGGCCACGCCAACCTCGGCCCCTAACCGGCCGCGCGCAGCCCCCCAACCGCCGCCGCCTGCTCAGCGGTGACTCCCCCTCTCCCCGCACGGCTCCCCAGCCTCGGCAGGAGGCTGACTCCGGCGCGGGTGCCGCACGCGGGGCGGAGGCTCCCCGATCGCTAACCCGGCAGCAGCCCAGAGCGCACACGAGGAGCGGCGGTGCCCCACGCGCAGCCCACCGCGCGCTCTGCCCGGCTCGCCGCCGCCGCCGACTGCAGCAGCTGCGGGAAGCCCAGCGCCCCGATCCCCGAAGGACTCAGCCCCGACTCCCCGGTTCCTGTCTCCCTTTCTACCCCCCCGCCGTCCCGGGACTCGCAGTCTCCGCCGCGCACGGGGCCGGTTCTGGGGGAGGGAATGTAAACAAATCGGGGTTTTATAGTTACCTCACACTCGAGTGCCGTGTGCATCTCCTCTCCGCTCGGTACCAAACCCCGGCTGCACCAAATCGTGTATTCACCAAAGCCGCCTGCGCCAACTGCGTCGCGGAGACCCGCGCGTCGGACACCACGCTACGCTAGCGGCGTACACAGCCCACTCAAGTCCTTGCGCAGCCGCACCCCGTCCGCCTATGGGCGCTACGCTCCGGGCGTACACGCACCACCCAGCCATTCACTTCGAATAACGCAAATAGCGTAGGGGAACTGCCCCACTCGAGGATTCCACACGGACCGTGAGAGCAATAGGAAATTCGAGTCTACGCAAACTGCGGAGCTCCGCGGCTCCGCGCTAGTTTTGTTCCAAGAAAAGACGCCGCGGGGGAGTTGAGAAGGCTTCTCACGCATGCGTGGAGCGACCATTTACCCTCGCCTTTTCCCCGGGCTTTGCATGTCGGTTGCTGCCGCCCGCGGGAGGCGGACGAGTAAGGGAAGCTCTGAACGAAAACGCTTCAGCCAGGTTTCAGATTGATAAATTAAAATGTTTATCTGTACAGGAGTTAAACATCTACGTTAATTTAACCCTTCCCCTTTATTAAACTAACCTTTCAATCTCCGAGGGGAAAAAGGAACTAATACTATTTAGTGCTAAATGCGAGGTATTTTGCATAGTTCTCCCACCCCCACCTCCCAGTTTATTCTAAAGAGCACTTCCTGTGGGCCTTCCAAGCCTAAAAGAAAAAGTTGAATCCAGAGAGCTTGTCACCCACGTAGAGGAATTCTCGAGGCTTCTGACAACTTTCTAACCTCTTCCATTACCTCCCACTGCTTAATCGATTATTCTTAACACCCAATAGGAAAACCTCCGGATTCAGCCAAGGAATTCCAAGGACTCCTGATCATGTGCTCATTCTTGCTCCCATTGATTTGCTCACACCATACTTGACATGTGAATTGTTTCCTCCCCTCTTCAGGAGCAATTCACAGCCGGTACTTTCTTAAAAGGTGGCTGCCTTTACTCCATTACCCTGCTTTTTGGCATTTGATCTTCATGGTGAGACTTATCTATTCTGTCTGGTGTGTCTGATTCTGTATCCAGCCAGAGAGTTACAGGAATGCCTTACTGATATCTACCAGAGTGCATAAAACCATGATCAATAGTAATAGCAAGATTTACTCTGTGGCAAGTATTTCCTGTTTGCTCTACATGTGTATTAGTTTCATCCTCATAACACAAAGAAGTAGGTATTATCCTGCCCCAGGAAACTGAGACACGAGTAACTTGCCTAAGACCACTGAACAGGTAGGGAGGAGAGTTGAGATCCAAACCCAGTTAGGACTACATATTCTGGTATTCTGTATATTTAATGGAGGAAGATTGTTTTGTTTTTGTTTTGTGTCCCTATAAACAGTATCTTTTAGGTGCTCAGTAAAGGCCTACTGACTGCCAGGATACTCAGCTTCTCATATCCCTTTGTTTCTTTGAAAAAGCCAACCCATTGACCACCTCACTCCTGCAGGTTTTCACTGTTGCTCTTAGGGAAAGGGAGAAGTCCTGAGGTTTAAAGAGATCAAGTCTGAGTACTAGCTTCAGGTCTCACCATTGTCACTAACTGTGGGAGGCAATGGCCATGGTCCTCAGATTCATGGATAAATTAAAGGAATTGGTCTAAATTTATTCCGAAGTCTTTAGAGTTTATAAAATCAGAACAAAAGTCTTTAGGTTTCATAAAATCAATATAGAGTACTTCTTTTGGGTTCAGAGCATAAAAAGCTTCCAAATTATCTATCCTGATATTTTAAGGCTATAGTTATTTTATTGAACATATTATTTCAGGAACTTTAAAGTATATGCAATATCTTTCTCCTAAGTTTCCATAAGGTAGAGCACTTACATTCCTGATATTAATATTTTAAGGTACTTACACCTTCACTGCTTTCTAAAAAGATCCAGAGATCAAATTGCCAACATCCACTGGATCATCGAAAAAGCAAGAGAGTTCCAGAAAAACATCTATTTCTGCTTTATTGACTATGCCAAAGCCTTTGACTGTGTGGATCACAATAAACTGGGGAAAATCCTGAAAGAGATGGGAATACCAGACCACCTGACCTGCCTCTCGAGAAACCTGTATGCAGGTCAGGAAGCAACAGTTAGAACTGGACATGGAACAACAGACTGGTTGCTGGGGTACGTCAAGGCTGTATATTGTCACCCTGCTTATCTAACTTCTATGCAGAGTACATCATGAGAAACACTGGGCTGGAAGAAGCACAAGCTGGAATCAAGATTGCTGGGAGAAATATCAATCACCTCAGATATGCAGATGACACCACCCTTATGGCAGAAAGCGAAGAAGAACTAAAGAGCCTGTTGATGAAAGTGAAAGAGGAGAGTGCAAAAGTTGGCTTAAGACTCAACATTCAGAAAACGAAGATCATGGCATCCGGTCCTATCACTTCATGGCAAATAGACGGGGAAACAGTGGAAACAGTGGCTGACTTTTTTTTTTTTTTTGGCTACAAAATCACTGCAGATGGTGATTGCAGCCATGAAATTAAAAGACGCTTACTCCTTGGAAGGAAGTTATGACCAACCTATACAGCATATTAAAAAGCAGAGACATTACTTTGCCAACAAAGGTTCGTCTAGTCAAGGCTATGGTTTTTCCTGTGGTCATATATGGATGTGAAAGTTGGACTATAAAAAAAGCTGAGCACCGAAGAATTGATGCTTTTGAACTGTGGTGTTGAAGAAGACTCTTGAGAGTCCCTTGGACTGCAAGGAGATCCAACCAGTCCACCCTAAAGGAGATCAGTCCTGGGTGTTCATTGGAAGGACTGATGTTGAAGCTGACACTCCAATACTTTCACCACCTGATGCGAAGAGCTGACTCATTTGAAAAGACCGTGATGCTGGGAAAGACTGAGGGCAGGAAGAGAAGGAGACGACAGAGGATGAGATGGTTGGATGGCATCACTAACTCAATGAACATGAGTTTGGGTAAACTCTGGGAGTTGGTGATGGACAGGGAGGCCTGGCATGCTGCAGTTCATGGGCTTGAAAAGAGTTGGATACAACTGAGTGACTGAACTGAACTGAACTCTGCATAGAATTAAATAAGCAGAGTGACAATGTATACCCTTGACCTACTCCTTTTCCTATTTGGAACTAGTCTGTTGTTCCATGTCCAGTTCGAACTGTTGCTTCCTGACCTGCATATAGGTTTCTCAAGAGGCAGGTCAGGTGGTCTGGTATTCCCATCTCTTTCAGGATTTTCCCCAGTTTATTGTGATCCACACAGTCAAAGGCTTTGGCATAGTCAATAAAGCAGAAGTAGATGTTTTTCTGGAACTCTCTTGCTGTTTCAATGATCCAATGGATTTTGCCAATTATGTATTTACAAGACTAATAATATCCAGCTGGTACACACAGGTACAGAGGACCGTTGACCAAATATACAAGTTACTCAATAACAGCTACAGCTGAATTGAATTCCACCATGATACTCATCCCTATTCCAGCCCTTTCTCTCAGGATTCCCTAGACGTCCCACATTTTAGAAACTATAGAGTTAATGCCTGGCTAAGAAAGACTTCTATTTTAATTGGTAAGTCTTTATGCTCTATTAATTTTATGTATTTTAAATATCATCTCACTCAGACATTCATATATGCTCAAGTATCAGCATATTGATTAGGGCAGGAGTTAGAGGAAAATTACTATGTAGGATAAATGACTGAGTTGCAAACCAGTATATTGCTTTCCCTGTTGGGAAAAGCAATCTCAGACAGTGATGTGTAGGCTTACTCAAAATCATCTGCTAAGGTAAACAATGAGAAGTGCAGCAAAATATCACTATAATGTTTTATTTTAATCAGTTGCATATTCATATCAGTTTTAGGGAAAGGAATTTCTAATATGTTAGAATCATGGAACTTTCTGAAAGGTCAGACTTTTTTTTTTTGCAGTTATCTCATTTGATTCATAAAGAAGCTCAACTGAACTATAAAAACAGTTTAGATGATTTGCAATATGTGGGGGGAAGAGAAAGTATTGAATTGTGTGTAAATGGTTGATCCTCATTTGCTTTGCTTCAGTCACAATTTTATTTCACATATCTAAAATTTCAAGCATGACCAATCTACCTTTGTGAAGCAAGAGATAATAAATCCAATGGCTTTTTTTGCACCTCAGAGGGTTAGAAAAGAACCAGCTACAATAAATAAAGAAAATAAGAACCATGCTTCATACCTCAATTTTTAGCTGTGAATAAAGAAAATCTGTCATAAAACTTTTTTCCCCCTCTAGTAGAGGAGAAAATTGACAACATACACAACAAAATTAAGAGCCTTTAATTAAATTTATTAAAAATGTGAGTGCTTCTAAGAAATTAAGCCTTTCAAACTCAACAATTCTTTCCATGAATCAAAATTAGTAATAATCAAAGATAACATAAACTCCTTAAATCCATATTCAGTTTAAACTGATTTTTACATGACCAAAAATGTTTGGTTCAGACAAGTTTATACCTGAGAAGGAAGACTAAATTATATTGGTATATAGCCCTGATGTGGAGAACACTAAGTACTAGGAATAGGTGTTAAGGAATTGGGAAAAGAAGATCTCAGGAATATGTTCTAAATCTAGACTCAAAATTAACAACTGCTTATTCAGTTTTAGAGACTCCACATTTTAGCCTGGAAATTAAGGCTTCAGCTTTAGATCTAAAGCCAGAGAAATATAAAAGGTATATTTCCCTCCTTGTTCTTTAAGGCCTGTAACATTCTGTGACACTAAACATGTCAACGCTAGGGTCAGGATGGGAATTGAGGCCTGGGGGGTCATCTTTTTCTGATCCCTTGAGGAATTATGGCTCTATCTCATCTAAAGCCTTGCCATTCCTAAAGGGAAGATAAACAGACCCTCAGAACTTACATGGAAATTCTCAGAGAGAAACACAGAAGCCCTGTGTCTCTTTCTGAAAAGCAGGACTTATGAAATAGAGAAGGCCATCCTCTTCCAGAGAGCCCACCACTTTGAAAGGGTACACAAAGGCAGAGGGAAAGGCACCAGGGAGAAAGGCACCCTAGTGAGAAACACATTTGATTGACATGCCTGGCAAGTGAGGTCATTTTAAGCTGGTAGGTTAATTCAATAAAATCAGTTTCAAGTTCTCTGCAGAAATAAAAATAGATTAGAGAAATGAAACAAAACGACAAGTCAAGCAACTCACCCAGCCAGGGTAGAAAATTAGGTTAAAAAATTTTTTTTTCTTTTATATGGTTTGCCTAGGTAATGCTAACAATAGACTTGCCAGATCCCTTAGTTTTAATTCACTGTGATACAAACAAAAGACCCTTAACATTAGATATCCCTACTGGGAGAAAGACAATAATGTAGAAGCTTAGAACCTCTGATTTCAGC
This sequence comes from Bos indicus x Bos taurus, assembly GCF_003369695.1. Classification (NCBI taxonomy): domain Eukaryota; kingdom Metazoa; phylum Chordata; class Mammalia; order Artiodactyla; family Bovidae; genus Bos; species Bos indicus x Bos taurus. Next base: position 84,193,403 of record NC_040077.1, on the reverse strand, counting down.
CTCTGATTTGCGGTGACAAATCCTTTCAAAATAGGAATGAGACCTAGCCTAGGAGAAAGGGGAAGACCCACTCAGAAGAATAAACAAAAGCAAGAAGCTCAGTGCTAGAGCAAGGATATCAGGCCAATAACAGATTTGACCATGTGACAATGATGGAAAAGCTTCTCCCTCAAACCTACTCTATGGTCCTCACCAACCCCGGAATTCCACATTTAGAACTTCGTTCCTGGGCCTTGAAACCAAAGAGACTTTGAGGGAAGTTTACTACCATTTTATTACTTATCTAGTGAGAACATACTTTTTAAGGTCTTTACTGAAGAGAAAGTTTTTAAGAAGGGAGGAAATTTGATTATCCAGATTCTTATGGGTAGTGTGGTATAAAAAGCACAGGAGGAAAAACAGACATACTGCCAACTTCTCAATCTTGCTTCTAGCTACCTTGCTCACTCACAGAATACTAAAAAGAAGAAAAACAGAAGGCTTGGTAAGCAGCCCCTTGTACCAACCAAGGAGACCTAGAGACCAACAGATAGTCATCTTGAAATTCCAGGAGCACAGTGGAAATCAACTTTCCAAACCTTAACTCTTATTCCAAAGGAATATGTATTTATCATGTAACATAAATAGCCACATTAATATTACAGTAAATCTGTAATATTTTTTAAAAAAGCAATTTTTTTTATTATAGACTTTTTATCCACATGAATGTTAAAGAAACTACAACAGTTAAATACCATTTTTGATAACATGATTATATTCTTAATTACACTCAATATTAGACTGTAAAATATTTCCAGAGGAATACAATCTTCATTCATACAGCAGGCAAAGTACCAGAGAGGAAGGGGCCACACACAAGTCTGTCCAGTTTGCTAGGAAAAGCAGGTTCGTACGGCCGATACCATCCTAGCTGCTGAAACATGATCCCCGCTCCTAGGACAGGTCTTGTGTTGTCTTTTCTCCAAGAATCACTTCTTCAGATGTAAAAGGCAGTCTTGTAGAGCTGCTCTCTCCAGTTGTGCAGCCCTGAGATCCCCGAGGACTGTCCATGGGTTTCCCACCCCAGTTGGCTAACAGCACTCCCAAGCTCAAACTACCCACAATTGCACTCATCTCACATGCTAGTAAAGTAATGCTCAAAATTCTCCAAGCCAGGCTTTAGCAATATGTGAATCGTGAACTTCCTGATGTCCAAGCTGGTTTTAGAAAAGGCAGAGGAACCAGAGATCAAATTGCCAACATCTGCTGGATCATGGAAAAAGCAAGAGAGTTCCAGAAAAACATCTATTCCTGCTTTACTGACTATGTCAAAGCCTTTGACTATGTGGATCACAATAAACTGTGGAAAATTCTGAAAGAGATGGGAATACCAGACCACCTGACCTGCCTCTTGAGAAATCTGTATGCAGGTCAGGAAGCAACAGTTCGAACTGGACATGGAACAACAGACTGGTTCCAAATAGGGAAAGGAGTACGTCAAAGCTGTATATTGTCACCCTGCTTATTTAACTTCTATGCAGAGTACATCATGAGAAACGCTGGACTGGAAGAAGCACAAGCTGGAATCAAGATTGCCGGGAGAAATATCAATCACCTCAGATATGCAGATGACACCACTCTTATGGCAGAAAGTGAAGAGGAACTAAAGAGCCTCTTGATGAAAGTGAAAGAGGAGAGTGAAAAAGTTGGCTTAAAGCTCAACATTCAGAAAACGAAGATCATGGCATCTGGTCCCATCACTTCATGGAAAATAGATGGGGAAACAGTGGAAATAGTGTCAGACTTTATTTTGGGGGGCTGCAAAATCACTGCAGATGGTGACTGCAGCCATGAAGTTAAAAGATGCTTACTCCTTGGAAGGAAAGTTATGATAGCATATTGAAAAGCAGAGACATTACTTTGCCAACAAAGGTCCATCTAGTCAAGGCTATGGTTTTTCCTGTGGTCATGTATGGATGTGAAAGTTGGACTGTGAAGAAGGCTGAGCGCCGAAGAATTGATGCTTTTGCACTGTGGTGTTGGAGAAGACTCTTGAGAGTCCCTTGGACTGCAAGGAGATCCAACCAGTCCATTCTGAAGGAGATCAGCCCTGGGATTTCTTTGAAAGGAATGATGCTAAAGCTGAAACTCCAGTACTTTGGCCACCTCATGCGAAGAGTTGACTCATTGGAAAAGACTCTGATGCTGGGAGGGATTGGGGGCAGGAGGAGAAGGGGAAGACAGAGGATGAGATGGCTGGATGGCATCACTGACTCAGTGGACGTGAGTCTGAGTGAACTCCAGGAGTTGGTGATGGACAGGGAGGCCTGGCGTGCTGCGATTCATGGGGTCGCAGAGTCGCACACGACTGAGCAACTGAACTGAACTGAATGGTTCAATTTGATTGACATGCCTGGCAAGTGAGATCATTTTAAGCTGGTTAGCTAATTCAATAAAATCAGTTTCAAGTTCTTCAAGGACTTCCCTGGTGGATCAGACGGTAAAGCGTCTGTCTACAATGTGGGAGACCTGGGTTCGATACCTGGGTTGGGAAGATCCCCTGGAGAAGGAAATGGCAATCCACTCCAGTACTATTGCCTGGAAAATCCCATGGACAGAGGAGCCTGGTAGGCTAGAGTCCATGGGGTCGCAAAGAGTCGGATACAACTGAGCGACTTCACTTCACTTCACAGTTCAATTTAACACAAATTATCAACATGGAAATGAATTAACAGTAAGTTACCAAGGGTCCATCTAGTCAAGGCTATGGTTTTTCCAGTGGTCATGTATGGATGTGAGAGTTGGAATGTGAAGAAAACTGAGCACCAAAGAATTGATGCTTTTGAACTGTGATGTTGGAGAAGACTCTTGAGAGTCCCTTGGACTGCAAGGAGACCCAACCAGTCCATCGTAAAGGAGATCAGTCCTGGGTGTTCTTTGGAAGGAATGATACTAAAGCTGAAACTCCAGTACTTTGGCCACCTCATGCGAAGAGTTGATTCATTGGAAAAGACTCTGATGCTGGGAGGGATTGGGGGCAGGAGGAGAAGGGGATGACAGAGGATGAGACGGCTGGATGGCATCACCAACTCGATGGACGCGAGTTTGAGTGAACTCCGGGAGATGGTGATGAACAGGGAGGCCTGGCGTGCTGCAATTCATGGGGTCGCAAAGAGTTGGACACGACTGAGCGACTGAACTGAACTGAACTGACCATGTAAATATGTTTAAAAGCAAGTTCATTTATGTAACCAGTTAAATTAATAAAGTCATTTTTAAATTCATTTTAAAATGTCATCATATGCGAGCAAATTTCAAATCTTGCCTAGGGCTTCCAAATAATTAATAATGGGACTCATTCCACTAATGACATTTATAAAAATAATCAAATACACCTTTTAAAGCCAAGATACACTTGGTTTATCTTAACAAATATTGCTTACCTTTATTTATTAAGAATCTGACAGCAAGAAAGCAGCAAAATTCTAAATATTCAGGAAGTCAGTAAATGAATTGTCAAAACAAACTTGTAGCGATTTATGAAAATTTTTGCACTGTTTCTAAGTAAAGCTCAAATCATATTTTACTTTTATTAGAATAAGCCACTTTTGCATTCTTCATAGAATCCCATAAATCACCTCTTCTTACCAGCATACATCTTTACAAGTTTTTGAAACTTCCTAATACTTTGTGAGGAATGATTCTGGCATACTCAGTAGTTAGCAACCTACTATGCTTCACCTTTTCCTTGTAAATCTCACTTATAGCCTCTAATGATTTCATCACATTCAAGTTTCATTCCAGTTACAATGATGGTTGCTTTCTCTAAACAGTTGGATTTCAGTTTTTTTTCCCACCCTAAACACGTGAAGATATATGGCTTAAAATGTGCCAGGTGCCATTTCTGTACTGTGAATATGGTAACTAATTTTATTCCTATGACAGCCCTGCAAGGTAGATATTATTATGCCCATTTCATGGATAAAGAAAACTGAGGTAGTTAGCAAGGGGTTGGAGCCACAAGCCCAATCCAGATAGTCTGGCTCTGGAGGTTATCCTTACATTACTTTATTCTTATCTAGATACTATGTGCAGGTCCCAATTTTTCTGAGAATATCTCCATACTTTCTCTGCAAAATTTGGTAATTAAAAAAAAAAAATAGTAGAACCATAAAGTGGTAGTTTTCCAGGCTGTAAATGTAACAGGTCAATGAAAATTGTAAATGGAATAGAGAATAAAAACATTTAAAGATACTTATAATGTGGACATTTGATTTATCTTTGAGCTTGACTAGCTTGAATCAATTCCCAGGGAGATTATTCCAGTCTCTTAAATTAAAATGTTAATTAGCCAATTTGGTTATACATTTAGATGAAAGCTTTCCCGTCTTTATGGTGACTTGATGTAATTGTTCAAGTATTTATTTATGCTAGTTAAGTCATTAAAAATTAGGCAGAATCAGGTGTATGTTAATAACTTTGATCACAGTCATATATATATGAGTTATTAATGTGGTAATCAATGAAGAACTGGTCAAGTGCAGGCAAATATATCCCAGCAGATTTAAACTAAAATTCAGTTAGGGGATTAAAAGTTCATTTCAGTCCTTGAATTTAGATGAATCTACCTCCTCTGCAAGTCTACCTTGGGGAAAAAAGGCAAATTTTAAGGGATGAAACTATTTACAGGTAAAAGTTTGTGCTCCTTTGATGTGCAGGCCACTACATAGCTGGAAAATTAGGGCAAAGAAAATATGATTCTTTACCTAAAGTTGCTTACAGCCCAGTCAGGGAGGTAATTGAAAAGACAATTACAGTACAGAGTGATAAGGGCTGTGTTCGCGATAATATGGGTTGCTATGGCTGCAAAAATGCTAAATGGCACTCCTAGCTTTATACAAATTCCAAACAAAATCCCCTTCACTCACACTCTGCCTCATTGGAGGCACAAGTAAACTGAGGATTCTGCATGAAGAATACCAAAATCACGTGTCTCCTGTTCTACCTTATGTGTGGGGTGTTTCCAGAGAGACCAGGAATGTGTGCTCTGAGGAAAGCCTTTTAAGTTCTCAGGGTGGAGAGAGTCCACAACAAACATTATACATTATCTTTTCAGAGAATCACGTGTGTGCATTAGTCTTTACTTAAACTTTCTAGAATTTACATCAAACAGTAACTACTTTTGATTATGACTTTAGCATGAGCCTCTCTTCCTGTATGTTTCCCAGTTCCTTACATTTTTTAAAATACCTGATTCGTGAGCAATGTTAGAAATGTAAGTAGAATGTATCTGACCATTCCAGATGATACTGATTGCAAAATAACCAAGCTTTGTAGCAGAGATATTTGGGATTTTTCCTCTACACATTTTTATTAAGGTGTTTTATTATTTATTATTCCTATATTTATTATTATAGGGAGCACATTTGGGAAATATTTGCACCTTTGCTATCATCAAAAAGACATGTTATAAATCACCTGTATTGTATTCTATGGCCTAATTTTCCTTTTTATAATTGTATAGGCATAAGGGAGTAGGAAATAGAAATTAGGTATCAACAGAATCATAAAAATTTCCAACTTGCTTTGCTCTATGAAACCCCTGGAGAACTAGCCAGTCAATTCAAAGACTAGATGATACCCTACATCCTAGACATTGGCTCCTCCAAATTAGGTACTAGATCCAACATGTAACTGTGTCCACTGTAACTTTTAATAAAGGTTGAAAGAAGTTAGAAAGCCTAAGTTTGGAAATCCATATGTGTAATATTAAATTGGTTCAGAGAGCTTGATTGCCTGTGTCAGGCCAGATGGTATTTGTGCTTGTGAAATGAGACCCAAATTGGAAAACTATACCATCACTTGGGCTTCCCTGGTGGCTTAGCAGTAAACGATCCCCCTGCAATGCAGGAGCCGCATGAGACACGAGTTTGATGCCTGAGTGAGAAAGATCCCCTGGAGGATTGCATAGCAACCCACTCCAACTTTCTTGCCTGGAGAATCCCCATGGGCAGAGGAGCATGGCAGGCTATAGTCCATAAGGTTGCAAAGAGTCAGACACAACTAAAGTGATTTAGCATGCATGTACCCAACCATCACTTAGAAAATAATCTCTTTGCAATTATGTTCCTAATTTAGTATCTGTCAAAGACTGTCTTTGAAGCATTTCAAATCTTCTTATCTAGAAGCTATGCTGAGCCAAAATACTAAATAATGCAATACTAAATGATAATAATTATTAATCATAATTATAACAAGCAGTTACAGTATAGTGTTTACTATGTGCTGACACTAATATTCCAAAGTTACATTATTGATGGTCAACAAACAAATAATAAATATGGGAAAAAGTATTCTTAAACCCATTCCCATGTTTTGCATGGGTTAAAAAAAAAAAAGACTGTTCAAAAAAAGACCGGTTTGATCAAAAGTTGCTTTGGTCAGTAATTTGAATCCTAGTTAGATTTTAATATTCTTTTTCTAGGTATAGGTAGGAGATTTAGGTAGACTAATAATTATTAACTCATTTGAGACATTAACTGGGAATCATGTGTGTTTTGGGCTTCTCTGGTGGCTCAGCAGTAAAGAACCTGCCGGCCAAGGCAGGAGATATAGGTTCGATCCCTGGGTCCAGAAGATCCCCTGGAGAAGGAAATGACAACACATTCCAGTGTTCTTGCCTGGGAAATCCCATGGACAGAGGAGCCTGGTGGGCTACAGTCCATGTGCGAAAGAGTCAGACACAACTTAGCAACTAGACAACAACAACATGTGTTTTCTAGTCTTTATACTGCCAGCAGGACCGCTTTCTAGGGCCCAGTGAAGAATGAAAATGTGGGACCCCTTGATCCAAACTATTAAGAATTTCAAGATGGCAACAACAGAGCAATATACCAAGCACAGACCCTTCTTAGCATGGTGTCCCATGTGATTGTACAGGTTGCATGGCCATGATGAAGCCAACTCTGACTGGCCATTAATACTTTAGTGGATTTTTTTTTTTTTTTAATTCTTCCCAAAGACAAAAAAAAAAATCCTGAGAATAAATTTATTTATAAAAAGGTAGTCAATAAATTAATCAAAATCTTTATAGATTTTATAAATTCTTTACATGATATGGCAAGTTACTGAGGAGATAACCCCTTAGAAGGTATGGATCATGTGACATTTTAGACTGTTGAAGTTATAACCAAAGTATTCAACATATAGCATTTCAACATGGGAGCCTGTTTTGTTCCTAATTTGAAGAATTCAGTTGTAAAATGAAGTATGAGACAACTAGGAAATTTTTAATACTGATGGAACGTTTGATAATAAGGAAATATTATTAATTTTTAAATGTATGGTAATAAAATTGGGCCTAAAAAAAGAATTCTTCTCTTTTAGAGGAATAGAAGAGAATTAATAGATGAAATAAGATTGTCTGAGTTTTGCTTTAAAATAATCCAGTGAGAGTACAGATGATGCAAGGTTATTTCTGTATAAATTGTTGAAGGGGTTGATGGTTATATGGGTACTCAATCTATTTTCTCTAGTTTTGTGTTTTAAAAATTCCATAATAACAGTAAAATATGAAGCACTGTAATAAATGCAAATTAACCAAATATACCTAGTGTCTATAATGTTCCAGTAATTGGACCAAATAGGCACATTGATAATTTTATAAATGTAGAGCTCTTTAAGTACAAGTTTTCAGAATTAGTCTGTATTTTTTCCCTATTTTAAATAAGAAGTTCAAAAACTAACAATAGCCTTAGAGCTGGAGCAATTCTGAGATAACCAAAATGGATCAGTAAAGACATCAGCCAATATGATGCAGTCATGCCTGTGCCTAACACTTGTTTTTTTAATCAAATAGACTGGTCATTTGTGGGGCAAACTGGGCATGTCTTGAAAGTGATGCAGATGTGACTTTCAAATTATTTGGCTCCATTCTAAAATAGACCCACCCTCTTCGAAGGAAACAAACAAAAAATAACTAATTTGCATCTAACTTAAACTTTCAGCTGTATTTAGAACAAAACTCTAGTACTCCTATTTATATTTCATTTGAATTTTTATGCTTTCTAGCATTCCATACTGGAAGCAAAGGGCATCGTTTAAGTATTTACTACATTTGTGCACTATTTAAACTGTTAAATTTAAATAACAATTTAACAGCATTGTTAATGGAAAAGTTTGGTGATTATAATCAGTCACTTCTAGATTAAACTGGTAGTGGGAATTGTGTTAAGAGTTAGAGAGGACGTGTAGCAGCTAACCCCAAATTACTTTAACAATGAAGCTCTGGTGAGCTTGTCTTTATTGGCGCCAGGTGAATTGACTTGTGGACTAACCATGGTTAAGAATGACAGAATCTTACCAGTTTGGGGCTGATGAGGCAAGTTCTGCCAGTGAAACACGATTGACATGTAGAGGACAGGTAAGAAGGAGACTGAGAAATTCAAGTTCAAGTTTCTGGTTTCTTCTTTCTTGTCTCCCTCATCCAACCCCAACCTACGATAAGTTGGCACTTCTTTCAAACCATTAATAATTATTCTGCAAAATGATTTATCCATTCCAACAATTTGTATAAAAGGTGATAGAATGACCAAATATCATTTTGCTGACTTTAATGTATAAGCAAAATAATATTATTTAATAACTATCTTCTATGAAAGATGAATGGAGATTTACGGTATCAAATCAATCCACACAACACAAATGAAACAAGGGCATGTATTTCAGAAGAAGGGCATGTATTTCTTATTATTTTGTGAGTAAACAGTGGATATTTATACATTCTGACTTCTCTTTCCTTCCTTTCATAGCCAAGATTCTTAAAATGTTGTGTTTTTTGTTTTTTTTCCAAACTCATTCAGCCCACTTTCTCAACTCACCTACTGAAATTGAGCTTTCACCACTAGCAGGTTACCCAAATGCCACCTTAGTTGCTCACTCTAGTGCTCACTTTTAACTGTATTGTTTCATTTCTCTGCTCCTTTTCAGGCAGTTTAAAACCCTTCCTCCTACAAATACTCAGGAAATTTGATGGATCTGATGATAGGTGAGGAAGACTTGCTCAGGACACAGAGCATGAAAAGTAACCAGAGAGGTGGTACCTTTCTACCAGACTGACTGCCCAACAAGTCAGAAACCTGTCTAGTTGTCCCACCATCAGCTTTGTTCCCCTTCAGGTAAGAATCCTCCCCGTTCATGTTAACAGAAGACAGCACACTTCTGATAGTTTATCAACTTGCTAGAGACTCCTTTCCTATCTTCTTCATGGTCTTCTTTTCTCTAAAGTCCCACACATGTAAGCAATTTCTTCTGGGTCCTCTTAATTATCATTCTACACCAGTGTTTGTGAAGGAGAGTCCTAAGGATGACTTGTATCAGCATCGGAGACTACAAGGATTCTTATGAAAAGTGCAATTTACCACCCTTACCCTAGTGAACCAGCATCTTGGGAACGAAACTCAAAATCTGTATTTTAAATCACCTCTCAGGTAATTCTTACTAAGAAATCAGGGCTGAGAATTACTGTTTTACCCACTCAACCTAGATTATTTTATCCAATCCCATGGCTTCAGTTACTATCTATATGTTGATGACATCTGTCTCCTTGTTTTCAGATATAAAGATTCTACTTGATATCTCAGGCAACTCTAATTTAAGATGTCCTAAATTGAACACACTGTCTCCCAATCCTGCCATTCTTCCCTTGTTTCCCCCATAGTTTTCTACTTCACTCCCAGAAGGGGGGAAAAAAAGTAGTAGTGAAATAGTCATTCTTGCCTCCTCTCTCAATTCATTCTCTCCTTATAACATTTTTTCTTGGCCTCATCACAAGGCATGTGGGATCTTAGTCACCCAACCAGGGATAGAACCCACGCTGCCTGTATTGAAAGGTGGGGTCTTAACCACTGGACCACCAGAGAAATCCTCCTTATGACTCTTGACTCCTACTTTTCAGTACATCCAAGTCACTCCCCTACAGCTAGACTAGTAGCCTAAAACTAGTTGGCATCTTTTCAAGCCCACCTCTGATCCATCCTCCACAGTGAAAATGGGAATCATCACTAACTCAATCAGACCACTCCCAGGCAAAAACTTTTCAAAGCCTCACACCACCCTTTCACATTATCTCTGAAGATTTGTCTATTACTTCACCCTAAAACTATACTGTCCAACATAGTAGCCCCTAGCCACATGTGACTGTGAGCACTTGAAATGTGGTTAGTCCAATTTGAAATGTGCTTTAAGTGTAATTCATCTATTAGATTTCTCAAACATTGTACCAAAAAAAAGTAAAAATGTGTCATTGATAATTTTCCATATTGGTTACATTGCTGAGATGATACAATTTTTTAAAACATTGGGCTAAATAAAATATTGTTAAAATTTTTTACCTGATTCCTTTTATTTTCTTAATGTGACTTCTAAAAATGTTTAAATCACATAGGTACTTCACATTATACTTCTAGAACTCTATAATCCAGCCAAACTGAAAGACTTGTTACTCCCTTAAAAGTTACACTTTTCCTTGCTTAAAGTGTCCCCTCTCCTCTGTACCCCTTTCCCTTCTTTCATCTGATTACCTCCCACTTGTCCTTCAGCAATGACACACACTGGAAATTTCCTGCCCCTTTTCCTTCCCAAATCAGTTCTGGGTTAGCTGTACTTCCTACACGCTTGCACGAACAGCATATAGCTTGCAATGTACCGCACTTGTGGTTTACTTGTCTACCCCAATCTTTGTCTCCTATGCACTCCAATTGCTTGTTAGCAGGACTGTGGCTTGTTCAATGCGGTATCCTTAGTTTCTAGCACATTACTTGGTTCAAAGTAGATATGGAGTAAATACTAGTGGAATGGCTGTAGAAAATGACTTCCATGAAACATGGCTAATAGTATGTGGGGAAAGAGTAATAGGCTAATACTCTAACTTTATCCTTAATTTGTCTACACACCCTATCAAACAGCATCCCCAAGCCTCTCTTGACTCTAGTAAAAATTTTAAATGTCATCAGTTAATTCAAATGATCAGAGAACAAAATGAACACAACTTTTGTCTTCTAAATATTTTTAAACTGCTTTACTGCTAGATGTTCATTGTGAGAAAAATTACCTATTCATTGGAAAACATTTTTATACCATTTCTGAAGATCAAGTCTTTGGAGGAATTTAAGTAAGACCTAAAATCAAATGATTTTTCTCTGTAATCTCGCACTGCTGGCATTCACAGAGAAGTTTTGAATACATCAAAAATTCTGGCATACTCACATTATAATTAACATTTACCACATTACTCTCTGTTAAAAGGAAAAGTTAGCAGATAGCAAATATAAAAACTATATAGTCCATGGAATTCTCTAGGCCAGAATACTGGAGTGGGTAGCCTCTTCCTTCTCCAGGGGATCTTCCCAACCCAGAGATTGAAGCCAGGTCTCCTGCATTTCAGGTGGGTTCTTTACCAGCTGAGTCACAAGGGAGGGCTCTAAATATAAAAGTAGTAAGAACAGATCATAACTATTTTCTCAGTCTCATCAGATATAAAATTTAAGTGACTCTTCAGTGTTCATCCAATTAGATCACTCTGGGTTTTGTTTTGTTTTGTTTAAAACTTTGAGATTTTTCATGCCTGTGTTCACCATGCGGATGAAACGGCTAACTCAAGTCACCACTGAACTGGAATATATAAAAGAGACACAGGAGTCACTGAAAGAGATCCTAATGGCCAAGGCTGGAACAATTTGAACAACAAAATAAATACAGTTTTGGATTACATGTAAAAATATGAAATAAGTATCCAGGAATCCATATGGATATAAATAGATAATTAGATATATTTTAAAATGAGGGAGAATAAACAAATATCTCAATATCTCAATAAACAAATATTGTAAAATAATTGCAAATTATTTATATGATCCTCTGTTTTCAAGAAGGGGGTCTCCTCATCTTAGTTGTGGGTTATTCATAATGACTTCCTTTTAAAGAGGACAGTATGAAGAGAAGCTGGGAGAGTAACTTCGTAGCGGGGAAATCTAACAAACACTAACACAGCCAGCTGATCAAAAACACCAACACTGATAAATCATGCGAATAGTATGTACCTTTGAAAGAAAGTGATTAAAATGGCACTTTCCCAGGACTTTGCAAATAGTCCAGTGGTTAAGACTTCAAGGCAGGGGGTGTGGGTTCAATTTCTGGGCTAGGGAACTAAGATCTCACATGCCACACAGGGCAACCAATAAATAAATAAATAAAATAGCACATTCCCTCTGTGATCTTCCTTCCTAAAAACTCCATAACCCCAGCCAAAATCATGGGAGAAACATAGGACCATTCTACAAAATACCTGGCCAATATTCCTGAAAACTGTTATTATCATCAAAAACATGGAAAATTTGAGAAACTGTCAAAACCAAGAGGAACCTAAGAATATATGATGACTATAATGTGATAACCTGGATGGGATTCTGAAACAACAACCGTGACAAAAAAAAAGACATTGGGTAAAAACTAAGGAAATCTGAATAAACTATGGACTTTAGTTATTAACAGTGTATCACTTCTGGTTCATCAGTTGCAGCAAATAGATCATCATAACCAAAGTAAGATGTTAATAGGAAAAGCTAGATGTTGGCTATGTAAGAACTCCCTGTGGTATCTACTACATTTCTATGTACCTAAAAGTATTAAAAACAGATGTTTTAAAAGTCATCATCTATTTGTTACTTGCAAAATATTGCCTTTTCATAATCATCCTGTACTGTAGGATAATTACCTAGTGTAAACTCTCTCTTCTTTAGCCTCTTCACTAATACTTCTCTTTATTCTCTTCCTGAATAGCACTCTTTTCCAGTCTTTAATAGTGGATTATTCTTCCCATTTCCTGACATTTCCTACATTTCTACCTTTGACTGCCTCGTCTTATCACTTTATCTCTCACGGGGAAAGAAATCTTACCAGTTACAACAACTTCAACTATGACTTTCATGATGAACATTCCAAGATCTGTATTCCAAGCCTAATCTCTCTTTTACAAGTCAGACCAGGACGTCCCTGGTAGCACAGTGGATAAGAATCTACCTGTCAACGCAGGGGACACATGTTTGGTCCCTGGTCTGGGAAGATCCCACATACCACGGAGCAACTAAGCTTGTGTGCCACAACTACTGAAGCCCATGCACCTAGAGCCTGTGCTCTGAAACAAGAGCAGCCAATCAGTGAGAAACCCATGCACCACACCTAGACAGCAGCCCCAGCTGTCTGCAACTGGAGAAAGCCAGCACGCAGCAATGAAAGACCCAGAGCAACCAAAAATAAAATAAAAATAAATAAATAAACTGTTAAAAAGCCAAACCATAGTTCACCTACCTAACAGACATATCTACCTACTGACTTTCAGGGATATCAATATAAGTATGTTCAAAGAAGAAGCCCTTGTTTTAAACCTTAATTCTGTGACTCTTATTTTGTTCTCAATCACAATTAAGAGAATTATAATTGTCCAGTCATGTAATATGGAGAAGGAAATGGCAACATTTCAGTATTTTTGCCTGGAAAATACCAGGGACAGAGGAGCCTGGCAGGTAACAGTCTGACATGACTGAGCAACTAAACAATAAACAGGTCATTTCCTCTCCAATTTCATATGAATATTGTTTAGTTCTGTTTCTACTGCATTGATCTTCCCAGATAATAAGCCCCCTTGTGATTCAGACAGTAAAAAGTCTGCCTGTAATGCAGGAGACCCAGGTTCAATCCCTTGGAGAAGGAAATGGCAACCCACTCCAGTAATCTTGCCTGGAAAATCCCATAGATGGCGGAGCCTAGTAGGTACAGTCCATGAAGTCACAGAGTCAGACACGACTGAGCGACTTCACTTTCACTTTCTATTTCTACTGCATTGATCTTCCCAGTTAATTACCAATTTAACAATCAAAATAGCCTTGGCTGACTTGCAGAACCTAGAGGTGAGTCCATGGACAGCTGAGATTGCCAGTCCTGTGATGAGACAGTGATATGAGATGTTATTTTTTTATGTTCCCTGGGAAAGAAAGAAACATCCCCAGCTTGGAACCAAAGAACACCACTGCTTTTGAGAGCCAGACCAGAGACTCAGGCTGATTCCCAATGGATGTGAAAGACAACTAACCATCTCTATTTTCTGTGTGTGGCTTTTCAAGAAAGAGTTCCCCTAGAATCTGGCAGTCCAGAAGCACTGCAGTATGGGGTCTCTGTCCCTGAGACCTGAGAACCTTTTGCCAACATTTCCCAAAGACAAGTCATAGTTTGTGGATGGCACTGGAAAAATTCTCCTTCAGCTTCAAGTGTAGCCAGATCACTGATTTCTAATGAAGCCATTAACCATCCTGTCAATAGAATCCAGATTTTATTGAGACAACATAAAATCATCTACCAGGGCCCAAATGGTAAAACCCTGGACTAAACCAGGTGGTTTTCAAATGTTGGGGTTTCAGTAACTTTTTATACTCTTAAAAGTACTGAAGATTACAACGTACATTTGTTCACATGAGTCACATCTATCAGTATCTACCAGTTTAGAAACTAAAAGTCAAAAACCTTAAAGATATTAATTATAAAATAAAAATAATAAACCTGTTATATATTAATATAACTGACATTTTGGGGAAAATATATTTTCCAAGATAAAAAATTAAGAAATCTGGCTTATAGGAAAAGTAGATTCTCATATCTGCTTCTGCATTCACTCTGTTGTTTGGTTGGAGTGCATTAAGAAAATCCAGCTTCATACAAATAAATAGTTGAAAAAAAGTATTTTAATAGCCTCTTCAGATACTTTTGGATATTCTTTGATACTACACCCAAACTCAAAAAATGTTTGTTCCTCAAAAGTTAGTTACAACACAGAATCTGAAACAGATCAATAAAATTTTATGCTCAGTTACCCTTAAATCTTTTAGTCTGTTTTGGTCTTTGAATCACCCATGAGTAATTTTATAACATGCGGTGATCATTGGGAAAATACTGATTTACTGAGTTATGAAGATCTTTCAAATGCTGACATATTTCATCACACCATATCAAAAAATCATTTCTGTTAATACTACTATAAATATCATTAGAAAATATATTTGAGTACTGGGAAGCTGTCAAGTCCACAGTGGTGGATATGAGTTATCCAGCATCGTAATTTTCACCTGAAACCTTGAATTTTATCATTTGCAACAAATATTGTCAGTTGTTTTCCTTGAAGTGACAGGCTCCCTTTGTTCATTTTCAAGAAAAATGTCAGCAAAACACCCATGTCTGAATAACCATACTTTGTTTGTCAGTCTTTTAGGTTGGTTTTTTTGTTTGGTTTTTTTTTTAAGCGTTCCATGAAAAAAGCAGCCATTTAAGCTCACAACTTAAATCATACAATATGAGACTGAAATAACAAAAGCACTTCAGTATGGACCAGAAAACAACAAACTTTATGTGAGAGCCTGGCAGTAAAGAATACAATGACTACTAATACATGTTGATATCACAGGCTTTGATTTGTGCTAAGCAACCAGGAGTATTACCCACCATTGCTGTTTTTCACTATCAGTGGAGTGAAAAAGGCAGGAAACACCTTAGCATTTATTAGGGAAACCAATTTTAACCTTGTGAACTTCCTGAAAGAATCACTGGGCTCTCGGGTTTCATAAAACACTGCTGACTTAAGTCAATGTGATATTCCATTTCATTTACCAGTATGTTCTGGAATAGGTATGTGACATAATTCTGGTCAATAAGCCAAAAGGGCCTCTGAGATAGGTTTTTCCTTCCAGTAAGACATGTGGAAGTAGAGATTTCCTCTTTCTGCCTTAGGACTTTTTATCTACATGGGAAGTCTAGCAATAATCTGCTTACAAAGACAAACAACACACTGAATTTGGAAAATGGAAAGATGGAAAACATCTGGGCAAAGTGATGTTATTATTAAATCACTGAATTATTAAACTTTGTTGAACCTTCTACTGTATTCAACTTTTGTCCTATCTCTAGAATTCTTATGTGAAGTCATAATTTCCCTTATTGTTTAAATGCCTTTTGACAGGTCTTATGTTCCTTAAAGATGAAAGCATCTTTATTCATTCATTCATACTTCCTGTCAACCCATCACTGTTCAAAAGACCCCAAAAGTTTGGTCATTACAGCTTGATACATTCCAAACTCCCTGAATTGAGCAGCAAAACAAAATTATTACAAGCCATTTAACAATAGCTGAAAGAGGCATACCAAGTTGAACAATTTAAATAGCTCACTTATATGGAGGCAGATCAAATACAAGACAATGAATTTTAATAAAAACATGAGAACCATTGAAAGGATTAGAATATAACACCAAACTCTGAGGGACTTAAAAAACAATACTTCGGAATAACAGAGTAATCAGGATCAGAAAGCAACCAGGCATTCAAAGTCAAAACACTTGGAATCTATCCAAGTTTCAAGAAATCAAATGGCACCTGGAGATTATCATACTAAGTGAAGTAAGTCAGACAGCGAAAGGCAAATGTCATATGATATCACTTACATGTGGCATCTAAAAAAAAAGATACAAATGAACTTATTTTCAAAGCAGAAACAGTCTCACAGACTTAAAGAACAATTTATGGTTATGGGAGGGGGAAGGGTGGAGGGAGGAATAGATTAGGAGTGTGGGATTGACAAGTACACAGTGCTATATTTAAAACAGATGACCAATAAAGACCTACTGTATAATATAGGGAATGCTGCTCAATATTCTGTGATAACCTAAATGGGAAAAGAATTTGAAAAAGAATAGATACATGTATATGTATAACTGAATCACTTTGCTAACACAACATTGTTAATCAACTATGTTCTGGTATAAAATAAAAAGTAAAAGGAAAATTGCAGCACTATTTACAACAGCTAGAACATGGAAGCGACCTAGATGTCCACTGACAGATGAATGAATAAAGAAGCTGTGGTACATACATACAATGAAATATTACTTGGCCATAAAAAGGAATGCATTTGAGTTAGTTCAAGTTATGTGGATGAACCTACAGCCTATCATACAGACTGAAGTAAGTCAGAAAGAGAAATATAAATATCATATACTGATGCATATATATGGAATCTAGAAAGATGGCAGTGATGAATTTATTTGCAGGGCAGCAATGGAGAAACAGACATAGAGAACAGACCTATGGTCACGGAGGGGAAGAGAGAAGGGAGAGGGTAAGACGTATGGAGAGAGTAACATGGAAACTTACAATACCATATATAAAATAGATAGCCAATGGGAATTTACTGTATGGATCAGGGAACTCAAACAGGGGCCCTGTGACAATCTAGAAGGGTGGAATGGGGAGGGAAACAGTAGAGAGGTTTGGAGGGAGGGGATATGGATATATCTATGGCTGACTTTTGTTGATGTTTGACAGAAAACAACAAAATTCTGTAAAGAGATTATCCTTTCATTAAAAAATGAGTGAAGTGGCAAAAAAAAAAAAAAATCAAATTTCAAATTGTGTAGCAGATGAATAAGGAAGTATTCATTATTCTATGTTAACACAACAAACATATACCACCAAAATTGAAGATGTATTCATGAGTAAGAGATGTAACAATACATTTTTGAATTGTCAGGTTACAGTAAAGAGTTCTTTTCCAGATAAAACAGGCCCGTCTTTTGATACCTATATATGGGTTTGAAGATTTCTAATTCAAATTCTTTAACCTTTGAATCAAAGTGTGAGATTTAGAAAGGGAAATAAGTCCAAGAAATAAAAGAGAAACAAACTGTCTTCTAGACAGGAAAAATTATTATCACTTTCATTTATTTCTCCCATCTATTTCATCTCTGTGTGTCAGTGGAAAAGTAGAAATGGCCCACAGCTATTTGTGCCTTGCAAGATCAGAATTCCTGCCTCTGCACGGAAAATATAGTCTACCATATAAAGAATGGCTTTAGGGAAATAATTATCTCTCTCTGTAAAAGTCAACATTCAATTCCTCTAATGTAGTAATATAACAATTCTATAACTAAATGACAGAAATATATGTTTTAAACTCAACAATAAGCGCCATTGATTTACTTATGTATTTTACTTGAAACTAGCTCTGGAATGAGTAGAGTTACCACATCAAGATCTATTATTTTAGATGTTTCAAAATAGAGAAGTGTAATCTTTTAATCACCAAATGAAGTAACAGCCTTTGAATGATAAAGTAGCTTCAGTAACTCTGCTTTATAAGCATAATTAGTGGTCTTATATATAGTAGCATTCTGCATTTACTGAAGTTTTCCATCCTGTGTCATAAACATAATCTAGTTGTTTTGTCTTTTATACCTTATAAACATTGATCATCATATCCATAAAATTGCTTGTTACCTTAGAATGTAGTAAAATTAGGACTTCCCTTGTGGCCCAGTGGTTAAGACTGCTGGTTAAGAGCTTCCACAGAAGGGAACACAGGTTTGACCTCTGGTCTGCCTCTTGAGAAACCTGTATGCAGGTCAGGAAGCAAAAATTAGAACTGGACATGGAACAGACTGATTCCAAATAGGAAAAGGAGTACATCAAGGCTGTATATTGTTGCCCTGCTTATTTAACTTCTATGCAGAGTACATCATGAGAAACGTTGGGCTGGAGGAAGCACAAGCTAGAATCAAGATTATGGCATCCGGTCCCATCACTTCATGGCAGATAGATGGGGAAACAGTGGAAACAGTGACTGACTTTATTTTCCTGGGTTCCAAAATCACTGCAGATGGTGATTGCAGCCGTGAAATTAAAAGACGCTTACTCCTTGGAAAGAAAATTATGACAAACCTAGACAGCATATTAAAAAGCAGAGACATTACTATTCCAACAAAGGTCCATCTAGTCAAGGCTATGGTTTTTCCACTGGTCATGTATGGATGTGAAAGTTGGACTATAAAGAAAAGAAAGACTATAAAGAAAGCTGAGCACAGAAGAATTGATGTTTTTGAACTGTGGTGTTGGAGAAGACTCTTGAGAGTCCCTTGGACTGCAAGGAGATCCAACCAGTCCATCCTAAAGGAGATCAATCCTGGGTGTTCATTGGAAGGACTGATGTTAAAACTGAAACTGCAGTACTTTGGCCACCCGATGTGAAGAGCTGACTCATTGGAAAAGACCCTGATGCTGGGAAAGATTGAGGGCAGGAGGGGAAGGGGACGACAGAGGATGAGATGGTTGGATGGCATCATCGACTTGATGGACATGGGTTTGGGTGGACTCCAGGAGTTGGTGATGGACAGGGAGGCCTGGTGAGCTGCGGTTCATGGGGTCACAAAGAGTCAGACATGACTGACTGACTGAATTGAACTGAACTGGAAGTAAGATCCCATGTGCCATGCAGCAATGGCCAAAAGAAAAACAAAATGTAGTAAAATTCATCGTGTGACGATATCAGTATTCTCCCATATTCCTATTGCAAAGGACATAGATATTATATATTGGTAAATACTCATTTTTTTTCTTTTTCTAGCTGTACCACAGGGCATGGGGGATATTAGTTCCACTCCCAGGAGTTGAACTCAAGCCCCCTGTGATGAATCCTAACCACTGAACCACCAAGAAATTCCTATACTGGTAAACATTCTTAATCACTAACTGAGATTTTTTCAAAAGTTATTTTCAGAGGTGATTCCAAATCAAAAGCCTAGTAAGGATTAGTCTATTTCCATTCTTTGCAGCCAAAGATGGAGAAGCTCTATACAGTCAGCAAAAACAAGACTAGAAGCTGACTGTGGCTCAGACCATGAACTCCTTATTGCCAAATTCAGACTGAAATTGAAGAAAGTAGGGAAAACCACTAGACCATTCAGGTATGACCTAAATCAAATCCTTTATGATTATACAGTGGAAGTGAGAAATAGATTTAAGGGCATAGATCTGATAGATAGAGTGCCTGATGAACTATGGAATGAGGTTCATGACATTGTACAGGAGACAAGGATCAAGACCATTCCCATAGAAAAGAAATGCAAAAAAGCAAAATGGCTGTCTGAGGAGGCCTTACAAATACCTGTGAAAAGAAGAGAAGCGAAAAGCAAAGGAGAAAAGGAAAGAAACAAGCATCTAAATGCAGAGTTCCAAAGAATAGCAAGAAGAGATAAGAAAGCCTTCTTCAGCGATCAATGCAAAGAAATAGAGGAAAACAACAGAATGGGAAAGACTAGGGATCTCTTCAAGAAAATTAGAGATACCAAAGGAACATTTCATGCAAAGGTGGGCTCGATAAAGGACAGAAATAGTATAGACCTAACAGAAGCAGAAGATATTAAGAAGAGATGGAAAGAATACACAGAAAACTACAAAAAGATCTTCACGACCCAGATAATCACGATGGTGTGATCACTCACCTAGAGCCAGACATCCTGGAATGTGAAGTCAAGTGGGCCTTAGAAAGCATCGCTACGAACAAAGCTAGTGGAGGTGATGGAATTCCAGTTGAATTATTTCAAATCCTGAAAGATGATGCTGTGAAAGTGCTGCACTCAATATGCCAGCAAATTTGGAAGACTCAGCAGTGGCCACAGGACTGGAAAAGGTCAGTTTTCATTCCAATCCCAAAGAAAGGCAATGCCAAAGAATGCACAAACTACCGCACAATTGCACTCATCTCACACGCTAGTAAAGTAACGCTCAAAATTCTCCAAGCCAGGCTTCAGCAATACGTGAACCGTGAACTTTGTGATGTTCAAGCTGGTTTTAGAAAAGGCAGAGGAACCAGAGATCAAATTGCCAACATCCGCTGGATCATGGAAAAAGCAAGAGAGTTCCAGAAAAACATCTATTTCTGCTTTATTGACTATGCCAAAGCCTTTGACTGTGTGGATCACAAGAAACTGTGGAAAATTCTGAAAGAGATGGGAATACCAGACCACCTGACCTGCCTCTTGAGAAACCTGTATGCAGGTCAGGAAGCAACAGTTAGAACTGGACATGGAACAACACACTGGTTGCAAATAGGAAAAGGAGTTCGTCAAGGCTGTATATTGTCACCCTTTTTAACTTATATGCAGAGTACATCATGAGAAACACTGGACTGGAAGAAACACAAGCTGGAATCAAGATTGCCGGGAGAAATATCAATCACCTCAGATATGCAGATGACACCACTCTTATGGCAGAAAGTGAAGAGGAACTCAAAAGCCTGTTGATGAAAGTGAAAGTGGAGAGTGAAAAAGTTGGCTTAAAGCTCAACATTCAGAAAATGAAGATCATGGCATCTGGTCCCACCACTTCATGGGAAATAGATGGGGAAACAGTGGAAACAGTGTCTGACTTTATTTTTCTGGGCTCCAAAATCACTACGGATGGTGACTGCAGCCATGAAATTAAAAGACACTTACTCCTTGGAAGGAAAGTTGTGACCAACCTAGACAGCATATTTAAAAGCAGAGACATTACTTTGCCAACAAAGGTTCGTCTAGTCAAGGCTATGGTTTTTCCAGTGGTCATGTATGGATGTGAGAGTTGGACTGTGAAGAAGGCTGAACGCCAAAGAATTGATGCTTTTGCACTGTGGTGATGGAGAAGACTCTTGAGAGTCCCTTGGACTGCAAGGAGATCCAACCAGTGCATTCTGAAGGAGATCAGCCCTGGGCTTTCTTTGGAAGGAATGATGCTAAAGCTGAAACTCCAGTACTTTGGCCACCTCATGCGAAGAGTTGACTCATCAGAAAAGATCTGATGCTGGGAGGGATTGGGGGCAGGGGGAGAAGGGGACAACAGAAGATGAGATGGCTGGATGGCATCACTGACTCGATGGAAGTGAGTCTCAGTGAACTCCGGGAGTTGGTAATGGACAGGGAGGCCTGGCATGCTGCAATTCATGGCGTCGCCAAAAGTCAGACACAACTGAGCACTGATCTGATCTGAACATGTTTTTGAACCACTCTGAAGTTCTAACAGAAGACAATATATTAGTAACTTTTAAGTAAATTATGGTTAAATGTTGTTGATGTTCAGTCATTCAGTCATGTCTGACTCTTTGTGACCCCATGGACTGTGGCACACCAGGCTTCCCTATCCTTTACCATCTCCCAGAGTTTGCTCAAACTCATGTCCAATGAGTCAGTGATGCCATCCAACCATCTCATCCTCTGTCATCCCCTTCTCTTCCTGTCTTAAATCTTTCCCAGCATCAGGGTCTTTTCTAATGAGTCAGCTCTTTGCATCAGGTGGCCAAAGTATTGGAGCTTCAGTTTCAGCATCAGCCCTTCCAATGGATATTCAGGACTGATTTCCTTTAGGATGGACTGGTTTGATCTCCTTGCAAGCCAAGGGACTCTCAAGAGTCCTCTCCAGCTTCACAGTCCGAAAGCATCAATTCTTCAGTGCTCAGCCTTCTTTATGATTCAACTCTCACATCTATACATGACTACTGGAAAAACCATTGCTTTGACTATACAGACCTTTGTCAGGAAAGTAATATCTCCACTTTTTAATGGTTAAATGAATTATTAAAAGTTCATCTAACGACTTGCTCTCATTAAGACTCTACATTTCCATTGCAGGGGGAATGGGTTCAATCCCTGATTGTTGGTTGGGCAGCTAAGATCCTGCATGCTGCATGGAGCAGCCAAAAACAAAAATAAATTTTAAATATAAGTTTCTTTAAACTTTGAAGTAATGTTGTGTTTTGAGAAAACACCTTTAATTATTTTTAAAGCATATGCAGAGCTTGGGGCTAAGATGTGTTTGGTGTTTTAATTAGAGACTGAATGTTCTAATCAGGGATTCAATTTGCCATTTTAAAAATAGATGTCAAGTGAGATAACTTAATAATTTCAGCAGCAGTATGGAAATTTCTTTCTTCAAACTGCCCCTTTTAATCAGGTGCTACAGGGGAAATTATTGGTAGCCTTACTAGCATCTGAAAAAAATTGTAGATCATTTGTATAAGGGCAAAGCTTTTGTCATAAGATACTCTGGAAAATATTAAGTGAAAGAGTTTCCTCTACAAGTCTGACATGTTCATTCTGTGGCTCCACAGCTGTGGTTGTACCAGGCATAGGTGTTAAGTATAAACTCTCTGATTTATAAACTCCCTTGGATTACTGTCATCACAGTAATCCAAGGGAAACATATTGGTATAGAAATAATGTCAAGAATAGTATCAGATTTGAGATATATCTGGGAGGTAGAATTGATAAGACTTGATCAATTGATGAGACCAGATAAGAATGTGTGTAGGGTAGGGAAGGTGATCAAGGATAATTTTTGGGTTTCTGGTATGAATAACTGTATAGGAATCTTCTACCACGAGTGAGAAGACTGGAGGAGGGACAGGTGTAGAGGCTGGGGAAGAGGATGAAGACTTAATAGTTGGAGATATTTTAAGTTTGAGATATGTAAAGGACATCTCAGTAGAGATTTCAAGTGGGTAATGTGATTTCCAGTTCAAGCTCCAAGGATAAGTGTAAGTGAAAGTTGCTTGGTCATGTCCAACCCTTTGCGACCCCATGGACTGTCCATGGAATTATCTAGGCCAGAATACTGGAGTGGGTAGCCTTTGCCTTCTCCAGGGGATCTTCCCAACCCAGGGATTGAACTCAGGTCTTCCACATTGCAGGTGGATTCCCTACCAGCTGAACCACAAGGGAAGTGTGAGGCAGGTAATTAATTTCGAAGTTGTCAGTGTTTAGATGAAACCACAGGACTAGATAAGATTGCTCAAGAATAACTGGGTAGAATGTAAAGAAGGCCCAGGACCTCTGCCTGGACAAC
This sequence comes from Bos indicus x Bos taurus, assembly GCF_003369695.1. Taxonomy (NCBI): domain Eukaryota; kingdom Metazoa; phylum Chordata; class Mammalia; order Artiodactyla; family Bovidae; genus Bos; species Bos indicus x Bos taurus. The sequence goes on along the minus strand of NC_040077.1, from coordinate 84,169,680 downwards.
TTGAGAAATTGTCCTACTCTATTTTTATCTAACTCCTTTCATATTTAGGTCTCTGCCTAATTTTTACTTTTTTAAAAAGACTTCTCTGGACTACTTAATCTACATTAGGCAACGCTCTGCCCAATATGTTTTCATCAAAGTTCTTACCACAGTTTGCAATGAATTATTTGTGATTATTTATTTTGTATTTGTCTCTACACTAGAATGTATGTTTCATGAATGTATGCTTCAGGGCAGAGGCCATTTGTTTTAATTTGTATTCCCAATACCTGGCACATATAAATACTAAGCATTGAGTAATGAAAGAAAGGGGATGTGAATAATGAGTGAATGTAAGATGAGTCTGTTGAGGTGATAAAAATTTAGCAATTGTTAAAATATAAACCATATATAAAACAACTTGAGGTATTATCATTTATCTTGAACTTTTCTAAGGAAAAAATAAATAGCAAAGAATTTAAGCAATTTACTTTATAATTTCATTCTTTACTGAGGGTTTCTATTGAGGGTCTTATATGTAAATGTTTATGGAGAACTCTGTATGCTCAGAGTACAAACAATTCATCAACTGTACAAGTGTTCTATCATAAACTCCCAGAGTTTGGATCCTGTGTTATTCATCCTAATCTCTTCTCCTTCAAGGTTCTCTTGTGTATGATGAATGGCCAGATGTGTTTATTGTTCTAATGTATGCTTTAATTGGAGAAGGCAATGGCACCCCACTCTAGTACTCTTGCCTGGAAAATCCCATGGACGGAGGTGCCTGGTGGGCTGCAGTCCATGGGGTCGCTAGGAGTCGGACACGACTGAGCGACTTCACTTTCACTTTTCACTTTCCTGCATTGGAGAAGGAAATGGCAACCCACTCCAGTGTTCTTGCCTGGAGAGTCCCAGGGACGAGGAGCCTGGTGGGCTGCCGTCTATGGGGTCGCACAGAGTCGGACACAACTGAAGTGACTTAGCAGCAGCAGCATGCTTTAATTGTTACATTGAAACGTTTTTATACGTTTCAATTACAACTTCAGAATAAAGGGGACATGACATTGATTTTGCTCGAGTTTTGCTTATCTTGCTCAATATTCACATCTTTATAAACGTTCCTTATACCAGAAGTTCACTTCTAAAGTTTATTTTAATACATCTGAGAGATTTCTTCCACAAGACACAATAGATTATACATAGAGCCACCAGAAGTATGAAGTCTGCAAAATTTGATATTGACAACCATCTGTTCCTATCTGTGGCATTACTAATTCCCTCTACCATAATCAGTGGCTTTTGGCTGTCCCTCAGACTCTCAATGCAACATCGTCATTCAGTACACTATGTGCAGAGGCACATTTTCCTTCTTTCAGAATTACTACCTGTCTTGTTTGCGATTCTTTCCTGGTCTTATTTCCTATTATGCAAGAAATGTCCAGTTGTGTTTTTACTTTGTTGTGAAATAAAAATTATTCTGATAATTATAGAATGTTAGAATTAGCAAGTCTTTAGTCTCCCTCACTTTTCAGCTATTGATATAATTAGTTTATTTTCCGGGGTTTGTTACTTTGGGTAATATAATTGCCTTTAGGGTGTGTTGCTAATGGTGGGAAGCTGCTGCTGCTCAAATCACATCAGTAGTCCTTTCTACACAAAATGACGTCAACTGGCCACTTATTTAAAAGAGTGTCTTCATTGTTTACTCCATTTTAAAATAGAAGGATGGACAATTATTGAAGTTGTAGCTATTCTGTTTAAATGAATCACAATGGCAGTTATGAGTCATAGAGGATGGTTTGGTTTGGTTTTAATGCAGATTTCTAAACCTACTGTTTCAAATGTTTTGAGAGAACGATCAGAATAAATTATCCAGAGTCGTAGAAAATTAGAATTAACATATATCCTTGGTTTAAAACTCCCAATTTTTTATATTTTATATTTCTTAGGCAACAGTTAACCCTTCATTTAATGCAGTAATGCAGTAACATTTTTTTTTAACATTTTAAAATATAATTTTAAGGCAATCTTTGAGGTGTTGAGAATTTACTGATGCATCATCATGAATTTATTTCTGCCAAGAAACACAGATTAATGCTTGAAGATAAAAACAGCCAGGGGACATGGGAAGACATTTATGTGCAAGGAGAGGAATTGTATCTCTAGGCTAAAACTATTTATCAATTTTCCTGCCACTAAAACTTGCCAGCCAGTTTGTGAGCCCGAGATACAGATGAGTAACTCTGTATAGAGAACTCTTCTCTGTGGGGAAAATGCACTCAGGGAAATTACTACCCATTGATGATATTTTCCCTGACGTCCTCTTCACCCTTATCTGCACTTTGCACAGTTACTCTCCAACCGACCCTCTCTAACTATCATCTATGCCCTGCAATAGATCTAAACCCTCTCTAAAATCGAGAAGTGGTTTCATTTTTAAAAGGAAGCTCTTTTACTTTCATTTCCACAGAATTACAGAAGATTGTTGTTGCTGTTTTTTTTAAGAATTTAAACATATATTAGTAATGTATATTTTGTGGCCATGAAAATAAATACTTGTATTATTTTCTTTTTCATATGTCAAATTAAAATGTTCATTACTTTCTCATCTCAAAGCTTCAGGAACAAAGCATTGAGAAGGAAATGGTAAATAGCAAAGTCGCCCTCTAAACAGTCAGACCATCAGGACGGGATGAGATTTATTGCTACCAGGTTTTCACTACTTGAATCTTGCTGAGGCCTTTGTATCCCTAAGGGAATCTGATAAATTTTAGGGTTTCTGATCACACAGCTAATGTCTCTTGGAAAAAATAAAGAAGAATATGTAACAGAAAATATCAGAGGTTTTTCATCTCAAGATAAAGGAGGTAAGAACAGGGTCTCATTTAGAATTTTTTGAGGTCTGGAACTCTGAAAGATTGTGATTCTTCACGTGTTGTTCAAATAAAGTCAACACCAGACTGTAAAATGCAAAATACAAAATTTACATGGCATGTAAATTAAGAGTTTCTCTCCAGTTATTTTTTTGTATGTAGAAATTCGGACACTTTATCTTTGTTGAGCTCTCTTCAGTTTTTCACATCCCTGCTTTGCTGGTGTCCATTGAGAAGCAGGTCCAGGATGGGCAAAAGATCTTATCTTAGGCATGCATTTTCCATGTTCCTCTCTCCTCACAGAGCCTCGTACACAATAAGGGCCTCATAAATGGCTTGGAAGTGGGGATGAAGAGGGCAGATGGAGCACTGGCTGATTGGAGTTGTTAACAAAATTTTAAACTGCCAATGCCTTATTGGACAAAGACGATGATTATTCTCTAATAGTCACATAAATTGCTAATTTATAAGTATAATATCTAACCTTCATTCCTTCTGGGTAGGCAATTGCCACATTTTATATCTTTAGTGCGTGGACACAACAGGCTTTCCTTCACATCTGGATACAACTGAAAGGGTCACCAGATTTTGGCTAGTGAATGATCTCCCTAGTAGGTGATCTTTATTTTCTTCCTGAGTACACATTTCCAGGAAATGATAAAGCCTTTATTTTACGTTTTAAATCCTCAGTCTAATTTTTCCCAATCTATATACCTATGAGGGTGTATACATGTGCATGTGTGGCGGTTTTGGTTTGTTTGCTTGAATTTGGATTTTTTGAATGAATGACTAAAACATCTTTACTTTGATAAAATACTTTCGCAATGTTACAAAGTACATTCACAATGTTTTCAGATTCTTTCCTTTCCAAAGCAAGTTTCTGAGAAAAAAACATTTTACAAATAAAGGTATATAATATAGTGTGTTCATTTTGCCCCATTTAAAATTTGATAATAAGTTATTTTATAAAGCCAAATGTTTTCTTTTCAGGGCCAAATTTCTTTTTGAGAGCTAAAGCATGCCAGTAATGGGCTGCTTCAAATTTTAGTGATGTAGAGCCAAAATAAAATTGTTCCTTAAGACTCTGTATGTGAAGAGTACTGGTTATTTGTTCCACAGTAAATGCTTGCTTTTCATACTGTTCATGGGGTTCTCAAGGCAAGAATACTGAAGTGGTTTGCCATTCCCTTCTCCAGCGGACCACATAGAGGAAAACAACAGAATGGGAAAGACTAGAGATCTCTTCAAGAAAATTAGAGATACCAAGGGAACATTTCATGCAAAGATGAGCTCGATAAAGGACAGAAATGGTATGGACCTAACAGAAGCAGAAGATATTAAGAAGAGGTGGCAAGAATTCACAGAAGAACTGTACAAAAAAGATCTTCACGACCCAGATAATCACGATGGTGTGATCACTGACCTAGAGCCAGACATCCTGGAATGTGAAGTCAAGCGGGCCTTAGAAAGCATCGCTACGAACAAAGCTAGAGGAGGTGGTGGAATTCCAGTTGAGCTATTTCAAATCCTGAAAGATGATGCTGTGAAAGTGCTGCACTCAATATGCCAGCAAATTTGGAAAACTCAGCAGTGGCCACAGGACTGGAAAAGGTCAGTTTTCATTCCAATCCCAAAGAAAGGCAATGCCAAAGAATGCTCAAACTCCCCCACAATTGCACTCATCTCACATGCTAGTAAAGTAATGCTCAAAATTCACCAAGCCAGGCTTTAGCAATACGTGAACCGTGAACTTCCTGATGTTCAAGCTGGTTTTAGAAAAGGCAGAGGAACCAGAGATCAAATTGCCAACATCTGCTGGATCATGGAAAAAGCAAGAGAGTTCCAGAAAAACATCTATTTCTGCTTTATTGACTATGCCAAAGCCTTTGACTGTGGATCACAATAAACTGTGGAAAATTCTGAAAGAGATGGGAATACCAGACCACCTGACCTGCCTCTTGAGAAACCTATATGCAGGTCAGGAAGCAACAGTTAGAACTGGACATGGAACAACACACTGGTTCCAAATAGGAAAAGGAGTACGTCAAGACTGTATACTGTCACCCTGCTTATTTAACCTCTATGCAGAGTACATCATGAGAAACGTTGGACTGGAAGAAGCACAAGCTGGAGTCAAGACTGCTGGGAGAAATATCAATACCCTGAGATATGCAGATGACACCACTCTTATGGCAGAAAGTGAAGAGGAACTCAAAAGGCTCTTGATGAAAGTGAAAAAGTTGGCTTAAAGCTCAACATTCAGAAAACGAAGATCATGGCATCTGGTCCCATCACTTCATGGGAAATAGATGGAGAAACAGTGGAAACAGTGTCTGACTTTATTTTTCTGGGCTCCAAAAACACTGCAGATGGTGATTGCAGCCATGAAATTAAAAGACGCTTGCTCCTTGGAAGGAAAGTTATGACCAACCTAGATAGCGTATTCAAAAGCAGAGACATTACTTTGCCAACAAAGGTCCGTCTAGTCAAGGCTATGGTTTTTCCAGTGGTCATGTATGGATGTGAGAGTTGGACTGTGAAGAAGGCTGGGCGCCGAAGAATTGATGATTTTGAACTGTGGTGTTGGACAAGACTCTTGAGAGTCCCTTGGACTGCAAGGAGATCCAGTCCATTCTGAAGGAGATCAGCCCTGGGTGTTCTTTGTAAGGAATGATGCCAAAGCTGAAACTCTGGTATTTGGCCACCTCATGCGAAGAGTTGACTCATTGGAAAAGACTCTGATGCTGGGAGGGATTGGGGGCAGGAGGAGAAGGGGACGACAGAGGATGAGATGGCTGGATGGCATCACTGACTCGATGGATGTGAGTCTGAGTGAACTCCAGGAGTTGGTGATGGACAGGGAGGCCTGGCATGCTGCGATTCATGGAGTCGCAAAGAGTTGGACACGACTGAGAGACTGAACTGAACTGAAATGCTTGCTTTAATATGGCCTCTTTTGTTTAAAGAAATGTATACTGAGCCCAAAAGGACACACTCCAAAGTACAAAGATGCATCATTAATAAGCAATCTAGGGCTTCCCTGATGGCTCAGTGGTAAAGAATCCACCTGCCAATGAAGATGTCGGTTCGATCCCTAGTCTGGGAAGATTCCACCTGCCAAGGAGCAGCTAAGCCCATGGGCCATAACTATCGAGTCTGGGCTCTAGAGCTGGGAACTGCAACCACTGAGTCCACATGCCGCAACTTCTGAAGCCCATGCACCCTAAAGCCAGTGCTCCACAACAAGAGAAGCCAGCATAATAAGAAGCCTGCATACTGTAACTAGAGAGTGGCACCCCTCTCCCCACAACTAGAGAAAAACCCACGTAGCAACAAAGACCCAGCATAGCCAAAAATAAATAAAATTATTATAAAAAAGAAGTAATCTATTTAGGTAAATTATATAATACTGGGCAAGGTTGGAGTGGTGAGGGGTGAGGGGAAGGCAAGGAAACTTTATTCTTGTAAAAACTTCTAAGGTCACTAAGGCAATTCTAAACAAATGTTAAACAGAAATATTAACATTTAAATATTACAACTTACACTTAGGAGAAAAGTCTGATTATCGATGGAACAGAACACTCAAATTCAATCATGTCAACAAAACACATGCCCTTATATAATCTGGCAGAACAGCCCTGAATACAATACTTTTTTATTAAGTGGTTTTCAAACTCTACCTGAAAGTGACGTCATTTATTAACATACAAACTTTCACCTTTAATTTCCTTGAATCTCTTTCCATTATGCCTTCTGGGCTCAGCTGATTTAGCCTTCCTAATTAATCTCTGCTATTGTCCTTCTGGGCTTCTCTGGTGGCTTCGACGGTAAAGTGTCTGCCTGCAATGCGGGAGACCTGGGTTCAATCCCAGGGCTGGAAAGATCCCCTGGAGAAGGCAATGGCACCCCACTCGAGTACTCTTGCCTGGAAAATCCCGTGGACGGAGGAGCCTGGTGGGCTGCAGTCCATGGGGTTGCAGAGAGTCAGACACGACTGAACGACTTCACTTTCACATTTTCATTGTCCTTGCTGGTTTCTCACACAGGTGTCATCAATGACATCCAAACTGTTTTTTGGCTTTTATTTACAAGTTCCTTTGTCACATTCACCACAACTTCTCTTTCAAACACTTGAGTTCTCTTTAAACTCTCTGTCCTTAAAAATATCCTCTTGATCTGTGTCTGGGAGGCATGGCTGACTAGTAACCATTTTGGTGATGTCATATAACTGCTTCAAACTGGAAAAGCTCACTTTAATTTAGTAGGTCTGCTTAAACCAAAACAGTTCTAGGAATGTTTGGAATGCTTGAACTTAAGACGAAAAGTCTAATTCACTTGTTTTCTAAAAAACTGCGCTAATAGTGGACCAATGTGACATACGTTAAGAACAGTTTTCAGATCAGATCAGATCAGTCGCTCAGTTGTGTCTGACTCTTTGTGACCCCATGATTTGCAGCACGCCAGGCCTCCCTGTCCATCATCAACTCCTGGAGTTCACTGAGACTCACGTCCATCGAGTCACTGATGCCATCCAGCCATCTTATCCTCTGTCGTCCCCTTCCCCTCTTGCCCCCAATCCCTCCCAGCATCAGAGTCTTTTCCAATGAGTCAACTCTTCGCATGAGGTGGCCAAAGTACTGGAGTTTCAGCTTTAGCATCATTCCTTTCAAAGAAAGCCCAGGGCTGATCTCCTTCAGAATGGACTGGTTGGATCTCCTTGCAGTCCAAGGGACTCTCAAGAGTCTTCTCCAACACCACAGTGCAAAAGCATCAATTCTTCGGCACTCAGCCTTCTTCACAGTCCAACTCTCACATCCATACATGACCACTGGAAAAACCATAGCCTTGACTAGACGAACCTTTGTTGGCAAAGTAATGTCTCTGCTTTTGAATATGCTATCTAGGTTGGTCATAACTTTCCTTCCAAGGAGTAAGCGTCTTTTAATTTCATGGCTGCAGTCACCATCTGTAGTTATTTTGGAGCTCAGAAAAATAAAGTCAGACACTGTTTCCACTGTTTCCCCATCTATTTCCCATGAAGTGATGGGACCAGATGCCATGATCTTCGTTTTCTGAATGTTGAGCTTTAAGCCAACCTTTTCACTCTCCACTTTCACTTTCATCAAGAGGCTCTTTAGTTCCTCTTCACTTTCTGCCATAAGAGTGGTGTCATCTGCATATCTGAGGTGATTGATATTTCTCCCGGCAATCTTGATTCCAGCTTGTGTTTCTTCCAGTCCAGCATTTCTCAGGATGTACTCTGCATATAAGTTAAATAAACAGGGTGACAATATACAGCCTTGACGAACTCCTTTTCCTATTTGCAACCAGTGTGTTGTTCCATGTCCAGTTCTAACTGTTGCTTCCTGACCTGCATATAGGTTTCTCAAGAGGCAGGTCAGGTGGTCTGGTATTCCCATCTCTTTCAGAATTTTCCACAGTTTATTGTGATCCATACAGTCAAAGGCTTTGGCATAGTCCATAAAGCAGAAATAGATGTTTTTCTGGAACTCTCTTGCTTTTTCCATGATCCAGCAGATGTTGGCAATTTGATCTCTGGTTCCTCTGCCTTTTCTAAAACCAGCTTGAACATCACAAATTTCACAGTTCACATATTGCTGAAGCCTGGCTTGGAGAATTTTGAGCGTTACTTTACTAGCGTGTGAGATGAGTGCAATCGTGGGGGAGTTTGAGCATTCTTTGGCATTGCCTTTCTTTGGGATTGGAATGAAAACTGACCTTTTCCAGTCCTGTGGCCACTGCTGAGTTTTCCAAATTTGCTGGCATATTGAGTGCAGCAATTTCACAGCATCATCTTTCAGGATTTGGAATAGCTCAAGTGGAATTCCATCACCTCCACTAGCTTTGTTCATAGTCATGCTTTCTAAGGCCCACTTGACTTCACATTCCAGGATGTCTGGCTCTAGGTCAGTGATCACACCATCATGATTATCTGGGTCGTGAAGGTCTTTTTTGTACAGTTCTTTTGTGTATTCTTGCCACCTCTTCTTAATATCTTCTGCTTCTGTTAGGTCCATACCATATCTGTCCTTTATTGAGCTCACAGTAGCATGAAATGTTCCTTTGGTACCTCTGATTTTCTTGAAGAGATCTCTAGTCTTTCCCATTCTGTTGTTTTCCTCTAATTCTTTGCATTGATCGCTGAAGAAGGCTTTCTTATCTCTTCTTGCTATTCTTTGGAACTCTGAATTCAGATGCATATATCTTTTCTTTTCTCCTTTGCTTTTCGCTTCTCTTCTTTTCACAGCTATTTGTAAGGCCTCCCCAGACAGCCATTTTGCTTTTTTGCATTTCTTTTCCATGGGGATGGTCTTGATCCCTGTCTCCTGTACAGTGTCATGAACCTCATTCCATAGCTCATCAGGCACTCTATCTATCAGATCTAGGCCCTTAAATCTATTTCTCACTTCCACTGTATAATCATAAGGGATTTGATTTAGGTCATACCTGAATGGTCTAGTGGTTTTCCCTACTTTCTTCAATTTCAGTCTGAATTTGGCTATAAGGAGTTCATAGTCTGAGCCACAGTCAGCCCCTGGTCTTGTTTTTGCTGACTGTATAGAGCTTCTCCATCTTTGGCTGCAAAGAATATAATCAATCTGATTTCAGTTTTGACCATCTGGTGATGTCCATGTATAGAGTCTTCTCTTGTGTTGTTGGAAGAGGGTGTTTGTTATGACCAGTGCATTTTCTTGGCAAAACTCTATTAGTCTTTGCCCTGCTTCATTCCATATTCCAAGGCCAAATTTGCCTGTTACTCCAGGTGTTTCTTGACTTCCTACTTTTGCATTCCAGTCCCCTATAATGAAAAGGACATCTTTTTTGGGTGATAGTTCTAAGAGGTCTTGTAGGTCTTCATAGAACAGTTTTGGAACCAGATAAATTTGAGTTTGAATGCCAGCACTGCCATTTTCTAAGTAGGGAAAATTATTATCTGAGCCTCAGGTTTTTCTTCTGTAAATACTCCTTACATTGCAAAATGTCTATGAAGATTTAACTGGCTAATGTTTATTAATCACCTGGCATATTTTACTATGCTTGGGAAATTGATCATTGGATTTATTATGGTCATAAATAATTGTTCTATAAAAACACAATTTGGGGATTTCTGGATCCCTCCCCCAACACTTTACATTTTATGTTCTCAAATAGTCATCAAAGTCTGCCTATTTATGCACAGTTAAAAAATCTATCGTTTCCAAGCCAAACTCAGTTCCAGTGCTAGGTCGCTTCCTACTTTCTGCTACAAATTTATTCTGGTTAGTTTGCACATCTCTGAATGCTGGAGAAATTACCAGTAAAATGATCTTTTTGATCTCACTGACCCTACAATTTCCTCCTTAATCCTACCTTCTGCTACTGCCAGGCCCTCTATCTGGAGAATTGGATCAAGTGATATAGGGCATCTGTAAATAAAAATTATGGGGGGAACATGTCTTTCTATCCTACAGGTAACTTATAAATCAGCATGGCTGACTTCAGCATGGCTGACTTCTCCAAAGATGGAAACAGTCCTGTGCTCCTACACTGACTTCAGTGCCAAGGACACTAACTCCATCAAATACTATCTTCAAAGAAATCAAAGAATTCACAATCCATATGGCAATCAATTTCCAATTCTAAATACGCCTGTAAAAAACATTCAGCTAATTTCTAAACATGTATTCTGGTAGCAGCTTTCCTTCCAAGTATTTTGCATTACTAAGCATCTAAAAATACATATCTATATGTATTACATAAACAGAGTACCTACACGATGTATATTCTGATTTTGCCTATCTGAGCAATTAAAATTTACTCTCTTTATTAAAATAAATCTTCAAAAACCACCATCTTTTGTCACATTCACTGGTGACTGTCAAAGAGCAGATAGTCAAAAGGAAATAAGGAAGCTCAGCGAATAAATTATGTCTTGAATGATTCTGAGACAAATTAAAACTACAGACAGTCTGTGTTCTATTTGAAAAATATTAAATCCAGACTCTTGAATTTTCTACTTATTTTTGGAGCAGTGGATCCCCAAGTGCCCTGCACTGACCGCTGAGATACCAGACTCAGGCAGGAATTTGGGAGGAATCAGAGGAAGGATCTAGGAAGTGGGAACTATGACAAGAGATAGCTTTTCAAGAAAGTGGGTTTTAGAAGTGAGCAGCTAGTTGCTCAGTACTTGATAACAAGGTCCTACTTTATCAGCTTGGGATACATTCTTTCTTCTCTTTTATTCACTCTCTGCCCATTCTTAGCATGCAAAATAATGTCTCATGTGTATCATTTAAAAATATCACAGAATAAATAAATGGCTCTTGAAGGGGCCCTGATGGTGGAGATGGCCTTCTAGAATAGGGATCTTATGGCAGCAACTTGCACAAGATTTGTGCTGGATTTTTGCTGACAGGATCAGGAACTGGATTCTTAAGTACAGAGTTATTTGCTAAATAGAAGATTTCCCATGTAGCTCTCTATGCTTTAAAGACTCACAGACAGAAGATTTCACAACCTCCAGATAACTTGTACTACTAAATGTGACTGTCATCTAATACTTAACCTTCATCTCAGAAAGTTTTGCCCCATTATCTCATGTATATCAATTTACAATTTACTCCTTTTCTGAACTCTGGGCAAATACTTATTTCTCCAGTGGCTTCATCTATTGTGAATAGAGTCACCATTTTTTCTCCTCTTCTCCAGGCCAACTCAAGTACATTTATTTCATGCCTCAGCTATTATTTCTAACCTTTTAATTATCTTTCTTGCTCTTTGAATGTTCACCAGGATTTAAGTGCCTAAAGTCCTGGAGCCTAAGTTCAGATATAATGTGCTGGGACTGGCATGTGGAACAAAGGCTAAATTATTATTGTTACGATCGCCTCATGCTTCCTGTTATAGTTTATGTAGACTTGTATCAGCTTTTGTTGTTTTTATTATTACATGCTCTATTTATCTTTTCCCACAATTTCAGAGGCAGTCATCTTTTATACTGGGAATTCATAGACCTTTTCTCTAGCATCTCTATATGTAATTTCTTTCCTCAAGTAATTACCTTGTATGAATCAACATTAAATTATATATTTATTCCTAAATACATCAGAATCTTTGCCCAGTGGCAGGTAAATGCAAAGAGTTCAAATATAGTGTTGCTTAGTCACTAAGTTGTGTCCGACTCTTGCGACCCCATGGACTGCAGCCCACCAGGTTACTTCTGTCCATGGGATTTCCCAGGCAAGTATACTGTAGTGGGTTTTATTTCCTCCTCCAGGGGATCTTCCCAACCAAGGGATGGAACCTGCGTCTCCTGCATTGGCAGGCAGATTCTTTACCACTGAGCCACCAGGGAAATGCTTCAAATATAGTACTGATATCTAAAAGCTTAAAACCAAACTCATTTTGATATCTAAAAGCTTAAAATCAAACTCATTCTTTTTATTGGAGAAGGCAATGGCACCCCACTCCAGTACTCTTGCCTGGAGAATCCTGTGGACAGAGGAGCCTGGTAGGCTGCAGTCCATAGGGTCGCTAAGAGTTGGACACAACTGAGCGACTTCATTTTCATTTTTCACTTTCATGCATTGGAGAAGGAAATGGCAACCCACTCCAGTGTTCTTGCCTGGAGAGTCCCAGGGACGGGGGAGCCTCGTGGGCTGCCGTCTGTGGGGTTGCACAGAGTCGGACACAACTAAAGCGACTTAGCAGCAGCAGCAGCAGCATTCTTTTTATTGTCTTTTCCTCCCTAAATTTGTTCCTTCTCTTAAGTTCTCTGACTAGGTCTCAGCACCACTACAAGGTTGCCCAAGGTTGAGAGATCAATAGATTTTTTTTCTACCTTCTCTTTCATTATGTACAATTAATTGGTTTCCAAGTTCTGCTGAGTTTATCTCTTAAAATGGCCCTTCCTTTCTATTTCACTCTACTACCCAAGTTCAGGTATTCAACACTTCTGGATTAGACTATGATAGTTTTTGACTTTTCGCTTCCAATCTGTCGTTCCCTCCTTTCTCAGAACATTTATCAAGTCATTTTTGTCCTTAAAAAATCACATTGTCTCCACTGTTTAATATGTATCTCCTGCCTTTTCAGTCCCCTCTTTTGCCACTTCTCTTCTTCCTCTATTTCTCCCAAATCAAATCCAACAAGGTAAAAACAAACAAGCAAACAACTAACAAAAATGCACAACACTATAAACAAATGCAAAAGACTAATAGATACTAGTATTCACATTCAAAAAGTGAAAATATAAAGAGCCTTTAAAAATCAGTAAGAAAATTACTAAACAACTGAATATAAAAATGATAAGCAATAAGAAAACAAGTTCACAGAAAATATATATATATAAATGGCTCTTAAACATAAGCTGTTCAACTTCACTCATGAGAGAAATTCAAATTAAAACTATTAAGATATCACTTTTACCTGTTAGATCTGAAAAACATTGAAAAGTTTGATAACATACTAATGAGAGCTGGTAGGGAAAAGAGGTCTTATATATTTTTGGTAAGAATGTACAATGATACATTACTTATGGAATGCAATCTAACAGAACAAAATCACACATGCATATGCTCATGAATTGACAGTTTCTCTTTGGATCAATTATCTTATAGATAAACTCTCCTGTGTGAAAAATATCTAGATTACAAGGTTATTCATTGTGGCATTGTTTGCAATAATAAGATATTATAAGCAACACATCTATTGGGGATATACTTAACACATGCACACAATATAATACTGTTCAGTTTAAAGACAATGTTTTCTTATGAAAACTAAAGAAGCACTCTCTGTACTGAAATGAGAAGAAATACAGAAAAAAAAACTGTGAAGGGGGAAAGAGCATGGTTCAGAGGTGAAAACACAGTGCTTAGTGTACATTTGTTTGAACATACTTAAGGAGAAGACTCTGAAAAGATTCACTGGACACTAATAATAGTTGGCACCTCTCTGGGGACTTTAGTGGGCGGAGGTTAGGGGTAGTAAGATTTTTCAGTTGAAAAAAGTGTAATTTATTTTAAAAAATCATATAAATGTTAGTTTTCTCTCTCTGAAATGTTATTTACTCTTGTTCCCCACCTCTACCTGGACATGTGTCAGGCCTTAATCACTTCCTCCAAAAGACATTCTTTCTAATCTGGAAAAGTTCAGGTTCCCTCAAGTCTCAGTCAAACTCTTAATGTTAGTTTTTGCAAATTACTTGTGAATATCTGTCTTCCTCATTTGACTGTGAAGCTCTAGAAGCAGGGAGGAATGCATCGTCTTCTGCTTGTCTCACCAAAGCCCGGGCTGCTTGGCACATCAGCTCATGAATGTTTGTTGAGTGAAGACATGTGTGCTCAGGGCACTGTGTGGGGATGGGGGTAGAGAAGTCCTGCTTGCAGGGAAAGATAAAAGTGGTGAGACAATGTCTGCTTTTAGGTAGCTTATCAACTAGGGAGGTAGATAAACACCCATATAATTATAAGGCAGAAAGAGGTCATTGCCTTAGGAGTTACAAATTTAGTTATATGAGACTTAGAGCAAGGAGACTGCAAGAAGAATTTTTTTTAACATGTTATATATCTGATAAATGCAGTAATATTTGCAAAGGGGTTTTGAAAAACCCATGTGATTTCTTCAAGAAAGGGTGGGCTATTTAATGCACAAAATCAAATATGTACAGGGGTCAGGCAGCTGAGGCATGCCAGTGAATGGACTGCCAAGTGGAACTGGTTAAAAACAAGATCTAGAGGTATATTAGCTTGGCTGGATAGTAGCATCACTTGGGAGATTAAAAAGCAAAAAATCCTTATGCTAAGACCATAATGCAGGTCAGTTCACGAGGGGTAAGGAAGGGGATAGGAGGATAAAAATGGAGGAGGAACCCAGGCATCTGCAGTTTTAAGAAACTGCCCGGGTAACAATAACGTGGACCAGGACAGGTCTCATTACCAGTGACTCATTAAAAATGCAGAACTCCAGCCCCACCCTGGATTTACAGAATCAGAATCCGAATTGTGAAGATACCTCCAGTGCTTCTGGTACACTCTGGCAAGTTCAAGAAGCTCTGCTCTAAACAACTTTGTCTTTTTCCAAGGGAATGACCATTCATTAAGTAGTATCAGCATTTCCCAGAGGGCATGCATGTTCTAGTTGTCAACGTTCTAATTTTGCCACTTATACTGCTACTGCTGGCAAAAATGCAAGTAACTGAGATCAGGTGGAAGCCGTCAAAAGGTGACTGGATCCTGGCAAGTTGCTAGAGAGGGGATAGTGAATTATCAGGGTTTGTCTAAGGCTTATATTGTTCTAAGGCAGAAGTTTTTTAATGTCGATTTTTGATAGTTACTTAAATTTTATTTTGAGCAGTTAAACCATCCCAGTCAACAACACTGTGTGTGTGACAAAATTCAATATGAAACTCTGCTCTGATTTAGGTGGGCAGGATTTTGGAGCACCACCAGCTCAGCAACTTTCCTTCCCCATCTCCCTGAAGCAAAATTTTAAGGATAAGATGAAAATAAAGCGAGGAAGGTTTGGAGGGCTTGGAATGCTAGAGTAAAACCTTTTTACTTAATTTGAACAATGTCAAGTCACCGTATTTTTTAAGCGAGGCTTATAACTGCAATACAAACAAAAAAGAAAACTCATTCCCTCATGATCTGGTTAGGAATATAACTGGTATAAAAGAAAGTTGAAAACTTTTATCCAACAAATGCTTATCAAGCTCCTACTATGAATCAAGTACTATTCCAAGTCCTTTGATTTCATTCCTTTGGTGGTAATTCTAGTCAGCCAGCCTCCTGGAAAACTGATGTCACTGTTCCTAAAATGAATGATCTCAGAAGATAAAAGTGTGGATGAGTCAGATCAGCCCGTGGCTCCAGCTGGACACTGCGAGCAGCTCAGGAGCCTGTCTTTGAATATCAAGAACCACTGAGACTGGAGAGCAAACCCAGGGAGGGGGAGTAATTCAGAACTGGTTACCACACACCTCTGGTTTCAACTTTGCTGCGGAGTTTCATAACAGTTTAAAAATTTTAAATAGCAATACTAGGACATGACTTTCAAAGAATAATATCAGCAACTCTTTTTTTCTTTTTTTCTTATGTGGGATTTTAGTTCCCTGTTTCCAGGTGACCCAGTGGTAAAGAATCTGCCTGCCAGTGCAGGAGACACAAGAGAGACAATGATTCAATCCCTGTGTTGGGAAGATCCTCTAGAGTAGGAAATGGCAGCCTGCTCCAGTATTCTTGCCTGGAAAATTCCATGAGTAGAGGAGCCAGGCAGGCTACAGTCCATGGGGTTGCAGAGTCAGACAAGACTGAGCACTATTCCTTCCTTTCTTAGTTCGTTGACCAGAGATTGAATCTGCGGGCGCCTGCGTTGGGAGCACTCAATCTTAACCACTGGATTATCAGCAACTGTTATGTTATTCTTTTATTTTTTTTTAAGTTGTTGCATTGTCTAACATTTTTATCTACCTCTGCTTAAATATATAAAAGTCACTCCATAGATAAATGTACAGAGTAATTGCAAATGCAAAATCAGTCAAAGCCTTAATCTATTGAACCTCCACTATGCTAAAACATTCATATTTCTGAAACAGTAGGTATTTTTATAAACAATTCATAAGGACAAAAATTAAAAGCTTCACAAAATTTGTTTCTGTTAGAAGTTTTCCAGTTGTTTTTTTTTTTTAAGAAATTTCTCAGCACTTTCAAAACTTTAAATGCTCAAAGAATATAATCACTGAGAACAGTTATATTATCCCTTTATTATTTTAAGTGTTAGCCGCTCAGTCGTATCTGTCTCTTTGCAGCCCCATGGACAGTAGCCCATCAGGCTCCTCTGTCCATGGAATTCTCCAGGCAAGAATACTGGAGCGGGCAGCCATTCCCTTCTCCAGGGGATCTTTCCAACTCAGGGATCAAACCCATTATTATTTTCGAGCATGCATTTATTTTGTATTATTTTGATAATGCATTTGTTTTTAAGATGTGCACTGAGCATAGTAACTAAAAAGCAAAAAAAAAAAGAGAGAGAGAGAGAAAGAATGCAATGTATCAGACAAGCCACCAAAAACAGAAGGAAAAGGGGAAAAAAAATTCTCCTTCTGAGCTAAATAGAAAGAGAAAAAAGTACTATCATTAAGGCAGAAGAAAGGCATCTCTGAAGAAGGAATAAATATCCCCAGTGAGCTGGGGGCTGTCGAGTGCAGTAGCAGAATAGAAGGGTATTGGGTGAGAAAGCATACTCCTCAAACTCCCTGTGAACAGAACTTCACTGTGAAGAATAAATCAATCCACTTACAGGGCATGCTTAACTTCACCTGTTGGGAGGTAAGTTCAGTTTCTTTCTCCTTCTTTGAATGAACCGGGAAGGCTTCCGTTTTGCCTTCAGCCTCCCGCCACAGGAATGCGTGCTATCTGCATGGTGGTTTTGAAACCAAAGCTCTTAAAGGAGCTGTATCAACAGGTTTTTTCTCCTTAACACTGAGTCAATTGTAAATGTTGAATGGGAACCTTGAACAAGCTGAAAACTATCATAGGAATTTAAAACCAGCTCTCTTGCCAAAGTGTTTTTTTTAATAGAATCACAATTTATATTTTTATCACTTCAGCCTTTTTGGATCCAGAACTACAGAACTAACAAAGGACTATTTCCTGACAGCTTAATACAAAGGGAAGCCTGAGAGCTGGCCTTGCTGTGTCAGTTAGGACAGAGAACTCTTTCCCAGATGGAAAGAGTTCTGCTAATGTGGTTTTTAAAGAAGACACAGGAGACTCAAAAATGTCCTTCGAAGCAACACAAGATTTGCCAAGCTTTTTCCATATTTATCTAATGCAGTTCTATGTCCATTGCCTTTCACCCAAATACTTTTCTCTTAACTTTGGCCTGTATACTTTCCATTCTTTCTTTAAATAAAACTGTTTCCAAAGGTGAGGCAAAACACTCAAAGTTTCACTTATCCAGCCCTACATGCTGGTGGCCAATGTCATAGGCAAATTCTAAGCACATTTTAAACTTTTACCCATGATTGCTAAACCCTGAAATTAACAAGTTTTTCTTGTTGTTGTTTTGCTTTTGTCTTTTTTTTTTTAGATTAACTCTTTAATTAAAGAGTTGGTGTCCAGAATTTGGCTCCTCATGTTTGCACAGCTATTTGTTACTGTTTTCATATCATTTGCAATTTATTGTACAGTACCAAGTGGCTCTCTTAAGAGGTTCTGTGGCTTAATATAACTCGATTTCTCATGAAAACTCTCAAGCTTCATTTGGCATGAACTTCATTGAAAATGACTATAATCTGATTTCAAACACTGAGCGATGATGTTACATACAATATGTATATTTCCTCATAACTGAACAAGAATACGATTAAAAATAAGCCAACATTCCCAAAATGAAGACACAATTAAGAACTATCCTAATGATAGGAAGTTCTCTGTAACAAGAAAAAACTGTTGAAAATTAATTTGCTAATTACCATGCACTGATTATTGTAACTGACCAGTTTCTAAGATGATCTATATATAAAATTTAAAAAGGGATAGTGTTTAGGTAATTGTTTAGATAACTTATTAATGTAGTAGATTCTAGGGCTCAAAGGAACTAAGTTGAACATTTAATGACTTTTCACATTTGAGGAAGCAAGATTAAGCAACAACAAAAGTGGAAAAATATGGGGGGAAGTAGAATAAGGAATCAAAAGATAAAAAGTCAGCAATAAAGCTTCATAAAAGAGTGACTAACTACATTTCACTGTTTTTCATAGTCTCCCTGGGAGTTTGTTTGTTTAAATGTTTGGACTCTTCTTGAAGTTAAAAAAAATACAAAAAACTTTTAGGAAAAATACTCAAAGTCAACTAACCTTCCTAGTTAACCTGGCTCTGGAAATTGTACTTGACACTATGACTTTATCACATCTTAAAGGGATATGTCAAAGCTCTTTAAATCATTTCCAGAGGGCATGGATTATTTCCAAGAGTGAGGTAAAGATGTCTGTAATCATGTAAGCATTACTTATTTAGCCACTGCAAATTAAGATGATCAAATACCTCTAAAAAGTGGAAATTATGAGTTTAAGTTTTATACTGACATGCCTACACATTTCCTTCCTTCCTTCTTTTCTTTCTTTCTTCCTCCCTCCCTATTATTTTTTCCTTTTAATTTGAATTCTGGTACCAAGGTAACCCAAAGAATAAACCTGGAACAAGAGTAACTGGTGCCTGTAAATCCTCTCCACAATTCTACTCAACATATCCTACAGAGAAGAGGCCTGGAGAAAATTAAGAATCCACAGTGGAGATGCTCAAGGCAACTTTACTAAAAACAGCCAAATAATGGAAACAACACAAATATTCATCAACAGGGAAGGATAAATTGTATATTCACACAATGGAATACTATAAAGCAAAAGAACAAATTATTGATATATAAAACAATATGTATGAACCTCATTGACTTAATTTTGCTCAAAATAAACCATATACCAAGAAAGTACAGTTGTGGTTTAATTCCTAGGAAATTCAAAATCAGGCAAAATTTAGAAGTAGTTCAAAGAATGTTTATCATGGAGGGGTTATTGACTGGGAAGTGACTCAGGGAGCCTTCCATGAGTGATAAAAACATCCTAAGGTACTGTTCTGCTTGAATTATACAGATACAGCAATGTATAAAAATTCACTGAGTTATTCACTAAGACTTATACACTTTATGTATGTTATTTGCATTTAAATTTTCTTAAATGAAATTTAAAGAAAACTCACAATGCAGAGAGGAAAAACAAGCTAGAAATTCTCCACCAAAATACCAACAGTTTCAACAAAAGTGAGAGATAGTCTCATTTTGAAAAATACATAAAAATTTCCTTTCACCCAGGGTTATCCTTTTTGAAACTGAAACTGAAGTCACTCAGTCGTGTCCGACTCTTTGTGACCCCATGCACTATAGCCTACGAGGCTCCTACATCCATGGAATTTTCTTTTTTAACATTCCCTAAATCATCGTGTGTGTGTCAGTGGCTCCGTCATATACGACTCTTTGCCACCCCATGGACTATTTAGCCCATCAAGCTCCTCTGTCCATAGGATTTTCCAGGCAAGAATACTGAGTATTCTTGGGTTTCCATTTCCTTCTCCAGGGGATCTTCCCCACCCAGGGACTGAACCTAGATCTCCTGCATCGTAGGCAGATTCTTTACCATCTGAGCCGCCAGGGAAGCCCAAAAGTGTCTGAACTTAACAACCACAGTGATTCTCACTGCCTCTTTCTACAGCTACCCCACACTACCCCAGGACTTCCTAGTTCTTTCCTGCTGTGTGCTGTGCTTAGTCTCTCAGTCATGTCTGACTCTTTGCGACCCCATGGACTATAGCCCACCAGGCTCCTCTGTGCATGGGGATTCTCCAGGCAAGAATACTGGAGTGGGTTGCCATGCTCTCCTTCAGGGATCTTCCCAACCCATGGATCGAACCCAGGTCTCCCATATTGCAGGCGGATGTAGAAAGAGGAGAATTAAAGAATGACAAAGTCTTCCCCCTAGACTAGTAGGGTTTGAGGACTTTGGTTAAGTTTCAAGATTTCTTGATTAGGGACACCTTTCTGTCTTCTCAATCATTATAGCAAGTATCCCGATTCTCTTTTGAGGGAGACCATGACAAAGAGTGACTGGGAGGACAAAAAAGAAGTTGACTATCTGGGTTTCAGATACACAATTAAAGTTTGGCCTTAGGCTTACTTCCCTTATGGTTCAATAGAATTCAATAAAATGGGAAAGGAGGGAGAGCTGTCCAGGAATGAAAAGACTTCTCTTTGTGTTCTCTGTGAAAAGCTACACAATGGATCTGGTATGTTGGGGCCAGAAGGGTGAGAAGCCCCAATATTTATTTCTAGTCAAACTCTATTGATATAATTTATGTGCCCCCCCTTTTTTAAAGAGAACACTGGGAAAACAAATCCGTATCTCCTTAGCCACATTTCCCCAGGATTTTTAGAAACACAAAGAATCTTTTTCTCCTGTTCTTCTCCCTGGGGGCATTCCTGACCCTGGCAGACCATTTCTAACAGTGGAGGCTGTGACTGGGGTGATGATGTGTGAGGGTTGTGGTGGGGCTCTTGAGCTTCAGGCTCTTGCATTCCAATATGGTCTTTGAATTTGAAACAACTGGATTGCTGCCTCATTCACTACCCAAAGTACAGCCAATTACAACCTGGCTGGATTTATGAAATTATTTAAAAATCCTGGACCAAAATTAATGGAGGAAATTATGGACAATTATCAAATTGAGTATTTAAATAACATATATGGAGATGGGAGAGGCTAAAAATGTAGGGCTTTGAAGGAGATCAGCCCTGGGATTTCTTTGGAAGGAATGATGCTAAAGCTGAAACTCCAGTACTTTGGCCACCTCATGCGAAGATTTGACTCATTGGAAAAGACTCTGATGCTGGGAGGGATTGGGGGCAAGAGGAGAAGGGGAAGACAGAGGATGAGATGGCTGGATGGTATCAGTGACTCAATGGACGTGAGTCTGAGT
This sequence comes from Bos indicus x Bos taurus, assembly GCF_003369695.1. Classification (NCBI taxonomy): domain Eukaryota; kingdom Metazoa; phylum Chordata; class Mammalia; order Artiodactyla; family Bovidae; genus Bos; species Bos indicus x Bos taurus. The sequence continues at coordinate 84,148,298 of NC_040077.1, read as the reverse complement.
GAACTCTGGGAGTTGGTGATGGACAGGGAGGCCTGGCGTGCTGCGATTCATGGGGTTGCAAAGAGTCGGACACGACTGAGCGACTGATCTGATCTGATCTGATCTATGGTGATGGGATTCCCAGGTAGCTCAGTGGTAAAGAATCCACCTGCCAATGCAGGAAGGAGATGTGGGTTAGATTCCTGGATGGGGAAGATCCCCTGGAGGAGGAAATGGCAACTCACTCCAGTATTCTTGCCTGAGGAATCCCATGAACAGAGGAGCCTGGTGGTTCATGGGGTCACAAAGAGTTGCACATGACTTGGTGACTAAGCACATCTATGGTGATAGATGTTTTATATGTATTATTATTACACAACATTCTTGACACCTCTGTAAGCTAAAAATTAGCATCCCCATTTTATAAGTGGAAATCTCAGCTTTCAGTAAACAAAAGTCCTAAGAGTGCATAGCTGAGGTTCAAGCCCAGGTCCATCGGACTTCAAAATCCTTTTATCTCCTGACCTCTCAGGAGAGGTGCCCTACTCAATACATAAAAAACTTAATTAATCTTTCATCCTATGAAAAGAATATAAATTGTAAATTAGATCAGCTAAAATAGATGGTAATCTCCTTGAGGGCAAAGGCTGATGACTCATCTTTACTGTGACATAGATAATACCTCAGTATGTTAGTGAATACTTCTAAATAGGTGTCCATGAGAGAGATGTTGATTTTCTCTGTTACACATGCACACACACACACATGTGTAAGCATCTACAAAATTGTTATTATGGATTCAAATAACTGCATAAAAAATAAAATTTACTCATTTAAGTAAAAAGTGAAGCTAGTGAAAAGTATGGGTAAATGCCAAGTAAGATAACAAAAAGAACTTTAAAGAACTTTAAAGCTCACATATTGAATTACATTTGCTGGTCTTTTAAGCTTTAAAGGTACATTGGCTAACATTCCTGTTATACCAGGAATAACAAGCAAGCACAAAGCCTTTCAAAGAATAACTGACCCTAACTGTGGAATTATTTCAAAGAAAAGAACATACAAACATGGGATGTTCTGCTTATACAAGATGGAACCTAAATAAGCGGAGTAGAATCCAATGATTAGTAAAATTCCACTCTGATGACCAGTTCTTTACACCAAAGAACTAAAAAATGTACTAAATGCTTTTTCTTTCCAGGACTTTTCTCCCCCATTTCATTTTAATTTGTCTCTGTGGAAGAAAAGCACTGAACAAGATTGAAATTCTTAGTGCCTTATCCCTTCCGAAACTTACAGTCTGAAATTAGTTTATTTACTTTCAAATTAAGTCAGAATTTGTTACTGAAAGAATTGTACCTGGGTCTTTAGTTACAGTATTGCTAATGATTCTTTTCAGTTAAAGACATGCAGAATTCCAAGGTGATGTGCTTTGTTATTTACTTTTTACTGGTAGAATTCTCGGTTTGCTGAATGTAGAGTAAACAAGAATTTGAAATTATATCATAGAATAAAAGGAATTCCTTTAACATTGGAGGCTCATTTGTCTTTCAGGTAGAATCATCCAGGTTTTCTTTCATATTTGTGATTGCTGAGTTTTTGCTTCAGAATTCTCTAGGATAAATTTGCTTGTGACCCACTCTTAAATAATCCACTCTTAAATAATCATTTAATCTCCATTAACTAAAAACATGTCTGGTTAGGTCCATTTCTAAGAGTATAAGAAACAAATCAGTATTTCTTTCTTTCCAGATTTTGTCTTCCTGATTTTTTCATGTTAGTTAAAACAGTAAGCAGATATTTCTGAAATTTTAATAATGTATATCTGTGCAGTGTAAATGTTTTCTTCATTATTCCAAAATGTTTACTCTCAGTGTTTACTTTTGTGGTTCTCCACAACTTTTAGAATGGTCATTACCTGTCAAAAACGATATTGATAGAGAACAAACTTGTGGTTGCCAAGAGGGAGGAAGTGTGGGAGGGTGGAGTGGGACTTTGGGGTTAGAGAAGGAATAAACAACAGGTCTTACTGTATAGCACAGGAAACTGTATTCAATAGCCTGTGATAAACAATAATGGAAAAGAATATGAAAAAAGAATGTATATATATATATATATATATAAAACTGAGTCACTCTGCTGTACAGCAGAAATCAACCAACATTGTAAATCAAATATACTTTTAAAAAAGTCTATGTTAGTTCATTATTTATATAGTTGAACTAATGAATATTAGTTCATTTTTTGGGGGGGTCCCAATCTTTTTGGATTATTTTTGAGAATCTTCAACTATCTCCTGCATTAAAAATTTTTTTAAATATAAAAACCCTTTTCTACATTATGGTTCTTTAATCTGTCTTGGCACATAAATCTCCTTTCTATTCCTAAATTTTTAATGCTTTCCATAGTCTCAGCATTGTCTTAACTTTAATTCACATTTTTTCCTATTCTTTTGTATGAATTTATATATTTCTTCACTTTGATTGGCGGCCGCTTCATTCTATTTTCAAGTTTTAAACTTTTGGTTCCCATTGAGTCCCCTAGTGATGGCAATTCATTAATACGTCAAAGTTTTCTAGCACAGCACACTCCCTGAATGTGACACTTCTGGTGCATGTGGGGTGGCGGAGTGGGCATGCTCAAGACAATGTCACCCAAAAATAAAATACTAAAATAAATATTCAACATTTTAGCTTATGCATATACTTTGCTAAGTAAGTATATAATTTTTTTAAAATTGGAAAATAAATGAAACTTACCCTTTTAAGAAGATTTCAGTGGATGATTTAGGATGTTTATGTCTTTATTTTAGCTCCATCCAATTCAGTTAATAAGAGTTATAGGGTCCTGTCGGGTCCAGAGGCTGTGGAGACCACAAAAGGAAGGATAAGGGAAGGTCCTCCCCGCAAATTTACATTCATTTAGATCAGTTGGAGTGCTAGGGCTTTCAAATCCCAAGCTTTATATGTGTTTCCTTAAAGAGTGAGTAGTAACTGTTTTCCCAGCCAGCGAGGATCTAGGTTCCCCACTTATAAAGCTTCAGGTTGTTCTTCAACTATCCTTTTTACGTTGTATAACCCTTAGGGGTTCATATCCGACTTCCATATTTAATATACTTTAATTCAGCTTTGTAATGATCTGTATATGCATTCATGAGCTCATCTTCCCCTTAGGACTCACTCAGGTAGCTGAGATTAAATTGGCATTCCTTACTATTTTCTGGCAAGTTCAAGTCTGACTTCATGAATACCTTCATTTCTGTGCTTGCATCCAAAGGTTTCAGAAAGAGAATGATTACTTGATTAAATAAATAAAACAAGGTCTTTTGGATGGAGTTTTTCTAACACCATGACTAAACTAAACTGGCAACACACATGTGCTAGCTTTTCTGCTTTACTTGCTTCCCTTCCTTTTTAACTCCTGTGAGTGATCCTTTGAAATCTCAAAAGATTTGTATCCTTTCTCATAACATGAACTACATCCTTACCTCAACTGTATTTTGTGAATAGTTTGTCTACCTTACTGGCCCTTAGCCAAATAATACATTTTGCATTTGAAGAGAAAGAATTTTCCCTTTCATTAAACGTTTGGTGAGGGAAGCAAGACCTAAAAGGAGAAAGCCTGAGTGGGAGAGAAGCAACGCCCTAAACAAAAACCAGTGGTCTTGATACAGTCCTGTGTGCTGCCTTCAAGGCAGTCATGGTCTAGAGGAATTCTATTTACTTATTTTTTTGGCTACATCGTCTTAGTTGCAGTTTGTGGGATCTTGTTCCCCAACCAGGGATCAAACCGGAGCCCCCTGCATTGGGAGCTCAGAGTCTTAGCCACTTAGACCACCAGGGAAGTCCCGTGGAGGAATTCTTAATTGAAATGGTATCATAACTGTCTTCTATCACCAACTCCATCATACTGTCCTCCCACTGCCCCACCACCAACTGCAATATACTCTCTCATTTATTTATTTATTTATTATTTGTTTATTTAAATTTTTAGCTACACGGGGTCTTCGTTGCTGTGTGAAAGCTTTCTCTAGTTTCACTGAGAAGGGTCTACTCTAGTTGCGGTGCAGCGTGCAGGCTTCTCATTGTAGTGGCTTCTCTTGTCACGGAGCATTGGCTCTACGTCCACAGACTTCAGTAGTCCTGGCGTGGGCTCAGTTGTTATGGTTCTCGGGCTCTAGAGCACAGGCTGAGTAGTTGTGGAACACGGGCTTAGTTGCTCTGTGGCATGTGAGATCCTCCTGAACTTGGTGGGTGGATTCTTAACCACTGGACCAACAGGGAAGTCTTCCTTTCTCATTTAAATAATTGATCTACTCTATAATATCGTCATTGCTATATTGTCTCAGGTCCTCATTTAGCGTCTACTTTTCTGCCTATAGCACCTAGCCTGGTCCTAGGCTTATGATAAATTTTTGCTGAACTGAAATAAATGGGTTGGCCTTGCTTAGGATTACATAGAAAACATTTGTCTCAGGTGACATCTTCATCTTGACTCTACACAGTGACTGTATAGTGACCAAAAACAACCTACAGAAGAGAAGCATGGTTGACTTCAAATTGCAGTATAAGAAATTTTAGTATTTTTTTCCTGAAAAAAAACTTTTTTTTTCTATTTTTCCTAAAAGATGAGCCACTTTTAATGTTTGGTGGTATAGGCCTCAAGGTGCAGACAGAAGTGTTTTTGTGATTTTAAATACTTTCTGATTAGCATGGATAATAACCAAGAGGATTTAAATATATGAAGCACAGGAATTACCTGGCAGTCCAATGGTTAGAACTCTGTGTTTTCACTTCTGCAGGCTGGGAACTAATCCCCAAAATCATACAATGAGGCCAAAAACAAACAAACAACAACAACAACAAAAAAAAAAAAAACCACAAAAAATATCAAGTACAATGGAAATGGCAACCCATTCCAGTATTCTTGCCTGGAGAATCCCATGGAAGGAGGAGCCTGGTGGGCTACAGTCCATGGGGTTGCAAAGAGTCAGACATGACTGAGCGACTTCACTTCACAAAAACTTTACTAAATAAAATGCAGCTTAAACTTGAGTTCATCTTTAGCCATATCTTTGTAGTCCACATAATCATAAAAAATTAGGTGAATCATTGGATTATATGTTTCCAAGTTACCCCACATTCAGATCTGTAAAAGTCAGACTGAGTGGCCTGAATTTCCTCATTTGCTAGATCCAGAAAGACAGAGACAGCGAAGGGGAATGGACTCCTCTGCAGTGCTCCTCTGTCCCCTGCTTTGTGCCTGTGTTCTTTCATGTGCAAGCTAAGCTACCAAACCACCACAAGGACACAGAGAAATAAATCAAACGTCCTGTGGGTAGGAGGTCTCTATGTCTGACTGGCTTATGAAGGGAGGCAGGCTATTAGGATTTGAAACAGAAAGTCAAAATATTCCCTTGTATCTGGGTCTTGTGATGAATAATCACAATTAGATTTTAACCTCTTGGAGTTGACTGGTTTACTTTTATTTCTTCCCTGTCACCTAGGCCTTCACACATGTTTAAATAATGAATTCTAAAAGTTACAGTGTCATTTGCATATATGGAAAAGTTATGTATATATATAATTATCATAATGTTCTACCTAGCAAGTAAATATGAAGCACAGATATGTATGAAATTGGTTACAAAACACTTTTTGATAATTTTTAGTGAGGAAATTTAGTAAACTTCTCTGATAATAGGTTCAAGGAGGAGTTGCCTATGCCAATATGGAAGTGGCTGACATGTCCAGGCCGCCAAGGGCTCTGGGCCATCATAACAGTGGTTTCAAAACTGAAAGGCAAAGAAGGTGGTAATTTTAAGGGATCATTAAAATTTTAGGAAAAAACATCTGACCAGACACTGAAGATTGTTTGTTGTTAAACTGTATAACCATACCCCTTGTGCCTTGCTGAGGGTGACAAAAACTTAATCTGGCCCCAGGGTGTGGACGCCATGTGGTAGATAGCTCTTCCCATAGTGTGAAGAGTAAATACCAACAAGGAAGAAAATAAGATAATGGCCAGGGAGGCAGTGATTTTGCTAGATTAGGACATAGGTGGAACCGGAAATCCTCCACTGTCCGGAAAGACCAAATGTTGACTGGGTAATTAGACCCAGACTAAGTGAGTTTGTAATAGAAGCTTGCATTTTACATCTCTTGCTCCATCTCAGTGTGTTCAAGATAAAGGCATAATTAATAATGTTTAAGAGTGTGATAATTGGGGTCAGATAGACCTGGGTTCGGATTTCCCTGATGACTCAGTGGTAAAGAATCCACCCGCCAATGCAAGAGACATGGGTTTGATTGGAAATGGCAACCCACTCCAGTATTCTTGCCTGGAAAATCCCATGGACAGAGGAAGCTGGTGGGCTATAGACCATGGGGTCACAGAAGAGTCAGACACAACTTACTGACTAAACAACAAAGACCTGAGTTTGACTCAGGTAATTTATTATGTCATTTATTATGTTAGTTATGTGGCCACCACCTCCTTCCCAACATTCAAGTCTCAATTTCCTTATATGTAAAATGAAATAATAATTATACCTTCTACATACTTACTGGGTACTTGTTGTGCAGGTCATATAACATAATATATGTAAATAAAACACTTAAATGCCTGGTATTCTCAGTAGATGTCACCTACAAACAAACAATGGAACATCAACTGCTCAGCATCTCATGTCTATAAAAAGGTGGCAGAGTCAAGGAAAGCCCTGAAGTCCAAGATATCAAACAGATTCATACCTTTGATACAATTCAGCTGCTGTTCACTCTCTGTCCTCTTGTTATTTTAGATCGCCTTCATGCCACTGGCAGAGGCTGCGAAAAACATTCATTCATTCAAGTAGTATTTATTAAATGCCAACACTATATCAAGTAGTGGCTTTGTTTTTGGAGACTGTGAATACCTCACAAAGATAGTTGAAAACATTCTTAAGACAAACACACAAATCCAGTCATTGTCACTTGTAAGAAGAAAAGACATGGGACTCTAATTTAGATGTGTTGACAAAGGAAGACCTCTCTAAGGAAGGGAAATTTAAGCTAACAGGCCAAAGAAAGAGCAGACATGGTTTCCACAGCTTATGGCCTTTCTCTATGGTGCTTGTGATAATTGCCAGACTTATCCATCCTATATCTTCCCTCTATCTGCTATCATAATACAGAGGTGATCTCAAGAGACATCCAGGACAGATTATTTCCTGCCAAAAATGACCCTAGGGTTGTGGTCACAGATGTAGCTACAGAGCAGTCACATACACACTTGAACAGGCTGTTACCACCTGAGGACGCTAGTCCAGCAGAGTGCCCTGCACAGACTGCATTCACCTGCCTTTTAGGAAGGGATGACTTTTCAGCTTCAAGGCAGAACATGTTAGTGGTCCTGTGCAGCCTCAAAATGAAAGCACAAATGTGAAAGGTTCTTCAAAAGCAGGCTGGCACTAGGGACTCAAGGTACCATCCCAGAATATCCCAGCTGAATTTCTAAGTATTGGTGACATAGAAGACCCATATGACTGTAGACTTGCATCATGATTTATAACCCACTTATCAGGGGAAGAATGTATTTCTTCCTCTTGACATCAGAGGGATCAGGGTCCTCGCTGGCTTTCTAGCTAAGTGGAGCCCTGGGGGCTGTAGCAGCCTGGGGAATGTTAGCTGGGGCCCCTGTTGCTCAAGTCCCCACAAAACCCACTTCCAGTAACTGTCCCCACAACTGGCCTCAGTGGGCCAGCGCCAGGCCCCAGAGCTGTGACGGGTGGCATCCCTCTCAGGTTCTCAAAACAGAGCAGTTGTTTTCGGATTTGGAATAATTTTCCTTCATTCCAAAGCAGAATTACTCTTCCTGATTATCTATAAAACAAGCCACAAAGAATCCCACCTGGGTTGTAGTAATCTGTGGAAGTAATAAAGAAGAAAAAGTGAGGGGAATGGAGAAGGAAATGGCAACCCACTCCGGGATTCTTGCCTAGAGAATCCTGTGGACAGAGGAGCCTGGTGGGCTGACGTCTATGGGGTCACACAGAGTCAGACATGATTGAAGTGACTTAGCAGCAGCAGCAGCAGTGAAGGGAAAATTGTGGAAGACCATGAGCTAAAGACGAGAATGTTAGGTAATGTTTGTACACTTACAGCAGTTGTCTAAGAAAAAGATTTCAGGGAGGTAGAGGAAAGTTTTTTACAAAGAATTGTGTTAAATTACTTTCAAGAGGTATAACCAAAGGGGGGAAAAATCTACACACAGTGTTCTCTTGGCTAGCTTTCTTACATATTAAAACTTAAAATTATGCAGATAAATTCTCAGGCTAAGACATGTTTTGGCCTAATTAGCAGTACCTCAGACTTGCTAGCAGGACTCTATGATTTTAAAGATAGCACTTATACTTAAGGCAAGAACTAACAAAACTGGCCAGACCTGATTTGCTATCAAGGTTTCCTTGGAGGGAGTTAAAATAAAAAAAGAAGAAATAGGTATTAGTTCTCTTAGAGAACTGAAGTGACAGAAAGCAGAGCTGGACATTAATAATGCACCAATTTTTTGTAGATTAATTTAGATTCATTAACTAAGAGAAATATAACTCTCCTACCACTTTTGGAGACTACACAATTATAACTCTAGTTTATAGGTTTTGCAATTACAAAGCAGTTACAATTCCAATCCAGAAATCTCAGAAATTTACTTCAGAGGGCCAGGAAGGAAGTCTTTGAGAGTGATGACAGTGTTCTGTATGTTGATTTCTGTAGTGGTTACAAGGCTTCCTACATTCACTGAAACTCCTCTAAACATACACTTAAAATTATTGGACTTTATTGTATGTAGCTTGTACTTCAATAAAGTTGCAAAGAAAAAAAAAAAAGGAAAAGAAACTATGACTTGAAAAATCCAGTATAATCAATGGTACATGCTTTTTTTTTTTTTAACATGTTGCTAAATTGATTTTTACACTAGGAAAAATCTATCAAATCTCTCTCTTCTTTTGAAAGAGGATATTTAAAAGCAGCATATTCATCTTTTAAATTGAAGTAATATAATTACTGAGTAAGATGGGGAAAGCAAACAAAAAATGAAAAAGTGAGAAAAATGACTTTGACAGAAAATATTTAAGACAGTTAAAAGAAAAAATAAAGAGAAAGGATATTGTTCAAAATCAGAAAGTAAGGACTGTTTGTTTCTAGAAAGGGGGCATAAGTAGAAAAGTCTAACCAGATGGACAGGACTCTGTGGGCAGCCTTAGTTTGAGTTTGTGGCCGCCAAGTAGTGTAGGCCATTTCCAGAAATTAGTTTGTACATATATTGTATGAATAGATTATCTAGAGATCTGATATAAACTCGATCTTGAGCTTTAATACAATAAGTCTTATATTCAGAGCAGACATCTTGTTTCTGCAGAACACACTGCAGCCACTACATTCATATTCAAAAGATTTGTTTCTTTTATTTCAGGACCAGTGTTGTGTCCCTGTTTTTGGCAATTAGACCTGCAACTCTTTAAGGAGTGAAAATTCCCCGCAGATTCACAATTATCCTAACGCATCCTGCCATATTCCTGCTGCCTGGCACTCCCTTGCTGATCTGCCGGATCCATCCTGCTGCTCACATCTGATGAAGCCCAAAACTGAGGACATCTAAAGCCAGTGTATTGGTTGAAGATATTTCATTTTCTCCTTAAAAGTGAGAATCCTTTTAACCTAAATCCACTGTAGCAGAACTTTCCTATTTCTTAAACTCATTAAAGGAAGGCACTATGTGCCAAATGATTGTTTTTTCACACCCAGTCATTTTGGGGGCTGCTCATTCCTGATGTACGTGCTGTCCTAAATACTTCAGGGCAAACGATTCTGAGATGCTATGACCTTGAATACCATCCTTTATATCTAATGAAAATAAACACATGCTTGAAATACTGCACAGCAGGCACAGAAATAAATAATTCTGATGTCACCAAACCTTTTTTCCAACAGTTTGTGAGGATTTTGAGAAGCCTTGATGGCTTGTGGGAGATGGCACGGAGATAAAGGTTGATCCCTAATTTGTTCCAAGTCCGATAGGACTGAATAGGCCACTGCAATGATGGGCAATGAGTTTGAGAGGCAAAGTGTGCCAGTGGTGAAATCAAGTGTGGGCTTGACTAGACTGTTCAAGTTCGACTTCCTGGAGCCTCATCTCATGACACTGATGCTGAGCCCCTACTGCTGCCCTGAGAATACTCTCCAAGGCCAAAGGTCCAAGGCATCCAATGTTTTGGGTATATTGCCTAAACATAGTTCTCATTCTGATAGGGACAGAGCGAAGAGATTAAGTAGGTAATTAGACAGTTAATCCCACTTATAAATAGTTAATATAGTTAATCCCAATTATAAGTAGAAAAAGTATGGGAGACCCCTGTAAGTCAATGATTACTTAAGAAAACAGGCCTCCTTAACTACAAAAACAAGCAGGCTTGCTTAACAACAAAACCATGCAACAGAAGCATGGGATGTGACCCCAAACAGTCAAACAAATGGTGGCATGAGCCTCACATCCTGCCCAGTGAGCTCAGTAAGTTAATGGTCTCTAGGACATGCTTTCTGCACACAGAAAAAAACAATAATTTGTGGACCTAGCTTGATCATGTAGGGACAAGAAAACTCCCCTGCCCAACCTGGAAGAGGAGCTAATGATGAAACATGATGTCTATTCAAGAAAGTCAAAGAAGTTCTTCTCCCCACTCCTCACTTTTCCTTTGATTGTAAAACTGTAGCCCAGTAAGTTCTTGGGGTATGGCACCCCCTCACCTGCTGGCTTGTAAGGCTCAAAAGTGTCTATTCTAATAAATCACTTCTTATCACTTTGCCTCTTGCTGAATTCTTTTCTGTGTTGAGACATTGTTACTGTTGTTGCTCAGTCATGTCTGACTCTTTGCGACCCCATGGACTGCAGCATGCCAGGCTTCTCTGTCCTTCACCAACTCCCAGAGCTTGCTCAAACTTCTGTCCATTGAGTTAGTGATGCCATCCAACCATCTTGTCCTCTGTCATCCCCTTCTCCTCCTGAGTTCAATCTTTCCAAGCATCACAGTCTTTTCTAATGAGTTAGTTCTTCGCATCAGGTGGCCAAAGTATTGGAGCTTCAGCTTCAGCATCAGTCTTTCCAGTGAATATTCAGGATTGATTTCCTTTAGGATTAACTGGCTTGATCTCCTTGCAGTCCAAGGGACTCTTGTCTTCTCCACAGTTCAAAAGCATCAGTTCTTTGGTGCTCAGCCTTCTTTATGGTCCAACTCTCACATCCATACATGACTACTGGAAAAACCATAGCTTTGACTAGATGGACCTTTGTTGGCAAAGTATTGTGTTGAGACATAGAGGACTATGATACTGGAGCTCTTTGGAGACCCTGAAGTGATGCCAAATGGTTTCAATTCCACTGAGGTGTTGTGACTGATTTGTGTAAGATGTGTCTCAACTAATTTGTTCACAAGTCCTAAAACTGCAGTAAATGTTCTGAGATTTATTTAAAATATACATGAGTGGATTGATAACTTTCCTTATATTTTCTTGTATTCTACAAGCCTGAATGTAAAAAAAGGGTCTGCATGTGTTAGATCCTGGGATTATGTATCACCTTGAGCAACCCTACATGAACATCAGCCAATATGTGCATTGGCAGGAAAATTGAGAAGCATTCCAATAAGGCAAATGATACTATTATGTATTCAGTTCTTCATTTTTTTTAAAGATTGGATAGGACCCATGAAAAAGCACTACAGTCTCCAGACTTTAGTTAGACAAGAGACTTGGCTAAAATAGAATCAAAACTAGATTTTTAATTCAAAAGAATACCTTTATTCAAGCTGGTTATCTGCCCAGAAAGCTTTTCTTATGGCTTTCTTCAGCAATCAAAGATGAAGTCTCAGAAGACATATATCAAAATGCTTCCTTCCTTTTGTCATTTTCCCAGCACATTCAGTCTCAGACAGTTTGACAAATAAGGTCAGAGTTTGAACTTGTGCATGCTGATCATTAATTCCTCAGAAAGAAAACCGCTGATCAAGTGGGAGTGTCTCTACAGTTTCCATGGGGTTGAAACTAGGGCATTTTGGTTTCTGATATGAAATGAAAAAGGAAACCTCAGCAAATAGCATCGAAAAGTTTTTCATTTCCTTTGGAAGACATCACTTAGAAGTGTCACAATAACTCTTGTTTTCTCTTTGTGTAGCTTTTCTTCTTGACTACCATTGAGAAACCTGGTTTCTGTACTTTTAGGCTTCAATAGCAGGATAAGCAACTCTTATCAGAACAACTTTCATTATTGGAGTGTATTAATATAATTTTCTTGATGTTTTATGTTTAAATCAGCCAGGTTGCAACTTGGAAGTGGTAAAGATCATGACTTGGATTACAGGTTGGCTAAGATTTTCTGAAAGGATCCATAGTGAATATTGTAGGCTTTGAGGCCATATGGTCTCTGTGGCACCTGCTCAACTTTGCTTTTATGGCAAGAAAGCAGCCCCAGACAATGCATAAATGAAGGAATATGGCTGTGTTCCAAATAAAACTGTAAGCCTGAAATTTGAATTTCATATAATGTTCACATGTCATAAAATATTCTTTTAATTTTTTTAACCACGGAAAAATGTAAAAATCATTCTGAGCCTGTAGACTGCAGAAAAATAGGTGGTGGACCTGATTCAGCATTTGGGGAGTAGCTTGTTGACCTCTGGCTTAAAAGTCACACCAAGCCACCCTCTGCCTTGGAACTTCTATAAAAAGACAAACCAGAAGGGCCCAAACCAGATGTAAATAATTAAATAGTAATTTGGGGCTACTGGCACATTGCACTGCTTAGATTTGTCCTCAGGAATCCTCAAAAGACTGACTGAATGGTGGTTTCTCAAAGTTTTCCCAAAAGTACTAATAGAATCACAGGGGAGGTCTGGGAGATACAGGTTGTGTGAAGCTGTCCAGCCTCAAAAAGGAAATTTTTTTCTAGTTCTGTCTTTTGTCTTAAATGTTGTTGTGAATTTGTCATTCTATTCATAATCTGTTTTCCCCTCAATTTTCTAAAAGTAAAGCTAATGCTCCAGTAGAGCTAACAGGCAATGTCTGTTTACACAAAGCCCTGTTCTTCCAAGGATATGGTAGTTGAATCTGAGAAACCAAAGAGGCAGGTTTTAGCACTACCATACTAAAAAAATGTCCCATTATTTCATGGCAAATAGATGGGGAAACAATGGGAACAGTGAGAGCATTTATTTTTGGGGGGCTCCAAAATCACTGCAGATGGTGACTGCAGCCATGAAATTAAAGGACACTTGCTCCTTGGAAGAAAAGTTATGACCAACCTAGATAGCATATTAAAAAGCAGAGACATTACTTTACCAACAAAGGTCTGTCTAGTCTAAGCAATGGGTTTTCCAGTAGTCATGTATGGATATGAGAGTTGGACTATGAAGAAAGCTGAGTGCCAAAAAACTGATGTTATAGAACTGCGGTGTTGGAGAAGACTTTTGAGAGTCTCTTGAACTGCAAAGAGATCCAGCCAGTCAATCCTCAAGGAAATCAGTCCTGAATATTCATTGGAAGGACTGATGCTGAAGCTGAAACTCCAATACTTTGGCCACTTGATGTGAAGAACCAGCTCATTTGAAAAGATCCTGATGCTGCGAAAGATTGAAGGCAGGAGGAGAAAGGGATGACAGAGGACGAGACTGCATCACTGACACAATGGACATGAGTTTGAGTAGGCTCTAGGAGTTGGTGATGGACAGGGAAGCCTGGTGTGCTGCTATCCACAGGGTTGCAAAGAGTTGGACACGACTGAACAACTGACCTGAGACTAAAAAAAAAAAAAATTGGTCGCAGAATTCCATATAGTTAAATAGTTTCACCAGGAATAATTGTTATAAAAGTACACTGCTGCAATATGAACTTCTTTCATTTATGATTTTCTGTGAAAAGGGGAAAAGCTGAATAAAGTTATTAATACATAAAAGCAATGTTTCAGAATTAAAAGAATATAGGAAAATAGCAATATCAAATCCACTGAAATGGAGTCTTCCATAAGTGGCAACCCCCTTCATGGACCACAGCCTTGTTGTGGTGAAGGAGCTTGCTAACTCAATGAAGCTATGAGCCATGCCCTGCAGGGCCATCCAAGAGGGACAAATCATAGTGGAGAGTTCTGACAAAACACAGTCCACTAGAGGAGGGAATGGCAAATTACTCCAGTATTCTTAGCATGAGAATCCTATGAACATGAACAGTATGAAAAGGCAAAAAGATATGACACTGGAAGATGAGCTCCCTAGGTTGGAAGGTGTCCAATATACTACTGAGGAAGAGCAGAGGGCGATTACTAATAGCTCCAGAAATAATGAAGTGGCTGGGCCAAAGCAAAAACTATGCTCAAGCATGGATGTGTCTGCTGGTGAGAGTAAAGTCTGATGCTGTAAAGAACAATATTGCATAGGAACTTTGAATGTTAGGTCTATGAATCAAGGCAAATTGGATGTGGTCAAATAGGAGATGGCAAGAGTGAACATCGACATTTTAGGAATCAGTGAACTAAAATGGGAAGGAATGGGTGAATTTAATTCAGATGATCATTATACCTTCTACTGTGGTCAAGAATCCCTTAGAAGAAATGGAGTAGCCCTCATAGTACAACCAAAGAGTCCAAAATGCACCTGCAGTATTAGGTGCAATCTCAAAAATGACTGAATGATCTCGCTTCATTTCCAAGGGAAACCATTCAGCATCACAGTAATGCTTTCAAACTGTGGTGCTGGAGAAGACTCTTGAGAATCCCTTGGGCTACAAAGAGATCAAGCCAGTTAATCCTAATGGAAATCCACCCTGAATGTTCATTGGAAGGACTGCTGCTGAAGCTGAAGCTCCAATACTTCAGCCACCTGATGCAAAGAGCCAACTCATTGGAAAAGACCTGATGCTGGGAAAGATTGAGGGCAGGAGGAGATGGGGACGGCAGAGGATGAGATGGTTCTATAGCATCACTGACTCAATGAACATGAATTTGAGCAAATTCCTGGAGATAGTGAAGGACAGAGAAGCCTGACATGCTGCAGTCCATGGGGTCACAAAGAGTCAGATACGACTTAGCAACTGAGCACACACGCACACATGACACCAGGATGACAACAGAGAAGGTAAAAGCAGAACACAATTCCTCTTTATATCTTCAATTCTTATGAGAACATGCATATTTAAATTACCAAGTGCCTCCAGAAGTTTTTGGCTTTCATATTCTTTCTTTTATGTCCTACTCCCCTCATGTGAATCTTCTCTTCTCCTCTGCTACCCTCCTCCCACCCCACCAAAGATTTAGCAAGATTTACCAATTGACGTATTTATGTTGTTTTCTCCCAAGGTAACTACTGTCTTAAAAGTCCAAACTAAAATCTGAAATCAGTTTTGATACACTTCTAAAAGACTTTTTTTCTGACTCTTTTAATGTAAGCACTTCATATCCTCTTTTAAGAATATAGCCCAAAATTGTACCCTGAAACTGACAATAGTCTTATATCCTGGTTACCATGACAACCCTCAGATTAGCTTCTGAAAAACAGAAACAAGAGTTCCACCCTATTTCCATCACTGTATTACACAGCTCCATCCTGTCCTTTGGGTCCTATAAGGAGAAGATGGGTGCTAATTCTTCTGCTTCAATTGGCTTCTTCGAAGAGATGAGAATGGGGGAAGAAGCTATACTTTCCTTGAATGATTGCAGCCAAGTAAAGAAGCCCTGCCAAAATCCTGGCATCAGCAATTTGCTTTGGAAGGTAGTTCTGATCTGGCTTTTCAGGTTTTTTAATTTTTTTTAACCTTTTCCTCTTTTTAATGTGATGAATATGGTTACATACCTAGAGGAGTTATGTTTTATAAAATGGAACACCTCACCTCACAGCTTTACAAAACCCAGCAAGGACCCACTTTGGAAGGCTGTTATTTTACCTTGAAAAGAGTCTGGAAACTGACTCATTACAGCAGCTCCAAGTTTTGGTTTTATTTGTATAGCAACCAGATTGTTACCCTGGAGAAGGAAATGGCAACCCAGTCCAGTATTCTTGCCTGGGAAATCCCATGGCCAGAGAAGATAGGAGGGCTACAGTCCATGGGGTGGCAAAGAGTCAGATATGACTGAGTGACTAAACAACACAACATATAATAGTATTAGTTTTTCATCCTTGGGGAAATGATGTTTTAACAGTTGGTTGTCCTCTCCAAAAAAGAAAAGAAGAGTACAAATCAGATTTTCAGTCAAAAACAATACATTGCCCTTCTGTCACCTTGGACTTTAAGTCTTCAGTTAGTACATCTAGAAATGTCTGATAACTAAGAAGTCAAAGCATTTGGCCAATAAGATGACAACCCAGAAACAGTTCATTTCTAGGCCAATGTTCATGTTTAATATATTATTTAAAAAAATGGATTACAATGGATTAAAGACGATCTCTTTAACAAGTGGTGCTGGGAAAACTGGTCAACCACTTGTAAAAGAATGAAACTAGAACACTTTCTAACACCATACACAAAAATAAACTCAAAATGGATTAAAGATCTCAATGTAAGACCAGAAAATATACAACTCCTAGAGGAGAACATAGGCAGAACACTCTCTGACATACATCACAGCAGGATCCTCTATGACCCACCTCCCAGAATATTGGAAATAAAAGCAAAAATAAACAAATGGGACCTAATTAAACTTAAAAGCTTCTGCACAACAAAGGAAACTATTAGCAAGGTGAAAAGGCAGCCTTCAGAATGGGAGAAAATAATAGCAAATGAAGCAACGGACAAACAACTAATCTCAAAAATATACAAGCAACTCCTACAGCTCAACTCCAGAAAAATAAATGACCCAATCAAAAAATGGGCCAAGGAACTAAATAGACATTTCTCCAAAGAAGACATACAGATGGCTAACAAACACATGAAAAGATGCTCAACACCACTCATTATCAGAGAAATGCAAATCAAGACCACTATGAGGTACCATTTCACGCCAGTCAGAATGGCTGCAATCCAAAAGTCTACAAGCAATAAATGCTGGAGAGGGTGTGGAGAAAAGGGAACCCTCTTACGCTGTTGGTGGGAATGCAAACTAGTACAGCCACTATGGAGAACAGTGTGGAGATTCCTTAAAAAACTGGAAATAGAACTGCCTTATGATCCAGCAATCCCACTGCTGGGCATACACACTGAGGAAACCAGAAGGGAAAGAGACACGTGTACCCCAGTGTTCATTGCAGCACTGTTTATAATAGCCAGGACATGGAAGCAACCTAGATGCCCATCAGCAGACGAATGGATAAGAAAGCAGTGGTACATATACACAATGGAGTATTACTCAGGCATTAAAAAGAATACATTTGAATCAGTTCTAATGAGATGGATGAAACTGGAACCTATTATACAGAGTGAAGTAAGCCAGAAAGAAAAACACCAATACAGTATACTAACGCATATATATGGAATTTAGAAAGATGGTAACAATAACCCTGTGTACGAGACAGCAAAAGAGACACCGATGTATAGATCAGTGTTATGGACTCTGTGGGAGAGGGAGAGGGTGGGGAGATTTGAGAGAATAGCATTGAAACATGTATAATATCATGTATGAAACGAGTCGCCAGTCCAGGTTCGATGCACGGTACTGGATGCTTGGGGCTGGTGCACTGGGATGACCCAGAGGGAGGGTAGGGGAGGGAGGAGGGAGGAGGGTTCAGGATGGGGAACGTGGGTATACCTGTGGCGGATTCATTTCGATATTTGGCAAAACTAATACAATATTGTAAAGTTTAAAAATAAAATAAAATAAAAAAAATTTAGCAAGAAAAAAAAAAAAAAATAAAGGTCCTTGACTTTGAAAAAAAAAAAAGAAAAGGCAGAGGAACCAGAGATCAAATTGCCAACATCTGCTGGATCATCGAAAAAGCAAGAGAGTTCCAAAAAAACCATCTATTTCTGCTTTATTGACTATGCCACAGCCTTTGACTGTGTGGATCACAATAAACTGTGGAAAGTTCTGAAAGAGATGGGAATACCAGACCACCTGACCTGTCTGAGGATTAGGTTAAGTGAAACAATGTATAGGAAATATCTTGCACATAGATATGCCAGATAAATGTTACCTGTTTATTATTTTTGTTATTATCTTTGTGTACATGTACCATGACTCCAAATAGATTATAATACACTGAACTAAAGACAGTCTTAAAAAACCTCAAAAAAAAAAAAAACAACAACAACACCAAGAATGAAATGCTAACCTTGGCTCTTTTAGGTCTTTTTAATGAAGTACTAAATACTGTTAAGTCTTGTGCTCAGTCATGTCCAAATCTTTGGGGTCGCATGGACTGTAGCCCACCAGGCTCCTCTGTCCATGGAATTTTCCAAGCAAGAATACTGGAACTACTCCAGGGAATCTTCCCAAGTAGTTGATCCCAAGCCAGGGATCAAACCTGTGTCTCTCCTGTCTCCTGCATTGGCAGGCAGATTCCTTTACCACTAGCGCCACCTAGGAAGCCCTGGGTAGCCTGCACATATTTCATTTTAGAGCTCTGCTGCTGCTAAGTCGCTTCAGTCGTGTCCGATTCTGTGCGACCCCATAAACGGCAGCCCACCAGGCTCCCCCGTCCCTGGGACTCTCCAGGCAAGAACACTGGAGTGGGTTGCCATTTCCTTCTCCAATGCATGAAAGTGAAAAAAGTGAAGTCGCTCAATCGTGTCAGACTCTTAGCGACCCCACGGACTGCAGTCTACCAGGCTCCTCCATCCATGGGATTTTCCAGGCAAGAGTACTGGAGTGGGTCTCAAAGCTCTAGTGAAAGTGAAGTGAAAGTGAAGTTGCTCAGTCGTGTCCGACTCTTTGCGACCCCGTGGACTGTAGCCCGCCAGGTTCCTGTGTCCATGGGATTCTCCAGGCAAGAATACTGGAGTGGGTTGCCATTGTAGAGTTCTAGAGAGGTGTTGAAAATTAGGGATTCAAACAGTGAATTCCTAAACAGTGAATTTAGGGATTTAAAGCATCCTGGTCCACTGAAGTATTGTAGCAACCAGGGACCTGCTGACAAGTGGCCCTAACATTTCCCTTCATGTCCTCCTTCAGGCTCTGCATTCAGTGACTGCTGTGTCTGTGGCACACTTCTTAGACATCTGCCCTGCAGTCCTTGAAACCTCAGTTGTTTGCGTTTCACAGTAAATGTGGGCTGTTTTCTTATTGATGGGTACTTCTTCTCCTACCTGAGACATCCTATGGGAACTTCCATGATGTACAGCTTTATTTCTCAACTCTATTTCCTGAAACCTGAATATTTTAGTATTAGCCATTGCAAACTGAAAAGTACTCCTGTTTATGGTAATTTTAAAAGAGGGAAAAGGGGTTTGAGAATTGAAAACTGAGTTGAAGAGAATGCATGTTAGTAAAAAGAAAGGAAACTTAAGAGGTAGAAGAAATTCCAGGCTGCTGGGCAGTATTTGGATGGTATCCTGTGAGAAACAACTGAGACTGGAGTGAAATAATCAGTGTGAAGCTATAAGAGGAGAGTTTAAGACTAGATCACCTTAGGGTTTAGAGAGGATAGGAAATAGATGGGGAAACAGTGGAAACAGTGTCAGACTTTATTTTTGGGGGCTCCAAAATCACTGCAGATGGTGACTGCAGCCATGAAATTAAAAGACGCTTACTCCTTGGAAGGAAAGTTATGACCAACCTAGATAGCATATTCAAAAGCAGAGACATTACTTTGCCAACAAAGGTCCATCTAGTCAAGGCTATGGTTTTTCCAGTGGTCATGTATGGATGTGAGAGTTGGACTGTGAAGAAAGCTGAGCCCCGAAGAACTGATGATTTTGAACTGCAGTGTTGGACAAGACTCTTGAGAGTCCCTTGGACTGCAAGGAGATCCAACCAGTCCATTCTGAAGGAGATCAGCCCTGGGCTTTCTTTGGAAGGAATGATGCTAAAGCTGAAACTCCAATACTTTGGCCACCTCATGCGAAGAGTTGACTCATTGGAAAAGACTCTGATGCTGGGAGGGATTGGGGGCAGAAGGAGAAGGGGAAGATAAAGGATGAGATGGCTGGATGGCATCACTGACTCAATGGACGTGAGTCTGAGTGAACTCCGGGAGTTGGTAATGGACATGGAGGCCTGGCATGCTGTAGATCATGGGGTCGCAGAGTCGGACATGACTGAGCAACTGAACTGAACTGAAGAAATAGGAAGTTCTATGACCCACAACAGATTTTCCAACCTGGGGATCTGGCAGAGGGACTGAGAAACCCCAGAGAATTTGACTTTGGAGGCCAATGGGAGACTGAGTCAGACTTGCCTATGAGTGTCCAGGAGTTTTGGCCTCAGGCCAAACAACAGGGAGGGAACACAACCCTGCCCATCAACAGAAAATTGGATTAAAGATTTACTGAGCTAGGCCCCGCCCATCAGAGCAAGACCCAGTTCCCACCTCACCCCCCAACCCCGACCCAGTCAGTCTCTGCCATCAGGAAGCTTTCATAAGCCTCTTATCCTTATTCATTAGTGGACAAACAGAATGAAAACCACAGTCACAGAAAACTAACCAAACTGATCACATGGACTACAGCCTTGTCTAACTCAATGATATTGTGAACAATGCCATGTAGGTCTACCCAAGACAGATAGGTCATGGTGGACAGTTCTGACAAAACATGGTCCACTGGAGAAGGGAATGGCAAATCACTTCAGTATTCTTGCCTTGAGAGCCCCATTAACCATATGAAAAGGCAGAAAGATAGGACTCTGAAAGATGAACTCCCCAGGTTGGTAGATGCCCAATATGCTACTGGGGAAGAGTGGAAAACTAACTCCGGAAAGAATGAAGAGACAGAGTTAAGTGAACACAGTCCCCAGTTGTGGATGTGACCTGTGATAAAAGTAAAATCCAATGCTGTAAAGAACAATATTGCACAGGAACTTGGAATATTAGGTCAATGAATCAAGGTAAATTGGATGTGGTCAAACAGGAGATGGCAAGACATTTTAGGAATCAGTGAATTAAAACAGATTGGAATAGGTGAATTTAATTCAGATGACCATTATATCTACTACTATGGGCAAGAATCCTTTAGAAGAAATGGAGTAGCCCTCATAGTCAACAAAAGAGTCTGAAATGCAGTACTTGGGTGCAATCTCAAAAATAACAGAATAATCTCTGTTCATCTCTAAGGCAAACCTTTCAATATCACAGTAATCCAAGTCTATGCCCCAACCAGTAAAGCTGAAAAAGCTGAAGCTGAACAGTTCTATGATGAGCTACGAGACCTTCTAGAACTAATACCAAAAAAAAAAAAAAAAGTCCTTTTCATCATAGGAGACAGGAATGCAAAAGTAGGAAGTCAAGAGATACTTGGAGTAACAGGCAAGTTTGGCATTGGAGTACAAAATGAAGCAGAGCAAAGACTAACAGTTTTGCCAAGAGAATGCACTGGTCATGGCAAACACCCTCTTTCAACAACACGAGACAACTTTACACATGGACACCACCAGATGGTCAATACTGAAATCAGATTTATTATATGCTTTGTAGCCGAAGATGGAGACGCTCTATACAGTCAGCAAAAATGAGACCGGGAGCTGACTGTGGCACTCAGATTGAAGTGAAAGTGAAGTCACTCATTCGTGCCCAACTCTTTGTGACCCCATGGATAGTAGCCTGCAGCAAGCTCCTCTGTCCATGGGATTTTCAAGGCAAGAGTACTGGAGTGGGTTGCCATTTCCTTCTCCAGGGACCTTCCCAACCCAGGGATCGAACCCAGGTCTCTCACATTGTAGACAGGCGCTTTACTGTCTGAGCCACCAGGGAAGTCCAATTCAGTCCAAGTCAGATTATGAACTCCTTATTGCCAAATTCAGACTGAAATTGAAGAAAGCAGGGAAAACCACTAGACCATTAAGGTATGAACTAAATCAAATCCCTTACAGTGATTATACACTGAAAGTGACAAACAGATTCAAGGGATTAGATTAGATAGATGGAGTGCCTGAAGATCTATGGATGTAGGTTCATGACATTGTACAGGAAGCAGTGATCAAGACCATCTCCAAGAAAAAGAAAGGCAAAAATGCAAAATGGTTGTCTGAGGAGGCCTTACAAATAGCTGAGAAAAGAAGAGAAGCTAAAGGCAAAAGAGAAAAGGAAAGATATACCCATTTGAATGCAGAGTTCCAAAGAATAGCAAGGAGAAATAAGAAAGCCTTCCTCAGTGATCAATGCAAAGAAATAGAGGAAAACAATAGAACAGGAAAGACTAGTGTTCCTTTGGCCACCAAGAGAACATTTCATGCAAAGACGGACACAAGAAAGGACAGAAAATGTATGGACCTTACAGAAGCAGAAGATATTAAGAGGAGGTGGCAGGAATACACAGAAGAACTATACAAAAAAGATCTTGACCAGAAAACCATGATGGAGTGATCACTCACCTAGAGCCAGACGTCCTGGAGTCCAAAGTCAAGTGGGCCTTAGGAAGCATCACTACAAACAAAGCTAGGGGAGGTGATGAAATTTCAGCTGAGCCATTTCATGTCCTAAAAGATGATGCTGTTAAAGTGCTGCACTCAATATGCCAGCAAATTTGGAAAACTCAGCAGTGGCCACAGGACTGGAAAAGGTCAGTTTTCATTCCAATCCCAAAGAAAGGCAATGCCAAAGAATGCTCAAACTACTGCACCATTGCACTCATCGCACACAGTAGCAAAGTAACGCTCAAAATTCTCCAAGTGAGGCTTCAACAGTATATGAAGTGAGAACTTCCAGATGTT
Organism: Bos indicus x Bos taurus; assembly: GCF_003369695.1. Classification (NCBI taxonomy): domain Eukaryota; kingdom Metazoa; phylum Chordata; class Mammalia; order Artiodactyla; family Bovidae; genus Bos; species Bos indicus x Bos taurus. The sequence continues at coordinate 84,125,504 of NC_040077.1, read as the reverse complement.
CAAGCTGGATTTAGAAAAGCAGAAGAACCAGAGATCAAATTGCCAGCATCCATTGGATCATAGAAAAATCAAGAGTTCCAGAAAGACTTCTGCTTTATTGACTATGCCAAAGCCTTTTTGTAGATCACAACAAACTGTGGGAAATTCTGAAAGAGATGGGAATACCAGACACCTTACCTGCCTCCTGAGAAACCTGTATGCAGATCAAGAAGCAACGTTAGAATCAGACATGGAACAACAGACTGGTTCCAAATCGGGAAAGGAGTACGTCAAGGCTGTATATTGTCACCCTGCTCATTTAACTTATATGCAGAGTACATCATGAGAAACGCTGGGCTGGACGAAGCACAAGCTGGAATCAAGATTGCCGGGAGAAATATCAATAACAGATATGAAGTTGACACCACCCTTATGGCAGAAAGCAAAGAGGAACTGAAGAGCTTCTTGATGAAAGTGAAAGAGGAGAGTGAAAAAGCTAGCTCAAACCTCAACATTCAAAAAAGGAAGATCATGGCATCCAGTCCCATCACTTCATGGGAAATAGATGGGGAAACAATGGAAACAGTGAGAGATTTTATTTTTGGGGGGCTCCAAAATCACTGCAGATGGTGACTGCTAAGTCACTTCAGTCGTGTCCGACTCTGTGTGACCCCACAGACGGCAGCCTACCAGGCTCCTCCGTCCCTGGGATTCTCCAGGCAAGAACACTGGAGTGGGTTGCCATTTCCTTCTCCAATGCATGAAAGTGAAAAGTGAAAGTGAAGTCGCTCAGTCGTGTCTGACTCTTCACGACCCCATGGACTGCAGCCTACCAGGCTCCTCCATTCATGGGAGTTTCCAGTCAAGAGCACTGGAGTGGGTTGCCATTGCCTTCTCCGGCAGATGGTGACTACAGCCTTGAAATTACAAGATCCTTGCTCCTTTGAAGAAAGGCTGTGACCAAGCTAGACAACATACTAATAAGCAGAGACATTACTTTGCTAACACAGGTCCATCTAGTCAAAGCTATGGTTTTTCCAGTACTCATGTAAGGATGTGAGAGTTGGACCATAAATAAATCTGAGTGCCAATGAATTGGTGGCTTTGAACTGTAGTGCTGGAGAAAACTCTTGAGAGTCCCTTGGATTGCAAGAGGATACAACCAGTCCATCCTAAAGGAAATCAGTCCTGAATTTTCACTGGAAGCACTGATGCTGATTGGCCACCTGTTGTGAAGAACTGACTGATTAGAAAAGAACCTGATGCTGGGAAAGATTGAATGTGGGAGAAGAAGGGGACGACAGAGGATGAGATGGCTTGGTGGTATCACCGATTTGATGGATGTGAGTTTGAGCAAGCTCTGGGAGCTAGTGATGGACAGGGAGGCCTGGCGTGCTACAGTCCATGGGGTCTCAAAGAGTGGGACAAAACTGAGTGACTGAACTGATTGACTGAAGAAATAGCCTGCTGCTGCTGCTAAGTTGCTTCAGTTGTGTCCGACTCTGTGCGACCCCATAGACGGCAGCCCACCAGGCTCCCCCGTCCCTGGGATTCTCCAGGCAAGAGTACTGGAGTGGGTTGCCATTGCCTTCTCCGAAGAAATAGCCTACTTGGCTATACTGAGTAGCTTAACTAAGAACAATATAAAACCTAAAATTTTTTAATTCTTAGAATTATTTTATGACAAAGCAACTTGAGGATTGGGATCAGGGGCCAAACATGCTAAAACAAGCCACCACCATGCATGCCAATAGAAGAAAACAAAACTCAAGATTCACATTATCTGGAACAATACAACCTCATTGAATCTTGGTAGAATTGAGACTTTGAAACCCTATAAATACCCATCATTATTGATGTGGCACAGATATTAGGTTTATTTAGTCTGCTCACGTCATTGCTTTGTTTCTGTGGATGGTATAAGAACCCTCAAGACTTCTTTCTGTAAGGCTCTTCCTGACCTCTATTTCCTGGACGCTATTTCTCCTTAATATTTTAATCTTCTTTTTAAAATATATTTTATTTTATTTATTTAATTTATTTACTTGTCTGCGCCAGGTCTTAGCTGTGGCATGAAGGATCCAGTTTCCTAACCAGGGATCAAACCCAGGCCGCCTGCACTGGGAGTATAGAGTCCTAGCCACTGGACCACCAGGGAAGTCCCAAGGTTTTAACCTTCTAAATCACGTATTTTCTAAGAAGTTTTCAAAAATCTAAACTTGGGATTGGCCTCCTACATTTGGGAGCTGAGGATGTTTCAAGTTAACAAAGGGTTCATATCCACATGAGTTAATTCACACTTTGACCTTTCCAGGAGCCTGGAGTCTGAGCTTCCATCCCAGGGAGCAGACACCTCCATACACTTTGCAGTTGGCATTGACCCGAAACACCCACAGATCTGTCTGGGCCTGTAAGTAATTTTCTTTTATTTTTAAAATTGTACTCTTGGCACAGCTAATCTGAAGGTGCCACATACAAAAAATAATCTGAAGAGCACAAAACAATTCTAGCAAAAAATATTTATATAAGGCAGGAATTGAAAAACTGTTACATATCTTCTGAATTCAATATTGGTTCCCAGGAAACACAAAAACTGTGTAATAACCTCATCATTCATTATCATAGTCTTTGTATTATACAATTTGTATTATTTTTGATTATTCCACTTTTAATGTCAGCATCATAAACATTGCACATGCTTTGAAAATATTTTAATGTGTATATTTTACATTATATGGAAATTTATCTGCATTTTTTCCATTGTCTGTTTTTTCCAAACTTGATGTTCATTTACTATTCCATTTCATTAGTTCATAAGTGTTTGGCAAATCAAATCACACCTTCTAATTGATTGGCTTATAACAGGAAAATTTTTTACTGTTTAGCCTTTTGTCCCTTGATTTTTCTGAATATATTCCCTCATCACATTATTTAAGTATTTTGAGATTAATGGTCAATTCAAAGAGATAAGTCATGCCAGCAGTACATCTTTTTCATTACAATTTTACATATCTCACTGATTTAACAATTTTCTGATCAGCCTGAAAATCTTTGTTGATCAAATTGCTTATTTGCTGACTAAATTATGCACAAGCCTCAGTCTATTTATCCGGCTATTAACTGAAGGATTGTGGTGTGTTTGCTGTGCAAATTACCATGATGTTACGAACAATCAGCATACATATGCACCACTATCTGTGGATTCAAAATTATTTCATAGTAAGAATTTAAAAGATTTTGTTGTTGTTTCCTTTTTCTTGATTTGAAAAGTTTATCAGGTGAAGGGATTCAGAACATCCAGCCCCAAATATGCCACTTTGGCATATTGATTATTTCGAGTGAAAGTACTTGAGAAATAGCAGATGTATGAAGACTGTTGGACCTCCCCCTTTCTATCTAAAAGCAGTTTGCAAAATTTCCAATGAGAAAGGAGCCTTCCCTGTATCAGGAAGAGAACATTTTTATCACCAGACTGGGAGTTATGGCTGAATTGGACCTGTATAAGCTTCCTAATAACCTTTATCTTCCACTAATTTCATTTAATTTCTAGCCACTGTCCCACAACTTACTGCCCCTAGACCAAGCCCCATCATTTATTGTTTTTTGTGTAAAAAGGCATATAAGCTTTGGGGATAGATGGCTTTTTCAGGTTTTTATTTTCCATCTGAAGACTCCTATAAATGTAAAAAAAAATTAAATAAATATGTATGTTTTTCTTCTGTTAATCTGTCTTTCCTTTCCTTATCGATTCAGTCATGTCCGACTCTGTGTGACCCCATAGATGGCAGCCTACTAGGCTCCCCCATCCCTGGGATTCTCCAGGCAAGAATACTGGAGTGGGTTGCCATTTCTTTCTCCAATGCATGAAAGTGAAAGTGAAAGTGAAGTCGCTCAGTAGTCTCTGACTCTTCACGACCCCCATGGACTTCAGCCTACCAGGATCCTCCACCCATGGGATTTTCCAGGCAAGAGTACTGGAGTGGGTTGCCATTGCCTTCTCTGGTTAATCTGTCTTGCTGCTGCTGCTGCTGCTGCTAAGTCGCTTCAGTCGTGTCTGACTCTGTGCGACCCCATAGACGGCAGCCCACCAGGCTCCCTGTCCCTGGGATTCTCCAGGCAAGAACACTGGAGTGGGTTGCCATTTTATGTCAGTTTAATTCTTAGGCCAGCCACAGAATTAAGAAGGTAAAAGAAGTTTTCCTCCCACATGAAGCGAAGTCACACACACACACACACATGAATTCTTCTGCACTTTTGCACAATACATTATATAATATTGCCTGATAACTGTGTTATACATCCAGTCTTCTACATCATCCTAGAATCTCAGAATTGAAGGAAATTTTGAGAGACAGGAGGGAAGAGGGCAGAGCACAAACCTTAAAAGAATAACTGTTTGAGGATGAGACCGATTAGACCCAAGATGACAGAAGGTTTGACTGTCAATAGACCTTGATCATTATTACACTTCCATTGTAAAACACTAGCATATGCTAAACGACACACCCACAGGCGCTATGATAGCTCCAAGTTCAGCTCAGTTCAGTCACTTAGTCATGTCCAACTTGTTGCGATCCTATAGACTGCAGCACTCCAGGCTTCTCTGTCCATGATAGCTCCAAGGCCAACAATAAAAGGTCAAAAAGTGGGCAGTGGTCAATTCCTGGAAATCCCCACCCTTCTCCCCAAATAGTTGGAATAATCCTCTCATTCATTAGCTTATGAAATTACTCAGCTCATAAAAATGAACTAGCATTACTGACTCAGTGGACATGAATTTGAGCAAACTCCAGGAGATAGAGGAGGACAGGGAAGCTTGGCGTGCTGTAGTCCATAGGATCTCAAAGAGTCAGACACAACTTAGCAACTGAATAATAACAACAACGAAAACTAACCACCCCATATTTCAGGGCTCCTGTTTATGGAATGTTATCTTCCAAGGCTTCTTGGCTTCTGAGAGGATGATCTACATTCTGTCCATGGAGTGAGTATCTCTCTCAATATACCTACTTCTTACCTAGCACTTTTCCTCTCTGAATTCTTTCTGCACTGAGACAAAGAACCAGTTCAAGTCTCAGTCTGAATTTTGGCTGGGTTCCAATTCCATCTAGGTTCAAGTCCCAATCTGAGACCAGTTTCAAAATCAAATTTGTAATCTTTGTATTATTTGGTTCCTTAAAATTATAATTACAGTAGGACTATACTATTGATTCATTAATACCTAGATGAACACTTAAACTGTTTAGAAAGATGCAACGAACTAGTCACTTGAGTTTTGTTACTCTTTCTAACCTCCTTTAAAAAACACAGATCAAACAATTTAAAGCTTCAAATGAAATAATTCCCTGTGTATACAACAAACATCAATAATTTAACTTTCCATGTGCTAAACTTCATGTAACTGGGAAGAGTTAATTTTGACTCTAGGCTAAGGCTTTAGCCCTGTTTTTGCCATTTTTGTTATTACAATCATACATAATGGCCTGCCTCAGAGAATCCTGTCCCCGCTGCCTGACCTTAAACTAAAGTGCTTTGTTTAGCTCACAGGGAAATAATCTGACTATGCCCACCTGTGAATGACTGTAAAGGGAGAAAACTAACACATACCTCTGACTGAGACTTGCCATTCCAGGAGATATATGCATGAATTAAATGGTCTTTTTACTTTGTTTCCTTACCTCTCCCTATCTCCAATCCGTGAAAGAACCTGGCACCCAGGCCTCAACAAGATGGTTACTTTGAGACATTAGTCTGCCATCTTTTCAGTCAGTTGGCTTTCCAGATAAAGTCATATGCCTTACTTCAACACCTCATCTGTGGGATTTATTGGCCTCTCAAGTGCCCAGCAGAGAGACCTTGGATTCGGTAACATTCACTATAGTTAATAGTTCCTGGATTTGCTACTCTGTTAAAAACATGAAAAAGAAGATTGAAAGAGAAAAGGAACAAGGTATAAGAATCTCAAAATCAAAGGTGGCAAAATTTCTCCTTGGATAGTCAGTTTCTAAAATGTAGAAATTCAGAATTATGTCTTCGACAAAATATTTTACTAATACCCTGTAAGTACTCTGCCATTGCTGAATCTTGGTTGAGCGCCATACCCCATGACATCAAATTTAAAGTTTTAAATAGTAAGGAAATACACAAGCAGGTTACAGAGGGTTATTAGGTCAGTTGTTCAGTCGAGTCCAACTCTGCGACCCCTTGGACTGTAGCCTGCTAGGCTCCTCTGTTCATGGGATTCTCCAGGCAAGAATACTGGATTGGGTTGCCATTTCCTCCTCCAGGGGGTCTTCTTGACTGAGGGGTCAAACCTTGGTCTCCCACATCGCAGGCAGATTCCTTACCATTTGAGCCACCAGCGAAGTCCTTGGTAATGTCTTAAACCTGTAGTGGGTTGGACATAAGACTCACCCTGGCAACAGCTTTTCAAGATGCTCTAGGTTCAAAAAGAAAGGAGGCAATTCTGCTCTACCTTAAATAAATTTTCTTCTATCTTTTTAGTTTTGTCAAAACTGTCTCAGCCTGCCTCAGTCTAAAGTTTTCCTGAGAAGGTCTTTTGGGAGGGGTTTGCTGTTCCTAAATAGTATAACAATAGCTCCCCATCAATCCTACTTCACTGCATATTCAAGCTTTTGTGATTTTTATAGCCTGTTGATTCTCTTTGGTTTCCTCAGCACAGATACTTCCAAACTCCACTTTATAATTTTATGAAACTCTACAGGATTTTGTCTTTGTGTTTGAGATATATCCCACCTCAATATTTACACCTTTGAAGTGACCAGTCTCAGGACTTTGGCAGGCTGTTTTCACTGCAAAGTGAACAAATCTAAGAAGAGAGTGCTGGTTCTGTGGGTTCTCCCCTTCAGGTGGGGTTCCCATATGTTCAGGAATGGTCTTTTCTTTCTTCGTGTCTGCATACTCCTTAAGTAAACATTACTGATGTGTGAAGGTGTTAGGAACAGGAGAGTGGAATTCTAACCTTTTACTTCTGTGCAGGTATTAAGTTCTTAAGGACATGAAGGGGTGAGGCAGGAGGAGATTTATCTTTTAGTCTCAGGTAAAACTAAAACCTCAGGAAGAAGTTCAGAATCTTTGTAGGATATACATCATCACCATCACAATCAACAACAATGTTACTGGAACTGATAATAACATGTCTACTGTGGCCCAGGCTTTGCACTAACCATGAAGTATCTCAGCTAATTCTCTGAACAACCCTACAAAGTGGGGGCTGTTAACATCTAAGTTTAAACAGGAGAAAACTACAGTTTGCTCTGGGAGTTTAAGTTTGTAGTACCATATCATAATTAAAATACAGACTGACTCCTTAGTTCCTGCTCCAAAGCACTCACCATCTAAAACTGTGCTTGCTGAGCAATTGATTTTTCGAGACAAAAGCAATCCTAGATGTCCAGTGTCTCCTCGAATTGGAAGGATTACCATGGCCACAGTGTATATCTTATTTATTAATTAAAAAATTATCTATGACTCAGCCCTAAATAATGAATTGTGCCATTTGTGACAACATGGTAGGGCTGAGTTCCAGTCCTCCCTTCTCTGGAGGCCCAGGGTAAAGTCCCATAACGCCTGGGTATCTGCGTGTGGCAGGAGACGTCGGTAAGGCCACCCCTTTAGCCCCTCTCTCCCTCCTCCTCCCTGCTCCTCCCCTTCTTCTTTCAGCCTGGCTTCCTTTCCTCCCTTTGATTCTTGTATTTAAGGGAGTGTCTGATGAGGACTGCCAGGTCTCTATGTGTGTTTTAACTCTGTGTTCTGTGTTGTGATTTTTGATGGCCATTTTGCTTTGTCTGGCTACCATTTGGTTTAGACCTGCCACCATTTTGTTAGAACTTGATTTTCCTTCCCTGTGTCTTGAGACCGGGGCTCTGGCTCTGCTCCCAGGAACACTTACCTAGACCATCTCTAACCCCTAAGACTGAGGAAAAATGGGAAAAAGCCTTTAAAAGTTTTATTTATTCCAACTGTTTTTTTTATAAACTAGTAAATTTTATATTGTAATATCTAATTCATAACTAAAAACTTAGAAAATGAAGCTCAATCTTGCACTGTGTCTGTCTAAATATGTCTTGGTATGTCTTTGTCTCTGGGTAATATTTTTGAGGTTAATTTGTAAATGAGCCCTATTTAATTGGCTTAAAGAAAGGTAAGCACTTACAAATCAAATAATTCTGAATTAAACAATAAATTTTAGGTTCATATGAACTGGGAAATATTCACTATTAAATATACCTGATATTAATGTTTGTTTGTTGATCTATCTAATATAGACATATCTTAGAGTAATTAACATTAAGTAGAATATTTTCATTGTACCTAGGTTTAATATAAGTTAAATATTATCATATCAGATACAAGTTTGTCAACAAGAATATCACCTCGAGTGAAGAAACTTCTAAAAAAAATGTAAATGAAATATGAGCTTTTAGATAAGCTCTATTAAAAATAATTATTCTTTAGGAATATCTGTCTAAAATAGTCTCTCCAGATTGGTGTAACTTGAATTTCTAAAGGTTGTGTTAAGTGTGCTAAGTGTTAGAAGTCTATTGAATAGTTAGGTCGTTTCCAAATAAAATAAGATTTTGAAACATGTACTGTGGCTGCTGCTGCTGCTAAGTCACTTCAGTCGTGTCCAACTCTGTGCGACCCCATAGACGGTAGCCCACCATGCTTCCCCGTCCCTGGGATTCTCCAGGCAAGAACACTGGAGTGGGTTGCCATTTCCTCCTCCAATGCATGAAAGTGAAAAGTGAAAGTGAAAGTGAAAGTGAAGTCGCTCAGTCGTGTCTGACTCTTAGCGACCCCATGGACTGCAGCCTACCAGTCTCCTCCATCCATGGGATTTTCTAGGCAAAAGTACTGAAGTGGGGTGCCATTGCCTTCTCCGGAAACATTTACTACTAAACACTAATTTCCTTTTACAGAGAGACAAAGAGATTTGGGACTATAAGTGAATAATGTTTGGTGCTATCCTAAAATGTTATAAAAAAGCAAGGGTTTTAGAAATTATCACTGGTATTTATGCTCAACAATCTATAAAAGGCTAATATAAAAGTTAGTTCTTGGTTGCTAAAGGAAAGTAGGAAGTGTGTTTTCAGTTAAAAAAAAAAAAAGGTATGAAAAATACTAAAAAGTTATGCATGATCAGGATTTTCTAAAATTGGATTACAATTAGTTAGATAAATAGATTTTGTTAGGAATGACACAGCCATAAGAAAACTGGTTAGAGCCAATTAGGTCCAAGATGGCAGAGCTGACTTTCACTAGACCTTGAGCCTTGGTATTTACACCCATTGTGACATATTAGCAAGCTAAATGATACACCCATCAACGTTGACTAAATCTGACCAAATGTTCTAAACCCTTTTAATTGATCTTTTTGATAAAACTTCCTAAATCAAATTCTTTTGAAGTTGTTTTGACCTCTAGCTAACTAGAGGTGCTTCAGAGGGCCCCTGAAACATCCCAAAGAGCAATATTAAACTGTATTTATTTGGTCGGTTAAATTACATGAAAAAATTATTAAATGAGTAATAAATCCACTCATGTTATAATTTATGGTAAAATTACTAATACAGATATCCTAGAAATTATATGGAGTTCTTAACATTCTGATATGTCTTGGTATTCTAATGGAAAACTTGATGACTTCACAAAAGCTAACAAAAGGACTGAATGAACCAGCGAATATGCTTATAACTTTTATAGTTTCTGTCTGAAAAATTACAGGTTTGAGTCTTATGTTTTCTGGGAGTAGGGAAAACCTTCCTCTCAAACTAATTATGACAATACTTTGGTAAAATTATACATTATAAACAAAACAATTATATTTTCTCTCTAACTCCTCCAGAAAAATTGGGAACTCTTAGGTTTCCAGTGAGTTTATCAAATGAATTAGAAAGGTTATCTCACTATCATGTACAAAAATCTCAAGGAATTTTTGAGACCTTAAAGAGGAAAGAATTCACTTAGGTTTGTTAGGCAAAATCTGTGATAAGCCTTTGGTGTGAGTTTCCCAGCCCTGTTTTATTTTAAAAGTTCAGTCTGAGACTCTATAAATGTTTCAACAAAATAAAAAGTCTAAAAAAAAAAAAAAAAAGTCTATGATCAATTATGGTTATATAAATCATCAGGCCAAAATTAGTGAGAACAGACCTATATCACAAAAAAACTAGCCTTAATTTGGTTATATTTGATAAAAATGAGGGCAATTTTAGGGAGAAAAAGATGTTTCAATAAATGTTAAACCCCAGTTTGTTAATGGAGGTCTGCGTGTAGTAAGACTCATTTCTTGGATAGTTCTTTGCTGTTATGTGATATTAATGTAAAATTTAATTGAATTCTTAGAAAACACCCTAAGTTTGTTTCTGAAGCTTATCTCAGTAATCTATCTTTGGATGAAGATCAGATGCCTCATGACCTGCAACCAGGACTGGAAAAATGCATAATTTAAGGGACTGTCTCCAACCTGGATGAAAGGACTTTTCTTATCAGGAGAAACTACACTACGCCAGGATAAGAAGATGACATCAGAGGTAGAAAGCTTGCCCAAGATGGTGGACCTGATTCATATGATCATTTATAATGTTTTCTTGACTTCTTAGACATTTGTATATAAATCAAATGCTTTTCTATCATAGGCCTGATCCTATGCTAGTTTTAGAAATCAATCCAATTGTTGGGTTTGTGGCCAATTACCTGTGTCTAGTTCTGGGTTACATTAGTAAATTTCTCTACTACAAGACTCTAACTGTTTGGCCTTGAAAAAATTTACTTAAAAAATAAAATTACAGTCATATTCAGGTCACTGTGATATTACTAGATGGGATCCCCTCACCAGGCCAATTAATAATGCCTGCTCTGACTCTGGCCATGAATTTGAGCTTTTTTCTATTACTCAAGCTCAATCAGAGCAACAAGAAAATTGTCAGCAAAGGAAGAAAAAAATCTCCCACAATTATGGGATGGATTTATATAGATAACACCAGGCTATGGTAATTTAGGTTTAAAGTCTCCTCTGTTGGAAACAATTAAATCATACTGAGGATAATCAGTCTAGTAACACTAGAAAACTGGGCTATGTGCCTTATAGACGGTGGTGCCAATATATAATTTCCCTGGAAGATAAAGATTCTACAGAGTAGACTAAGTCAGATGACCAGAGATATACTGGGCTACATCTAATGGAAGCTCTTAAGTCTTACTTGTGACTTTACTAATACTGCTGGCTATGTTATTTGTATTTCACCTGTTTTATAAAATTACTGTTTCTTACACTGCCAAATGCGTGACTGAGGCCTCTGATAGAATAATGTATAGTTCCATATGAGATCGATGATGGTAACAGTGTAACTCTAGATATGGGAAGAAGCAACAAGAGGAAATATTTTCCTGGACCAAGAGGCTAGTAAGACAGGTGATCCAGAGAATTTTGGATACTGTTTTATGGCCTAGTCCAGTAAAGCACATTGAGTGGCCTGTCAACAAAATCTTTGCCAAACTTGAGAATGGACATTCTCAGCACCATGAGATAAAATGGTCATGAAATGCCCCCTCAAAATCATGGTCAAGTTTATGAGCAAAAAGGGGCTCTGCCAACTGAAAACTGACACTTGCTATCTACATCTACAAAGATTAAATCACGGCCACTGCAACTGCTGACCTTCAATTCCCCTGAAAGGAGTTCAGGGTGAAAATTAGGAATGAGGCACTCTGTGCTCTGGGGAAAACTGGCAGAACAGGCCTTCAGATAGTTAGATCTTTTCAGGAGAAGATTTTATGAGTTCCAATTCTTGCATCTTCTCATACCTAGAGAAACACTGATGTTATTAATGGTGACATCTGCTTTGGCTATTAAGAAAAATTTTACAATTAAAAGTCAAAATAGAGTAGCAATGGTTCAGACACCCTGGGAAATAACTATTTCCTAGATATCCTGAGAAATGATATTATGGGTGTAATTTCAGATTAGACCTTGTATTGCTCAACACTTGAGTTTTCTGAGTCGTGTCAGGCTTAGATGCCACCATTCTCAAAACAGGGTCTGCTGGAAGCTAGTAACTGCAACCTTACTTTTTATAAAACTAGGCAACTGGCTACCTGGCTACAAGTCTCCCTGAAGTGCCAGGTCCAGACTAGGTTTCAGGCCTATTCTTCTAAAAAGAAATGAGATTTACTTTGTCTATTAAAATTCCAGTTATCCCTCCTCCAGCTACTTCTAACTGGATCTGTTACAACAAAATGGCAGACTAAGGGATTGAGATTTAATCATACAAGGCTCAGATCTAGGACTTGGAACTCAGGAATACTTCCAATTCAGTGTCTCTTCTCCAAGCTGAGACAGTCCTATGCCCCATTTTGACAGGAAGTTATCACAGTCATAGTTGCCCAGTTCCCTAAATTAAAACTGAGCAGGACTCTGTGGGGCTCTGGAGTACAGATCTGTTAAGTGTTCTCCATTTCTTATCTATAGGATATAGGCTTCATTCAGCCTCCTTGACCTTCCCTGAGTTCCAATGGGTGTATTCAAACAATTGCTAATCAGGGAAGGGAGGGGATACAAAAACAGAGGAGAAACAATCAAATGGTGGTTCAGCCTTGAGACAGGCTCCTTGTTCCTACTCAAAGAAATATGCATAACAATGTCTTTGAGTTCTACAGAACTGGAGCCCCCACCCAGGTGGAGGATGGTAACTTCAGACTAAACACAAGATTCCTGGAGCACAGCTCTGTTTCTTCACCACCAACCAATCCAAAAATAAAAATTAAAAAAAAAGTCATAAACCCTGCAGCCCTCACCCCAAATGTTGCCTCCTGTTTCTGGGGACCAGTGATGACCATCCTGTTAGGTCTCCTATTTGGCCCCTTTCTATTTCATCTCTGAGAGGAGCCAACAGTTTCAAACTAAACTGCTGTTATTACTTGGGTGAATGTTGATTTCAGGCAAAAAATACCTTGATTTAGATCAGGTAGAGAGAGACTTCTGCTCTGCTAGGCAGGACTATGACCATGCACAGGAGGAAGAAGTTACAGAAGAAAGAGACCTCCGCCCCAATTCCCAAGAAGTATCTTGAGTTTGAAGTCTCTCAGGGGGGAGTTGTTAGGGGAAGCACACTGAAACCGCCCACCCTGGCCAGGCACCACAGTAACCATTTGCATGAGTTGTTTTATGACAGGAGATCCTGATAAGGAATACAGAACTAATAAGCCACCACCAAGCAGAAGAGTTTGGGAAAGGTCGAAAAGGAGACACCGGGTGTCCCTCCACTTCCCAGAATCCCTCTGCTAGCATCCATCTTGGCTGAGCGATGCATGCACCACCAGGAAAGACTCTGAATTAGAATGATTGGCCAAAGACCACCCGGAAACTAATCCCATCACCATAAAACCCGAGACTTCCGTAGGGCTGTTCTCCTGGGTTCCCTTACTCTACTGCTCTCCACCCGGGTGCCCTTCCCAATAAAATATCTTGCTTTGTCAGCACATGTCTTCTTGGACAATTCTTCTCCGAGTGTTAAACAAGAGCCCAGTTTGGGTCCCCTTCGCTGCAACAGATGGATCTAGAGGGCCCTATGCTAAGGGAAATAAGTTAGACAAAGACAAATACTGTATGATCTCACTTATATGTGGAATCTGAAAAACAAACAAACAAACAAAACAGAAACAGACAGAGATACTGAGAGCAAACTGGTGATTGCCAAGGTGGGAGGGGGAATTGGGGAGGGTGGGTGAAATAGCCGAAGGGGATTGAGAGATACAGACTTTCAGCTATAAAATAAATAAGTTGCAAGTATAAGATAAATACAGGGAATAGAGTCAATAATACTGCAGTAATTTTGTACTGTGATAGGTAGTTACTAGACTTTTTGTTGTGGTCATTTAGTAATGTGTTTGATTGTTGGATCACTATGTTGCTCACCTGAAACTAACATAATGTTGTATGTCAATTGTATTTCATTAAATAAATAAATAAAAAGAGTAGCACAAGCAAAACAAAATTATCTACTTTCTAATTCCCTGACCTGATTGATACTGATAACGAATCAAGAGTATCAGATAATTTATCATTTGCTTACTTAATGGAAAATATGTTATAAGGAAAGTTTGTACTGGTGATCATTTTCACAGAAAAGTTATTTTTACCAAGCATTTATTGTTCTATGGAAGAAGGGGGAAACTTTGGTTTTTGACAGTTACCATTTCTGTTTCAGTTTTATACATTTACAGGAATATTAGTCAAGAAAGTCTAATCAATTTATTGTGTCAGACAGTCTTCTGCATCTAAAACTTATTTTTGCTCTAGAATGCATTCTGCTGAAAAATGACTTTTCTAATTATTGTTGGTTTTCTCAGATCTCCCACTAATATCTTCTGCACATCTGCTCATCAAGTTGCATAGATTTACGAATGGGATTAGCAGTCTCAACAACTTTGCTATTAGCTATACCAATAGCATCCTTTAAGGGTGCTTTGCTTATCTTCTGCTTTAACAAATGCTTTACTGTTTTAGTACCATTTAGTATGCAAAACAATCTGGAATTTGCATCTGAAACATATGAGTGTCTTATTTTTTAAAAACCATACAAAAATAATTAATAATAATAATAAATGCCTGAAGGAATTTAATTTTACTGTATTTATCCCAATTACTGGAATATTGTAAAGAAAGCAGTCACATAAGTCTTTCTAAAACATTTATACCCATGCATATATCATTTAAATTGTATACATATATTTAGTAGTATATGCATATATATTCAGAGAAGGTCTTAAAGAATCTGGGAAAGATTTGGTGAGAAAGTTGACAAATCACTTTTCTGTGGCATAAAAATATATAACTTCCCTCAAGAACTGAAGGAGTAATTTTGAGATAAGGTTTTTTTTTTCCAAGAAATATCTTCTCACTTCTAATAAACTGTCATCCTCACAATAACACAGAAAATAGGATAGTTGCTGAGCTTTTCCACTTAAAATAGTTTCCTTTTTTCAATATATAGAACTATTTAAAAAAAGACTGAGAATATTAACTTCTAAAATGCTTATGTTATTTGATGTCTTACATCATTTTTTTCATATCCTTTTCCATTTTAGTTTATTACAGGATACTGAATATAGTTCCCTGTGCTATACAGTAGGACCTTGTTGTTTATCCTTTCTGAATATAAGAGTTTGCATTTGCTAATCCCAAACTCCGAATCCAATCCTCCCCTACTCTCTCCGCCCCCACGGACTACCACAAGTCTATTCTTCATGTCTGCGAATCTGTTTCATAGTTAAGTTCATTTGCATCATATTTTAGGTTCTACATATAAGTGATATCATACAATATTTGTTTTTCTCTTTCTTACTCTTTTTTTGGCTGCTCCGCACAGCATATAGGATCTTAGTTCTCGGACCAAGGATCAAATTCGTGCTCCCTGCACTGGAAGCACAGAGTCTTATCACTGGACCACTAGAGAAGTCCTATCTTTCTCTTTCTGACTTTTCTTAGTATGATAATCTTTGTGTATCCATATAGTTGCAAATGGCATTATTTCACTCTTTTTACGGTTGAATAATATTCCACTGTATATACATATACCATATCTTCTTTATGCATTCATCTGTTGATGGACACTTAGGTTTCTTTCCATGTCTTGTTTATTTTAAATAGTGCTGCTGTGAACATAGGGGTGCATGTATCTTTTCAAATTGTAGTTTTGTCCAGATTTATGCCCAGGATTAGAATTGCAGGATCGTATGGCAACTCTATTTTTGTACACTTACATCTTTAGCATTTCTGTCATCTGTATCTACTTCAAAAAGCATAACATGACATTTTTTATACTATGTGGAATTTAATTTGCTTTAAAACTTTTTTTGGGGGGGAGGGGAAGCAACAGGTACTCAGAGTATTGAATCTTGCAAGTCTAGTTTCTTTTTAACTTTGAGGAGATGATCTTTTCACTTTAACTTTTTTATTTCTTCCTTCTTTCCTCCCTCCTTCCCTTTCTCCCTTCCTTCTTTTCTTTTTTCTTTCCTCAAACTTCCCTTCCTCCTTCCTTTCCTTCCTTCCTCTCTTCCTTCTTTCCTTTCTTTCTTTCCTTTTGTCTTCACTTTCTCTCTTTTTTTGAAAGAAAGGTGGCTTAAAAGAAGGCAATCACTGAGTCCTGAACCTGTTAAAGGGTGTTTAGAAGGCATATGTAGCTTTATATATTTTTGAGAGGAGGAATATTGCACATTTTGTTGACTTCAATACCAGGCTCATGACTAGATAACTATAAATTATTGAAAATCACAACCCTTGTTGGGAAACTAAAACAGTGTCTAGAACATCAGGAGAATTGGGTAGTCCTAAGGTTATGGTTTTTCCATTGGTCATGTATGGATGTGAGAGTTGGACTGTGAAGAAAGCTGAGCACTGAAGAACTGATGCTTTTGAACTGTGGTGAACTGAACTGAACTGCCTCTTGAGAAATCTGTATGCAGGTCAGGAAGCAAAAGTTAGAACTGGACATGGAACAACAGACTGGTTCCAAATAGGAAAAGGAGTTCGTCAAGGCTGTATATTGTCACCCTGCTTATTTAACTTATATGCAGAGTACATCATGAGAAACGCTGGGCTGGAAGAAGCACAAGCTGGAATCAAGATTGCCAGGAGAAATATCAATCACCTCAGATATGCAGATGACACCACCCTTATGGCAGAAAATGAAGAGGAACTCAAAAGCCTCTTGATGAAAGTGAAAGTGGAGAGTGAAAAAGTTGGCTTAAAGCTCAACATTCAGAAAATGAAGATCATGGCATCCGGTCCCATCACTTCATGGGAAATAGATGGGGAAACAGTGGAAACAGTGTCAGACTTTATATTTTTGGGTTCCAAAATCACTGCAGATGGTGACTTCAGCCATGAAATTAAAAGACACTTACTCCTTGGAAGGAAAGTTATGTCCAACCTAGATAGCATATTGAAAAGCAGAGACATTATTTTGCCAACAAAGGTCGTCTAGTCAAGGCTATGGTTTTTCCTGTAGTCATGTATGGATGTGAGAGTTGGTCTGTGAAGAAAGCTGAGCGCTGAAGAATTGATGCTTTAGAACTGTGGTGTTGGAGAAGACTCTTGAGAGTCCCTTGGACTGCAAGGAGATCCAGCCAGTCCATTCTGAAGGAGTTCAGCCCTGGGATTTCTTTGGAAGGAATGGTGCTAAAGCTGAAACTCCAGTACTTTGGCCACCTCATGCGAAGACTTGACTCATTGGAAAAGACTCTGATGCTGGGAGGGATTGGGGGCAGAAGGAGAAGGGGACGACAGAGGATGAGATGGCTGGATGGCATCACTGACTCGATGGACGTGAGTCTGAGTGAACTCCAGGAGTTGGTGATGGACAGGGAGGCCTGGCATGCTGTGATTCATGGGGTCGTAAAGAGTTAGACATGACTGAGTGATTGAACTGAACTGAATGTTCACTTTGAAATCTACAAACACTGTGAGAGGGAGTAAATACTCTTCACTGTGCAAAAAGGAGAAGTCCATCATCTTACTTGTTTGATATCCTAATATGGTTAGAGGTCAAAACAGGAAGTGCCATTGTTAACAGGGAGAAACTTGAAAGTTCTGTTCTTAAAAACATCTTGAACCTCCTTACCCATGAGGACATTTTGAATGCAGGAACTTTGGGTGGGACCATATGATTTCCTGCATTATCTTCAATCAGTGTGGTAAAGTTTGTTTTGTTTTAAAATGCAGTTAAAGGAAAGATATTTGCCATTTCAGAGGAGAACAACATTCAGTTCCTTTTAGAGTTTTATGAGCATCTGTGATCGTTTGTCATATGTGGCTAAAAAATGACCAGTACTGATGAAATACCATTTTATTTTTAGAGAAAAGCTTCAGCACACTTTCCCAAAATAATTTCTTAAAAAAAAAATCTTTGCTTCCTTCCAGGAAGTTTTGTCTATGGCTAAATGTGGGTGCATATACTTTCATGATAAAGACCATCATTTTACCTAAATATACTTATGGTAAAAGCCTTAAGAGCTATGAACTCTGGAACTAGTGAAGTAGAATTCCATTTCCTAGGTTCCTTGTGCACAAATATTGTCATTCTTATAACACTTGTTGGCTTGAAATAATAGTTTAAACAAAGATGAAAATGTCATAAACCTAAAAAATAAAGGTGAAGAAAGACATAATGTGGTAAGTAGATGTTTTAATCTCTAAACTTTCATTTCCAATCTTTCAAATTTTCTCCTAGACCATGTCTTATGGTAAGCAAATATTTTAAAACAAATCTAATCATTCAAAATAAGGATAGGCATACATTTTTTACAGGTAAATGAATCCAAGCCACTTTTTCTGTTTTCCTAACTAAATAAAACTATTTCAAACAAATATTATATAATAGATTGAGGGAACATTTTCAGCTCAGATGCTTAATTAGAAGTTTGTCTTTACTGGTAAGTCATCATCGTACTAAAAATACTGTTTAATACACTACAGAATATGTATACTTACAGCTGATTCACATTATTGTACAGCAGAAACCAACACAACATTGTAAAGCAATTACCCTCCAATAAAAATAAATTTTAAAAAATTAAAAAGTTAAAAAAATACAGTATAGAATAGAAGACAAAATCCCCAGATAATGGACCAGGAAACTAAGATAAAATTTGTCTCTATACAAACTCAGATCCAGTTAGGAACTTGACCATTTTATGTATCTTTCTTTGTGGTCTTAAATACATTGAGTTCAGAGTTCCTTATGTATTTATTTCTTCATACAACCTGTAGTAAAAAGTTTTCTGATCTACCAACGTAGAATATATGATACTTTCTGCCTTAAATAAAAATAAGGAGCATTTTGCAAAACTACTGAACTAGTCTAAGAACAGGGGATGTTGTACCA
The DNA here is from genome assembly GCF_003369695.1 of Bos indicus x Bos taurus. Classification (NCBI taxonomy): domain Eukaryota; kingdom Metazoa; phylum Chordata; class Mammalia; order Artiodactyla; family Bovidae; genus Bos; species Bos indicus x Bos taurus. Next base: position 84,106,620 of record NC_040077.1, on the reverse strand, counting down.
AATCTCATAATCCAATAATCAATTAGAACCTTTAGTTTTTTTCTACCATCAAAATGTGGAAGGGGTGAAGTTGTAGGACCTGAATGAAACTCCCAAGAGCTCTCTTTTTTTCACATGTGTTATTGTAACAGAATTCACTTAAAATTACATTTTTTAATATGTAAAAAACAAGAGACGCAGCAAGAATGATTACATTAAAAGAGGGTAAGGGGGTAATCCTAGAGGCTCCATGTTTCAGAGTCTGATGTGGTCACAGGGCTATTTAGCTTAGCCCCTCACCTTTTCTCTTTCCAAGATCATGGTGCTTCTGTTCACTTTTTGTTTTACAAGGTGAGTTGGACATTTAATGCTTTTTGAAATTTCTTAATACAGCAGGAATTTTGAAATAGATGGGAATTGAAAAGGGAGAAAATACTCAAATGCAGGATAAAAGACTGATTTTTAAGTTGATATTTAAAAATTGTGGGATTCTTATAGGGAGAAATTAAAAATCTTAAAAATCTTTAAATTTAAAATATTTTACAGTTTACAAAGCACTTCAAGTAAAATTATTTTATTTGAATGCTCAATAAGGGAAGAGTAGGACTATAGCATGAGTTACTGGCAGAGCTGTGACCACACATCTTGTTTCCTAGTCTAAGAGTCTGTATTCTCTCTTTCTCTCTCACTTGCCTTTCTCCCTCTCCCTCTCTTTCTCTTTCCCATTCTGTCCTCCCAACCTCCCATGATTGATTCTGAAACTTACTTTATGGATGTTTAACAACATAAAAAATTAAAAGTTTTTTGAGGGCAAATTCAGTGTTCTATTTTGCATCTCTAGTATCTAACTCAACATACTCAGCTAAATACTTGTTTAATGAATGAATGAAATAAAGTAAGACAATTGAAACAGAAATGCCTTTTCAAGTAATAAATAAGAAAATGAAAATAAAAGAGCAATATTATAGATTTTAGACAACTATTCAGAATATCAAGTTTTGTATTAGACACTATCTTTTTATCTGTCATCTATTTTGTTAGTCTTATTCCAGATAATACAATTTATTATATGTTATTATTTATAAATTTTCAGGTTACTAAGTCATAATTATAATTTAGAAGAATTGGTCCTGTTTTGTTTACAACATGGAAGTCAGAATTCATTCTTTAGTAATATAAAGTTCATTGGGACACAACAAATAAAAATGGTCATATTTACCTATCACATCTGGGAGAATAAAAGATTGTGATCATTAACTCATATTTATAACCATTTTTCTTATTTAGTCACTCATATTTTTTTTATACATTTCACAGGTTTAAAGCATCAACTGATCATTATCATATTTTCCCATCAATATGTCTTATCCATGACTAGATTTCAACTGACCTTTCTCTTATATAGCTTTCCCTACCTGCATGTCTAGATAAAGATCTTAATGTGAGGACATTTATTTTAGTTCTACAAAGTCTCTATAAGTAAATATTTGTGTATGTGACTTGGAAGAGAATTTAGAGGAAGAACTAATTTATTATTTATATAAGACTAGTTGCTGGCTTCCCGTATCACCCAGATACACCAAGGAAAAAGAATCTCAAACAATGTACAAATTTTACAAAGCCAAATCTACACAACCAATAAAGATGAAATACCCAGGATCTGACTGAGATTCTTAGATTCATACCAAAAAGAAAATAACAAAAAATGGCCCAAGCTTCAACTTTGCCAACTTAATTACTGCTGTCAAGAAACACTGCATGATGCCATCTAGTGACAAATAATCAACATATGATTAGTCACTTAGAAACGATGGGTCAAGGAGGTGAAATTTCCAGGATTTTAGATGTAAAGGGGAAAAAAAACCTTCTGAAAGAATTACATTTGATAGATTAGTTTGTTTCTCCAGGTGTATGAAAATTTATCACTGATCTGCAATGTGGGAATTTTTATATTGTCACCTACCTCCAAATCTGCACTTCCACCTCCTCAGCTTCTGCCCTTCACCATCCAGTCTGCAGTTGAACTTAGAAGTGAGGGGTGCTGTCCACGTTGCAGCCCCCGGTACAGTGACAGGTGGTGGAGGTGGAGCCCTTTAGAAAGCAGTCTCAACAAATGTTTTGCTTTGTTTTGTTTTTAAAAAAAAGTGCTTCAAAAAAGGGAACCAAGATGATTCCTGAAACAATCTGTGCCCAATTAAAAATGATAACAACAATAATAAACAAACTGTTGAAAGTTCAAAGGGTAAAACTAAAATAGGGGCCAGAGGAAATCATCTTTGTTTTTCTCAGCCAGAGACTGTGCAGATCCAATGCTACACTGTTTCTTGTACCAAGTCCTCACAGAAAATGCCAGAGACCTCTCTCTCTGAAAGGCTGTATGCAGCATTATGCCCTAAGGAAATTAATTTTCTCCACCATTTCTCATCTTTTGTAAACATATGGCATAGATTTTTATTTTAAAGAGAAAGACCAAAGATCTGTCAACTGTGGGATTCTCACAGTCCAATAATTTCTTTTTGGTTAATTTTTTTACAGCTAGATTAACCAGTGCTGCTGCCATAGATATAAGAAAACAAGATACTTTGCTGTGTTCACATATATCTGATTAAAGCTCAATAGGAATATTTTGGGTGCCTTGGAAAAATATCAAGTTAAAAAATCTTGGTGAAAAAAAAGCTTATCAAAATCTCCAGCTTCAAGTGTGTTTAGTTGTTTTCGTTTCATTGTTGCCTACATGCTGTGATTGGAGCACAATGTGTGGAAATTGCATAACCATTATTTCCACAAATCAAAGCTCTTGAGAAATGGGAAGGCTGTGCAGGAGCTGCTGCATGAAATGTTGATGAAAAAAAAATTCAGCCTTTATGTCTAAAGTCTTCTTTTCAACTATTGTTTAGTTGTAACTATCCCAGGGCTTCATTTTGCCTTTAAACTAAAATCAGAATTAACCATGGGTGAAATAACAGTTTTTAAAAAGTGTTTTCTCTGAATTTCTTGTATTTTCCCTGAGTTCAAGTTTCTTTTATTATTTTTGATATCTTGGTCTAGTCTAAGCCATGGCTTCTTAATTCGAATACTAGAACTGTTGAGAAGATATTCGGTGGAATCTCTAAGTCTCAGAGAGAAGTGTGGATACTCTCAGCCCAGTCCATTCCAGATTTATGGGAGCTAGGGAGAGTCCTTTCTCTAATTCGTTCACAGTTAACATAGTAACCAGTCAGATTGTTATTTGGGTCTAAATGAGCCTGAATGCATTATAAGAAAGGGAAGAACAACTTCTCTCTCTCCAGCTTCCAGCATTCCTCTTTTGCTCCAGCAGAGAGGTTTGGTTGTACTACTCTGATAGCCACATGCTTCTTGCCTCAGATGCTAATAAATGCATCTTACTACAGATGCAATGGCAGCGCACTCCAGTACTCTTGCCTGGAAAATCCCAAGGATGGAGGAGCCTGGTAGGCTGCAGTCCATGGGGTGGCTTGCCTGGTAGGCTGCAGTCCATGGGGTGGCTAAGAGTTGGACATGACTGTGCGACTTCACTTTCACTTTTCACTTTCATGCACTGGAGAAGGAAATGGCAACCCACTCCAGTGTTCTTCCCTGGAGAATCCCAGGGACGGTGGAGCCTGGTGGGCTGCTGTCTATGGGGTCGCACAGAGTCGGACACGAATGAAGCGACTTAGCAGCAGCAGCAGCACAGACGCTAATAACAGCAATTAAGAATATCAACAAAAATCTTGAGGGGAATAAATAAAGGTCTAGCTATTATTTCACTGATGTAAAAAAAAATTTTTTTCTTTTAAAAAAAGGAGTTACCGCAAATGAAGTAAAAAAAATTCTTTGAATGGTTAGAGTGAGAAAAATAAAATAGACATTTATATGATTAAAACAAGATTTGATATTGCTACACTACCTAAAGTCAGCTTCCCTGGTGGCTCAGACTGTAACGAATCTGCCTGCCAATGCAGGACACCCAGGTTCAATCCTTGGGTTGGAAAGATCCCTGAAGAAGAGAATGACAACCCACTCCAGTATTCTTGCCTGTAGAATTCTATGCACAGAGGAGCTTTGCGGTCTACAGTCCACGGGATCACAAAGAGCTGGACATGACTGAAGGACTATCATTTTCACTTTCTTGCCTCAGAGCCACCCACAAGCACCTATGAGAACTTGGAAATTTCCCCTTTGGCAGCGAACACATCTGAGTTAGTCTGGGAATGGGTGGGAATCTCTAACATCCTTTTAGAAATCAGGAGATGAAAATGGTAATGTACTTAAAAGTGAAATGCCATTATGTTGGGAGAAATTCTACTGGGGTGTTTTGTTAGCCCTTTCAATGTGCAAACTCATTTTGAGGAAGTTTGTTTGCAAGAAAGGCATAAAATGCAGCTGTGCATTCACACTTTTCACTACCTGAGCTATACCCAGCATAAATATCTTTTTAGGTTCTGGATTTTTGATCAAAGTTTGTTTTCTTCTATAAAGTTTCTGCTTGAAGAGTGTTTCAGTGTTCTTCAAAGTAAATTTCCAAGATTGTAAGGCTAAAATAGTGATTAAAACAGAAGTCTGTGATCAGTCACCCAGTTGAACTTTAAATCCTTGTGGCAGTTTTTCTTTTATCTTTAAATTTGGTGCCATTTTCTTCCTAATATTTTCACCCCTGGGATTTTTCTGGTTAGAGATGTATATAATTTCCTTTCTGCCCACATCCCCTTCTAAAAGAAACTGTCCCCACCCACAGACCCTGCTGAACAGATGGGCCAAGTCACCCATGATTACATCAGATGACCCTATTCCTTGGGCTGTAAGAGTTGAGGACCAGCGTGTAGAGGCCTATGATGAGTGTCCATCTATACATTAGACTAAGCCAATTGGATGATATCATTTGAGAATTTTAAACTATGTTGAAAAAGTTACATGGGTGATGTTAATTGGATTTGCAAAATCACAGGTATTTGGTTTGGGAGTTGTTCCAGAACAAGCCTCAGCCATGTGTACATCAAATTTATGAGGGATTCCAAATTTAAAAAACCTTGTATAGAGAGCCATGCTAAGAGAGTGACATAGAATAGATATGCAGAGAGAAGGTGCTAACAAGAGCTGTATTTGACATTTGTAAGATCCCTCCTTGTCATCCAGGCCTCATTCTACTTTCTAAATAAACAGTTTTCCAGCATTGTTTGGGGTGGATTTGCCCAGCTGCAGGGTTAATTTCTGACTGTTTTAAGCCAATCAGCAATATAACATACTCCTGTCCAGGTGATTGGTTCACAGTAGGCAGGTGAATGAATTAGAGACAAGTGAGGTCAAGCAGACAGTTGCAGGCCGTTTCTGGGGGAAGTTTCTTCTCTCTAATCCATGGGAATTGCCTCAAAAGTACTTTCTGTCTTGGTAAATACGAACTAAGAAGCAAACAGCAAATAGCTTTTTCTGACGACCTTTTTAAAACCATGAGAAGAGACAGTATTTTAGCAGAAAAGCACATTGTAGAAGAAAGTGCACAGTAATAGAAAGTATGTCTTTGTTGACATTATGGAACCAGTTGTTTTTTAAAGCCTGCTCAGTTTTTGGAATTCTTGATAATATAAACCAATAAAATCCTTTGTTTAAACTATCAGGTTCAGGAGGGGGAACACATGTATACCAGTGGCAGATTCATTTTGATATTTGGCAAAACTAATACAATTATGTAAAGTTTAAAAATAAAATAAAAAAAAAAAAGAGCCATTGACTCAGAAAAAAAAAATAAACTATCAATATTTGGATCTTAAATTTGAGTGAGACTAATAATTTTCCAGGTCTCAGAAAACCAAGCAGTCCCTTGAATTTTACCAGCCCCACAGATGAGCAATTCTTAACACAATTTTCTCCATTTTTGCCTGGTTTGCCTGGTTATGCATTATCTAGCAAGGTGCCTGGCATATTTTAGTTGCATCATCAATATTATTAAACAAAAAATCTCTTCCTCTCTCAATAATATTTTCTGCATACAGTCTTTGAAATTGGTACATACGCTTGGAGGAGGCATCTGACTTTCAGGTTGTATTAATATGAAGTGGCCTTAGAGAAGACAAAAGAAAACAAAACTAATGATGAAACTAATAATGAAATGAGGGTGATTGAGGAGGAACCCAGTCAACTTCACTGAAACCAGGAAAGGTAGAGTGATAGTGCTATGAAAACAGACACCATAACACATGCTTCCTTTTCATATGTATTCTATAGACACCTTCATTCCTACCACGGTAAGATTTCATTCTCTGCATTTGAAATGCAAGTAGATAGAAAAAAAGAATATATTTTTTTCCTAATCAAAATCAAAGAGTGTATCTGGATTTTTGGAACATGACTTTACTTAATCCTGACAATCCTACCTGGTTACCAAGACCAGGAAAAGTAGACCTACTCCAGTACTCTTGCCTGGAAAATCCCATGGACAGAGGAGCCTGGTAGGCTGCAGTCCATGGGGTTGCACAGAGTCGGACACAACTGAAGCGACTTAGCAGCAGCAGCAGCAGTGCTATGAAAACAGACACCATAACACATGCTTCCTTTTCATATGTATTCTATAGACCCCTTCATTCCTACCATGATAAGATTTCTTTCTCTGCATTTGAAATGCAGGTAGATAGAAAAAAAGATTATATTTTTTTCCTAATCAAAATCAAGGGGTGTATCTGGGTTTTTGGAACATGACTTTACTTAATCCTGATGATCCTGCGTGGTAGGGATCATTCATTCCATGATATGGGTGGGGAAGTGAAGAAGAGAGATTAACTCACCCAAGAGAGTAAGTGGCAGAACTGAGATTGGAATTAAAAGTTATACTATTGCTTTATGTTAATTATTAAATTGTGATTAATTGATGGCTTCTCTGGCCTTGCCAGGTCTGGTTTTCTTGCTGATATAGTGTCATCTTAAGTGTAAATTATTTCTGGAAAAATCATAAAAAGATGGTAACACTGGTTTCCCCTCCAAGGGCACAAACTGTGTGACTGGGAGTGAGAAATGTTTATTTTCCACTGCCCAGTGTTTTGTGCCTTTTGACATTTGAACCATATGCTTATATTACTTTATCTAAAAAAAGTAATAGATTTGGGAAAAAAATCACATCATGAAAACTTTTTGTCTGATAAAATGGTAGGCTTGTTTCAGACGATTTGTAGATTCTCTCCAGCTCTAAAATTATTTTATTGTGTTCTCCCAGTTTATGTTAATTTCAGGGCATTAAAAGGTTTTTGGTGTTTCAGGCAGTTTAAAAATACGAATGCTCAAGTAGGTGTAATGAAAAGTTGTGCCACGTTTGGCCAAATAGCTTCTTATAACATTCAATTGGGATCTCTGACCCTTAAAATTTTATAAATGTGAAGCATATGAAACTGTCTTTGGTAAAAAGAGGCAAGGTCAGCTCCAAATGTTCCTGTCTCCATGCATGTTCTCCCAGTTTAGAGAAGAGACAGATTCCTATCCTGAATGTTCTTCAAACCACTGAAATTGCTTAAAGGGATCTTTAAAAGGTTACTTATATTTTTGGCAGTGTTAATTACTTTTTTTTGAAAAATCAGATAAATTAAAATTTGGAAGTTAACCTTAAGATTCAGATTAGGGCAAATATCTGGAGAGTACAATAAAGCCCAAAGGGACCTGCCAGCATTTTCACTTGAAAGGATAACTTTGCTGTGATTAACACTAAACTATCTAAGGAGTGGCTTGAGCAGCAATTAGGAATCTGGCTATTAATCACCCTGGATATCTCCTGTGGGTGAGGACAAGCTGAAGGCAAGTGTGTTTTGCACAGTTTATTTTCTCAGGAACACAGCAGGCACCTTGTAAAATCACTAGGATTGGCCCCACAACCAAAACAGAGGAGGATAAAGAAGATTCATGAACACAGGCACTGGCAATTTGCCTTCATTCTCTAATGGCAAACCCTGCAGGAGACAGGAACATTTGGAGCTGACCTTGTCTCTTTTTACCAAAGACGGTTTCATATGCTTCACATTTATAAAATTTCAAGGGTCAGAGATCCCAACTGAATGTTATAAGAAGCTATTTGGCCAAACGTGGCACAACTTTTCAGTACACCTACTTAAGCATTCGTATTTTTGAACTGCCTGAAACACCGAAAACCTTTTAATGCCCTGAAATTAACATAAATATGGGCCACACAGTTAAGTTCCACTCTTCTGAGCACTGAAGACAGTCACATGTAATTTTGCTGTCATATGAAGCAAATCAGTTCTGCTAACTAAAGCCCACAGTATTTTGCACATTATTTTTCTGAATTCTATTTTAGTATTTGAAATGCTAAAAAATTCTGCCCCAGCACTCTTTCTGGAGAAGTCTTTGTGTTGTCTTTTGATCTCTGTCATTGGTTCACAAGTCACTCATGGCTAAGTTATAATGATAAAAGGGGGAGGCTATTTATGGACTTTTGTATTATTTTTTTTTTCTATTTATCATACTGCATTTCCCCTTCTGAGGCTTCAGAATTCTGCTGCAAATTACAAGCAAGGACATTAACAGCCTTTGCTAAGACCTCAGAGTTATAGGAAAAGATCCCTGCATAGGATCCTGACTTAAAAGGTATTTCTGCCCTGTTGTATAAGATATTATACTCAGAATCTTAATTTTTATAAGAGAAGGAGAGAAATGCACTAGTGGAAAAATCTTCTGCATACTTATAGCTGGCAATCCAGTAAGCCTGGAGGAAATGCCAAAGTCATGCCTCTTTTTCTCTTTGTCCACAACGGACTTCTATAGACAACTGTCCCAAGTCAAACTAGGAAATCTGTGCACTGATTTCACAAGGGCAGTGCTGAATGGAAGGCATTGAATGAACCACTTGTATTATTGTCAGACATGAATCTGCCGATGTTGCTCTAAGGCCTCACCTGGAGATGCTACCTGGCCAATCTAATAGATTTTCTTCCAAACACTCATTCTTATCTGTCAAATATAGCATAACTTTTAGTTTATCTCCCTCTTTTCCAATTTAGCTATAGCTTCAGGGTGCTCATAAAGCTTCATTGATTCAGTTGTCTCATTTAGTTCACCACCACGAGAAACTTCTGCTCCCTACTGTAAACTCTAATCTACAATGTGGCATCTTCTCTACCTGTGGCCTGATTTCTATTCCCTGGGTAATTGTTTAATGGAAGAAGGTAAAATCCTTCGAGAAAAGTAGTTCACAACCTTCTCTATCTCATCTGGATACCTTTGTTCTGTTTCGCTCGTTATAGTTAAAGTATTGAGACTTTCCTTAATAAAGATAACTCAGAGCCTCTCTCATGAACTTTGCTGAACTCAAATCAGAAAACCAGAATATATAAAACCCATTAGTTCATGAAGACATGTCAAGTTCTGAAATACAGATGGAAATGCCTTCCTTAAAGGGATGTTATTATGATAAAGGAGAAAAATGTGCATAACGTGTTCTTAGTTCCGGAAGCAAAAGTCCCATATAAGAGAGATGTTATTATTTATTATTACTATCCAGATGCTGGGACTATATATTTCCCAAGGACAAAATAAAATGTAGGAAAGATGTAAAAATTCCAGATTATTAACAAGCTCTAGGGAAACTAGCATATGGTGGCTATCCTTTGATAAATATGCTAAATATCTATTTATTTGATAAACTGACTAGTGGAATTAGAGATGCATTTGAACGCACCCACCAGAGTTCTGTGAATTCCCTGGTGCACTAAATGGAAACTTCTACAGAGAGGAGGTAGTTTCTTGCTAGTGTTTGGAATAGATCCCCTCCCCTTACTGTTGCTGGGAGCAATGACTAAGCAGAGAATCAGTGCTATTGGGGCTCTTTTATTTACTGTTAGTGGGAGTAAAACTTGGCATAACTCTTTAAGAAGGCAATTTGACAATACTTATTGAAATCACAAATTCATATTCCCTTTGACCCAGCAGTTCTACAAGTAGGATTTTACCCTGTGGATATACTTGCATTATACTATTGTTTATAAGAGCAAAAATTAGAAACCACCCAAATGTTTGTTAATAAGAGGATGACCACATAACCTATTGTACACACATTCTATGCTATATTATGCAATTAAGAAAAAAAATAATGAGGAAGATTTGTATCTGCAGATAGGGAAGGATGTCCAAGATATGCTTTTCAACAAGATGTAGAGCAATATGTGTGGTATGACTGCAGTTCTGTAAATAAGAAAATGGAAATGTATGTAAGTTGGGATATACATAAAAGATTTTTATATGTATATACACAACACAACTATTATCTGTGGTTAATTTTCGGAAGAGAAACTTGGAGTGCTGAGAGGGGGAAACCATCTCCTTATTTCATACTTTTTAAAACCATATATACATAATTTTAAAAATAGATTGCTTTTAAAGAAAGAAGAGATCCTCTTTGCGTTCTCCTGCAGCCTGGAAGAAGGCAACTTGGGGGCCGAATGCTACTCGGCAGGTCACAGCGTGGCATTTGTCTCCTCGGTAGCAGCACCCTGGGCACCTACACTGCAGCGGTCTCCAACCTTTTTGGCACCTGGGACCAGTTTAGTGGAAGACAATTTTTCCATGAACTGAGGCAGGGGGACAGTTTCAGGATGATTCAAGTGCATTATATTTATTGTGCACTTTATTTCTACTAATACATCAGCTCCACCTCAGAGCAGCAGGCATTAGCTCCTGAAGTGGTGGGGTACCCCTTGCTATAGAGACCTCACTGTTACCTGAGTGGCTTTATCAGAATCACCTGGCCCTCATGGAAAATACCTGTGAGGCCAAACATTCTCTAAGCCAGGGTGAGGGTGTGGAGATAAAATGGTATTTATTTTCAATTTCATCACCTGTGATTTTGTTTAAAAAATCTATTTGTCTCAGATTCACCTCAGATATACCAGTGACTATGTAACTGATAGTCACAATCTTCATTTCTCATTGCTATAAATGTTTTAAAACCTGTAAATATTGCCTCTCCCTCATTCATAAAACCCCTGTTATTATTATAGTTAATAATCTTGAGCCTGTACATTTAAAGTAACATGCTTCCAACAAAAATATGAAAACCTAACACACATTATTTCCCATGATAGACTTCCTTATATGAAAGTCAGCATATAACACATATTGAAAAAAGTATATCCAATTGTGTACAAATGTACAACTACACAATTACAAAAATACACAATTACGAAGGAATCTTATACTTCAGTGTGTTACAGTAAATGCATCATACAAAAACTATTTCAGGTTTCTCATTTTAAAGGAATTTTAAGCTAGTTGCTAAAAAAAAAAAAGGCACAGAATAGACCCATTATGCAAGTATGTAAGTATGACTCATTTATGAGCATAGTCAGTTAGCCTTTATCATTATCTTAATCTTTATTTTAGGTTCTTACACAATATCCCAGAGTTAGAGAGGAGAAGAAATCCTCAAATTATTTCTCCCTTGAAGTATGCTTTAATTGAAACAGGTCCTTTGACAAGGGCTGAACCCAATGCCCTTGCATATTTCATATATGGTTTCCTAGGGCAGTTTGGGGATGTGTGTGCAAAACTACTGTGATGTAACTGAAGGAACAAAATGTTGCTCGTTTTTACCTTGATCCATATGGAATGGCTGTGAGACCTCGTGGTGCAGTTGATGTGTGGAATCATTCTTTTCCTTAGCAAATAATGTATGACACTTGCCACCATGACTTCACTTTTTATGCTTTTAAAAATACATATAAAGAGCTTGATTTTCTTCATGTTCCTGGCAGATTTAGCAAACTATTATCATTTTATGAGGCTGAAGAGCAGTAGTTCTCAACTACTCAATGTGTGGTTCCTGCATCAGCAGAATTAAATCATCTGGGAGCTTGTTAGAACTACTGTTTCTTGGACCTTGCCCCAGACCTACTGAGTCAGAAACCCTGAGTGTGAGGCCTAACGATGTGTATTTAACAATCCCTAAAGCTAGAGAACAACATCTGTGTAGGAATTCCTACAGTGTGGGATCAAGTACTACAAACTATTTTGCTGTATCTAGCTTTGGAAAAGGGCAGGTGATGTTGAATGACAGGGGAAGGTGAATAAATAATAAATTTTGTGAAATGTATATTATCTACTTGAAATGTTTCTCCCAGCCTGTGAACAACTGGAAGTTGATTAAATTGAAACAAAATGCTAATTCTTCATGCTACACCTTCCCGTTTAGGACAATTATTTACAGTCATTATGAACCTATACAGGGAGCCTAAACCAGCACAAGGCTGCAGAGGAGGGCTGTACTCTGACTTCTGACCTGCTTTCACCGCTTCTGTGGCTTTGTTGCACTGAGATCTGCCTCTTGATGGCCAAACCATCTATCTAACCATCTCTGTACCTTCCTGATGGAATGCCCTTTCCCATTCTGCATTTTCAAGCCTCAAAACAGGATCAATACATGGAAATTGTTTATGACAACTAACTTATGCCACTTCAATATGACACATATCAATATTTTGTAATCTTAACATCTATTGCTTTTATTTACTTAGATATGTTGGTCTCCTTTGAAGTGTGATCTCTGAAGAAGACTATATCTTCTTATTTTCCTATTCTCAGTGGCCTGATGCAGGCTGCACATTCAGAAGTGGCTCATGAAGTAATTCTGGAAATAATAATAGGTCATCCTTACTGAACAATTACCATCTGACAAGGCAAGTCAAACTACGAAGACATCGCACAGAAAACTATATATACCACTACTTCTCTGTTTTAGAGATTTCTGTAATTTTGTGATACTTTTAATCATTTTAAAGCCCTGTTTTTCCTGCCATAGCAGTGGTAAAGCCCTTAAAAACAAGAATGTATTATACACTGGTTCCAAGAAGTGGGGAAATAGGGGTAAACCACATCCTACTGTGAATGGAACCAATGAAGACAGCGAATGATGACATTCGAAAGGCAGGCGTGAAGGAGCCCAGGGTGTTGATGTGGATCTAGTCCTGTGAGGGTTTATCAGCAGTGAGCTGTTCAAAAACATGACAGATTCCCTGTATTTTCACATAGCCAAGTGAGACATTTCTTGGCTCTTTTGTGGGAAGGAGACACAGGAAAGCAAGAAAGAGATGCTCCTGGTTTCAGTTTCTTAGGGTTGCTGTTCCAAGATACCGCAAACCTGATGACTTAACAAACCAAATATCATGCTCGTGCAGTTCTGGAGGCTAGGAATCTAAGATCAAGGTGTCAGAAGGGTCCGTTCCTTCTAGAGGCCCTGAGGGAGAAACTGTCTCTCTCTTATCTTCTGGTGGCTGCTGACAACCTTTGGCAATCCTTGACTTGTAGTTACACCACTCCAGTCTCACATATAGGCCTTTCCACTGCTTTGTGGGTGGAGGCATGAAGGGCAGTGACGAGCTGAGGATGGCTGGGGAATACCGGGGTTCTGCTTCATAGACTCTCTCCCCCGACTTCACCCACCTAGGAGGATAAGGATAAGATGCATGATTTACTTCTATTTTTTAAAGTTCTGAAATCATATTTGAAATAAATATGTATTTGAGTTTAATTAAAATAATTCTAAAACATATTTGCTATGAAGCACTAGTGTCAAGAGTTTAATGATATTTTTTAGATTTTTAAAGTCATTTCATTGGGAATTCTCTGGTAGTCCAGTGGTTAAGATTCTGTGCTCTCATTGAGAAGGACTCAGGTTCAATTCCTGGTTGGGGAACTAAGATCCTGCAAGCCAGGAGGCATGGTCAAACATTAAAAAAAAAAAAGTCATTTTATTATAGACATTTTTGAACATACACAAAAGTTGAGAAAATTTAATAATGAACCCCCATGTACCCATCATCAGCCATTATCAGTATTTTGGTATCTTGCTTCACCTATTTCCTATTCTGGATTTTTTTCCCCCTAGAATATTTTTAAGTAAATCTAGACATCCTATCATTTCACTTACAAAGAACTTCAGAAGGTATCTCTCACAAAGAATATTAGTGGGCTTATGTAAAAGAAGGCCCTCATGTCCAATAAAATCTTACTCCTAGAATAAGACTCTCCCATGTAGATCAGTTTAATTAGACTATTTTTTTCACATTTAGCACCTGATATCAACCATTCCCCTGACCTGACCCCACTTCTCTGAGGCTGTTTACTTAAACAGATCACTGTTTTAGTTATGCCTTGTTTTGTAACCAATTACCCTCAAAACTTAGCAACTTAAAACAACAAATATTTATCATCTCAAGTTTCTATGGATCAGGAACTCATGAGCTTAATTTTAACTAGGTGATTCTGGCTAAGAGTTTCTCAAAAGGTTGAAGTCAAAATGTCAGTGGGAGCTGCATTCATCTGAAGGTTTGACTGGAGCTAGAGAATCTATTTCCAGGATGGTTCATCACACGGCTATAAGCAGAAGGCCTTAGTTCCTTTAGCTGTTGGCAGAAGGCCACATGAAATTTTTCAGAGGACTGCTTGAATATCCTCACAAAATGGCAGGTGACTTCCTTCAGAGTGAGTTGTTCAAGAGAGAGCAGGGAGGAAACCATAGTGCCTTTTACAACCTAGTCTTGCTACTCAGACACTATCACTTCTACCACAGTCTGTTTGTTCACTATCTGTTTATTCTGTCTAGTCACTAAGTCCAGCCTACACTCAAAAGAGGAAGAAGTAAGCCTCATTACTTTAAAGAAGGCGTATCATAGAATCTGTGGACATATTTTAAAATCACCATAACCATCAATGAGCAGGACATCATACAAAAATGAAGAGGGAACTAAACTGTATTATGAGTCATTAATTAACAACTGACTTAGCCTCTAGGGAAGAAGATGTGGTAAGCTACATCTAAACACATTCTGAAAATTTCCCTTTATTTTCCTTTTCTTGATTTCGGACTTCTTTTCTCCTTGCTACTGCATCCCAAATAACCTGAAGAATTTTCTAGCTGTCCTACTTCAGTGTTCTACCCAGACAAGTCTTCCTCCTCAAAAAGTCCACTATACTTATGAATTATTGTCTAGCCATTTGCTTCCCATTACATCTAGTTATATTTCTGCTTCCTAGTGCAAACTATAGCAGACCTAGACTTTTAAAATCCAATTACATTTTTAAAGGTGGATGAAATGGATCTGTCAAATCATTTGACCGTTAGAAAAATCAACATGTCAAATTTATTCTTCAACAAATAATAAAAATAAAAGAGAAAAGGCAACAGATAAACTGAAGAATTATGAAATAGGAGAGCTGTAAGTACTCTTAAAGATTTTCTCATTTAGGTGCATGGCTTTCTCTCAGTGGACGAAATGAGGCCTGTTTAAACATTTTGTTCTAAAAGTCACCCAGCTAGTTAGTGGGCACAATTTAGACTATCTCTCAAGTTTTTTTTTTTTTTAGCTTCCAGTTTAATATTCTTTCCAATATATCACAGTTCATCTTGATCTTCATTGTTAGACATTTTAATGGATTATTTCAGAATATTATTTTAGCTTTACGTAGAGGAAGTCAAGTTGCAAGGTGAATCTAGGTTCTGTAATTCATGGTATGTTTAGTTCAGAAGGTAGAGTTAAGCAAAAATTTTGTTGTCCAAGTAGGACTTCTTGGGAATAAAAGAAGGTGTTATTAGTAATTGTGTTAGGTTGACAAATGTGAATTGGAATGTCTTTGGGTAAACTGTTATAAGTGGCAACCCATTCGTAGGTGTATGATGAATAGAGATGCTTCTGGGTTGTTCTTACATTGATACTATATTTATGCTTTCCAAATATTTTTAATGCATCTGTCAATTTTACTATAGCACGTAACAAACAAACAAACAAAAATCCAAGAAAAGGGTTTTCTTTTCCATCATTATATTCCAGATAGTCCTATAGTTCCTTTAAAAATGGTAGGAAAGAGAGGTCCAAATTCCTGATTGAGAGTAATCAATCAATCAATTAATTCAATAGATATGTATTGTTCATTGTATACCAGGCATTATTTTAAGAGCCAGAAATATGATAATGAACAAAACATACAAAAACCTCTATGTTCTTGAGGCCTTTATTCTTGTAATGAAACAAAGCTGATTTTATTGATCTATGTAAGATTCAGGTTTTGCATTGTTTGTTTCAGTGGTGATGCATGTATTACTGAGACAACCCTGTTCTTAGGCCACATTCTTTGGAGACCCATATTCTCCAAATCAGTAGATTGAGATATAGTAAGGAATGCAATGGAAGTCATGGCTCAGACAGTTTTTCCGTGTGTGAAAGTATCTGAGCAATATGGGAGCTACTCCTATGACCTTGAGCTCTGTAGTCTGGTTGTCTGATCCAGTTAGCTGATTTGCTACAACACGGTAAACTCATTTGTCTAGCCTAAGGGAAATATTTTGCCAATTTTACAGTTGGATAGTTTCTTTAAAAAAAAAATGCATTAGTAGTTATTTCAGCATAAATCTGTGTAGATTTCCAACTGAGCTAGAATTTCATGAAAATGATAGAGTCCTACTAATTACGATGTTAAGTAAATCCTCATCCTCTCTGTAAATAACGTAGGTGGTAATTTACTCTTCTGTAGATGTATAAATTAAGCCACCAGGAGGTTAACTAATTTGCTCAAGGTCACAGTATGTGGCAGGGTTAAAACTAAATCCAAAAACTTTGATTCCTAATTTTTAAAATCAGATGTTCTTTTTTCCCATGTTTAGCTATGTTTATGAATAAAAATCTCTATATAAATAATAGTCTAATATACAATTAATATCCAATTTCTAGAAATAATTTATCTATTTACCTACTGTAATATCAATATGAATATAATATTAACAATTAATAATGTTGGGATTCATCTGGTAAGATCTTTTAAGTGATTATTTTATTCTAGTGATCTTCAAGAAGAGAAAACCTCAGAGAGGTGAATGAGTTCAAAGTTAAAAAACATTTATATTTCCCAACTTGTTCAGCTGTTTGGAGGTAGAGTATAGGAAGAAGATTAACTGAACTTTCCTCATAATGTTTTATTCTCCTCCTAGGTTTACACTAGGGAAGAGTGGCCTGTAAATAGCTTTCTGAGCTGTACAGAATGTCTGATAGTTACTTTCTGACATTTGACAAAGTTCCAGAATTTGGTGCACAGAATATATTTTTGTAGGAAAATACCATCCTTAAGCCATTTATGAAATAGAAAGTTTAGTGGTATATTTACTTCTACCATAATCACCATTATCATCTAAACATTGTTAAGCACCCACATGCATTTAGAAGTCCATAGTGTTTAAAAATTAGCTTTTTAAATTATAGACAGTAATACATATCAAACTAATATGCACTGACCTTTTCAAAGCCTAGTCCCAGAGAACACATTTTGTAGAGTATAGGGGGAGTAGAGGAAGGGAAGGAATAATTTTTTATTTAAAGTTAACTTCTGCACTATC
Source organism: Bos indicus x Bos taurus (assembly GCF_003369695.1). NCBI lineage: Eukaryota > Metazoa > Chordata > Mammalia > Artiodactyla > Bovidae > Bos > Bos indicus x Bos taurus. The sequence goes on along the minus strand of NC_040077.1, from coordinate 84,089,270 downwards.
TTTTTTCTCAATTATCTGCATGAATAATAATGAGGAACATTTTGTGACTTAAAAAGAAGTCTATGATGTTTATAGTGATAGATAAAAGGGAAGCAAAACAAAGATCCTCAAATGTTTCTCCAACTCTTGCTAGAGAAAGATGATAGAACTTTTAAGAATTCTTGTGTACTCTAAAATAATTAATTAAAATAATTTTATTCCAATTATTCATCCAAACACTTTTTATTTAATAAAAATACAAATAAGTTTAAGGATATCGATGGGTAAAGATTGCATATAAATCAGCCAAAAGAAAATCTGCAATGATTTTTTTTTTAAAACCATAGCCCCAGAAAAGCAGTGTACAGATCCAATGTCTCAAACCAAACAAAAATATCCCAAGCACCAAAATAACCAAAATGTATACAGGCACTATTTTTGTTTTATATATAAAGGATATATTTAGGGCTCATACTGCTCAATATATTTATCCAAACATAAATTGTTTGTCTGAAAACTTATTAGACCTTGAGGAGGGTCTGGTCATAAAATTGATTCACACTCACAAATTTTATTGATATCTTTCAAAAATCTCCACAGGAAATAACCAGGATTGAATCCTAGAAATCATACATGGCTAAAGTAGATTTAATTTTGGATGTGTTAATTTGGAAAGTTCAAGGGATTAAGGGGGATAAATTACTGCATACAAAAGAAAACCTTAATCTAATTTTCTGGGTGAATTCTTTTGGTCAGAATGGATGACAAACTTCAAACTTTAAGTAAAATGCTGTTTGCTTTCCAAATCTCTCTCTCTTTCACACACACACACACACATATGCAGAATCCATCTTCATCATCAAAAAAGTAAGAGAGTTCCAGAAAAACATCTATTTCTGCTCTATTGACTATGCCAAAGCCTTTGACTGTGTGGATCACAACAAACTGTGTAAAATTCTTAAAGAGATGGGAATACCAGACCACCTGACCTGCCTCCTGAGAAATCTGTAGGGAGGTCAAGAAGCAACAGTTAGAACTGTACATGGAACAACACACTGGTGCCAAATCAGAAAAGGAGTATGGCAAGGCTGTATACTGTCACCCTACTTATTTAACTTATATGCAGAGTATATCATGTGAAATGCTGGGCTGGATCAAGCACAAGCTGGAATCAAGATTGCTGGGAGAAATATCAATAACCTCAGATATGCAGATGACACCACCCTTATGGCAGAAAGCAAAGAACTGAAGTGCCTCTTGATGTAAGTGAAAGAGGAGAATGAAAAGTTGGTTTAAAACTCAACATTCAGAAAACGAAGATCATGGCATCTGGTCCCATAACTTCATGGCAAATAGATGGGGAAACAATGGAAACAGTGAAAGACTTTATTTTTGAGGGCTCCAAAATCACTGCATATGGTGACTGCAGCCATAAAATTAAAAGACACTTGCTCCTTGGAAGAAAAGCTATGATCAACCTAGACACCATATTAAAAAGCAGAGACATTGTTTTGCTAATAAAGGTCTGTCTAGTCAAAGCCATGGTTTTTCCAGTAGTCATATATGAATGTGAGAGTTGGACTATAAAGAAAGTTGAGTGCCAAAGAATTGATTCTTTTGAACTGTGGTGTTGGAGAAGACTCTTGAGTGTCTCTTGGACTGCTAGAGAATCAAACCAGTCAATCCTCAAGGAAATCAGTCCTGAATATTCATTGGAAGGACTGATACTGAAGCTGAAACTCCAATACTTGGCCACCTCATGCGAAGAACTAACTCATTGAAAAGACTCTGATGCTGGGAAAGGTTGAAGGCAGGAGGAGAGGGGATGACAGAGGATGAGATGGTTGGATGGCATCACCAACTCGATGGACATGAGTTTGAGTAAGCTCTGGGAGTTGGTGATGCACAGGGAAGCCTGGCGTGGTGCAGTCCATGGGGTTGCAAAGAGTCAGACGAGCGACTGAATTAAACTGATGAATCCAGAGCAGGTAGCATTATAGAATGGACTAACAAATCAGTAGAATCAGATCAGATCAGATCAGTCGCTCAGTCGTGTCCGACTCTTTGTGACCCCATGAATAGCAGCATGCCAGGCCTCCCTGTCCATTACCAACTCCCGGAGTTCACTGAGACTCACATCCATTGAGTCAGTGATGCCATCCAGCCATCTCATCTTCTGTCGTCCCCTTCTCCTCTTGCCCCCAATCCCTCCCAGCATCAGAGTCTTTTCCAATGAGTCAACTCTTCGCAAGAGATGGCCAAATTACTGGAGTTTCAGCTTTAGCATCATTCCTTCCAAAGAAAGCCCAGGGCTGATCTCCTTCAGAATGGACTGGTTGGATCTCCTTGCAGTCCAAGGGACTCTCAAGAGTCTTCTCCAACACCACAGTTCAAAAGCATCAATTCTTCGGCGTGAATATGTTTCTTATTATATGAACTACTGTCAGGTAGTTCATTAGAAAGTTGTATAAGCAAATAATATACCAAGAGATCAATGAGTCACTTTGTACATCAAGAAAATTCTAAGAGAACATAGGCAAATTCATCTGAAGCCCTTGAAGTGTTTGTTATTGAATGATGAAATATACAAACAAGTTGTAATTTCCCCTAGATTAAAAAAACATAAATGAATCTCTTTGATTCTTATCTCCCTTTGGCTACTGCTTCATTTCTTTGCTTCCTTTTATAACAAACTTCTCTGAAAATGTTTCCAATTCATATTCTTCACTTTCATGCTGGAATCTACTCCAATCAAGTTTTTGCTCTCATTGCGCCATTGAAGTGGTTCATGTCAGGGTCACTGCTGACCCTCTTTTTGTAAAATCAAATGCTTTTACCCAGTCTTCAACTTATTTGATGGTTTGACTACAGTCAATCTCTCTCTCTCTCTTGAAGCACTTACTTTCTTCACTTGGCTTCTGAAATAAACCACTATCTTGGTTCTTCTATCATCTTACTGGTTTTTCCTTCAAAACTCTTCAATGATTTCATCTCACTCACAGCAAAAGCCAAGGTCCTTACAATGGTCCATAAGGCACTCTTTTACTTCCAGTCTCTTTTCTGTCTTAAAAATTTTGTTTTACAACTCATTCTGTCATTTCCTTCACTCCTGCCATTTTGGCTTCTCTGTTTTTTATGCACAGGCCAGGTATGCGCCTACCTCAGAGCTATTGCACTGGCTGTTCCTCCTCCTTGGACATATACATGAATTGCTCCTTTACTTCCTTCAGGTTTTTACTCAAGTTACACTCTGTCCATGAACTTCCAACTCTCTCTATGCTCTTTATTCTACTTAGCTTTTTTCTTTAGAGTTTATCACCACCTGACATATTACATATTTACTTTTAAAATTGGCTATTATCTATCTCTGTCAGTAGAATATAAGTTCAGTGGGCAAAACCATCAGCTTATTCCATGCACACAATGGCCCTCAATAAAAATGCACTGGAAAATGAATGCATAGAAGAAAGAATGATTGACTAAATGAATAAACAAACACAATTTTGTTCATTAAAATACCTGGTAGTAGATGATAACTAACAATTAATTACTTTTTAATAAGTATCAATTATGCTAAATGGGGATTGCTTTACTTAACCGACGTTTTTGATACTCTAGCTGATCCAGAATTTCCTTATGCAGAACTAAAAAATTTGTACTGTTATCTGAATCATAATGATTCCCTCAGTGAATTAAGGGGAATAGTTACTGTATATTATTGATTTATACATTGTTCACTCTGAGAAGGAAAACCAACTGCACTGGAAAAGAAAAATGCATTTAAAAATTTCTACCTAAAACTTATAGCAATTTTAATGCACTGACTGGTACCATCATTGATAGACATTGAAAATTCTACTTTATTCTACTTGGAATTTGGGAAGTTGCTGAGGGTCCAGTAGTTCCATGTACAATTATATTGGCTTGATAATTAGACTTTCCTGGGTATAGAGATAAAAGGTAGGTGAAATAAAGTGCTCAAGTAATTTTGAAAATTATTTAGAAAAATAAAATAAAAGTAGCCCTTTATCTACGTATTTATTACCACTCTTTGCATGCTTCGGTTAAATTTGGAAACTGATACATAAAACCTGAAAAGATATAAAACCCTCAGGATTCAGTTTATGTACTTTCTTCCTCATGCTCATTTCTGCTCATAGTCTTACTGCATTTAGTCTCATTCTGTTGTTCTTCCAGCTAATGTATAACTTAATGTTGATGTTCTCAAAGCCTTTCAGGATATGATTCATTTCCCTCTCTGTTCTACTCTCTATTCCTGTAATATACTTATTGACCTTACTGCCTTTTTTTTACCTTAAAAAAAAAATCCATCTCCCATCAGATTGGGAGTTCCTTGGCAGGGCCAAGACTAATTCTTCATTTGTATTCCTGGTGCCTTGCACAGTGCCTGGCACATAGTAGGCTCTCCATAAGTATTTGTCAAAGTAAATTGACTGGGCCTATTTTCAACAGTGACAGAAGGGTAAACATCTGCTGCCTTCTTGTTTTTAGAATGAAATGCATTAATTAGCTGCTGCACTGAATTGTTTTAAGCACATTCTTACATAGTTGCTTATAACAGGGGTTCAGCCCTATCATTTTCAGCTGTGTACCTTCTAGGCTTCAGTTTTCCATGGAAAATGGACATAATAGACCACAATAGAATTATGATGAGGAGTAAATGAGACAATATATGGAACGGATTTTGCATGGTGTCCAGAATGTAGTAAATATTCAGTTTATGTTAGCTACCTTTGTTCTCCTCATTAGTAATTTTGGTTTGGTTTTGGTAAACAGTGCATTGTAACAGACAAAGAACACAATAAGCATTCAGTTCATATTAGCTGAAATTATTATTGTTTTGGTTTTGGTTTTAAGGCATCATCCAGTTGTAGAATTCATTATGTGTTTGCATAACTCTTCTTTTCATGATGAATGAGGTCCTGAAAGAATTTTCAAGCATAGCAGGTTGCCCTTCCCTGAGTTAGACTTGGCACATGTGTACATATGTGTGTTTCCTTCTCTTCTCTGTTAAGAGCATTAGAAAATTACTTAAGTCTCCATAAGAAGGCAACTGACCATTCAATCACTGAATCAGCTCTCTTGTGAGGTGTGGGCAACAGATTCTCTGGCAATGCTGAGGTTAGCCACACTTGGGACTGAGGAAGAGGATAGGTGATGCCATGTTTGGATAAAGAGGCAGCATTAAATACAGATCATTTGAAAGCTGGTAAAAGAGCATCTGCCTGACTATGCCTGATGGGTGGATCCTTGGGTAGGGACAGTGGATTGTGATTCTTGATCTTCAAGGAATAGCACAATGTTCTTGAAAAACCAAGACCTTGGGGGGACAGCAGGAACATCTGGTGTGAAAGGTCTGAGCTCCAAGCTTCTTTTTTTTTTTCTTTTAATCCAAGCATTCTCTTTCTTGCCTTGGCTAAGTTCAACATGGAAGACCATCAAATAAGCACAGTGTACCTTGCTATGAGGTAGACAAGTAAGAATCATCTCAGAACATAATGCTAGAGGGAAAAATCTTTGTCAGTGGAAATAAAAAGAGTTTCAAAGCGTAACTGAGGAAGATCAAAACCATAGGTAATGCAGATTCAATAGTATCTAAATAACTGCCTTTTAATTGAATTTTTGTGATATAAGTTTTTTATTGTGGCAAAATGTAGCATAAATATTACCATTTTAACCATTTTCTGGGTGGGGGGGGCACCATTGTGTGACTTGTGAGATATTAGTTCCCCATCCATGGATTGAACCCGGGCCTTCATCACTGAGAGCAAGTACTCCTAACCACTGAACCAGAAGGGAATTCCCATTTTAACCATTTTTTTTGTTAGTTTGAAATGTGGTTTGCTTTATTATTATTTAGTTTTAGGTGTACAACATAGATATTCAGTGCTTTTATAGATTATACTCTATTTGAAGATATAAAAAATGATGACATTTCCCTGGTTGTACAGTGTATCCTTGTTGCTTATTTATTTTATACTTCGTAGGCTGTCTCTCTTAATCCTCTACCCCAGACTGCCTCCCCTTCCTATGGGTAACTGCCAGTTTGTTCTCTATATTTGTGAGTCTGTTTCTGTTTTGTTGTAGTCATTCATTTTTAGATCCCATATATAAGTGATAACATACAGCATTTTTCTTTATCTAGCTTATTTCACTAAGAATAATATCCTCAAGGTCCATCACATTGTTGAAAATGACAGAATTTCATTCTTTTTATGGCCGAGTAATATTCCATTGTATATGTACCACATCTTCTTTATCCACCTATTGTTTCTTCTACATCTCAGTTGTAAATAATGTTACTATGAATACTGAAGTGCAACTTTTCAAATTAGTGTTTTTGTTTTTTCAGATATATTCCCAGTAGTGAAATTTCTGGATCATATGGAAGTTCTATTTTTAGTGTTTAGTGGGAACTCCCTACTATTTTCCATAGTGGCAGCATCAACTTACATTTCCACCAACAGTATACTAGATTTTCCTTTTCTCTACATCCCTGCCAGTATCTGTTATTTTTAGACATTTTAGTGAGAGCCTTTCAGACAGATGTGAGGTTTTTGATCTACATTTTTCTGATGACTAGCAATTTGAGCATATTTTCATGTGCCTGTTGGACATCTGCACATCTTCTTTGGAAAAATGTCTATTCAAATCTTATGTCCATTTTTAAATTGAGATCTTTTTTTATATTGAGTTGTATGAGCTGTTTATATATTTTGGATATTAACCTGTTATCAGTTACATCATTTGCAAATATTTTCTCCCATTCAGTAAGTTGTCTTTTTGTTTTGTCAGTACTTTCTTTTCTGTGCAGAAGTTTTCAGGTTTAATTAGGTCCCATTTGCTTATTTTTTCTTAGTTGAAAAATCCAAAAAGCATTGTACAATTTATGTCAAAGAGTGTTTCATTTTCTTCTAAGAGTTTTATGGTCTCCAGTCTTACATTTAGGTCTTTAATCCATTTTGAGCTTATTTTTGTATGTGGTGTAGGAAAATGTTCTAATTTCATTCTTTCATGTGTAGCTGTCCATATACCCAGCACCACTAATTGAAGAAAAACTGTTGGTTTCCCATCATATATTTTTGTCTCCTTTTTCTTAGTTCAACTGACCATAGATATTTGGGCTTATTTCTGGGCTCTCTATTGATCTTTTTGTCCGATTTTATGTCAATACCAAGCTGTTTTGTTTGCTATAGCTTTGTAGTATTGACTACAGTCAGGGAGAGTGATATTTCCATTTTTGTTCTTTTTTCTTAAGATTATTTTGGCAATTTGGGGTCTTTTGTGGTTCTATATAAATTTTAGGAATATTTTTTCTAGTTCTGTAAAAAAATGTCATGGGTGTTTTGATAAGGATTGAATTAAATGTGTAGATTGCTTTGGGTAGTTTGGACGTTTTAACAATATTAATTCTTCCAATCCATGAGCATGGGATATCTTTCCATTTCTCTGTAACATCAGTTTCCTTCATCAATATTTTATGATTTTCAGGGTATAGGATTTTCATCTCCTTGGTTTATTTTCATCTCCTTAAGTTTATTCCTATACCAACTTTGATGAGAGTTTTTATCATAAATGGATGTTGAATTTTGTTAAATGCTTTTTCTGTGCCTATTGAAATGTTTGTGTTATCTTATCCTTTGTTAACAATGTGTTATATTGATTCATTTGTAGATATTGATTCTTTTTATATATTGTTGAATTTGATTTGCTAATATTTTGTTAAGGATTTTTGCATCTATATTCATCAGAGATATTGGCCTATAACTTTCTTTTTTTGTAGTGTCTCTGTCTGATTTTTGTATCAGGATAATGTTGGCTTCATGGAGTGAATTTGGGAGTGTTCCTTCTTCTTTAATGTTTTGGAATATTTTAGAAGTTTAGGTGTTAGCTTTTATTTATGTTTGGTGAAGTTCCCCTGCAAAGTCATCTGGTCCTGGACTTTTGTTTGTGGGGAGTTTTTTTTTTTTTTTTTTACAAATTAATCTGTGTCAGTTCTGGATTGGCATTAATTAATTTTCTACTTATTATGAATTGTGCTTTCTTATGTTTTGTTTTCCTGTTTCTGTGGATGATTGGTTGATGGACATTGTGAATTATACCATCTTGGTACTGAATATCTTCATATTCCTGTAAATATTATTGAAATTTGTTTTAGAATACACTTAAATTACTTGAAAACAATTTGTTCCCATTGGATCTTGTTTTTAATGTCTGTTGGTAGAATCAGTACAGTATTTAATTTAGGTCTAATTATTCCCCACTTTCCAGTAGTCATATATGGATGTGAGAGTTGTACTGTGAAGAAAGCTGAGTGCTGAAGAATTGATGCTTTTGAACTGTGGTGTTGGAGAAGACTCTTGAGAGTCCCTTGGACTGCAAGGAGATCCAACCAGTCCATTCTAAAGGATATCAGTCCTGGGTGTTCTTTGGAAGGAATGATGCTAAAGCTGAAACTCCAGGACTTTGGCCATCTCTTGTGAAGGGTTGACTCATTGGAAAAGACTCTGATGCTGGGAGGGATTGGGGGCAGGAGGAGAAGGGGGCGACAGAGGATGAGATGGCTGGATGGCATCACCAACTCGATGGACGTGAGTCTGAGTGAAGTCTGGGAGTTGGTGATGGTCAGGGAGGCCTGGCGTACTGTGATTCATGGGGTCGAAAAGAGTCAGACATAACTGAGTGACTGAACTGAACTGATCTGATTCCCCACTACTGAGGTAAGAGTACTACTCAATGGGAAAGGGACAGGGATACCCAATTTAATGAAGAATTCTAGAGAACAGCAAGGAGAGACAAGAAGGCCTTCTTCAATAAACAATGCAAAGAAATAGAGAAAAACAACAAAGGGGAAAGACTAGAGATATCTTCAAGAAAATTGGAGATATCAAAGGAACATTTCATGCAAAGATGGGCACAATAAAGGACAGAAACAGTAAAGACACAATAGAAGCAGAAGAGATTAAGAAGAGATGGCAAGAATACATAGAAGAACCGTACAGAAAAGATCTTAATGACCCGGATAACCCTGATGGTGGATGGTGACTGCAGCCATGAAATTAGAAGACATTTGCTTCTTGGAAGGAAATTTCTAACAGACCTAGACAGTGTATTAAAAAGCAAAGACATCACTTTGCTGACAAAGATCTGAATGGTCAAGGCTATGGTCTGTCCAGGAGTCATGCATGAATGCGAGAGTTGGACCATAAAGAAAGCTGAACACTCAAGAATTGATGCTTTTGAACTGTGGTGCTGGAGAAGACTCTTGAGAGTCCCTTGGACAGCAAGGAAATCAAACCTGTCGATCCTAATGGAAATCAACCCTGAATACTCATTGGAAGGACTGATGCTAAAGCTGAAGTTGAATCTCCAATACTCTGGCCACCTGATGCGAAGAACTGACTCATTGGAAAAGACCTCGATGCTGGGAAAGATTGAGGGCAAGAGGAGATGAGGGCAATAGAGGATGAGATGGTTGGATGGCATCACCAATTCAATGGACATGAACTTGGGCAAACTCTGGGAGATAGTGAGGAACAGGGAGGCCTGTCATGCTGCAGTCCATGGGGTTGCAAAGAGTCAGACATGACTTGGCAACTGAAATATAACAATAACACTACTCAGTGAGTAATATACCCCAAACCCCACAAATCACAAGGTATATCCATTATGGTTGAAAGTAGAGACTAGTCCTGGTCTTGTTTATGTATAGGACACTCTTCTCTTTAATCCTCTAATGGTTATTTCCTGGCCAGGAGTAATTTCCTCACATGTTTACACTGATCAACACTCTTCTAAATACTCTAGTGGGACACTGAAAAATCTCTGGAGTTCTTGTTTTGTGCAACTCTCCCCTCTCTGGCCTGGCAAGATCTACCTGCCTTGAATCTTCTGGACTGTCAGCATTATCTCCTCAACTCAGGCCTGTGCCAGGATACACTGCGTTTATGATATGTCTTGGAAATTTTCTCTCTGTAGCAAGCCATAGCACTGGTAGGGCTCACATCACTTACTTCCCATATCTCAGGAATCACTCTTCTTCATTGCCTAATGCTCAATGCTTTGAAACTGTTATTTAATATGTTTATATGTGTTTTGTGGGATTTTTTTGGTTGTTACAGCCAGGAGTATAACTTCATTCCCTGTGCTTCCATCTCTGCTGGAAGCAGAAGTTCCAAATTAGTGCCTTAAAGAAAAAGCATGTCAAGGGAAGAAGAGGAGGTGATAGCGCTGGCAATGTTAGAATAGCAGAAATGCTTATTGCTAGAATTCTGTTAGTCATGGCTATGGAATGGTATTTGTGCTGATAGTAACCAGTCTGATAAAATAAAAAGAATATGGCTTCGCAGTTAGTGATTTGAATTCCAGTTCAGTCACTTACCAGTTGCATGACTTTGAACAAGATACTTAGTCCGTCTGAGTCCTGGTTTCTTTATCTATCTATGAAAAAGGGGAGGAGAAGGGAACAACAGAAGATGAGATGGTTGGATGGCATCACCAATTCAATGGTCATGAGTTTGAACAAACTCTAGGAGACTGTGAAGGACAGAGAAGCCAGGCGTGCTACAGGCCATGGGGTTGTAAAGAGTCAGACATGACTGAGCAACTGAATAGCAACATGAAAAAACAGAAATATAACTATTTGACTCATGGTACTATTGTAAAGATTAGATGAGATGATATATGCAAATTATCTGCTACAATGTTTGGCACAAGGTAGCCCCTAAGCAAATGTTAATTCCATTTTTTATTCACCACTCTTATTCCTCATTCTCTTTATTTTTTTCTATAAAATGATTGTTCATTATTTTCTATTGTGGTTTTAAATAGTCTGGAAGAAGAGCAAAAGATTTCATTATACATTTCTTTGGGATATGGGACAAAGTGTTCTTGCTCCTTTCTTCCTTTATTTCTTCGTACATCAAACATCCACTATATAAAAGGCAAGGTACTGCAAACTATGGAATAAAAATATGCATGGCAGAGCCCTTGCTCTCTAAGAGCTCATAGAACAGCAATCAAGGTGGGCAAGTGACCCACAATATGATAAGATGGCACTGCAGAAGCACTATTTCTGTTTGCAAAAGAGAAAGTTGGCAGGTTGCTGGCTGACAGATAAAAGCACCATGTCTGTATCCAGTCTGTCTTCAGCTTCTTTTGTTGTTTACTTCTTCAATATCTGATTTATTTCAAGGCTCAGGCTCTGATCTAGCTGACCCTGTCACTGCAGAAACCATTTGATTTTTCCTATTTAGTGTGTTCAAAAGTCACTTTGTGGTAGAACGTATCCTTAATGAGCTGACAAAGCTGGGGCCAGAGTTCCCTGAGTCACGGCACCTCATCTAGGGGACTCATTGCCTCTGGACAAGAAGTGATTACCTAAGGCACCAACTTTAGGAAAAGATGAAAGGCATCTCTTTATAAGCTTCCCTTGATCTTGACACTGAAGGCCTAGATGGCATTCTCATCAAGCTTTTACTAGCTCATCACCAACCAATCAATAGGAATTTGGCAGAAAGAAAGAAGGACAGGATTCTTCTCCTTCAAGCAGGGAATTAAATCCAGCAGAGTTAAAGAAGGACATTCTCACAGTGGAAAGAGCATAGGACTGGGAGTGAGGAGACCTAGCTTTCAATTCAGTCCTTTTATGTAAAATGACATTATACAATTACTTTGAAGTTTTAAAATTCTAGGCTCTAACAACTGTGGAAACAATTAAATACTGTTTAGTGATATGCCTATCAGGAATACCAATAAAGATTTAACATTTTTATAATTCAAGAAAGGTTTTTCTTGCAATGTAGCATTAAATTAGTCTAAGACCAACTAAGATGCAATCTTACTTTTGATTAAAGGAGGTAAAATAAATGTGTCTCTTTCTTTTAATATTACTTTGATAGAAATAGAAGGGGAGATGCCTACAAACCAGAGAAGAAGTCGCACCTTCTGGAGAAACAGATTGACTATCTGTAGCCCCATCTGCGTGTGGGTGACTTGGGTTGTAGGTGTGTCTCTTTTGCTCTGACATCCTGCCAGGAAATTACCCCACTGGCTGTAGATCCAGGGTTCACTTAACTCTTCTGGGGTGGATGCAAACGGCCATTTGACCCTGAATGTCTCTGAAATACACTTCTGGTTATAAACTCCTGGAGGCAGGAACTAGTCCTTAATATATACCTATTGAATGAGTGCCAGACACCCTAAACCCATCTTAGTATCTGAGAGGCAGCTTAGAAGGAAGGCTCAGCATGTGGTCTTTGGAGCTGGATTCCTGCTCTGCCACTAATTAAGTGTGTATGTTGATGAACCTCTCAGGGTTTCAGTTTTCTCATCTGTAAAATGGGAATCACAGGTACCTCATTAGGTTAGCATAAGTATTACACGAAACAAAACAAGTCAGTACCTGACACAGGGCTGAGGAGACACTTCACTAATCCCAGACAGTATAGGTGGAGCCGAGGTAGAGCAAAAGATGATAACAATCGATAACTTGATAGTATAGGAAGAACAGGAATTGTTATTTTGTTTCTCAGATGAGGAGACTGAATTTCAGTGAACTAAAGCAGTAGCTTGTCTCAGCCACACAGCTAGGATGGGCTAAACCAGTGCTACATCTCGTGTTTTTAGGTTCCTGTCAGGCCAGTATTGTCCCCATATGTCCCCGTAATGAGCTGCTAAAAGGTGGATAAATGTTATGACTTGTTCAGTAGGTCAAAGTTAACCTTGGAATACAGGGTAGTCTTCCTGCTGCCTTCCTCTCAGGTATTTCAGGTCAAATGGTATGTGCCATATTTAAACAAGGGACTGAGTACACTTTTCTTTGATAGTAAAATGGAATATGTCTGCCAGTTTCTATAGAATACAAGGCTCAGGCACCATCAAGGAGAACTTGGTGTTTACATGAAAGATGACATTGTTTCCAAATAAGAGAGACCTTTTACAGAGATCCCTGAGAGTAGCAATGATCTCCTCTTAGAAAAGGGCTGAGAAATGACAGATGCTGACCTTTTGATCATCATTGGACATAGCCATAAATCAGTTCTTTAAGACTAAAAAGGAAAAAGTAGTTAATGTCCATGGAGCCAAACATGTTAGGTGATTTACATACTTATTTGTCATCACAACAGCCTAGAGAGATATATTATATTATCTCTGTTTTATGATTTTTTACCATGGTTATATATTGTGTAAGGGGGTTAGGATTTGAACCTGTGACTTCTTCAAAGAAGCATCTTTCAGGCTTCTTCTCTTCAAGTGTATGATACTGCTTTGCTCTTAACAAACAAACCAACAAATTAACAAACAAACAGATATTTCATTCCATTTTCTTCATCAAAATGCAACTCAGAAATTATTTGTTGATATGCTACTCTATGTCCAGCCCTGTGCTATAGTTCTAAGCATCCTAAAACCTTGTTATGGAGTTTAAGTATCATTATGTTTTAGATTGTGCTTTTGAACTGTGGTGCTGGAGAAGACTTGAAGGGCTTCCGTGGTGGCTGCCTGCAACACAGAAGACCCAGGTTCAATCCCTCGGTCACGAAGATTCCCTGGAGAAGGGAACAGCTACCCACTCCAGTAATCTTGCCTGGACAGAGGGAGAGTCCCCTGGACTGCAAGGAGATCAAACCAATCAACCTAAAGGAAATCAACCCTGAATATTCATTAAAAGGACTGATGCTGAAGCTGAAGCTCCAATACTTTGGCCACCTGATGCAAAGAGCTGACTCACTGGAAAAGACCCTGAAGCTGGGAAAGGTTGAGCGCAGGAAGAGAAAAGGGCAGCAGAGTATTAGATGGTTGGATGGCATCACTGACTCAGTGGACATGAGTTTGAGCAAACCCAGGGAGATGATGAAGGACAGGGAAGTCTGGTGTGCTGCAATTTATGATGTTGCGGAGAGTTGGACAGGCCTTAGCGACTGAACAACAACAGCATTTGAGGGAAAGCAGTAATTTAGGTTGTTCAAAGCTGCTGCCTGGCATGTCTATTAGGCTTGATAATTATTTTGTGGAGGTGGAAGATAGATAGATAAAAAGCCAATTCATGCCAAAGAAAGACCTCCATGTACAAGATCATTGGCTCTTTGTAGATGGTATGAAAAAGAACATGAGATGGCATGTATTTTATTAGGATAAGACACTAAGGGTATAATATCAAGTTCTGTGCCAAAACCAGATACTGTACTTTTAGACATCCTTGTATCACTATGAAGTAATTTAGTGCTGGAGCAGGGGTGGCTAAATACAGCCTGCAGGCCAGATTAAGCCCACAAAGATGTTTAGCCCGCACTCACTCCCACTGAGAAAAAGCAACAGCATTCAGCTGTGGGTGGATGCTGACTCACCGACTCAGAGCTCTGCCTGCGCCAACCAGCTGCAGGAAGACGAGAGAGGCCAGTGTGAACCTGGCCTCCCAAGCCCTTTGACTAGTATCCTCCAGGACTTGATGATTCAGTCATGCCTACCACAGATCCTAGACTGGCAAGCTCACCCATGGAGACAGGCACATGAGAGTGGCTGGTGGCAATGGCAGAGAGGGGAAAGTCGCAGAGCTGCTGTAGAGCACGTCTGCCTTGCTTTTGCAGAACTTCAGTTCTCCTAGAATGACCCTTCAGTGTGTCTGAGTCCCCAGGGTGGGATTCATTGTGCTTGGACCAGTGTGTGCCTGCCGGCTGCTGCCCTTCTTGGGAATCTTCTGCCAGTCATTCACTAGGAACCACCAGCTCCATTGTAACTGAGTCAGGAGCCCGCAGAGGCCACAGCTGCACCTTGCTTTGCTCCATAATGGGAAAAATGTTATTCTTCAGTTTTGAGTTACGCTTTGTGTTTGCTCATGGACTCTTCTCACCATGGGCCTTAGAAAGGATACCTTGGGGGTCAGCCCTGAGACAAAGCAGAGCAACAGACACAATACTGGACTCTGAAATGCTGCTTTTCTCTGACGGCCAAAGCTCTGTGCCTGCCTTCCTGTTCTGTTAGGGATGAGCCCTTTGCTAAGGGACTCTGAGTGCCTCATGCAAACAGGTTTCTGGAGGACCCAGCTACCAGCCTGCCAGACATATCCATGTCTGTGTGAGCCCTAGAAGTGGGCACAATCTAGATCAAAGGGGACCTTTCATGCACATGAGTATGCATCCACGTGGGCTGATATAACAGAAAACTATAGGCTGGGTGCCTCATAAACAACTGACATGGATTTCTCAGCGTTCCTGAGGGTGGAAAGTCCAAATTCAAGGCACAGGCAGATTCTAGGAGAGCCCATTTCTGGTTTGTAGATGAGCTATCTTCTCTCAGTATTCTCACATGGTGAAAGGGGCAAAGGAACTCTCTAGGGTCTGTTTTATCAGGGCACTAACCCTATTTATGAGGGCTCCACTCTCATGACTTAGTCATTTCCCAAAGGCCCCCTCCTAATACCATCACACTAGGTGTTAGAATTTCAACATATGAATTTGAGAGGGGGATGGGGGGGGGCACAAACATTTAGTCTATAGCAGCAAGTTATTAATTAAAGTGTCAAATCCACTATTACTGTCCTTGAGTCAGCACAATGTAAGTAATCAGAATTCTAAGATTCTGCCTAAAATTAGGGAAAATTATTTTAAAGAAATCTCTCAACTCTGAATATAACATGATATGGGGTGAAAAAATGCAAAGGAAAAGAAAAAATATCAGGTAATACAGGAAGAGAAGTTGGTAGGATGAAGAATACTAAAGGAACTGGATTTTTAACCCATTTTAGGCTTAACAGAGGGATTACACTTTTGCAAAAGAGTCACAGCATGATGCACTTGCATTCTGTAAATAAAAATTGACTCTAAATTTAAAAATCAAAGTGGACAATAGAAAACATCGACGTGTTAAACTATAAAAGAAAACCAACTGTTATATAGAATGGAGAAGACTATGTACCTAATTGTATCAGTCTCTTTTAACTTTCATTTTCAAGGTTATCACCCTTTAGTGAAGATAAACACTACTAAAAGCTTGTTAGCTCTTTTTGAGACAGGAAAAAGAATTCATTTCTCTGCCTGTCTCAAGGAGATAGATGTGGACACCAGTGTCCTTCTACAAAGCAGTCAATGAGTCTAAAGAAGATGAAGTGGCAGCATGTTGATGGAGTATATTCAGAGGTGACAAGCAGTCTTGCAGACAGTAATGTTTTCTTCATTATTCTGCAAACAAGACTTTAGGGAGCTCTTACAACAGGAAAAGGGAAAAAAGTTCCATGCCAAGGTTAGAAGTTAGGGACGTATTGTGCTTTGACGAGGGCCAGCCAACAGATGAGGACAAGGAGTTTCTTTTGCCTGAAGGACAAGAAGCACTTACTTTAAAAAAAAAAAAAAAAAAGACGAATATATTAAACATTAATTTAGAATATTCACAGGTTGAAATATGCTTCTGACTTTTTTTAAGGTTAGATTCAAAGTTCTTTTAAGAGAAATGTTACAATTCCCTTGGCAAAGAGTGTTCTGGGTAGCTCTTTGAACTGTATAGGTAGTTAAAGCTGTGAAGGTTCTAAAGTATTATTTGGTCCAATTGCCTCTTTTAAAAGAGTAGGAAGCTGAGACCCAGAAAATGTTAATTAAGTTACTTGGAGTAACAGAGCTGCGAGGAGATCCAACCAGTCCATCCCAAAGGAAATCAGTCCTGAATATTCTTTGGAAGGACTGATGCTGAAGCTGAAACTCCAATACTTTGGCCACCTGATGCGAAGAGCTGATTCATTGGAAAAGACCCTGATGCTGGGAAAGATTGAAGCCGGGAGGAGAAGGGGATGACACAGGATGATGAGATGGTTGGATGGCATCACTAACTCAACAGACATGAGTCTGAGTAAACTCTGGGAGTTGGTGATGGACAGGGAGGCCTGGCGTGCTGCAGTTCATGGGGTCGCAAAGAGTCGGACACGACTGAGTGACTGAACTGAACTGAATTGGAGTAACAGGGCAGGGCAAACACCAGAACTTTTAGTTTTCTAAGTTTTATTCTATGCTATACCGAATATACACTATGGCATGCAAAATCACAGGAAATGTGTGTTTGTGTGTGTGTGTGAAAGAGAAAGTCTGTTGGGCTGCCACGTAATGACATTTTTTTCCTTCAACTGAGGCTCCCCCTGCTGGGTAATACTTAGGTAGGGCATCATCTCCAGAAAACATGGCTGCCATTTCCTCTGTGTCCTAAGTGGGACTTCTCAAGGTACCAACAGTGTTCTGTGGAGAAGAGTACTTCTACCCTCCTCCCCTTTTTTGTCTTAAACTCTTGAATTTTTTTTTTTTTTAATATAAGATTTTTAACATAAGCAGGCATGGGGCATAAGACTGTCATCTTTCCTTGAAGAGGGCCAGCCAACAGATAAGGTGGCCTCTGTGATCCATACACTGGACAATTGGCAGGAATTAGAATAATGTGTGGAATTGGTTATTGTTGCTACTTGAGTAGCTTTTATGAATTTCATGGGTGAAAAAGGAAACAAAGGGCTATAGCTGTACATCTGTTTTCTTGGAGTAACTTGGGCCTGTTGTTGTTGTTCAGTAGCTAAGTAGTGTCTGACTCTTTGTGACCTCATGAATTGCAGCACACCAGGCTTCCCTATCCTTCATTATCTCTCTAAGTTTGCTCAAACTCATGCCCTTGAGTCAGTGATGCCATCCAACCATCTCATTCTCTGTTGCCCCCTTCTCTTCTTGCCGTCAATCTTTCCCAGCATCAGGATCTTTTCCAATGAGTTGGCTCTTCACGTCAGGTGGGCCTCTAAAGGGGCTCAAATTTATTGGCAAGAAATCTGTTTTGACACAAGCAGTTGATACAGGAGTGGGTTAGGGGAAGCTCTTTGCTGTTCTCTTCATGTTTTGGCTCCAGTGCTTACTTGCCATGTGACCCTGGGCAAGCTATTTAATTCCTCGAAACTTAGTTTCCTCATTTGTGATATAGGAATAATAAGAGTATTTCAAATATCTATTTTGAATGAAAAGAGAGAAAGCATTAAATCAACTAACACCATGCTGATTCAATACACATTGTTATTGGTATTCTTTCAGCAGGAGGCAATGATTAGGACAAAAAGACTGGCAAGAATCTGGGAAATTATTTTATTTCTTCATATATTTAGTTGTAGGCAAAGAGGCATAGGAGTGTTTACTGTTGATTATCTACTAAAAATTAAAAAAAAATTTGATAGGGTTGTCATGACATAGACAGTAAAGAGATCAGAACTGGCTTAAGGAATCCAAATTTCATCAGATTTCACCATTTACCATGAAAAAATGAGGTGCAGATGACATTGGTGCTCAGTTTTTGCTAGCTCAGTATGCCCACTAATGGGTCTGGCCCTTTAATCCCTTAAAAAAATTCCCTTTGACTTGATTTTTGGAAGACCTCAGCGGTGTGTCACATGCATAACAAATTTGCTTTCCAGAGCGGGTGTGGGCACTGCATGCCTGTTGGAGTCTTGCTTGTTTCTGTAGAGTATCCTGGAATCAAAGGGTTTGCTATAGCTTCCTCTGTAGGCTTCCACATTCAGGCTAAGCTATCCTCAGAATAGCTTAGGTCTAGGGACTGCACTGAGTAGCAGAGGAAGTAATCCTCTTCATTTCACCCATCTTTGTTTCCTGGTTCCCCTTGAAGAAAAACTCTCCATAATCCCTACTATCCCTATACAAAGCAAGTTATTTATAAAGATAAGAGAGCTTGAAAATAGAATAGGCTCAGCAAAATTCCTTTTACTTCACAGTGTGTGCGAACATACACACACACTGAAACACACACACAGGCATTCTTGATGTTTTTCATCTGTTTAGAGTTACAGGTCTTAAAAGACAACCTGGTAGTGTTTCTATAAGCACAAGGTACTACATTCAGATTCAAGTAAATCATCACATTATTTATGTTTCTTGGATGACACAATTCTGTTCAAACTGTAGGACCAATGTTCTGATACTCTGCCTTGGAAATAATTACATTTGGTGGTGGTAAAATAAATTTGGGCATGTGTTATTTCTATATCCATAAAAACACTTACTCTTGTTCATTTTCCCAACTTGTTGGTTATTTAAGAATGTATCTAGAAAGTAAATCTTTTTCATATTGTTTCATTATCAGCTCATTTTTCAGATGTCTGTGTAAGGCATAAAAATTAAGGTATGATATGTGCTGATACTGTTAAAAATATCCATTCTCAAATGAATGAAACTGCAATACTGATTGCAGCAGCTTTTACCTAATTGATATGGATATACAGAATAATGAAATTTGTTATGACATCATTCCTCTGGAAGAACGCACACAGCTCAACAGGTACAAAGCAAACTACTGATGAGAATCATCTTGGAGGATGTTATATCTGTGTACATGGTATTAACCTTAAAATGATCAGATTGTTCCATGAACAGATGGTGATGCCATTTTGCTCTCCCTTTATTAATGGTGTGTAGATATATTTGTTCAGTTCAGTTCAGTTCAGTCACTCAGTCATGTCCGACTCTTTGGGACCCCATGAATCGCAGCACGCCAAGCCTTCCTGTCTGTCACCAACTCCCGGAGTTCACTCAAACACATGTGCATCGAGTTGGTGATGCCATCCTGCCATCTCATCCTCTGTCATCCCCTTCTCCTCGTGCCCCCAATCCCTCCCAGCATCAGAGTCTTTTCCAGTGAGTCAACTCTTCGCATGAGGTGGCCAAAGTACTGGAGTTTCAACCTCAGCGTCAGTCCTTCCAGTGAACACCCAGGACTGGTCTCCTTCAGGATGGACTAGTTGGGTCCCCTTGCAGTCCAGGGGACTCACAAGAGTCTTCTCCAGCACCACAGCTGGAACCTTCTAAAACGAATTTCTATAGTTAACCTTTATAGTCTGTTGGGCTTAATGACTTACTTTTACATTTCTCTTTAGTTTTCATTGGTTTTAAAATTATGGTTTTAGAATCTTTTAGCTAACAATACTTTATTTTTATTTTTTGTTGTCTTTCTAAAAAGTAATGTATATTGAAATATTCATTCTACAATAAACTACAACTTTAAATGTATAGTTTGTTGAGTTTTGACAAATTTGTACACTCATATAATCACCATCACAATCAAGACATAGCACTTTTCTATTATCCCAAAAGGTGCCTTTGTGCCATCCAAGTTCCATCATGATCCCATCACTGTCAATTCCTTTTTGTTTTTTCAGTAATAGCCTCCTGTTTTGAAAAATCAGAGGAGTGTATATATGATTCTAGTTATACTTAATCAGATTTCTTCAATAAGTGTGAAACTTTGGCTGCAGAAAAGATTGAAGTTGGTTTAAACAAATTTATTTCCAGAGAAGATGTTCTGGTACTCCTGAAGCTCCCTTGGATCTGATTGTTCAGCGGGGCCATCAATTATGAGAACTATTGCAGATATTTCTGATAGATTCTCTTTTTGGGTAAGCAAATCATATGTAGTGAACTAACAGCAGGAATTATTTAAATAAACTAGCAATTCTCTTGATAGAAATATGAACAAAATAGACAATTGATGAATTCATATGTTGGAAATTCTGCTTTGTTTTTTGGTTATCGACTACATTTGAGTTTATCATCATGAGCATAAGTGAGAATGTGTATCTGTGTGAGGATGCATGTTTCTCATAGGCCAGAAGGGGAATCAGAAGGTAGGAAAGGGTGATAGAAGATCAGTATAGTGTGATAACCCTTTAGATTCTCTATATATTGTGAGCCTAGAAATATGCTTAGAAAGTGTAGCTTAAAACAATATGAATTATAGAGTCGTGGAAGCAGAATAATATAAATCCCTTCTTTGAAGAATAAAGGTAAGTTAGATATGGGAATCTTGCTTTAAAAAGGAAATCAACTTTAATGGAAGAAAAATTGTGAGGCAAATGAGACCTAAAAGTACTCTTTGTTGATTCAAGCATTATGCTGTTAATTGCTTCTCTTTGATGATGAAAAAAAAAAGTGCAAATAGAGTCTGTAAGCCCATGGACCTAAACAAAAAATCTTCCTTCTAACAGATCCAGTTGAGACAGCCTCTCAAGTAAGATGAAAACTTGGTTCCGCTCAACAGTAATTGGCAGATTCCTGGGATGTGTTTCCATTTATTATAAAAAAACAAAAGCAAAAACCCCACAGATTCTCCTGCTTTCATACTGTTTTATTAGCTAACAGTCAACCTTTGTATTGTCAAAATGATAAAATATATTTGAAAAAGTTATGAGGGGACAGAAGGCATAATTATCATAGGAGATGATGACTCAGAAATAGTACTTAGCTTTCTTCAGTCATAATAAAATTTAAAATTAATTTAAGCTAAATTTTGGTTTTAACATGTATACAAATTCAGAATATTTTTCTTTTTGTTTATAATGATCACCCTTTTATTTCACTGTCTTCCTTTTGCTCAAGATGAAAAAAAAATGAGAGTGATTCTGATCATGTCTAAATCTTAAAGTAATTTGGAACTTTGTTTATGCTTTATCATATATAATCCCTGTCCCTCTATGCCAGGGAATCAAGTTATTTCTTCCCACCAGATGAAAGAAAGTTGAAAGGGATGTTGGAGCAGAGCTCACAGACTCATTATAGGCCACTATTCATTTTGTTAATAATAAAATCATTAATATATTTTTCATGTGATTCTTAGTAAATTATAAAGTAATCTCTTTTCTGTCATCACAGCTGGGAGTCCATGAACAAAGACTAGCAGTTGATACGATTAATACAAGGACCAGAGGAATCTTGGAGTTGGAATGTTAATTTCATTAAACTACAGTCATTAGTTGCCTACCTATTATTTGAAAATGTCTAGCATAAAATGATTTAAGAATTTAAAAAGCATAATCAGATAATCAAAGTAAGATTGTGTCAATAATTTTTAAACCACTTTCTTTTCTAAACTAGCATACTCCAATTATAAATGAAAAGAACTTGAAATATTCAGGTTCTCTCATTGCAAGGGAAAGGAGAATAATAATTTTCAAAAGTGTTTTGTGATAAGGTGGTACTGCTTCTTGAGCCCTGCCATCAATCTTAAGCCCAAGAGATACATCTCTATGAAGTGTCATATCGCTGGCTCCGAATCTAACTCTATCAAATATTCCCATGTAATCAGCTGTCATCCTTGGTAAACTAGTAGGAGACAAGCACCCCACTTTCACTTTATTCCTGCTTGAGAGCTCCAGCTCGAGAGACTGGCTGAGACCAAGGACAAAACAGGGAGTCTGGTTTACATAAAATAAAGACATAAAATTCCTGCTTTGTTTCCTCCGCTTCTTCATCCCCTCCTCTTCTCGAACACATCCTTATTTCCCTCCCAGGCCAATAAAGTTTGGTGGAAGGATAGTGAGATATCCCTTATTATCATCCTGGCATCATTTAATTGGGTCATTCAGAGGTTTCATCTCCTTAGAGAGAGGAGTGAGACTACACAGGCAGCTTTTCTCTTGAAAATTCTAATTAAACCCACTACAGTATCTTGAACCATCTTTCTATGTAGTTATTGGGTGTGACTATAAATTCTGATCTGTTCTTTCTGTGCTTGGTATAATTCCTGCTTATTTTTTTAAAGAGAGGGTTAATCTTGGTTCTTTACATCTATTATTTCCTCTTTAACAAACACAGCAATTCATAGTTATAATTTATGTGCTTTACACATGAAACAGGATATCTATATACAATGAAAAAGAAAAAAAACATATTTTATATCTAGATGCCCACCCATACATCATAACCATGATCACAATTATTTTTTCATGAAGATAACTTCATTGTATGAAGTCATTTTCACAAAAGATTGAAAATAAGAAGAGGGTATGTAATATTGTTTGATGGTTTTTATTTTGTCTCTTCTAGATTCATGTAACAAACTAGATAACTTGTCAAGATCTCTTTTATCTTTATAATAACATACAAAATGTTGTTACTTTCTGATTTTAAACAAGAAAAAAAGCAAAATCCCAGCACGGCCTCAAAGAAGGTTTTCATCTAATTTTAGGAGACTCAGTTACTTTAATCTTTTTTGGTAGCTTGAGGTTTCACAAAGGGAAACAGTAAGTGGATAATCTCCTATATGTTATTAAAAGACATGTGAGAAGTTGTAATATAAAACAGATCAAGAGATAACAAGAGGACAGAAAGTAAATGGGAAGGCACTGTAGTGAAAAGAAAGAGAAAGGTAGGAATTTACATATTATTTTCAGTGTATACTGTCGTTCCAAAGATTAGTACATGCCATCTTTCCAAGATGATCACCTTTCTCTAATAGGGGCTTCAGAGGTCCTTCTGAGTTCAATTCAGGATGATTTATTCTGATGAACAAGAAAGAAAAAAGCATAAATATAGCAGTTAATCATTTGGGAGAGAAAGCCATAGTTTCAATTTGTTCATTTCTTGATGGAATATTATACTTCTGATTTAACAGTAACAACTTGAAAATTTTAGATATTGTTATAATTGTCCTCTTTTGGCGTCTGACATCCTCTCTTCATAACTTCAATGCTTTAATTCTTTTGAAATTTCCCACATTCTCTTATTTATACATTGACTTCACTTTTGGAATAAAATGAGATTTGTCTGAAGCAGCTATAATTTGATCTTTTAACTTCATTAAGAGTCTGGCACTGAATTTAACGTTTAGATATTTCTGGGTGTCATTATAGAGTATTAGGAGTACCTCAATGGCACCCCACTCCAGTACTCTTGCCTGGAAAATCCTGTGGACGGAGGAGCCTGGTGGGCTGCAGTCCATGGGGTCGCTAAGAGTCGGACACGACTGAGTGACTTCACTTTGACTTTTCACTTTCATGCATTGGAGGAGGAAATGGCAACCCACTCCAGTGTTCTTGCCTGGAGAATCCCATGGACAGAGGAGCCTGGTGGGCTGCCGTCTATGGGGTCGCACAGAGTCGGACACGACTGAAGAGACTTAGCAGCAGCAGCAGCAGCAGCAGTCCTCCTATGCCCTCTCAATCCCAACTCATTTCTCCCTGACCTGATTGCTAATATCTGAAAGCTTATATGATGAATTTGCTTCCTTTGATATTAAAATGCAGACACTCCTGGGAAGAATCAGTCACTCACATTTTATTATGAATAAGACTTTCAGTTTCATTGAGGTATAATTGATATATAGCAAAGGTGCACAACATACTAATTTTACTTTGGAAAAAATTTTTTCCTTATGATGAGAACCTTAGGATATATTCTCTCAACAGCTTTCCTATATAACACACAACAGTGTTAATTATATTTATAATGTTGTATATTACATTTCTAGTACTTATTTATCTTGTAACTAAAAGTGACTTTGTACCTTTTTACCTTTTGACCACCTTCACCCAATCCTCCTCCTTCCACTCCCCTACTCTGGTAATCACAAACATAATCTCTTTTTCTATGAGCTTGTTTTTGAAGTATAATTGACTCCAACAAACACTATGTTGGTTCCTGTTATATAACAGTGACTCGAAATTTCTGTACATTTCAAAATGATCACCACAGCTAAGTCTGTTTACCATCTGTCACCATATAAAGATGTTACTTGATTATTGACTACATTCCCCACTCTGTGCATTTCTTACCCATAACTCATTTATTTTGCAACTGGAAGTCTATACCTCAACCTATCTCACCCATTTTTCTACTCCTCCCATCCCCCTTTCTTCTGGTAACCATCTGTTAGTTCTCTGTATCTATGACTCTGTTTCTGTTCTTTTTGTTCATTTGTCTTGTTCTTTAGATTCCACACATAAGTGAAATTATATAAGCATTTATCTTTTTCTATCTGACTTATTTCACTTAGTTGTAATACTCCATCCATGTTGTTACAAATGACAAGATTTCATTCTTTTTTATGACTGAGTAGTATTCAGTTGTGTATATGTAATATATACAGGTTCTTGATCCACTCATCTGTTGATGGACATGTAGGTTGCTTCCATGTCTTGGCTATTGTAAACAATACTACACTGAACATAGGGTTATATATATCTTTTCTAATTAGTGTTTTTCTTTTCTTTGAATAAGTACCTGGGAATGGAATTGCTGGATTGTATGGTAGTTCTATTTTTTAAGGAATCTCTATAGTGTTTTCCATAGAGGCAGTATTAATTTACATTCTCACCAATCGTGCACAAGGGTTCTCTTTTTTCCACATCTCTGTCAACACTTGTTATTTGCTGTCTTTTGTACAATAGCCATTCTGACAGGTGGTAGCTCACTGTGGTTTTGATTTGCATTTCCCTGATTATTAGTGATGTTGAGAATCTTTTTCATGTGTTTGTTGGCCATCTGTATGTCTTTGGAAAAATGTCTGTTCAGATCCTTTGTTAGGAGCTGGGTTTTGATCAGTGGTAGAGATTGAAGCAAGAGAACTCTGGCAACTGGTGCTGTTGTTATTGCCATGGTAGAAAGACTGCCGAATGCATAGTTGGGTCTGCCACTCTTGAGCTCTGCAAACTTGGAGTCACTTCATTCTCCTGAGCCTCAGCTATGACATCTGAAATATAGAGTGATCACGCTTGCTTAGTTTACCTAGCAGGATTATTTGGAGCCTCAAATGAGAATATACGTGTGACAAAAGATTTGCAAACCATGACATCCTATACAAGGTAAAGACCAAAACAGAAAAGAAATGTGGCCAAGGCAAAGTCTACCCATGTCACAACAGAGGTGGATCCTGGCGCCACTTTATAATCACACTCAGAATTCTGAGTCTGAGAACACTCAGGGCTTCCCTGGTGGCTCAGACAGTAAAGAATCTGCCTGCAATGCAGGAGACCTGGGTTCAGTCCTGAGGTCGGGAAGATCCCCTGGAGAAGGGAATGACAACCCTTTCCAGTATTCTTGCCTGGAGAATTCCGTGGACAGAGAAGTCTGGTGGGCTACAGTCTATGGAGTTGCAAAGAATTGGACATGGCAAACAGATGGGGAAACAGTGGAAACAGTGTCAGACTTTACTTTTTTCGGCTCCAAAATCACTGCAGATGGTGATTGCAGTCATGAAATTAAAAGATGCTTACTCCTTGGAAGGAAAGTTATGACCAAACTAGACAGCATATTTAAAAGCAGAGACATTACTTTGCCAACAAAGGTCCGTCTAGTCAAGGCTATGGTTTTTCCAGTGGTCATGTATGGATGTGAGAGTTGGACTGTGAAGAAAGCTGAGCGCCGAAGAATTGATGCTTTTGGAGAAGACTTTTGAGAGTCCCTTGGACTGCAAGGAGATCCAACCAGTCCATTCTAAAGGAGATCAGTCCTGGGTGTTCATTGGAAGGACTGATGCTGAAGCTGAAACTCCAATACTTTGGCCACCTGATGTGAAGAGCTGACTCTTTTGAAAAGATCCTGATGCTAGGAGGGATTGGGGGCAGGAGGAGAAGGGGACGACAGAAGATGAGATGGCTGGATGGCATCACTGACTTGATGGACATGAGTTTGGGTAGACTCTGGGAGTTGGTGATGGGCAGGAAGGCCTGGTGTGCTGTGATTCATGGGGTCACAAAGAGTTGGACAGGACTGAGTGACTGAACTGACTGAGTAGCTAACACTTCACTTTCACTTTCAGAATTCTGACAAATAAGATGGTCAGGATGCATACGTTGCCTTCTGTGTTTCTCTGAGTCAAAGTAAGCCACTTTTCTTTCCTCTTTGCTTCCCTTCTTCGGACCAGTCCATGCTAGGAAAGATGAGAGAGGATAGCTCCTGGAGCACAATTTATCCTTCACCTTAAAGGTTTGTCTTTGCCCAGGACCTGAGTCTTTAATAGCAGAGAATTATTTAGGTTTGTGGGAAGCAGTAATTCTTTAGGAACAATCTTCTTCAAGATCGGTCTAAGACTAAAATTGGTAACTGTAATGTAGCAAATTGGAGTGATAGTATATTTCAAAGAATGCCCTAACATCTTCAAACGAACAAGCCATCATTTAAACATGATCAAACTACAGGACTTCTTTGGTGGTCCGGTGGTTAAGATTCTGTGCTCCCAAGGCAGGGGGCACAGGTTTGATTCCTGATCAGGGAACTAAATCCCACATGACACAACTAAGATTCTCATGCCACACTAATAATAAGATCCTGTGTGCTGCACAGCATGACCAAGAAAGCAAAATAAAATTAAAAAATTATCAAGCTGCAAGTGTGTTAGTTGTTATTTTTCTTGTTCAAGAAGGCCAATAAGCACTGATAAATGAATAAATGCCTGCTACCACACAGCGATGTGCACCAGAGCTGTCCATGTGTAGTGGGCAGAAAAATGGACCATAACGAGTCCACATCTTAATTTCTAGAACCTGTGATGATGCTATGCCACATGGAAAAAAGGACTTCGCAAATTGAATTAGGACAGAGAGTTATCTTGCATCACCCACATGGGCAGAATCTAATCACATGAGCCCTTAAAAGCAGAGAAGTCCCTCCAGATGGAGGCAGAAGAGATATGTGGAAAGAGAACTTAGAGTATAAGTGTGAGAAGGATTTGACCTGTCATTTCTGTCTCTGAGATGCAAGGGACCATCAGCAGGGAATAGATATGGCTCTTTAAGAGCTGATGGTGGTCCCTAGCTGACAGCCAACAAGGAAATAGGGACCTACAACCACAAGGGACTGAATTCTCCAATAATCTGAACTAGCTGGGAAATAAAGTCTTCCCAGAGCCTCCAGATAAGTCCACCTGGCTGCTGACACCTTGGTTTTGGTCTTGTGAAGTTGGGAGCAGGGAAACCAGCTGAGCCAAACTATAGGTTAGAATACATCTAACCTATAGAAACTGAGGGGCTAAAGTTTTGGTAACTAGTTTTGGTGAGAATAGAAAATTAAAACACTATGTGAGAGGCAACTGGACAGCAAATCAATGTCTGCTGTTTCGAATAGCCACTCTATGATTTTCCATTTGGTCATGTTTGAATCATTTTTTTCTGATTACAGCATATGAACATGTGATATATGATTCTTTAAGCCAGCAAGTACCTCAGTTGCAGATACTCTATACCAGAGCACAGCATCTTTCATCTTTTAGTTACTGCCCCCACTGAGGCCCCTCATGGTGAATTCTGTACACAGCTCTTTCTCTATATATAGAACTTAAAAAAATTGGGTTATACATACATACTTCCAGTAAAATGCACTATTATTAGATGTATAGCCTGACGAAGTTTTCGTATGAAAACACTTGAGAGCCACTACCCAGGATCAAGATGTAGAATGCTTCCATCGAGTCATTGCGTCCCATAGGCCTTTTCTAGTCAGTCCTTTTCCCATTCAGAGTCCTCCACTATTCTGACTCTAATCATCTGTTAGTTACTCCTGCTGAAATTCACATAAATGGAATCACAGAGTGGCTTCTTTTGATCAGCATGTTTCTGAGATTCATTCATTGTAATTGTTGTAGTATCAACATGTAGTTCATTCTTTTTAGTACTGTAGAGTTTTCCACTGTATGCCTATGCTTGTTCAGTCTCCCATGATGGCTAGGTGGTTTGTTTCCAGTTTGGAGCTATTGTAATAAATTTGCCATAAACCTGCTTGTACATGTCTTTTTGGTGGATCAATCAGTTCAGTCACTTAGTTGTGTCTGATTCTTTGCAACCCCGTGGACTGCAGCACACCAGGCTTCCCTGTCCACCACCAACTCCCAGAGCTTGCTCAAACTTATGTCCATTGAGTTGGTGATGACATCCAACCATCTCATCCTCTG
The DNA here is from genome assembly GCF_003369695.1 of Bos indicus x Bos taurus. NCBI lineage: Eukaryota > Metazoa > Chordata > Mammalia > Artiodactyla > Bovidae > Bos > Bos indicus x Bos taurus. The sequence continues at coordinate 84,060,590 of NC_040077.1, read as the reverse complement.
TTGTCCCCTTCTCCTGCCTTCAGTCTTTCCTAGCATCAGAGTCTCTTCCAAGGAGTCAGTTCTTCACATCAGGTGGCCAAAGTATTGGAGCTTCAGCTACAGCATCAGTCATTCCAATGAATATTCAGGACAGATCTCCTTTAGGATGGACTGGTTGGATCTCCTTGCAGTGGATGCAAGTATTCATTTTTCTTGGATACATAAACATAAGTGGAATTTCTGGATCATAGGGTGAATCAATCTATATTTGAAGTCAGGTTAGCCTAAATACTGGAGAAGGAAAAGGCAACCCAGTATTCTTGCCTGGCCAATCCTATGGACAGAGGAGCCTGGCGGGCTATACAGTCCATGGGGTTGCAAAGAGTCAGACACGACTGAAGCGACTTAGCACATCCTAAACACAGACCGGATAACCTGACTTAAAATATAGGTTGATTTACCCTATGATCCATGCTTCAAAATTGATAAAGTATGTCTAGCCGTTTTCATGTGATGTATTACTGATAGAAATACTTCTATTTTTACAAATATACCACGGGTATCATAACATAGGTGTGTTCTCTGTATGTAAGAAGAGCTATATTTTTAAAAAACAAGTACTGATTCAGAACTTTCTGTGATTTAAAACAAGGTAGATACAGGAAAGCTTGATTTCTCAAAACTTAGAAGGGCATAGGGAAGGCAGTTCTACTTCCCTCTCTATTGCGTTTTGCTTTGCAGCATTTTCTGTTTTACTCAGTAAAGACCATACTTCTCATCTCGTGACCTTTGCTCTCAGCATGAGCAGGCACAACATGAACATTCATGATTTCACCAGTGCAGCCACTTTCCCTTCCTTATCTCTGAATACCTAGGAACCCAACCCTTTGTTTTGCAAAGAGGTTTATATGTGCTCTGGACCATAGAGAGGTTGTTTTCACTTTGGGCAGTTTGAGTGATTTCTGAAAAGTCTAATAGTCCACAGGCAACATACGGGCAGTTATTGTGGACACATACATGGACACATTTTAGTCACGAGACGAAGCTAATGTGGTTCTCTATCCACGTGATGTGAGCTGCTCCCTCAGATGGTCTCTCCAGGCCATGGGTTGTTTCCCAAGCTCAGGCCACTCCACCACAGAGTTCTTCAGACTTTGAGTGTTAGCTCTGCTCCTCTCAATGTGCCCTATGAAGTTTTGCTCCACCCTTCTCACTTCCTCTACTTTCTTTATAATTTTTCTGTTATTGTAGAACCTCTGGGTCTTCTTTAAACTTCCTCTTTTGATTCATTGGCAACATTCAGAAGTCAAAGGTAAACATTGTTTATCCTTCTTGAAGCATGTGGAAGTTTGGACGTCTCTGCTGACTTGCAGGAGGAGTGTGTGTGAAGGGGAAGAAAAGCAGAAACAGTATTTCAGTTATGTCATGTATTAAGTCTCTGGGGGAATTAATTATTTATTAATGATAAGGAATTGGCTCACATGGTTATGGAGACTGGCATGTCCAAAATCTGCAGTGTGGGCCAGCAGTCTTGAGATCCAGGACAGCTGCCAGTTCCAAGGCAGTCTGCTGGACTGCCAGCCATCCAGTCTTCTACACTGCTGCTCCCCTTGTTCGGGAAGACTGGCCTTTTGTTCTATTTAGGCATTTAACTGATTGGCTGAGGCCCACTCACATTATAGCAAGCAATCTGATTTAATCAGGGTTCACTGATTTAAATGTTGATCTCATGGGAAAATACCCTGCAAGTTGACACACAACATTAACCATCACATGTCACAATACTCATGATCTTCCAGAACACATTGTGTCTAAATTGAGGTCTCTCTATGCCCCACTAGGGCAAGCTTTCTCATTTTAGGGGGAAGAACGAACTGTAACTTAAAATGATATGGATTTGAATCCTGGTGATCCTTAGTGGCTAGGGCTTTCCAGGTGGCACTAGTGGTAAAGAACTCACCTGCCAATGTAGGAGACACAGGAGGCATGAGTTCAATCTCTGGGTTGGGAAAATCTCCTGGAGTAGGAAATGGTAACCTACTCCAGTGTTCTTGCCTGGAAAATTCCATGGACAGAGGAGTCTGGTGGGCTATAGTCCTTGGGGTTGCAAAGAATTGGACACGACTGAGCACACACACATGCATGCACGATCCTTAGTAGCTATGTCATTTGGAAGGATCTTTAGTTTCAGTAATTACCGAGCAGTGGTTCTTAACTGGGGGGCAATTTGTCCCTCCTTTTACCTCCTTAGAGGATATTTGATAATGTCTGAAAACTTTTTTGATTGTTATAAACAGGGTGGGAGGAGGACTTGCTTCCTGCCTGTGATAAGTAGAGAGGCCAGAAGTCCTGCTAAATATCCTATAGGGCACAGTCCAGCCTCCCCCAACAGGGAGTCTTCTGTCCCAAATGTCAACAGTGCTGAGGTTTTGAAACTTTACACCAGAGGCACAGTGATCTAGCTAGCATATAATACAATTGGAAAGGAATAGAAGATGGAAAATTTAGATGGCAAGGTAACCAATAAAATGATGCTCAAATTTCTAAAACTAATGTGTACACACTTACGTGGGTTTTTTTTCCCCCACCAGTTTATAAATAGAAAGTTGGGAAGGTGACATTGTAAGTTGAAGAAAGCATTATTGGAGGGTAAGCTATACTTGGGGGAATAGAGAGCAGACTCAGGTAGGTAAGAAAATAAGCAAAGATAATTTCTCCCTCATGTCATTGGCCTGTAGGACACCACTAAGGTGTCTAAAGCCCTGGGGAAGCAATGGTGAAGGTGACGTCACTGTGAGAAATTGTCTCAGGTCAAAAGAGGGGAGTGGACTGTGGCTAAGAAACCTAAGAGAATATTTTTGTAAGAAGATGTAAAAGGATAACTACAGTATGACTTACCAAATGTCTTAAAGTAATAGATTACTATTTTGTTAGTTCATAATTTATTCTGGCAGTCTGTTTAACCATATGCACAGTCTCCTGAATATGATTTAAATGTTAAATCCTAATTATGAAACTCCAATTCAAAACAATTTTAGGCAAGCCTGTTGAGAATTAATGGGAATGCAAATTATGAAGTCAGGCTCATTAGGGAAATTCACATTAATTTTAATTTTGGACAGGTGTAAGCCTCTCTGAACTAATACCAAGTAGATCTAAATTAAAAATAAAACTGGTCAAAACTTTTAAAAGGTTATATTCCTCTAACCTGACTGATCCAGGAATATGTAACATAATCGCTTAATGAACAATCTTGAGATAATTAAAAATGTATAGATTATTAGGGGTCTTTAAAACTTTTAGGACTGATTTTCGTGACTTAGTTACCTCGTGTCTTGTTTCAACAGGTTTTCTTTGTACATACTGGATCACTGGGGTCAACTAACTTAGCATGCTGTGAGGTCACTATATGTGCCCTTTTGTTTAATCAGTCTCTAATAAAAAGAAAGACAATTCAGTTCTACAAACTGTGACAAAGAGAAGAAAGAAGGCATCAAAGCAAATGTGAAATTCTTTGCAGTTGGAACACACAGTGAATATTGCTAATAACTTCTTGAATTTTCTGTCATGCCGATCAATATACCCCTTTATTCACTACAGTCAGTATTGTAACATTATTGGATCATTCATCCATTATTCTTGCACTGACCATTTATTGTAACTTTAAATTTGTGCTCAGCCACTGCACTCTGAATGGGGACAGAGAAACAACTAATAACAGCTCACAGTCTGGTGGGAGAGACTGACATTACCAAGCACGGTCGTGCTCTGCATTCTATGTCATAGCTATTTATGGAGGAGAGCTGGAGGATGCCTGCCAGTGGCCTGGGACAAGGAGAGTGCCTTAGGAAACCCCTAAGACATTGGGATTTATTTTAAGAGATGACAGTTGCTTAATTAGGGTGGCAACATAGTGGTAATGGGAAGTGATCGTACCTGGGAATATTTTAAAGGTAGAGCTAACAATTTATGGAATGGAATAAAAAGAGAGCAGTTAAGAATGAGTTCAAAGATTTTAGTAAAAACATTGAGGTTAGAATTGCTGTTTACTGAGATTGAGAAAGCTTAAAAAGTAGGTTTGGGGAGGAAATGTCTTTGGTTTTGTCGCATGATAAGTGTGACATGACAGTCAGACTAGGTAGTTGGGATAAATAAGCTTGGAATTCAGGGAAGAAATGACATTGAGTATATATATTTAGGAATTTCAAGCATACATATGATATTTAAAACTGTATAACTGGGATAACTCCCTAACCAGCAATTATAGACAGCAAAGTGAAGCAATGAACTCTTCAGTAAAGTAATGTGTAGAAGCTAGAAGATGAAGAGAATCAGCAGAGAAGACTGAGATGGAGGGACCATTATGAGAGGAAGGAAATCTCAAGATGGTGTGCTCTCCAGAACTCCAAGTGAAGACAGTGTCATGAGAGGGATCTCCTTCGTGGTTCAGTGACTAAGACTCCATGTTTCCACAGCAGGGGGCATGGGTCTGATCCCTGGCCAGGGAACTAAGATCCTTTATGCTGTGGTGCAGCAAAAACAAACAAACAAACAAAGACTAAAAAAGAAGAAGACAATGTCATGAGGAGGCAGCGAGGGGCTGAGTCAAAGGCTCCTGATATGTAATATGATGACAGAATTAAGCCCTGAACCTGGTAATGTGGACGTCACTGCAATCTTGTTAAGAGCAGCTTTGGTTGGAGGCTTGAGCTAAAAGCTTGATTAAAGTAGGCTGAGGAGAGAACGGAAGGTGTTGAATTGAAGAAAGCACAGTCTATCTTCTAAAATAGACTCTTAGAAGATATTTTTCTGAAAGAGAAGCAAAGAAATGGGATAGTAGCTAGAACATGAGCAAAAACAGAGGTGATGTGTGCATGTGTGTAGACTGGCTGGCAGCTGATCCGGTGGGAAGGTGTGTTAGCACTCGTAAGCACTAGAATATGGAGCAGAATCCTTTCTTCCACCTTGGTTAATTGTGTGTGCTCAGTCACTCAGTCAAGTCTGACTCTATTCAACCTCATGAACTATAGCCTGCCAGGCTCCTCTGTCCATGGGATTTTCCTGGCAAGAATACTGGAGTGGATTGCCATTTCCTTCTCCAGGGAATCTTCCTGACCCAGGGATCTAACCCGTGTCTCTTGTGTCTCCTGCCTTGACAGGCAGATTGTTTCCCACTGTGCCATCTGGGTTGTAATTGTGTTTTTCCTGAAAGCCTAGAATGTTCTCAATCCTGGTTGCAGTTCAGAATCCCATGGAGAAATTCTGAAAAAAATACTGATTCCTAGGGTCCATCCCCAGAGTTAATTGGTTTGCATACTGGCATTACAAAAAAAGACAAAATATTCTCCAAGTCATTGAGAACCACTGGCTCAGATGTTATAACATTTTATGTATTGTAAGTGACTGGAAAATTGGACAATTTTGTGTGATGGCAGCATCAGCACTGTAAGAAACAGGTCTCTCGTATTTCAGAAAGATAAGATTATGTAACTGCAAGCTGAGTTCTCAAGGGAGCAGGTGTTGAGACAAGCTGAATGTTTACTATGAAGGAAAGGAAAGGAGGCAGGATTGAGCTGAGTGAGAAATCAAACTACAAAGCAGCCCCACAATGACCTCTGCAGACCTCAGAGAGAGACCGGGAGCTAAAATGCTGTCAGCGTTGTCCTGTGTTGGATTGGAACGACCAGTACTATATGGCTGACTCTTATGGGGTTCTCCCTGGGAAGGGTGTAGCTCCTTGTAGTGGAAGCTGACCCTGAAGCCGGTGGTCCAAAAGTCCCTGAAGGGGGCACCCTGAGGGGAGCCTCACAGTGTCCACCATGTATGTTAATGTCACAGGTTATGTACCTGGTTTTGGTCTGCAAGACAGGCTAGCGGGACAACATGAGCTTCCTTCTTAAGTCCCAGGAGACTCAGCCAGAGTTAGGTTATTTTGAGGAACTTGTTTAAATAACAATATTTGAATCAATGTTATCATTTTTCTTAAAGTTCTGTTCTGCACATATGGAAACATAACTGGTTCACTAATGTGATCAAAGTTCATCTATGACTGCAGTTGAAGAAATATTAGTTCCATTTCCTACAGTATGTTCTTTGATAACTAAGAAATATTGAAATTGTGGGAAGTTTTGGACAATTTTTTCTGTCAGTCCATTTATAGTTTAAGTATGTACCAATTTAAAATTATAAATACAACTAGGAAGATGGATCAGTCGATAAAAATAAGATGCTTGAGATCAGTAACAGTATTCATGGTAATGAGGAAAGTTTAGAACAACCGAAGACCAGGGAGGTGTGTTTTGTCCCTGAGATATTTTGCACTATTATCAGCGGTGCTGCTCCCATCACAGTGAGAAAAAGGAATGGAGAAACCAAATGAGAAGAGACAGTAAAAGAGAAAGATATACTTAGAAGTTTATTTAAAATGTGAAGCCTGTCATTGAGGAGATGCAAATGAGTCTAAAACACAGCACTTCTTGTAGCCATTATCATTGCAATGCTATATATGTATTTTTTAAAGCACAGATTTTGAAGGAAAAATCACAAGATATCTTTCAATTAAATAGAGACATCATAGCTAGAGGTTATGTAATGAAAAGCATAAACCCCACTCAAATGAAGTCTTGCTTGATAGTCCTTTTAAGGTCAGATAAACTAAGACTCTGGCTTCATTGCTATGAAGCTTTGAAAGTCTTCCCTTGAAAGCAGAGCCATTGTAGGATAAAGGAGGAGGGAGAAATGTTTTTATAGAGATGTATATCTTGAATTGACTCAATATCCACTTAAACGAGTCTGAAGCAGGAATATGTGAATTGCCTTTAATTGGAAAATTTAAATGTAATTTCCCTCCCCATCATCAGAGAGATAGGGTCTCACAAGGTGGTTTAATTCAGTTATAGAAATTAAGAACACTACCTGATTACTTACTCTTCTGTGTGTAATGTTAATTTTTCAGGTGACAAAAGTATTACTTATTTTATTGAAAAAGAGTAATTATCCAAATGAATTTAAACATTTAGTTTATCTTTTATTTACATGATAAAATGACAATATTTATAATGAAGTAAAGAACAGCATCCACTATCTTTATACACTGAAAAAGTGATTTAATGAGTCTTTCCTTTGAAAGTCAAAGACATTATATCATTGACCATATGATGCCAGAGATTCTACTTATCAGCAAACTGGCACAGTTATAAAAATATCCACCAACAAGTACCTAAAATTATTTTTCATCCAACACACTTTTGGCAACATTCTGGCAACAATTATTCTGATGTAGCTCATAAAGTAATTAAAAAAAAAACTGTTGTCATCAGTATCCACATCTTATGTGAACCCTAGTTCTCAAAATATTATGACATTCATACCCAGAAGAGAAACTGATTTGGTGTCAAATCTGAAGTGTGCACCAGCAGCAGCAGTTGTAATCTTTCATTCAGCCAGATTTTCTCAAATTGTTAGTAGTTAATTTCATTAGTGACTTCATTAATGCACTAACTTTTCATCCATTAATCAATAAAGGAGGTAGGGAGATTTTGTTTTGGCTGATGGTAAGAATTTTCTTAAATTATTTTTTTATTGAAGGGTAATTACAATATTGTGTTAGTTTCTGCCATACATCAACATGGATCAACCATAGGTATACATATGTTCCCTTCCTCTGGAGCCTCCCTCCTACCTTCTATCCCATCCCACTCCTCTAGGTTGTCACAGAGCTCTGGATTGAGTTCCCTGAGTCATATAGCAAATTCTCACTGGCTATCTATTTTATATATGTTTCCATAGTATTGTCTCCCTTTGTCCCACCCTCTCCTTCTTACCTGCCATGTCCACAAGCCATTCTCTATGTCTGCGTCTCCTCTGCTGCTCTGCAAATGGGCTCATCAGTACCATCTTTCTAGATTCCGTATATGTGAATTAACATACAATATTTGTGTTTCTCTTTCTGACTTACTGTACTCTTTAGGCTCTAGGTTCATCTATCTCATTAGCACTGATTCAAATGCACTCCTTTTTATGGCTGAGTAATATTCCATTGTATACATTTACCACAACTTCTTTATCCATTCATCTGTCAAGTGACATCTAGGTTTTTTCCAGGTCTTAGCTATGGTAAATAGTGCTGTGATGAAAATTAGGGTCTTTTTCAATTATAGTTTCTCAGGGTATATGCCCAGTAGTGGGGTTGGGTCAATTGGTGTTTTATTCCTTGTTTTCTAAGGAATCTCCATACTGTCTTCCATAGTGGCTATAACAATTTACAGTCCCACCAACAAAGCAAGAAGATTCCCTTTTCTCCACATCCTCTCCAGCATTTATTGTTTGTAGGCTTTTTATGATGGCCATTCTGACTGGTGTGAGGTGATATCTCATTGCAGTTTTGATTTGCCTTTCTCTAATTATGAGCGATGTTGAGCATCTTTTCATGTGTTTGTTAGCCATCTGTATGTCTTTGGAGAAATGTCTGTTTAGGTCCTTTCACATTTTGATTGGATTGTTGTTTTTTCTATTATTCAGTTGCATGAACTGCTTGTATTTTTTGGAAATTAATCCTTTGCTATTTGTTTCATTTGCTATTATTTTCTCCCATTTTGAGGGCTGTCTTTTCACCTTGTTTATAGTTTCTTTGATGTGCTAAAGCTTTTAAGTTTAATTAGGTCCTTTTTGCTTATTTTTCTTTTTATTTCCATTACTGTAGGGGATGAGTCATAGAAGATCTTGCTGTGATTTATGTCACAGAGTGTTCTGCCTATGTTTTCCTCTAAGAGTTTTATAGTTTCTGGTCTCACACTTAGGTCTTAATCTATTTTGAGTTTATGTTTGTGTATGGTGTTAGGAAGTGTTCTAATTTCATTCTTTACATGTAACTGTCCATTTTCCCAGAACCACTTATTAAAGAGACTGTCTTTGCCCCAAGATGGCAAAAAATTTTAGACCTTTATATTTTAACAGAAATTTGACCTCATCACATAAAGGATGGCAAAAATCATACATATTTTAAAGATAAGGACACTTTAAATGAATTTTCAACATGTTGTCTTAACTTAAACACCCAAACTCCTTAGGAATAGCTCTACAGCCTTTACAGTTCAGTTCAGTTCAGTTCAGTCGCTCACTCGTGTCTGACTCTTTGTGACCCCATGGACTGCAGCACGCCAGGCCTCCCTGTCCATCACCAACTCCCGGAGTTTACTCAAACTCATGTCCATTGAGTTGGTGACGCCATCCAACCATCTCATCCTCTGTTGTCTCCTGCTCCTCATGCCTTCAATCTTTCCCTGCATCAGGGTCTCTTCAAATGAGTCAGTTCCTCACATCAGGTGGCCAAAGTATTGTCATTTCAGCTTTAGCATAATTCCTTCCAATGAATATTCAGGACTGATTTCCTTTAGGATGGACTGGTTGGATCTCCTTGCAGTCCAAGGGACTCCCAAGAGTCTTCTCCAACACCACAGTTCAAAAGCATCAGTTCTTTGGCACTCAACTTTCTTTATAGTCCAACTCTCACATCCATACACAACTACTGGAAAAACCATAGCTTTGACTTAAACAGACCTTTGTTGGCAAAGTAATGTTTCTGCTTTTTAATATGCTGTCTAGGTTGGTCCTAACTTTTCTTCCAAGGAGCAAGTGTCTTTTAATTTCATGGCTGCAGTCACCATCTGCAGTGATTTTGGAGCCCCCAAAAATAAAGTCTGATACTGTTTCCAGAAGAAACTTCAGAAATACTGATGTGTATAAATGGGATCCAGGAGAATTTCAAAAAAATTGACTTTACTTTTTGGAACAGCAAAATTGAGCAAAAAGTACAGTTTCCATAGATCTCTGCCCTACACATGCATAGCTGTCTCCATTATCAACATGCCCCACCAGAATGGTATATTTGTTATAGTTGATGAAACTACACTGATTCAGTATTATCACTCAGAGTCCATAGTTTACATTAGGGTTCATTCTCTGTGTTGTACATTCTATGGATTTGGGCAAATATATGAGTATTTAAGCAAGGGAGCAGAGTTGTTTTTAGAATTATTACTTTGATAGTCATATAGGCTGTGTTGTAAAATATTATAGCCTTAAAATTAATAATAGTAACATATGAGTTGATAACTGTAGTCATATATAGCTTAATAGCTACATGTGGCTACTGTACTGGACAGCATAATGCAGGACTTTCTAATTGACAGTTACGTATATAAAGGATGAACTATAGAGCAGAAAAACTGGTAGCAAGAAAAACAACTAAAAATTTATTAATGTAGTTGGATACTGACTCAAAAAATGAGGTAAAAATTTATATTCCATAATACTTTTTGTTTCTTTCTGGCTGTGCCATGTGGCATCTTAGTTCCCCAACCAGGGATCGAACTAATGACCCCTGGCATGGAAGCTCGGAGTCTTAACTACTGGACCACCAGGGAAGTCCCTCTATAATACTTTTTTACACAACATATTTTAAAAAATCATAATTTTTCAGGAAGAAAAAAGAAGAGAAAGTAATCTACTAAAACACAATTAAACTTTAGACTGATTTTGTTATAATCACAGGATTTCCTCTAGAAATGAACTTCATAGTCTTTTTGTCTAAGCCCCTATTTGACTGAATCCACTTCAGTAGGTCATTCAGCTTATGTTTGAACATAAAGCAGTGAGTACATGGTCTCCTGAGATGTGACATGTCACCTTGGAAGACTGTCCAGGTGATATCTGTCCTGAAGTGGCCGATGCAGCCTTCTGGAAAGCTCAGGGCTTTCAGGGTTGTGTGTGATGATTACCAGTTAGGGAAGGAGCTGAGTCAGATCAGAAGGACTCCTGCATTTAGGTCCAAGCTCCACCTCTGAAAACATAAGCAGTCTCTTTTTCTGTATTTATCCTCACTTTCAAATAGAATAAATAAATAAATAAACCCCAAAAGACAAAACCCTCTAAAAAGAGTCACAGGATAAAGTATATGGGGTAAGATGCTTGAGAAATTTGAAGTGCTGGGGGTGTAGAATTTTTTATTATTAGAAAGCCCTGGGGAACTGTGGTGACAAAATCAAGTCCAAGAAAGCTGACATCATAGCAGGGTAACCCCTTAAGGAGTTGAAAGTTGTTGTTACAGCAGGTCCACTTCATGAAACTTGTGAAAGAATAAGACTACAAAGTTATATTAGGTTATTAGAACATGCATAAGTAAAGATTAATATATTCCTAGTACAGGAGATCAGAAAAAGGCATTCTCTTAAATATATTTCTTATTACTGGCTCAGGTAAGAACAGGAAAATTCAGGTCTATAAAGCAGTGCAAAAGCCTTAAGACAGATAGACTTGGAGGACTAAAACTCCTACAAAACAAAATTCTAATTTTTTAAAAATAGATGAATCCTTGATCCCTATGTTGATTTTTAAAAATGGATTCTTCTCTTTATTAATTTCAACAGAATTTTGTGCACTTGGAAGTAGTATGTATGTGCGAAACATACACAATGTTAGGTGCATTTATGGTTTTAGGTTTCTTATGAGAACTGTATAACTTCTCACCCTCCCTCCCACAAAGGATCTTCTGGCCACAGGTTAAGGGCATGTCTTCCTCACCATGTAAGCCCGTCCTTCTCTCATCTGCCTTTCACTAGCCTCCCCTTTGGCTTCATCACCATCATTTTTCTAAAGATCTGTGGCTTTTGACATGAAGCCACATGTCCAAGAGTGCTTGGACACTCTTTTCTTCTTTTGGTTCCTAAGACTTAAGACTGTCTACACAGAGTTTTGCCAAGAAAATGCACTGGTCATAGCAAACACTCTTTTCCAACAACACAAGAGAAGACTCTACACATGGACATCACCAGATGGTCAACACCGAAATCATTGATTATATTCTTTGCAGCCAAAGATGGAGAAGCTCTATACAGTCAACAAAAACAAGACCAGGAGCTGACTGTGGCTCAGATAATGAACTCCTTATTACCAAATTCAGACTGAAATTGAAGAAAGTAGGGAAAACCACTAGACCATTCAGGTATGACCTAAATCAAATCCCTTATGATTATACAGTGGAAGTGAGAAATAGATTTAAGGGCCTAGATCTGATAGATAGAGTGCCTGATGAACTATGGAATGAGGTTCATGACATTGTACAGGAGACAGGGATCAAGACCATCCCCATGGAAAAGAAATGCAAAAAAGCAAAATGGCTGTCTGGGGAGGCCTTACAAATAGCTGTGAAAAGAAGAGAAGCGAAAAGCAAAGGAGAAAAGGAAAGATATAAGCGTCTGAATGAAGAGTTCCAAAGAATAGCAAGGAGAGATAAGAAAGCCTTCTTCAGTGATCAATGCAAAGAAATAGAGGAAAACAACAGAATAGGAAAGACTAGAGATCTCTTCAAGAAAATTAGAGATACCAAGGGGACATTTCATGCAAAGATGGGCTCGATAAAGGATAGAAATGGTATGGACCTAACAGAAGCAGAAGATATTAAGAAGAGATGGCAAGAATACACAGAAGAACTATACAAAAAAGATCATCATGACCCAGATAATCACGATGATGTGATCACTCACCTAGAGCCGGACATCCTGGAATGTGAAGTCAAGTGGGCCTTAGAAAGCATCACTATGAACAAAGCTAGTGGAGGTGATGGAATTCCAGTTGAGCTATTTCAAATCCTGAAAGATGATGCTGTGAAAGTGTTGCACTCAATATGCTAGCAAATTTGGAAAACTCAACAGTGGCCACAGGACTGGAAAAGGTCAGTTTTCATTCCAATGCCAAATAAAGGCAATGCAAAGAATGCTCAAACTACCGCACAGTTGCACTCATCTCACATGCTAGTAAAGTAATGCTCAAAATTCTCCAGGCCAGGCTTCAGCAATACGTGAACTATAAACTTCCTGATGTTCAAGCTGGTTTTAGAAAAGGCAGAAGAACCAGAAATCAAATCGCCAACATCCGCTGGATCATGGAAAAAGCAAGAGAGTTCCAGAAAAACATCTATTTCTGCTTTATTGACTATGCCAAAGCCTTTGACTGTGTGGATCACAATCAACTGTGGAAAATTCTGAAAGAGATGGAATACCAGACCACCTGACCTGCCTCTTGAGAAACCTGTATGTAGGTCAGGAAGCAACAGTTAGAACTGGACATGGAACAACAGATTGGTTCCAAATAGGAAAGGAGTACGTCAAGGCTGTATATTATCACCCTACTTATTTAACTTATATGCAGAGTACATGAGAAACGCTGGACTGGAAGAAACACAAGCTGGAATCAAGATTGCTGGAAGAAATCTCAATAACCTCAGATATGTAGATGACACAACCCTTATGGCAGAAAGTGAAGAGGAACTAAAAAGCCTCTTGATGAAAGTGAAAGTGGGGAGTGAAAAACTTGGCTTAAAGCTCAACATTCAGAAAACGAAGATCATGGCATCCGGTCCTATCACTTCATGGGAAATAGATGGGGAAACAGTGGAAATAGTGTCAGACTTTATCTTTTTGGGCTCCAAAATCACTGCAGGTGGTGACTGCAGCCATGAAATTAAGACGCTTACTCCTTGGAAGGAAAGTTATGACCAACCTAGATAGCATATTCAAAAGCAGACACATTACTTTGCCAACAAAGGTTCGTCTAGTCAAGGCTATGGTTTTTCCAGTGACCATGTATGGATGTGAGAGTTGGACTGTGAAGAAGGCTGAGTGCCAAAGAATTGATGCTTTTGAACTGTGGTGTTGGAGAAGACTCTTGAGAGTCCCTTGGACTGCAAGGAGATCCAGCCAGTCCATTCTGAAGGAGATCAGCCCTGGGATTTCTTTGGAAGGAATGATGCTGAAGCTGAAACTCCAGTACTTTGGCCACCTCATGTGAAGAGTTGACTCATTGAAAAAGACTCTGATGCTGGGAGGGTTTGGGGGGCAGGAGGAGAAGGGGACGACAGAGGATGAGATGGCTGGATGGCATCACTGACTTGATGGACGTGGGTCTGGGTGAACTCCGGGAGTTGTTGATGGACAGGGAGGCCTGGCGTGCTGCGATTCATGGGGTCGCAAAGAGTTGGACACAACTGAGCGACTGAACTGAACTGAACTGATCAGTCATCAAACATAGCTTACACCTGTGGTGAATTTTTTTTTTTTTTTTCTGGTTGAGATATAACTGACATAGAACTTTGTATTAGTTTTAGGTATACTAAAACCTTTATTTAGAATGACTTTACAGAAATAGAATGAGAATGTAAAATGTCCAGATATTTCTGGAAAAGTCTGCTAGTTTTAACATCAGGTCAATTTCCATTAAGGATAACAACCAGAAAGCTCATTTTCCACCAGTAAAGACAATGACTATACTGACACAATTTGGATTTTAATGAAATAAAAATTGGCTGAGGGGCTTGACTGTTTCACTGCTTAAGAAAATTTAGAAAAAAATGTCTACAAGTACTGAAGTTTGCTGTATTGCTATTGAGACAGAGGGAAGAAAGTGGTGCTGGTTTTTAATCTGAAACTAACAATATAACAAAAAAACTGTATGTGAAATAAATGCATATTGTTAGAAGTTGCCTAAGCAATTTTCTTTGGTAATTGAATCTGTCCTCATTTATGAAACAAATATACTGTGTATAGTATCACCTGGGTGCAGTGGGAGAATAAAAAGTAGTAGAATAAGAGGTGATTTTCTTCAGATACTTAAAATCTTTCTTTTGTAAAAATGGGACTGGCCTTCCAAAGACAGTGTCCTGTTCCTCACCCAATAGGCTTCTTTCTGTCTAGCCTCCAACAGTCACTTTTCCTGGCCTCAGATTTCTCTTTCATGTAATTCAGGAACTTGATTAGGTGAGCTGAGAAATATCATTATGGCTTTATTTCTACTTAATAGCAATAATTGTTTGATCCTTTAATAAAGCCATTTATTGACATATTTTATCACATTTAATTTTCACAAAAATTATTCTTACACCATTGTATATGCCTGACTTTGAGAGAGTAAATAATATACTCAAGGTCACAGATCTTGCAGGAGACAAAGACAGGATTTGATCCCATGCCCAGGACACCATGACATGTGTTTTGCACAGTGTTGACCACTTTTGCAGCACAACCTGTGACTAACCAGAATAAATTTCTCAATCTGTTAGCAACCAGGGGGATCATAGCAGGACAAAGAGGCTCTCACACACTGTATTTTTTGTTTTTTTTTGTCATAAAGAGTCAAAATATGGTTATATGAAAGAAATTATCAGGTTCAGGTGGTTAGGAGTGGTGACAACATGACTATCCCAGCTCAGCTTATCTAAAAATCATTCAACTTTTTGTGACACTCTACTCACCTTTATCAAAAAACATTTTACTTTTAGGTAAGTGTAGATTCCCATGTAGCTCTCAG
This sequence comes from Bos indicus x Bos taurus, assembly GCF_003369695.1. Lineage (NCBI taxonomy): Eukaryota > Metazoa > Chordata > Mammalia > Artiodactyla > Bovidae > Bos > Bos indicus x Bos taurus. Next base: position 84,045,251 of record NC_040077.1, on the reverse strand, counting down.
AAATAATACAGAGAAATCCCAGATGCCCTTCGCCTAGTTTCTCTTATAGTTAACTCCTGAATTACTGCTCTTGGGGAGGAAGACATTTTCCTCTGCCTTCTAGGTTCTTCTGGCTGATTTAAGAATATAATTTACATGAGAGAGACTCACAGGAGAAAAATCAAACCAAAGCTTAAAAACATGTATATGCTGGAGAGGGCTTCCCTGGTGGCTCAGTGATAAAGAATCCGCCTGCCAATGCAGGATAGACGCTACTTAGCAACTGAACACCAACAACAAATGCTGGAAAGACTCAGGAAAACTGAGTAATTCACCAAAGTGGCCAGATATCTTAAATTCCATCCTCTGCTAAAGATAAAACAGGATGTTGACAGTGGGGAGAGTCAGTTAAGGGAAGGCTGAGTACTAAAGAACTGATGGTTTTGAATTGTGGTGCTGGAGAAGACTCTTGAGAGTCCCTTGGACAGCAAGGAGATCCAACCAGTCAGTCCTAAAGGAAATCAATCCTGAATATTCACTGGAAGGACTGATGCTGAAGCTGAAGCTCCAATACTTTGGCCACCTAATGTGAAGAGCCAACTCACTGGAAAAGACCCTAATGCTGGGAAAGATTGAGGGCAGGAGGAGAAGGGGGTGACAGGGGATGAGATGGTTGGACGGCATCACTGACTGACTCATTGGACAGGAGTCTGAGCAAACTTCATGGGATAGTGAAGGACAGGGAAGCCTGGCATGCTGCAGTCCTTGGGGTTGCCGAATGGGACACAACTTAGCAACTGAACAATGTACAACAAACCAGGTAAAGCACAGTAAACAAGGATAAGGTTGTTATGCAGGCTGAAGTCTATGCCTTTTCTATTGATAACAGTTTCTATAGATTTGGAAATCCTCTTCTTCCTGCTACATTCAGGGAGACACCCTTAAAAGTGGAGATTTCCCTAATAAAAGCAAATGTTTCCTAAAAGGGGTAACTCCTCCTTCTTTTTTAGTTTTCCCATGGCTATTGTTTCTTAGAAAATGACAAGCTTAAAATAATTAATATGCCAAAGAGACATATTTTGAGGTGGCAAATTCTCCCCTAGACTGTAGTACAATGCCACAAAATTGACATTGGTGCAATCCATAAGTTTTATTCAGATTTTACCAGTTTACAAACACTCATTTGTGTGTATATGTACTTTGTCCTATGCAATGTTATCACATGGGCACACTCATGTGACCATAACCACAGTGGTACACAGAACAATTACATCCTCAGGATCCTTTGTGCTACCTTTTTAAAGCCATAACCACTCACCTCTAATCCCTGACAATCGCTAATCTGTTCTTCATCTCTTTCAGTTTAGGTCAAGAATGTTAGATAGGTGGAATTATACAGTAAGTAATCTTTTGAGATGGCTTTTTCCCCCTACTTGGTATAATTTTCTTGAGATCCATCTAAGTTTAGTCAATTCCTTTTCATTTCTGAGCAGTATTCTATTTTATGATATACCACAATTTGTTTAATACTCATTTATGGAAAGACATTTGGGTTGTTTCCAGCTTTGTCTATTATAAGGAAAGCTGTTACAAACATTTGTGTACAAGTTTTTGTGTGAACATAAATTTTTACTTTCTTGTGATAAATGCCCAAGAGTACAATTGCCTGGTTGTATGATAAAACACGTTTAGTTATGTAAGAAACCACTACACTCTTCTTCAAAGTGACTACATAATTTTTCATTCTCATTACCAACATGGGAGTGATCCAGTTGCTCAGCATTCTCACAGCATCAGGTGCGCCGCTTGCAGAGGAGCCTCTACTCTACAAAGAAGTCTGAGTGGAAACGAGCACACTGACCTTCAGACTGCATGGCCTGCCCCTCCCTGGGAGAGATACCACGGCCCTGGAATGTGAGCTGGAGGGTGAGGAATGGGGTTTTTTTTGTTTGTTTGTTTACATATGCATTTTTACATATGTATTTTTGTTTATATATGTATTTATTTTTCTTAAAAATAAATATTTTTCTTGAGGGATGATAGTTGATTCTCAAAGTTGTGTTAATTATTGCTGTACAGCAAAGTGATTCAGGTATACATTTACATACATTCTTTGTTTAAATATTCTTTTTCATTGTGGTTTATCATAGGATATTGAATATAGTTCTCTGTGCCATACAGTAGGAACTTGTTGTTTACTCATTCTACATAAAAAAGTTTACATATGCTAACCCTAACTTCCTACTCCATTGCTCCCCTAATCCATTCCCCCTTGGCAACCATAAGCCTGCTCTGTATGTCCCTGATTCTGTTTCTGCTTCATAGATGGGTTCACTTGTGGCATATTTTAGATTCTGCTTATAAGTGATATATAGTATTTGTCTTCCTATTTCTGACTTACTTCACTTAGTATGATAATCTCTAGTTGCTTCCAAATTGCTACAGATGGCATGATTTCATTTTTTTAATGGCTGAGTAGTATTCCATTGTATATATGTACCACATCTTCTTTATCCATTCATCTCTTGGTGGACATTTAGGTTGTTTCCATGTCTTGGCTATTGTGAATAGTGCTGCTCTGAACACAGGTGGTACATGTATCTTTTTGAATTGTAGTTTTGTCTGGATATATGCCCAAGAGTGGGACTGCTGGATCATGTGGTAATTCTATTTTTAGTTTTCTAAGGAACCCATACTGTTTTCCACAGTGGCTATCGCACCTTACATTCCCACAACAGTGTAGGAGGGTTCCTTTTTCTCCACACCCTCTCCAGGAATTGTGTTCTTGGCTGCACCCACCTAAAGTGGCAATTCTGTCAGGCTGAGTTGAGAGGGGCAACTGGGAAGTGGGATATGCTTCATTTCACAAACTCTTGCTGTTCTTACTGAATTTAGCAGATTTTCTTGAATAAATGTTTCTTCCAGAGACTTTTCTTAGGAGTAATTTGACAAGTTATGATAGTTTCTCTGGGGAATAGGTCTGCAGAGCCTCCTAAGCCATAATTTGGTGAATGGAATGCAGTACTGTTGAGTTTTGAGCTTCTCTATATATTCTACATGAAAGTCCTTTGCTAGATATATATGTCTGGAAATTCTCTGCTGCTTTTCTTTTCGTATTCTGCACAGGTTCTTCTGCCAACAAAGTATTTTAAATTTTGATGGGGTCCAGTTTATCACCCTTTTCCTTTTTACAGACTGTGTTTTTAAGTGTCAAACCTAGTCATTGGTTCTAAAGATTTCCTCCCATGTCTTTGTTTAAAAGTTTTAAACAAAGTTTTTAAATTTAAAAATTAAAAAAAATTTTACATTTATGTCTATGATCCTTTTGAGTTAATTCTTGTATAAGGTGTAAGGTTTAGAGAGGTTTTTTTTTTTTTTTTCTTTAGGCTATGGTTGTCTAATATCTTTAGCAATATTAGTTGAAAAGGATATATCTTTCCTCTATCAATGGCTTTGCACATTTGACAAAATTCAGACACATTCATTTGGGTCTATTTATTCATTCTCTGTTCTGTTCCCTTAATTTTTGCCTCTATCCCTCTACTAACACCACACTGTCTGGATCACCACCACTATGTAGTTAAATTATCATGGGGTAGAGTGATGTCTTCCACTTTACGCTTCTTTTGCAAAATTGCCTTAGCTGTTCTGATTCCTGTGCCTTTCTGTATACATTTTAGGTTAAGCTTGTCCATAACTACAACAACCCTGTTGGGAATTTGTTAGGAATTGCAACTATACATGAATTTGGGGAGTATGGCCATCTTTACTATATCAAGCTACTTTTGAATCAATAGAACATTTAATTCATTTTTTGTTGGGTAAGTAAAGAATTGAGAAAACTTTCATCTAATTCATGATAAAAGCACATTGGTATCAATTTACTCATCATTAGGTGATTGTGCCTTTTTTCCTCCTGAACTCTTTGGATTGATTTAATTTTATATATTAATGTTTATGTGCACAGTTTTATTTCTGTATTGACAAAGGCATGAATAATCAAAGGAACTATGCTGCTGTTGCTGCTGCTAAATCGCTTCAGTCGTGTCCGACTCTGTGTGACCCCACAAGACGGCAGCCTACCAGGCTCCCCCGTCCCTGGGATTCTCCAGGCAAGAACACTAGAGTGGGTTGCCATTTCCTTCTCCAATGCATGAAGGTGAAAAGTGAAAGGGAAGTCAAGATTCTTCACGACCCCATGGACTGCAGCCTACCAGGCTCCTCCATCCATGGGACTTTCCAGGCAAGAGTACTGGAGTGGGTTGCCATTGCCCTCTCCTATGTCTCCTATTCAAAATACAATTAGAAGTATGAGTTTTTGGGTGAAAGCAGATTACTTAGCCAAATAACTCATGGATTATAGCCCTCCAGAAAGGACTGGGAGCACATGAAACCTTTCTAAGCTCCTCAGGATGGAAAAATGTGTTGCTAAATAAGGATTTTTTTTACCATATTCCCTCCATTAAATAGTGTTGAACTCTACCTCAATGTAGCTTTTCCATTTTGTTTTGCCAGTTATATTAAGTGAGTGACCCCACACAGAGAGAGGGGAAACTGAGCTCCTTTGGCTGGTATTAGTATTCCTCCTAGCTGAAAATTGGTATGCATGACTTGTTTTGTAACTACATTTGGGGATCACAAGAACTGTGGATAAGTATGCATGCAGTTGGTGTTATAGTCATCAATTTTTCTGCCTTAAGAATAGAAACAAACCTTCAAATTGATCTTACTATATTGTGCTATAGTTTTTTTATTATACTATGTTTTTATATTAAAATTTTTTTCATCAACCAGTAGAAATAGAAATCTGATTCACAAGATGTTTTCTTTTGAACAATTTATGGTAGTTATTTCCGCTAGAGATTAGGATGGAAGAAAGTGGGTTAAATGATTAAAAACTCAGGCAATAGGGTCCTTGCTTTAAATTGGAGCCAAGAAACTTGTTAACTATATATTTGTATTGCTCCTAGCTTTAGCCTCTTTTATTGACAGTAAATGAAAGTGAAATGCTTTATTCTTGTGTGTTCAAATAGCTCTGTATCAAATATCCAGCTATTTGCATTCTCTCTGTAAATTCATACAACAATCTCTACAGTTATTTGTTAGTTAGTATACTTTTGGTGGCATATGACAGAGAGCTCAGCTCAAGGCACTGACCTGAGTAACTGAAAAACTAACTTGTAGGCAGAACTGGATCTAAAGGTCCTAACAATGTCATCTGGTCTCAGTTTCTTTCTGTCTGTTGACTCTGCTTTCAATTGTGTTGGCTCACTTTTCAGGAAGGTTTTCCCTCTGTGGCTGACTGTGGATCAAGGCAGATATTTGTGAATTTTCCTCTCCTCCCTACCCTTGTAACTAAGATTTCAGACTGCTGTAATAGATCTAACTGGGTCATGTGTCCATTAATGAATCAGTTACTGTTGTCAGGGATAATCTGTGCTGCAGTTAACTAGGCTTGGGTCAGAGGCTGACTTTTGCAGTCACAGAAGGGTTTGCATTCCAAACAAGCATGAGGAAAGCGTAAGTAATTCAGAAGTATGTATATTGGGAGGGATGGAGGGTTACTGGGCAGGCAAAAGTCAACCACTCTCCACTACACCAGATTCTGAAGAGTTGAACATTAAAGAAAAAAACTGGGTAATATAACACAAATTTATGTCCTAAATTAAGAAGAATGGGGAAAATGATAAATAATGCCTTCGAAACAAAACCTCTCATGAAGGTGTTTAATAAAATGATATAGGTTCATCAGCATTGTAGAGAGGGTAAAAAATTTTTCCCTCTATCCACTTTGGTTTCTCCAACTGGGACTTTGTAAATTACACTGATAAAACAGACTAACAAGAGAAAAAGAAACAAGTTTATTAACAGGTGTATCATACATACACATGGGAGTGATAGGGACGTGGTGAAGGGACAAAGTAGATGATTAAACAGTTATTTCTCACAGACAGAGGGGCCTGCTGGGCTACAGTCCATGAGGTGGCAAAGAGTTGGACACACTTAGTGACTACACCACCACCACCCACTAGGGGATTGTAAATTAAAAATATGGGAGACCTCTGTCCCCTGCAAGTTAATGATTACTCAAAAAGATAGGTTTGCTTAACCACAAAACCATGCAGGCTTGCTCAGCAACAAAACCATGCAGCAGAAGCGTGAGACATGCCCCTGAACAATAAAACAATGGTGGCTTAAGACCCACATCCTGCCCCATGTGCTCAATAGGTTAATGATCTCTAGAACATGCTCTCTACACTCATAAAAAAACAATAGTTTGTGGATCTACCCTGGCCATGTAGGGACAAGAAGACTCCCCTACTCAACCTGGAGGAGGAGCTGATGATAGAAGCATGACATCCTCAAGAAAGGCAAAATTCTTCTCCCCCTCCTAATTTTTCCTTTGGTTATAAAACTATAGTCCAGTAAGTTCTTGGGGTGCAGCATTTCTCACCTGCCCACTTGTAAACCTCACAACCATCCTATTCTAATAAATCACTTCTTATCTATCACTTTGCCTCTCACTGAATTCTGTTCTGCTCTGAGACATAAAGAACTGTGGAACCAGAGCTCTTCCGAGTCCCTGAAATGACATCTAACTGTTTCAGAAGTACTCAGTGAGAATCCCAAAGGGGTACTTACAACTTGAGCTTATATACAGTCTTAGGCTAAATAAAGGAAAAGAAGTTTTGGACTGCTGGGTGAGGGAGGCAAGTTATGGGGAGGTGACCAGGAAAAGAAAGGTAAATAGTTATGAACGGTAAATGGTTATTATGGTTTATTATGCAGACTGAAGTGGTTTCTACTCTCTTGCTGTTGTTGCTTAGTCGCTCAGTTGTATCTGACTCTTTGTGACCCCATGGGCTGCAGCACCCCAGGCTTCCCTTTCCTTCACCGTTCCCCAGAGCTTGCTCGAACTCATGCCTATTGAGTCGGTGATGCCATCCAACCATTTTGTCCTCTGTTGTTCTCCTCCTGACTTCAATCTTTCCCAGCATCAGGGTCTTTTTTAATGAGTAGGCTCTTCGCATCAGGTGGCCAAAGTATTGGAGCTTCAGCTTCAGCACCAGTCCTTCCAATGAATATTCAGTGTTGATTTCCTTTAGGATTAACTGGTTGGGTGGCCTTGCAGTCCAAGGGACTAGTTAAGACTCCTCCTCCTCCTAGCATGGGAGAGGAAGGACATCTTTACAAATAAAATTTTCTTTATAAATGTAAATTTCTTTTACAAAAGGAAAACCTGTGCCCTGTTTTTAGAGCTTTTTTCTGTTTCTGCTGGTTCTCAAAGGTCTTTAGCTCAAAATAATACATCTGCCATAAAGACTGTTTTGGGAGTGGCATATTCTGGTGCCTTTCAGCAACTTCTCTCTGGGCTTTTATTTACTCAAATAGTAATTTAGAGGGTTGATAAAATCATTTCTTAGTTGTCTCAGCTCTAACAGTCTATCATTCCATGATCAGTAGTCATCAATCCTGCTGAGTATATTGTCTCATTAAGCTTTGAGTGCTGAAGAAACTTGAGGATGATGTTGCCTCTGTGAATGCTAGTAGCCCTAGGTATTTTACATTTGAGCCAGATCCTTGGAGGAGTATATACATATGCACAGTTTGGGAAATATACAGGAGTAGAGAGTGCAGTTGTAGATAGTTTTAGAGCTTTTGGCTATAATCAGGGCACAGGGTGATTAGATGAAATATTCCATATATTGACTTAGAACATTTTTGGTTTTTAATTTTGCAGAATGTATTTTGTTCAAAGGCATCTTGTAGTTATTGTATAGCTGACTATTCCTATTTAGTTAACTTATCTTGTATTTACTGAGATGATAGAAACCAATTTCAAATTTGGGCAGGCCGTGATTTGTGAACAATTTTCTCAGAGAGTCATACCTCTCATTCATTCATGTAACGAATACGTATGGAATGTGTACTGTGTGCCATTCACCGTGGTAGGAATACGATAGTGAACAAGACTAATTCCCTGCTCTAATGGGGCTTGCACTGTACCAAGGAAGATAAACAAATATGTCATGGAACTTAGAGAGTATTAAGTGCTATGGAAAAAAAATAAAATGAAGGAGGGCAATTGGCTAAGAGTGACTGCAGTGCTGTATTATGGCCATCAGAGAAGACCTCTCTAAGAAGGTGACCGTAGCACACAGACAGAAGTTAAACGGGGAAGCAAGCCGTGTCTCTTCTAGGGGAGGGACATTCAGGTAGACGCCGAACGAATGCAGAGGCCTTGAAGTGGGAACATGCCTGATGCATTTGAAGAATTGTCAGGAGGCTCAAGCGGCTGGAATAGAGTGAGAGGGGGAAGAGTGGCAGGAAATGAGATCAGAGAAGCAGCCAGAGGCCAGATCATGAAGGTCAGAATAAGGACTTAGAATCTTTTTCAAAGTATAATGGGAAACCTTGGAAAGCTGTGAGAAGAGAAGCAGCAAGATCTAGTTTGCATGATAAAGGGTCTCCTGGGCTGCTGCTTGGAGAGCTGGCCTTAAGGATAGCAGAGGGGAAGCTTCCGTGGAAGCCCTTGTAAGACTGTGTCTCCTGGATGGGGCAGCTCCCGGGGGAGCAGCAGTGCTTCTACCTCCTGAACAACCTTTGATTCCTGTTCTGAGCTACTGAGACAAAAACCAAGCAGATTTCCTGCTCTCACAGTGGGGCTGAGACAGCTATTCTTTATCCTCTACCTGGATGGGGGATGTGATTTACTATTGTTAAGATAAAACTGCTGCTGCTGCTGCTAAGTTGCTTCAGTCGTGTCCAACTCTGTGTGACCCCATAGACGGCAGCCCACCAGGCTTCTCCGTCCCTGGGATTCTCCAGGCAAGAGTACTGGAGTGGGGTGCCATTGCCTTCTCTGTGAGATAAAACTGAGACATATTAAATTTGTAATAGGGTAGTGCCAAACCATAAGTGGTTAGGAGTGCTCCATTACTAGAAGCTGGGAATAGATGCTTATGGAGAACAGGTGGAAGAAAAGCAATTACCTTATTTGGGACAGTCTGGTTGGCTGTTTGTGACTGGTTGTCCTTGAGTTTTGATCTTAACCTTGAGGCATCACAGACTTGGGTTTCCATTTGCTTACATAGGCACTAAGACATGAAAGCTGCCTCAGCCTAATAGTTTCCTTTTAAAATTTACTTAACACTATTAAAAACAGCACCATGCATGGTGAAAGGGTGATATGGTAAACTTTAATACATTGTGAGTTGTATAAACTGTTCTGGGACATAACCACTACTTAAACGATTGTTTCTCAGGGATGTTATTTCCAAGTTTGAATCAACTGACCCAAAGATGTTTTGATATGTTTGTGTGTGTGTGTGTGTGTGTGTGTGTGTTAAGTCGCATCAGTCCTATCCGACTCTTTGTGATGGTATGGACTGACAGAGGAGCCTGGTGGGTTACAGTCCATGGGGTTGAAAGAGTTGGACACAACTTAGCAACTAAACCACCACCACCACAACCTTATAATTTAGTGTAAAGGCTTTGGTTAATCTCTTTTCTGCTACCTCTGTTCCTCTACTGCCTTAAACTAGTATGGGTAAATGCATATTGTATGATACTACACTTGTTCACAATTGAACATCATTCTATATGGAATATGTATGGGGTGAGTAGAAGTTCTCCAATGTTCAAACAATTTTAGGAATTCTAAATAGTCTCTCAGATGTCAGTTATGTTTTGCAGTACTATACATGTAATAATGAAGATAATAATGAGTAGTAGTTATATGTGCTTTTTTTGGACAACAATTAAGTGGTAATTATTTCTTTCCTCTTGTTAAATTACAAATGGAATGCCTTCATTATCATTGTCGTCTGGACCAAATCTTTCAGAATGGTTAGTGAGACTATGATGTGGAATTGAATAAAAACTACAAAATCTTCTGCATTCTATAAGGCTTATCACTGTGATGTAAAAAAATCTAGAGGAACATAATATGCTTTTAATTAAATCTTGTAGGACACTTAGCCCTATGGTCTTTATTTGGATAATACCAAACAGATTTTATCACTACCCACTCCCTCACCTCAGCTATAAAAAGTATAGCTGACTGCTAAATTTCCTAGGGATATTTTGTTGACTCTTTCAAAACCAGTGAGGGAGACTTCAAAATCTAGATCCATCTTTTTTAATACATGAAATTTTTACTGGAAATTAAACTGGAACGGAATGAAATGTTTATCCACTTATTATTTGAAAGGAGAAATGACTGATGAAGGGAAAACAAATGAACAGAATTCTAACCTCTCAGCCAGGAGGGCAAATATCTGTGTCTAAATGTACATAAATCAACCTCCCCTCTGCAGTGCCGCTTTCTCGTCAAGAAATAATGGCTCAGTGGCTCTTAGTTGTTACTGTTTAGTCACTAAATCATGCCTGAATCTTTTGCAACTCTGTGGACTATAGCCACCCAGGCTCCTCTGTACATGGGATTTCCCAGACAAGAATACTGGAATGGGTTGCTGTTCCCTTCTCCAGGGGATCTTCCTGACCCAGGAATTGAACCTGTGTTTCTTGTGCCTCCTGCATTGGAAAGTGGATTCTTTACCACTGAGCCATCAGGGAAGCACTGGTTCTTAACAGTAGAACTTCATTAATTAAAAGAATATGGGAGAGGACAAGATGGGAGAGGAGTAGGTGGACGTGGAGTACATCTCTCTCCATGGATACAACAGGAATACACCTTCAAACACAGAAGTGCATGCAGAACACCAGCTGAAAGCAGACAGGAGTACCTGACCAGTGGGAAAGAATATACAGAATCATGCAAAACTCGGTAGGAAGAAGAAACTAGGGGGAAAAACAGGAGTGTTAGTAGGACTGGACCTGCCCTTGGGGGGTGGGGGAACTGAAGCAGGGGTCCAAGCCCCACTTTGGGTCAATTGTCTTAGCCAAAGGAGAAACATTTAAGGCTGAAAGTGAATCAGCTGATCTGTGGCAGTCTAAATGGAATGAGAATCAGACAGTCCTTGCCGCAGCTACATATCCCAGACAGGGACACAGGTCCCCTGGAAGGTGCAACAGCTGGGAGCTGGAGTTTAGGGAGCAATTCCAGGGCGAGGGCTGAGGTTGACTGTGGAGAGACAGATTAAGGGGATGTGAGGGACGAGACTATTGGGGGAAATGTCTATGGAGGAAAGCCGGGCAGCCATGGAAGAAAGGTAATAGTGCTGAGTCATGCATAGCAGGTGGAGCCATCACCATAGCTTCTCTCTCCCCAGTGCCAGCATCGGCAACTGAACAATAGAGAAATTGGCCATCAAATGCCTGACATGCTGAACTACAGAGTAGGACCCCACCCAGGGGGGCCCCTCTATGTGCTTGACCTGTGGAACAACAGACAAGGACGCCAGGTAAGGGAGCCCTCTAAGTGCCTGAATGGGCAGAGCTACAGAGAAAGACTGGCCAAAGAGACCTTCTGATTGCCAGCTGCAAGAGGCTTGAAAAAAGACTCTGATAGGGCCATAACCCCTGGGGTGGAGGCAGTCCGTGTCTCTGAACACTCGGCACTGCCAGGGTCCCTGCAAGCCAAGCAGCTGCGCCACCTTCATGCTCACCTCTCACTGGGGCAGAGCTGCCACAGGCAAAAAGTCTTGTGTCTACGTATGCAGGGTTGCATTGGTAGTATCTGACTTTTTGCGACCCTGTAGACTGTGGCTTGCCAGGCTTCTCTGTCGGGGGCGGGGGGAGTTCTCAAGGCAAGAATACTGGCGTATATTGGCCAATACTGGTTGCCATACCCTTCTAGAGCGCTATATCTCCTGCTGCCCTAGCCGCCAACTCCCCTGAGTACCTGGTGTTGCCAGAACCCCTGCAACCCAAACATCTGTACCATTTCCACACCTGGCCCCCACAGGGGCAAACACAAGTCTTCCAGGGCAGGCTCAGGAGCAAACCCCAGTGCATGACCCACATGCAGAGGTGGAAATAAAACCACAATTGAAACCCAGGGGCAGTGTGGCTAAAGAAGAAGACCCAAAACCTTCCCACCAGCTGTATAAGCTGCAGATTAAATCCACATGATCAACTAGGCAGACTCTGTGTCTATGGAATATATAAAAGGACATTGAGAGCTCCCACCAAAGAAAACACACTAGTTCTGATAGCTATGGACATTGGAGGCAAGAACACACAGGAGTAGGACCAGATTAGAATCTGAGCTGCCCCCACAGCAGGTCCAGAGATCAGCACAGTGTTGGAGGGCATCTTAAGGAGGTGAGGTGGACTGTGACTCCCAGTGAGGGAAAGGACTCTGACAGCAGTGACTCAAAAAAACATTTATTATTCAGATGTTTTGATTTGTTTTGTAGATTCTTTTGGATTTTTAAAATGTTTTCTTCCCCCTTTCCACCCCTCTGTTGAAGTTGTCAATTTTATTGGCACTATGAAATCTAATTAAGCTTTTGAGCATTTCTTTTTTTTCTCAGTCATATTTTTTTTATTGTTGTTATAAACCTCTACCTCTACATTGGGCTTTAACAGTTCTGTGGAGTTTTCCTTTTTTCTTTCTTTTCTCTTTTTTTTTTTAATTTTAATTTTTTAAACCTATTATTATTTTTTCTACATTTATTCCTTTGTTTGCTTTCCCTACTGTTCTTTTCCCCTTGCAGTCAATCTTTAATGTATACAAATTTTCTATATTTACCTCTATTTAACTTTTCCTATCTATTCTTTCTTTCTTTTCTTTCTTTCCTTTTCTCTCAACATATTTGTTAATTTTATTTTCATTGCTTTATTCCCCAATTGGCACCTTGCTTTAGTTTTGTTTTCCAGTTGTGCTTTAGTTAATTTTATTCTGGTAGATATAATTTATGGTTTCCTTTGTTCACTGGGTCAATCTATTGTACTTTTTTTATGTTGGATTTTTTAGATTTTGGTTATGGGTGCATATGTATATGTGTATATTCAGTCATACTTTTTATTGTTGTTATAAACCATTGCCTCTATGTTGGGCTTTTGCAGTTCTATGGAGTTTTCTTTTCTTTCTTTCTTTTCTTTCTTCTTCCATTTTCTTTTCTCTTTTTTATAATCTTAATTTTTAAGTCTATTATATTTTTTCTACATTTATTCCTTTGTTTGCCTCTCCTATTGTTCTTTTCCCTTTGCAGTTAATCTTTCGTGTATATAAATCTTCTTTATCTACCTCTATTTAACTTTGCATATCTTCTTTCTTTCTTTCATTCCTCTCAAAATATCTGTTAGTTTTGTTTTCATTGCTTTATTCCCCACTTGGCACCTTGCTTTAGTTTTGTTTTTCAGTTTGTGCTTTAGTTAGTTTTGTTCTTAACTGGTAAATATCCTTTGTTTGCCAGGTCAGTCTACTGTACTTGATTTTTGTTGGGCTGTTTGGATTTTGCACATGGGTGTATATATTATGTGTATATTCCATTATTTTAATTATTATTTGCCTGATAATGTAACTGCCATTTGTCTGCGATTCATTTTTGGTTTCTCATTTGGATATTTGCTTTAATCTCACTTAATGCCATAACAAATCACTTGTGGAATCTTCGTTCCAGATCAGAGATCAAGCTCTGAGCCTTTGGAGTGGGAGAACTGATTCCAAGACCCTAGACTACCAGAGAACTAACCCTAGGGAGAATCAGATAATGAGAACTCACACAAAGGAAACCAGTTGAATATAAGACCTAGCATAACCCAATTACCAGTAGCACCCTGTGCAGGATGCCTCAGAGAATCATCAAAATTTACCCTGGAGAGTGAAATTGCTTAGTCATTTCCAACTTTCTGCGATCTCATGGACTGTAACCTACCAGGCTCCTCCGTCTATGGAATTGTTCAGGCAAGAGTACTGAGTGGGTTGCCATTTTCTTCTCCAGGAAATCTTGCTGACCCAGGGATCGAACCCAGGTGTCCCACATTGCAGGCAGATGTTTTCCCTCTGAGGCACCAGGGAAGCCCTGGAGAAGGGAAGAAGCTGCCCACTCCAGAAATCTGGCCTTGAGAACTAGTCCATGGGGTCACAAAATGTCAGACAGGACTGAGATGTTGACTTTCATTTGGTAGTGCTCTGGGCTTCCCTGGTAGCCTCATCTAAACAACAAACAAAATAAAAGTAGAAACCAAATCATCAGCAGACAGGATTACCACCTCACTCAGCCTTACTCATCAGAGAAGAAACAAACAAACAAAAACTCAGCACACACTCACTCCATAGGAAGCTTACACAAACCACTGGATGGAACGTAGGAGGGCAGAAACCAAAAGAGAAAGAATTCAACATTGAAGCCTGGGAATAGGAGACTGCAAACACAATAAGTTAAAAAAAAAAAAAAAAAAAAGAAAGAAAGAAAAGGCAGAGAAATACTACACAAATAAAGGAATAAACTAGAAACACAGAAGTCCAAATAAGTGAAGAGGAAATAGCCAAACTATCTGAAAAAGAATTCAGAATAATGATAGTAAAGATGATCAAAACCTTGAAAACAAAATGGAGAAAATGCAAGAATCAATTAACAGACCTAGAAGAATTAAAGAATAAACATATAGAGACAAACAACACAATGACTGAAATTAAAAATACTCTAGAAGGAATCAATAACAGAATACCTGAAGCAGAAGAATGAATCAGTGAGCTGGAAGAGAAAATGGTGGAAATAACTTCTGAAGAGCAGACTAAAGTAAGATGAATAAAAAGAACTGAGGATAGTCTCAGAGACCTCTGGAACCATACTAAATGCACCAACATTTGAATTATAGGGGTCCCGGAAGAAGAAGAGAAAAAGAAAGGGTATGAGAAAGTTTTTGAAGAGATTATAGTTGAAAATTACCCCAACATGGAAAAGGAAATAGTCAAGTGGTCCAAGAGGCACAAAGAGTTCCATACAGGATAAACTCATACAGAAACATGCCAAGACACATACTAATCAAACTAACAAAGACTAAACAGAAAGAAAGAATATTAAGAGCAGCAAGGGAGAAGCAACAAGTAACATACAAGGGAAACCCCATATGTTTAACAGCTGATCTTTCAGCAGAAACTCTGCAGGCCAAAAGGGAATGGCAGGATATATTTAAAGTACTGAAAGGGAAAAATCTACAACAAAGATTATTGTACACAGCAAGGATCTCATTCAAAATTGATGGAGAAATAAAAAGCTTTTCAGATAAGCAAAAGTTAAGAGAATTTAGTACTACAAAATTAGCTTTACAACAAATGTTAAAGGGACTTTACAGTCAAGAAATAAAAGAGAAGAAAAAAGATCCGCAAAATCAACTCCAAGCAATTCAGAAAATGGCAATAGGGATATATATATCAATAGTTACTTTAAATGTAAATAGATTAAATGCTCCAAACAAAAGACACAGACTGGCTGAATGGATACAAAAACAAGACCCATATATATGCTGTCTACAGAAACCCACTTCAGACCTAAAGTAACATATAGACTAAAAGTGAGAGGATGGAAAAATATATTCCATATGAATGGGAAGCAAAACAAAGCTGGAGTAGCAATCCTCATATCAGACAAAACAGACCTTAAAATAAAGAAGATTACAACAGATGAGGAAGGACACTACATAATGATCAAGGGATCAATCCAAGAGGAAGACATAACAATTGTAAATACCTGTGCACCCAACATAGGAGTACATCAATACATACGACAAACACTAACAGACAAAAAAGGAGAAACTGACAGTAGCACAATAATAGTAGGAGACTTACACCCCACTCACACCAATGGATAGGTCATCAAAACAGAAAATTAATAAGCAAACACAAGTCTTAAATGATACTTTAGATGAGATGGTCTCATTGATGTCATCAGGACATTCCATCCAAATGCAGAATTCACCTTCTTCTCAAGTGCACATGGAACATTCTCCAGGATAGACCACATCCTGGGTCATAAACCAAACCTCAGTAAATTTAAGAAAATTGAAATCATATCAAGCATCTTTTCCAACCACAATGCTATGAGACTAGATATCAATTACAAGAAAAAACTGTAAGGAACACAAACACATGGAGATTAAACGACATGATTCTACATAACAATCAGCTTACTGAAGAAATCAAAAGGGAAGTGAAAATTTTCTAGAAACAAATGACAATGAAAACATAACAATTCAAAACCTATGCTGCTGCTGCTGCTAAGTCGCTTCAGTCGTGTCCGACTCTGTGCGACCCCAGAGACGGCAGCCCACCAGGCGGAGCCGTCCCTGGGATTCTCCAGGCAAGAACACTGGAGTGGGTTGCCATTTCCTTCTCCAATGCATGGAAGTGAAAAGTGAAAGTGAAGTTGCTCAGTCGTGTCCAACTCTTAGCGACCCAATGGACTACAGCCCACCAGGCTCCTCCGTCCATGGGATTTTCCAGGCAAGAGTACTGGAGTGGTTGCCATTGCCTATCTTAGTTGATGAAAATGAAACCCAGATCCTTCAGTTGTTATTGAAGGAAGTATCCCCTGGTGAACCTATCTCAGGTCATAGACTTAATTTTCTTCTGTGGTTTCTCTTGACTTTCTACTGCTACCACTGTTCTGATTCATGGTTTTGAAAGTTTGTGATTTCCCCCTCCAAAACTCTAGGTGTTTATAGCAGAACTTCCCTTACTTCTTCATTTATTGCTGAGATAAGATTGGTACATTCACACAAAATTCCCAGAAACATCATCATACTTAAGCTTAGGATATAAAAAACAAGAAAGAGAGTGCCATGAATCTTGCTGATCAGGTGTAAAAATTCTGTGAACTTTAGAGTCCTTAGTTTACATGAGATATCAAAAGTATTAGTTGCTCAGTCGTGTCTGACTTTGTGATCCCATAGACTGTAGCCTGCCAGGCTCCTCTGTCCATGGAATTCTCCAGGCAAGAATACTGGAGTGGATTGCCATTACTTTCTTCATGAGATATCAAGGAAAAGTCTTATATCCAATGTTGCAAGATAAATGGAAAGTCTTATTTCCATTTATCACTTACCAATGAGTATGAACCCCTTTGAAATGGATGCTGTGTGTGTTGCCCAGATCCTCCTCTCAGGATCAAGGTACTCATTCCTGCAGCTGATGGAAGAATTTGTTGATGGCTTACAATGGAGTCCCTTTCTAGGAACTGTCCTCAAGTGCAAGAAGCTTATTTACCTTGATTTCATTCCCACCTTCATAGCTATCTCTAAGGACTGGTTTTTGTAGGGTACAAATGCTCAGGGTTTCCTAGGTGGTGCAGTAGTAAAGAATCCCCTGATCAACGCAGGAAATGCAGGTTCGATCCCTGGGTTGGGAAGATCACCTGGAGAAGGAAATGGCAACTCACTCTAATATTCTTGCCTGGGAAATCTCATGGACAGAGGAGCGGGGGGCTACAGTCATTGGGGTTGCAAAAGAGTCAGACATGACCGAGAAATTAAACAACACAACAACAAATGCTCAGGCCTCTTGCTTTAACTGAAACAACTATGCAGGACTGTCTTATTTCCAGACATCTCTGAGACACTGTCTGTGGCTGCTGTTGTAAATTCTTCATAGGTTGAGTCCTTCTTCTACCCAGTCCTTCTTCCCTCACCATCTATAGTTGTTCCCAAGAACATCATCAATGAACATTTTGTATGTAAATATCAGAGTCTTAGAGACTATTTTCCAGGGGAAAAAATTGACTGCAGTTGATACTAGAAGTGGATTGGTTTTAGAAAGTATATTCTAAGATGGGAAGTATAGGATTGGTCTAGGAAGTATATTCAGAGTTGGGAGATGGAGCATTGATAGAACCTGGCATGAGTTTGCAATGTAATTGTTAAAACTTTGACCGGTGAAAGGAAATACACTGGTAGGTGTGATAGGTCAAGCATCTGAGAGGTTCATGTGAAATAGTGTTTTTAAAGATTATTGAATTGCATGACTGTTGCTGGGGTAGATTGATGCATTCAGTTCAGTTCAGTTCAGTTCAGTCTCTCAGTCGTGTCCGACTCTGCGACCCCATGAACTGCAGTACGCCAGGCCTCCCTGTGCATCACCAACTCAAACTACCACACAATTGCACTCACCTCACATGCTAGTAAAGGAATGCTTAAAATTCTCCAAGCCAGGCTTCAGCAATACGTGAACTGTGAACTTCCAGATGTTCAAGCTGGTTTTAGAAAAGGCAGAGGAACCAGAGATCAAATTGCCAACATCTGCTGGATTATTGAAAAAGCAAGAGAGTTCTAGAAAAATATCTATTTCTGCTTTATTGACTATGCTAAAGCCTTTGCCTGTGTGGATCACAATAAACTGTGGAAAATTTTGAAAGAGATGAGAATACCAGACCACCTGACCTGCCTCTGCATTAGAGAAGGACAATAAAGGCTAAGGGCAATTAATGACAATTATAAAGGGAAGGGTTGAAGCCAGAAGATCTCTTTAGAAGCCTAAACTAATTTTCTTTAAGAATAGTCAGAGAGTTAAAACGAGGAGTATGGGCAGCTCATGCTCAAAAGACCCAAACTCCCTGATGGCTTTCAGGGAAGGGTTTTTAAAGATAGTGTGAGGGAGAGGGTCCCAGGGTGTGCGATTAGCTCATGCACAGTTCTCTGATTGGCTGATGGTGAAGTAACAGGATGATGTTTCAGGAATCTTAGTTATCAACCTTCTAGTTCTAACCTATCTGGGTCCTATGTGCTGGTGGTCAGCAGCTAACTTCCTTTTTGAGGGTTTTATTATCTGAAAAACAACTCAAGGATGTTGAGGATGTTATTAATATCTATAACCCTTGAAAAGGAACTGGAATTCCTTGTTTGTTTTATGGCTAAATTATTACTTTGTCTTGCTTGACTGTTTTTCTTTGTGCTAATATTTTCTCATTTCTCTGACCACATTTGTTCTTTGGAACTTGAGGAAGACCTAGGAGGCTAAAGTTTTTCTACAAACAAGAGTCAGGGGACACCAGGGGCTTATCCCTGGGAAGATCCTGCTCAGTTTCCATAGGGATTGCATTAATAAGAGAGGCACCAGTATTGTTGAAATCAGTAGCAGCTCACCTCTGTAGGCAGGACTGGCAGCAGAAGATGTTATTATAGATCTTGGATCAACTGATAGCAAAAAGAATGAAAGAATCCTAAAATAACAGAGATCAAGAGGTATACTTATTAATTGCTATCAGAAGCAAGGTGAATGTACTTGCTGTCAAGATCTAAGTTTAGAGTGAAAGCATGGTGTGCCTAATCCACAGAGAGCTGTGGAGAGAGAGCAAGGCATTTCTATGGGTCAAATATCAATAGACTGGAAGTTGGAGAAGGCAATGGCAATCCACTCCAGTACTCTTGCCTGGAAAATCCCATGGACGGAGGAGCCTGATAGGCTGCAGTCCATGGGGTCGCTAAGAGTCGGGCACGACAGAGCAACTTCACTTTCACTTTTCACTTTCATGCATTGGAGAAAGAAATGGCAACCCACTCCAGTGTTCTTGCCTGGAGAATCCCAGGGATGGGGGAGCCTGGTGGGCTGCCGTCTATGGGGTCGCACAGAGTCGGACACGACTGAAGTGACTTAGCAGCAGCAGCAACAATGGTATCTCACAATCTATATAACCAAAATAAATCAAGTATTGATGATCAGGAAGCTAGGAAAAGGCATGCCAACAAAATATCATAATCCCTTGCTCAGCTCACAGACCTGAGCCAGTTCTCAGATTTAGAATTCATTTACTTAAGGGAAAGCCAAGTTCCCATAAACAAAGGACCCTGAAACACCAACAGCATATAAAAAGAGTAATGATTTCTCCATTCATTACTGAAAGGCACCTGAGACTATTTACTAGGATATACTTTGGAAAAAGGGGTACAGGAATGTTTTGCTAACACTGTTGGACATAGGATCCAAATTGACATTGATACCTGAGGACCCAAAGCATCATCGTAGCTACTTTGTCAGGAGAATATGTGTACATAATGGTCAGCATAATGGCCCCTCAAAGATGTTATAATCTCCAGAACCTGTGAATATGTTAGGCTACATGGCAAAGGGAAATTAAAGTTTATTTTTCTACAAGGGAAACATCCCACTGAAAGTAGAGGAAGTGAGGATTTCCAAGAAGTCACATCTTTGTAAGCCAACCCTAAAAACTATTCCTTGTTGGTTTTCCAGCATTGATTCTTCTGGTAGTAGTTCCTTTTGGCATTGGCTTCCCTCAGGGATACCTCCTTGGGAAGCTTATGAAAGTTGCAGCTCTTGTAGGGTCCTGGTGTTTTCCATCTTATCAAGCAGCTGACAATGAACTCTGCCATACTATGATATCCGGATAGCTCACCGTTTTTCTCATATCACTCAACAAAGACTCTCTTGATTTTCTTAACGTTTTAGTCCATCATAGCTTAGTAAATAAAATTGTTCTAAAGATTCAGAGATTGAATTAAGGAAGCAGGCCTTGATACTTATGTTAAACTTTTATTCACTGAGACTTAACTTTCTCTTACATTTTCCAAGAAGGTCTAATGGAAAGTACTTTTCAGTATAAAGCTGTGTTATTCAATATGGTAGCATTAGCCACATGTGGCTATTTAATTTTGAATTAATTAAAATTAAGTTACATTCAATTACTCAGTTGCACTAGCCACATGTATCTAGTGATTACCACAGTTGATAGTGCTGACATAGAACATTTCCATCATCCCAGACAGTACTGCTGGATAGCAGTGCTGCGGAGCTTGACCTCTCTAGTAGGTATCTAGTTGATTTATCAAGTGCCTTAAACTCTTGACTACATATGCTTTCCTTCCTTCCCCCTCCCAAGAGAGCAAAGAGTAATATATACATAGAGAGAGCTTCAATAGGCATTCTAATTTTCCCAAATTTTATGAAAAATCGGTGTAATAGTTTCTCTGGATTACAAATTAAGATAGCATAATAGACTTATATTCTCTGCACTATGGCATTCATTAACAAATAGTAGTTAACACTTATTGTTGTGTACTATATGTGCTATGCCAGGTACTATAATGCATTTTTATCTCCTCTAATCCTCACAACAGCGCTATGTGTTAGATATTATTAATATTATTCCCATTTTGCACACAAGGCAACTGAGCATAAGAAAGGATGAATGACATACAAGATCATAAAAGTGGCTGAGCCATATCTGAATGTGAATTTTTTTAGTTCTGAAGACAATGCTTTAGGTCACACTGAGCTATAACAGGAGAGCTATAGAAAAGCAGTTGGCAATAAATGTAAGTAGGTTCACATAATGTGAAATTCTGTTGAAGGCAATTTCTACTTCTCTATAAAATCTCCTGCCTTGATGCTTTCTTTCTTTCCTCACTGTCTTGGGAATTACTTCCAGAAAGCAAAATTTAGACACATTTTAGTTTTTGTGGGATGAAGCACTCATTCATTTACAGTGCTACAGAATTTTTACCCGTATCTTTTCCTTTCCAAATACTATTTAGCTTTTTCCCCCTTCAGTTTAAAATACAGACTATGAACTTAAATAGTTCTTTATAGCAACAAGATGTGGCAAAGCCTGGGTCTGTGCAGATCTAAGATGCATACTGTGCCAAATTATAGATACTGTATGATTGCCTGTGATAGTAAGGCTGTTCTTCACTCTCAGAGGCATCAGCAAATCCTTTTGTTGGCTGAAGCTTTGTATCCCAACTTCCTTAACAATCCCTGAAAATCTATTTTTTAGCTCTTTTAGGATGCTGCAGAATTCTTTAGAAACAAGATGGATTTTTTCTTCTTCTAATAACCACCATAATTTTTAAAAAGTGACTTTGTAATGAATTTGTTGCCTATCATGTGCCTAGCAAACTGAACTTTAAATGACCTTTTTGTCCTTATTATTGCAGCTGTCACTATCCAATTTTATATAGAAAATATAAAGAAAAGGGAATTTGATCCAGAAATTTTTACTGAGGCACACACAGCTTCAGCTGCTGTGATTACAACAGTATCATCAAATACCAAACCCGACAAAAACCCATGGGGTCTATTTTCTAATTCAGTCTTGAAGGAAATTTACAATAGTGAATCTCTATGGCAGTTGAGATTGGCTAAGATTTAGATGACCCATTTCCCTTATCTAATGAATTCAGGCCTTGCAAACTTTGCAAAAGCTTTAAACTGACAACGTATCAAGAGAGTTGATGTGAAATTGAAAGACAGCTGGCATGGACTCAGAGCCTCTTGAGTTTAGCTTGGGAAGCTGCAAACTTCCACAGCTGCTTGACTGTCAAAATGAAGATTCCAGCATAAAGACAGTCAAAATATTGCTATTAGATGAAGAACTTTGTGCCTAAATCCTTTACAGAGAAGAGTCTTCATTGAATAAAGAATGCACATAATATGTTTGCATTTATCTTCATTTTGCTAAGATAAAATGATTGAGAATGTTTCCATCTTCAGCAACTCAGGTTTTAAAAAAGTCCAATTAAATTTGAAGGGCTTTTAAAAATTTAAATGACTGAATCTTATTCTTGGAAATAAAACCACTTTGATGTGCTTTCTTTCTCAAGCTGTCTCTTTCCAATTCTTTGGTCTTAACAAGCCATGAGGATAATGTAACACTTTATTGTGTGATGAGAAGCTCATCAGGGAGTTTCTAGGTAAAAGCATACTCAACAAATTATTAGGTAGAGAAACAAAACTTGCTAGGTGTGGTGTTTTCAGGCAATACACTATATCATCAGTGATAATTTTTATACATCTCTTTTAAGAAAAGCAAACCCCAACCTGAATGGTATTTATGGCACAGTGAAGTTTATTGATGGGTAGGTACTTCCACATTAAAAATGTAGTTTCTTGAACAGTAATTATAAGCTTATTGTATTTATGAGAACTAAAAATTTGGCTACATTTTCAAAGGATCCCAGTCCTGACTTTTCATATAGCCCATCACAAAACACTTAGCCAAAAATTTAAGTTGTATCATAGACTGGCCATTTGTATTTGGGAAATAGCATTAAACTCTTGCAGTAGTGAAATCCCTCTGAATAGATTGGTATATGTAAACCATAATACAAGTGGGCAACTGAGAAAATAGGGGATAGAATAATTTATGACTTTACAATTGTAGCATGTTATTTAAAATGCAGAAAAATAAGTGGATAGATATTTTAAAATCATTTACTTTATTTTGGAAGTAGTAAGTCTTCCTCAACTACTGAAATATAAAGTCAGTTCAGTTCAGTCACTCAGTTGTGTCCGACTTCTTTTGACCCCATGAATCGCAGCACGCCAGGCCTCCCTGTCCATCACCAACTCCTGGAGTTTACCCAAACTCATGTCCATTGAGTCACTGATGCCATCCAGCCATCTCATCCTCTTGTCGTCCGTCTCCTTCTCTTCCCGCCCCCAATCCCTCCCAGCATCAGAGTCTTTTCCAATGAATCAACTCTTTGCATGAAGTGGCCAAAGTATTGGAGTTTCAGCTTCAGCATCAGTCCTTCCAATGAATACCCAGGACTGACCTCCTTTAGGATGGACTGGTTGGATCTCCTTGCAGTCCAAGCATCAATTCCTCGGCGCTCAGCTTTCTTCACAGGCCAACTCTCACATCCATACATGACCACTGGAAAAACCATAGCCTTGACTAGACAGATCTTTGTTGGCAAAGTAATGTCTCTGCTTTTTAATATGCTGTCTAGGTTGGTCATAACTTTCTTCCAAGGAGTAAGCGTCTTTTAATTTTATGGCTGCAATCACCATCTGCAGTGATTTTGGAGCCCAAAGAAATATAAAATAACTCCCTTTTAATCCTTTTATGTTTACTGAGAATCATAAATTATGTTTAGTTTGTTTATAATTCATATGCTACTTGTCAACTATTTGTCAGCACATTCATCTTGAAAATTGATTTTTCTTTTTGTAATTATATGGCTTTTTGGGGGTATAATATGAAATGCTAAGTGTATCAATGTATTAAAACAAAATGGATTTGTAGACTAACTGTGGATTTCTGTACTGGAGACTCAGGTGAAGAGCATGAAAACTATCCCTGTCTTTACCTAGCAGAGTCAATCTCCTCTTTATTGCTTCATGCCTGTACTGATTTCTACAATAATACTTTTAAAATGTATCAAAATAACTGTATATATTCCTTCTTTCCTGAAAGTAAACTCTTGACATTGTGAACCAGATTTTATTCCCATCTTCAGCCCTGATCCAACAATTCAATGATATGATCAAGGTCTGCTTTTCTTCTTTTGCTCTGGCATTTACCTTGTTGAGTTTATTCTAAAGTTGGTTATTCTTGTAGCCATTAGGATCTCTGTGCATTTCCTGTAGCTGTAAGACAGCTGCTTTTGTTCTCACATAAGTCCTAGGGGTGGGAGAATAAGAGGGAGAGAGAGAGAGCACTTTTTCCCAATCAAGGAACAATAGTACTTACGTCTAATGCAATTGTTTAGGTCCAATTCCAGGGTTTCCCTGGTGGTTCAGACAGTAAAGAATCTTCCTGCAATGCAGGAGACCCAAGTTTAACCCCTGGGTCAGGAAGATCTCCTGTAGGAAGAAACGGCAACCCACTCCTCTATTCTTGCCTGGAAAATCCCGTGGACAGAGGAGCCTGGGGGGCTACAGTCCATGAGGTCGAAAAGAGTAGGGCACAACTGAGGGACTAACGCTTTCACTTTCAATTCCAGACTGGTAACTCACCAGGAGGAATGCCATGTGTTGATTAGCTTAGACCAGAGTTCTTTAACCAGTCTTGGGTAAGGGAGAAGGATATTACAACTGCTTACGTTAATTGGAGCTTTCTTTTGAAGATGGAATCAGTTCCTCAAACTGCATTAAAACTTTTAATGAAAGAGTGCTGAAATAAATGGTTAGTTACCTGTTTGAGCAGGCTCTGGGAGTTGGTGATGAACAGGGAAGCCTTGCTTGCTGCAGTCCATGGGGTCACAAAGAGTCAGACAGGACTGAGCAACTGAACTGAACTAGCTGCCTGTAATGACCACTGCACAGGTTTTTAATATGCAGTGTTTCTCAAGCTTATTTGAGTAGAAGCTCTTTGTTCTTAGGAAGTTGTGAAATGCCAATCTGTAAGATTAAGTTCGTATTCCTTATTATGGTATGTGTGAGAAATATGCTCACCAGCCCAAAATCAAGGGATGGACTCGGAGACATGAAGCTCAGTGAAAGTGAAACTTTTAATGATGGTCTTGCAAGATCAGGTGTCTGGTGGGCAGGCACATCCATGGCAGTTACAACAAGCAATGTATTCCCTAACTCACAGGTCCCTCCCCCAGATTCCTCATTGGCTGAGTACTATGGGGTGTACAATCTTCCTCGACGTTGCCTAAGTTTCATTATTTCCTTATAGGGTATCCTTCTTTCTCCTTCCCCAACTTACATTCACATTTTTCAACAAAGACTTTCTTGCTAGTTTATCCCATCCCCCAACATCCTGTTTGCTTAGAGACCCTCCAGGTGCATGAACTATGTCATGTCCACAAGTCATTAGACAAGTTTAGAGCCAGGGCACAGGCAGTGGGTGAAGTCCCAGCTCTTTAGGATGTGTCTGATCTTCCTCCCCAACCCTAACTTTATCTGAAGAGTCCAGGTCTCAACTTTATCTAAAGAGTCCAGGCTTCAACTTTGTCTTGAAAATGGACCACTTCAAGTTTCTATGTCTTAGTGTATGGAAAGCTTTTATAATATGGTGCCTGACTTCCAACTACTGGTTCTGTAGTCATGTCAAAGTTATGATCTGCAGCTGCTGCTACTGCTGCTAAGTTGCTTCAGTCATGTCCGACTCTGTGCGACCCAACAGACGGCAGCCCACCAGGCTCCCCTGTCCCTGGGATTCTCCAGGCAAGAACACTGGAGTGGGTTGCCATTTCCTTCTCCAATGCATGAAAGTGAAAAGTGAAAGTGAAGTCGCTCAGTCGTGTCTGACTCCTAGCGACCCCATGGACTGCAGCCTACCAGGCTCCTCTGTCCATGGGATTCTCCAGGCAAGAGTACTGGAGTGGGGTGCCATTGCCTTCTCTGAAGTTATGGTCTAGCAATAACAAATTTATTGCCTCTCTGCATCTTTTTATGTTCATTAATATTTCAGGACTTTATATTTTTCATCTTTGTTAGCAAGTTGTATTCCACTCTGATTGCCTTGTCATCCTTCAAATTCCAGATCAAAGACCATGTCTTCTGAAGTCTCCCCTTCTTTATACTCTTCTAACATCTTGCACATAATTCATTTATTGCTTCTCCACATAACATTGTAATTATTTATGAACAGGTTTCTTGATTTTGAATGACTTGAGGGGAGGGTCTATGTCTTATTTATCTTTGCAGTCACAAAATTTGGTGGAGGATTGATGTGAAACGTCTCTTCAGTTTGAATTGTTCATTTAGTATGTTTTTAAACATCTAAGATCAATACTACATTTCCATACATTTTGCTTGTGTGTTCAGAAATATTAGATGTTTCAGTAGCTAACTGAAAGATCTTTATCTGGTGTCTTGAGTTAATCTCAGAATGAGTTGTAAAATAAATTTATTTTTATGATTCATGCTGCCTAATAACAGACATAAACATCATAAAATTAGATGTAGGCTTTCTGATCAGGTACTATTTGTAAAACTTTAGATAAAAAACAGGCAGGATTGAGACTGCATTTTTATGAGGACTGTTTGCATAGTTGAAGCATCATTCTTAAGTATACAAACAAAGGTCTTTCTATGTGACAAACCTTCAAAAGTACACTCAGGAGCTGTTTTATATATATATACATATATGCTAACTTATAAACATATAAGAACCTGAAAGTAATTGGTTTTTGAGTGTGTAAAAGGTGCTTTCATATGAAGTCATTACTGGGTCAAAGGTGAATTTTGACTAATTTTTTCTCTCAAAATTCATAGCGTATATAGTTGATCTTATATGAGCTTACTTGTGGACAGTGTTTATTTATTCATTTATTTACTCATTCAGTCTAACATCTATTTCTCCTTATCTTGAACATTTTACAGTTTTCTTTGGAGAAATTACCTCTCCCACATTGTGAGCAGCATTGGTCTAAAGACTCTTAATTCTTTTAGGTGGGTAACCAAGATAGGCTAATCAGAATCTCCCCAGACTTGAGTTTGGGAAGGTCATGTCCACACTGCTATATTTAAAATGGATAACTAACAAGGATCTACTGTACATGGAACTCTGCTTAATGTTATGTGGCAGCCTGGATGGAGGGAGGTTGAGGAGGAAGAATAGCTGTATGGCTGAGTCCCTTTGCTGTTTACCTGTAACTATCACAACACTGTTCATTGACTACGTGTGTATGTGTTAGTCACTCAATCGTGTCTGACTCTTTGCAACCCCATAGACTATAGCCCGCCAGGCTTCCCTGTTCATGGAATTCTCCAGGCAAGAATACTGGAGTGGTTTGCCATTCCCTTCTTCAGGGGACCTTAGTTGCAGGCAGATTCTTTTTCATCTGAGCCATCAAGGAAGCCCATTAACTGACTATACTCCAATACAAAATAAAAAGTTTGAAAAAATGAATCTCCCCAGACTTAATCTAG
Organism: Bos indicus x Bos taurus; assembly: GCF_003369695.1. Taxonomy (NCBI): domain Eukaryota; kingdom Metazoa; phylum Chordata; class Mammalia; order Artiodactyla; family Bovidae; genus Bos; species Bos indicus x Bos taurus. The sequence goes on along the minus strand of NC_040077.1, from coordinate 84,017,800 downwards.
TGGAAAAGCAATTGGATCTGATTCATGCCAGGGTAGTTAGTGCCCAGGCCAAACTGCCCACTAGGTCTTGTTACCCACATTGGGGATACTCTGGATCCTGTCTTTCAGGCTTATTCTTTTGAGCTCCTCCATGTTCTTCCTGTAAGTTTAAGTTTCTTTCTGTTTAAGTTAGGCAGAGTCAGTTTCTGCTGCTTACCAACAAAGAACCCTGACCAATGTAGTAGTCAAGGTCATTCCACTGTTGATTTGTTTTCAGCCACATTTTCAAATTACATCTTAGTCAACTTTCTTCATTTTACTTCATTTGAATTTTACTGCTTCTCATATGGGAAAAATGCCATGAATCAAGTAGGTACAGTTCTTTTTATTAGTTGCCAAATAAATTGTTTTTTAAAGCTGAGTCTTGTCATGTTCAATCATTTTTCTGTAGCCCTTTTCACCTTCAACAAATATAAGCTGCCTGTTAAGATGTGCTTGAGCCCTTTCTTTGCAAATCATGTAAATAATTTGGGAAAAACAGTCTCACTCCTTTTTGCTATGACAATTTTCTCACAGTTTAGAAATGCTTTTAGAGGAATCAGCTTTACAAAACTAAGAAATCTATTTCTTGTATTTCAAATGAAAAACACAATAGAAAAGATATGTTTGCATGATGCATTCTCATACTCTGAGAGAATTGCAATCAATCTGTACTGATCTCTTTTTGGGAAACTTGTATCTACAGAAAACATGAAGTTTTATTTTATTTGGAGGTATAGGCGGGCACTAAAAATCCAGGAACAAAGAAAAGAAATGCAATTGTATATCTCCTATAACTTTAACAGTGTGTTCTAAGGGCTTGAACTCTATCACAGTGAAAGAGAAATGAACATTATTCAGATGAAGGTTAAAAGGTAGAAATGCTATTCTGAGTGATATGTCTATAATAATTGAACTTTGGAGCCACAGAGGCTAGTCAGTACTTTACCAGGTACTCTCCAAAATCTTTTTGTAGGCTTTAAAATACAAATGCCTTCAGAATATCAAACTTATACTTCTTCAATGGAAAAGAAAGCCCTTCTAGAATATTAAATGAACTTATAAAGGGGAGATTTTTGGCTAAAAGGAGATCAAATATTTTCTTTTGTCAAAAGCTCAGTTCATCATTGCAAGTGAAAAGATCATGGAATAGCTGCTTAGGATGACAAAAGGACTGTGAGAGCTCTAGTTAATGATAGTGCACAGCCAATTTTGTCTTCTGCCTTTGTACTTGCTTTATGGGAGTCCTCAGCATTGGTTTTCTTTTGTACACTTCTTTTTTGTTGATTATAGAACTTGATTATCATGAGTTTGAAAATTGTAGAGGTTTTCCCCATATGACATCTAACTTTGTGAGGCAAAATTATACACTGATGTTCAAAGAAGGCAAATGAAAATGTAAGATGTATAATATACATATGTGAAGTCATTTTTTTCTATACTGGGAGATTTTGGAAGAACAGGGATGAAGGATATTTGGAGAAAAATGTCTGGAGGAGTGTATTCATTTCCTGGAACCGACAGACTCATGGTTCTGGAGGCTATGAGTCTAAAACCAAGGTATTAACAAGGTTGGCTCCTTCTGAGGGCCTTAATGGAATGATATTCTCCAGGCTTCTCTCCTTAGCTGGTATGTGGCCATCTTCTCCCTGTGTCGTCACATGGCATTCTCCTAGTTTATTTTTCTGTCTCTGAATTTCCCTTTACATGAATGCATACCATATCGGATTAGGGCCCACCCTACTGACCTCACTTTAACCTGACCACAGTCTGTGGTACTAGGAGTTAAAACTTGAGTGTCTGAATTTTAGAGGTATACAATTCAACCCATGACAAGAAGCAAAGGGATGATTAAAGGGAAGATTACACATGTGTTTCTGACCAGGGCAGGGAGGAAGAAAAGTTTTTTCCACATGCAATTTTTTGTGAATCTAGTCAATAAAGGGCTTCCTGCTGAATTTTTTTCTTGTGGCCTTTTGACTTTGCTTGTATTACAAATTAGAAATGCATTTCATCTCTCTTGATTTAGACACTATGAAAAATTTATCACTACTTTTGTATTAATTGGCAATGATCATAGAATTGGAGAAGGTGATGGCACCCCACTCCAGTACTCTTGCCTGGAAAATCCCATGGACAGAGGAGCCTGGGGTCGCTAAGAGTCAGACACGACTGAGCGACTTCACTTTCACTTTTCACTTTCATGCATTGGAGAAGGAAATGGCAACCCACTCCAGTGTTCTTGCCTAGAGAATCCCAGGGATGGGGGAGCCTGGTGGGCTGCCGTCTATGGGGTTGCACAGAGTCAGACATGACTGAAGCGACTTAGCAGCAGCAGATCATAGAATAGAAGGGGCTTCCCTGATGGCTCAGCTGGTAAAACATCTATCAGATTTCTTTCAACAGAAAAGAGATATAAGATAGGAAACTTCTTTATATCTTACATTAAAGGAGCAGGAAAATGATTTTAAAGGTTTTAGCAGTCCACTGTGGCTCCTTTTCTTGTGTTTGAAAGGGTTTCCCCGGTGGCTCAGATGGTAAAGAATTGGCCTGAAATGTAGGAGACCTGGGTTCTATCCCTGGTTCAGGAAGATCTCCTGGAGAAGGGAAGGGCAACCCATTCCGGTATTCTTGCCTGGAGAATTCCATGGACAGCAGAGCCTGGTGGGTTACAGTCCATGGGGTCACAAAGAGTCAGACACGACTTTGCCTGTGTGTACTGATAGAATAGAAATGGGAAATAGATCATGTTAATTTCTTTTGCTTTAACCCAAGTCTTCAGCAAGAAATAATTACACTGGAAGTCAGGCAATGTACTGTACCTTTAAATAGTCTGCACCTTCATAGAGTTCTCTTCCACTGACCTTTGTCCTTTTGGTTCATCTTATATCATAATTAGCCTTTTTTGACTCAATTTAGTCAAGTGTTCTGGCTGGGCTTTGTTCTTCCTTGTAACTATCTTAAGAATTATAAAAATGTGATTTCCTTAATAATTAAAATAGAAAACTTTCTTCTGTTTGTGGGTGGTACTTGTGTATTTTTGTTGATAAGCTAAACAGTGAGTGAATAGTAGCTTGGATTAAAACCCAAGGGTAGGTGGATTCACTGCAAAGGCTGCTGGGAAGGAGGATACAGAGAATGCCTCACTCCCCTGCTTTATGGCAGGTAGTTTCAGATGATATGCACTGGGGTGATTCCTCAAGTTTTATTTCAGGGGTAGATGTGACCTGCTGAAATCCAGTTAATATCTTCCTTAACTAGACCACTGACTACATTTGTAGTCAATAGATTACTCATACAATGAATGATCCTTTTTAAAAGTTACAAAATGAGACTTACCCATTTTTAAGGTCATTTTAATAAAATAAATATTTCTGCTAGGCATTGTGCTAATGATGAGCAAAACACTGACTCTGCCTTTCAAGGAATTCACTGTTCAACAGGTGAGACAAAACACAGACAATGACAATAAAATGTGATAAGGACTAAGAGTAGCATGCACTGAAGTCCAAAGGAGCAGACAGACTCCTCAGTAAATGATGACTTGGAAGATCAGTTGGAATTTATCAGCTCTTGTTTAGAATGGGAGCAAGTTAATGAGGGAAAGGCTTTCATGTGATGAAAACAGCATAAGCGAAAAACCCAGCAAGGCTGAGAGCTGGGGAATACCATAGAAAGAAGCATGTGAGCAGGAATTAGATAGAAAAGAGCTTCCTGTGCTTTGTTGGTTCAGAGCTGGAAGACCTGAGTTGCTGCCTAGACTCTTTTCCTGGGTAGTGGTGTGGCCTTGGGTAAGTCACTGAAACACCTCTGGCCCTTAGCTTTCCAGTCAAGGCACAGAGCAGCAGAGAATGGTTGGAGCCAGGTGTCTTATGGGTCAGTTGTCTCCCTGTAAATACTTGGAAAGAGCTCAGAACTGGGTGACACAATTTATAGGAGAGGTGGTACAAAGAAAAGACTGAGATTAAATTTGCTCTTTCTTATTGCATTCTGACAGACTGGGGGTCTGTGATACTGTGATTTATAAGAAGAAATATATGTTTGGTCTTCATCTCCAATTTTGGCACAGAATTCCTAAAATGCTTGGAATTTCTTAGTGATGAGAGCAATGAGACACCTTTATGATAATACTTGGTTCTTTGTCCTCCATTCCTGAAATAGCTCTAGAGACATAAAGAGGAAAAATAACAAGCCCCTTCCAACTGCACTTGAGTTTATGTTAATAAGGTAACTTCTGTAAAGTCTATAAAGATGGGAGCTGTTTGCCAGTGGAACAAACCATGTGATTAGAGGGTTGGAGCTTTTAGGCCCACCCCTCTATCTTCTCTGGAGAGGAGAGAGGGTTTGGAGGTTGAATCAGTCACTGATAGCCAAAGATTTGATCAGTCATGCCTATGTAGTGAAACCTCCATAAGAACCCAAAAGGACGGGGTTTGGAGAGCTTCTGGGTTGGTGAACACATAGGGGTGTTTGGAGGGTGCTGGGCATTGAAGCACTTCACATCTTCCACCATACTTTGCCCCCATGTCTTCCAAAGGGCTGTTTGTGAGTTGCATTCTCTTATAATAAACCAGCATCTAGTAAGTAAATTGTTTTCTTGAATTCAACAAACTGCTCTAGGAAATTAATTCAACTTGAGGAAGGAGGTCCTGGGAATTGCCAGGTTACAGTCAGTTGGGAAGAACCATAGATACCAACCTGGACTTGTGATTGTAGAGAACTGAGAGTAGAGGAGGCATGCAGGAGAAGTGTGTTTGTCTTTTAGAGGGTCTCAAGGTCAAAAATTAAAGTTAATTATAAAAAATTCTAAAATATGATCTCTAGGTGGGCTGCAGTCAATGGAGTCGTGAAGAGTCGGACACGACTGAGTGACTTCACTTTCACTTTTCACTTTCCTGCATTGGAGAAGGAAATGGCAACCCACTCCAGTGTTCTTGCCTGGAGAATCCCAGGGATGGGGGAGCCTGGTGGGCTGCTGTCTCTGGGGTCGCACAGAGTCGGACATGACTGAAGTGACTTAGCAGCAGCAGCAGCTCACCTAAATGTCTCAAGTCCTCTAGACGTTTGACACACAAGCAGTGGTGTGTGCTAGGTCAAGAGAGCCAATTGTTACATTTTCAGGTATTTTGTTAGATGGTTGTTAAGCATAGCCATTATGAAATATTAAATGGTATCAATTTACAATTATATGTTATTACTATTTATACTCTTGATGTATCTACATGAGTATAGATAGTGTATAGTATGATGGGAATACTATAAAAGGTGTTATGTGCATGCATGCTAAGTCACTCCAGTTGTGTCTGACTCTGTGACCCTATGGACTGTAGTCTGCAGGCTCCTCTGTCCTTGAGGCTCTCTAGGCAAGAATACTGGAGTAGGTTGCTGTGCCCTCCTCCAAGAGATACTCCTGACCCAGGGATCGAATGGGCATCTCCTGTGACTCCTCGAATTGCAGGTAGATTCTTTACTGCTGAGCCACCAGGGAAGCCCAACTTCACATCTTTCACTAACATGGTTTTCAGTGACGTCACATAGGGAGCTTGAAATTGGCCACAGCTGAAATAGTAACAGCTGAAATATATGAGCAGGCAAACACTACAAACCAGGAATTTTATTTCTATTTTTCTTCCTTTCTTTTCTTCTTTTCTGCTTTCTTTCCTTTCTTTTTTACTTTCCCACCTCCCTGCCTTCCTCCATCCTCTCTTGCTCTTTGTTTCTTGAACAGCATACCAGTGAAAACAAAGGAAGAAGAAGAATGACAAAAGAAAAAGGTAACTGCAAACTGGACTTGAGAAGGTTAGGAACAGAAGGGGAATAGGTTTCAGGAAATGACTGAGGAATGCGTGTGGGTTAGCACTGAGATTGTGACCATCTTTCACAAACAATGTAGCTGCCTTTCTAGTATAAGTGTATTTGGAAGAAAGTTTTTGTTGGAATAAAAATCCATGGTGTTTTTTCAAAGTGCAACCTGACTGCACCTAGGCATTTCAAATGCTGGCATTTGGCTTAGGCAGATAGGGCAGCAAACAGGACCAACTGATGTTTGCCTGCACTCTAAAGTACTTCAGAAAATCCACAACTGCTGTGGATGAAGTTAGAAACAGATTCGCTAAGCAGATCATGAATGATTAACTCAATGTGAAGGAAGCCAGAGAATTACTTTGCTCTCTATCCAATGGGCCAAGTGTGCCTGTGGTCCCCTCCTCTAAGACAGATGTACCACTTCACTCTTCTTGCCATGAATCTCGCTGTCTCCTCAGCATCTTTTCTAGTCTCACCTTCCTGCTTGTCTGAATACTTTACAGCTCTGGCTTTACTCTTGCTGAGTGTTCTTATAACTTTACTTTCATATTCTGCTCTCTTACTTTGCTATACTATTTTACTCTTTTGTAAGTTTTCTACTATGTTTTCTAGTTTTTCCACGACCTTCTCTTGCACAAACTTCTTGAATCTCCTCTATATTTTCACTCCGTCTGTTTTCACCATCTGCTGTCTCTTAAGTTCTTTGGATTCCTGTGCAAAGTGTCACTTTGTAGCAGCATACTCTTAATCAAGTTAAGTTCTTGGAGCCTCAGTTTTCTTTTTTGTGGAATAGGAGGATTTCACCTCCCTCCCAGAACTTTTTTGTAAGATTTAAATTATGTTATGTATATAAAGTACTTAAAAATTCCTGGCACCTAAAGTGATTAATAAATGGTACCTACTATTTAAATAATGTCAATCAAAACTGAGTTAATTACCTATTAGCATCCAAACTAAACTCCCAATCAATGATTGCAAATTCCATTGCTCGCAGGGTTTAGGCAGAACAGAAATGAATGAAGTGGGTTGTGTTGGGAAGTGGTAGAGATGGTGGTAAATTAAAGAGCTCATAATATGTCCAAAAGAATCAGTCACTTTTCAATTCTGGCCGATTTATATCCTGCAGAAATGGGAGCTCAAAGCTGCCAGTTCCTCTAATTTTTTAGGAAACAGTGAACATGGGTATTTTTATAAGTAATTTCTTAATGTAAAAATAACATTGCTCAGTATTGGGTAAGACTACTTCAAGCAAAATAGGTCTATTAGCTGTATTTGGCCTGTGGCCACTATTTTGAAACCTCTGCAGGATATATTTATTGAGCTGTGTTTGAGCACTTGGTTCCTTATTTATCAACAGGAAATCCTTTCACACACAACGTAGTTGCCTTTCTAGTAAGAGTGTATTTGGAAGAAAGTTCTTGTTGGAATAAAAATCCATGGTGTTTTTTCAAAGTGCAACCTAACCACACCTAGGCATTTCAAAGGCTGGCAGCGTCTTTTAACCTTTTAGAAAAATCTTTTACTCCTTATCAACTTTATGTCTAGTCTATATTAGTGAAATACTGAAAACCAGATTTACTTAATTAGAAAGAAAAGTTGAGAAAGTTTGGGACTGTAGGGATGGGAAGATTATTAGAGTAAGAATTTGATTGGACTTCATAGACCAATGAGTCCATCCTTTATCACCTGGCTATAAGATAGGGATAAGGCACTTAAGCTACATGAATGTTAGTTTTCTTATTTGCAAAACAAAGGGCTTCAGTAAGCTATTCTTTACATTTCCTTCCAGAATCATTATTTTGTAAATCAATCTATTCACTTTTGGAGAATCTGATAACTGACTTGTTTAAACCTCCACTAACTTTTGAAATACGGTGTTTGTTTCAATATAGCTAATATCTTCATGTAAATTCAATTCAATTCATTAAACTTTTTTATTTTATTAAAGATTAATATAAAGAAGGTGATGGGTTAACTACTTGAGGGATCATAAAATAAAGATGAGGTTTCCTTCAGTGAGTTTGAAGTTTAAAGAAGAAGGGAGAAATTATTGGTGGTGGTAGTGGAGATCAAAACAAGTAACTAAAGGACAGAACAAAGTATTAGAAGAATGAGGAGGTGGATGAATTTCTCTTTTGCCTCAAAGCAAGGAAAGCTTTCTAACTGGCTCAAACTCGGAGGTGATAAAAGAAAGAGTGGTAATTTGATTACATAAGCATTTCTCGGCTTGGCAAAAAATGCTGTAAGCAAAAGACAAAGCCAACTGACAAACTGGAGGAAATGTCTCCAACATGTACCATAAAGGGTTAATACTCCTACTAGAGAGAGAACTGAGAAACAAAGGGCCAAAAGGTCCGACAGAAAAAAAGAGAAACAGACATGAACACATAATTCACATACACAGAAACAAGATATAAAAATGATCTAATGCACAGCATAGTGATTATAGTCAACAATAGTGTATTATAAAGTTGCAAAGAGAATATATCTTTATTGTTCTCACCACAAAAAAGAAATAATTATGTGATGTGATAGATGTGTTAGCTAACACTATAGTAATAAACATATGGCAATATACAAATGAAACAAATCAACAGGTTACCTACACGATGTTTAAAATGTTTGAACTTATTAAAATTGGATAAATGGTAATCAAAAGAGCATGGATATAACATGTTTAACCTAGAATATTGGAAACATTTAAAAAATTTGAGAATAGGAATTCTCTGGCAGTACAGTGATTAGAACTCTGAGCTTTCACTGTTGGGAGCCAGGGTTCTATCTCTGGTTGGGACCTAAGGTCCCACAAGCCACGTGGTACAGCCAAAAATAAATAGATAAAAAAATAAATAAAAAATATTAAAAGTTTGAGAATACATTATGTTGGCAAGACTGTGGGGAAGCACATATTTTCATACACTGCTGCTGGGAATACATACTGATACAATCCTTCTGAGGGAAAATTTAGCAAGATATATGGGTCTAACTTTTGACAAACAATCCTGCTTTCAGGAATTTATTCTGAAGATACACCACCAACAATAAGAAAATATATATGTGCAAGGCTATTCACTGCAGCAGTGTTTATAATTGCAGAATTTTGAGAGCAACCTAAATACACACATATAGGAGAGTTATTGAATAAACTATGGCACATCAACATTATAAAGTACATTTAGAGATATTGTGAGTCCCATTCCATACCACAGGAATAAAATAAATGTCTCAATAAAGCAAACCACAGAGATATTTTTGGTTTCTCAGGACACATAAATGTTATGTTTACTCTGTACTGTAGTATGTTAAGTGTACAATAACATTATGTCTAGCTATTTCATAACTAAAAACAAATACACATAACACTAGACCATTTAGGTATGACCTAAATCAAATCCCTTATGATTATACAGTGGAAGTGACAAATAGATTCAAGGCATTAGATCTCATAGACAGAGTGCCTGAAGAACTATGGATGGAGGTTCATGACATTGTATAGGAGGCAGGTATCAAGACCATCCCCAAGAAAAAGAAAGGCAGAAGGGAAAATGGTTGTCTGAGGAGGCCTTACAAATAGCTGAGAAAAGAAGAGAAGCAAAAGGCAAAGGAGAAAAGGAAAGATACACACATTTGAATGCAGAGTTCCAAAGAATTGGGGCTTTCCTGGTGGCTCAGACGATAAATCATCTGCTCACAATGCGGGAGACCTGGGTTCAATTCCTGGGTCGGGAAGATCGCCTGGAGAAAGAAATGGCAATCCATTCCAGCACTCTTGCCTGGAAAATCCCATGGACGGAGGAGCCTGATAGGCTACAGTCCATGGGGTTGCAAAGAGTCGGACACAACTGAGCGACTTCACTTTCACTTTCCAAAGAATAGCAAGGAGAGATAAGAGAAACTTCCTGAGTGATCAAGCAAAGAAATAAAGGAAAACAATAGAATGGGAAACACTAGAGATCTCTTCAAGAAAATCAGAGATACCAAGGGAACATTTCATGCAAAGATGGGCACCATAAAAGAAAGAAATGATATGGACCTAACAGAAGCAGAAGATACTAAGAAGAGGTGGCAAGAAAACAGAACTGTACAAAAAAGATCTTCATGACCCAGATAATCACAATGGTACGATCACTCACCTAGAGCCAGACATCCTGGAATGCGAAGTCAAGTGGGCCTTAGGAAGCATCAGTATGAAGAAAGCTAGTGGAGGTGATGGAATTCCAGTTGAGCTATTTCAAATCCTAAAAGATGATGCTGTGAAAGTGCTGCCCTCAACATGCCAGCAAATCTGGAAAACAGCAGTGGCCACAGGACTGGAAAAGGTCAGTTTTCATTCCAATCCCAAAGAAAGGCAATCCCAAAGAATGGCAATGCCAAAGAATGCTCAGACTACCACACAATTGCACTCATCTCGCATGCTAGTAAAGTATTGCTCAAAATTCTCCAAGCCAGGCCTCAATAATACTTGAACTGTGAACTTCCAGATGTTCAAGCTGGATTTATGAAAGACAGAGGAACCAGAGATCAGATTGCCAACATCCACTGGATCATTGAAAAAGCAAGAGAGTTCCAGAAAAACATCTACTTCTTCTTTATTGACTGTGCCAAAGCCTTTGACCGTGTGGATCACAACAAACTGTGGAAAATTCTGAAAGACATGGGAATACCAGGCCACCTGACCTGCCTCCTGAGAAATGTGTATGCAGATCAAGAGGCAGCAGTTAGAACCGGACATGGAACAACAGACTGGTTCCAAACTGGGAAAGGAGTACATCAATGCTGTATATTGTCACCCTGCTTATTTAACTTCTATGCAGAGTACATCATGAGAAACGCTGGACTGGATGAAGCACAAGCTGGAATCAGGATTGCTGGGAGAAATATCAATAACTTCAGATATGCAGATGACACCACCCTTATGGCAGAAGGTGAAGAAGAACTAAACAGCCTCTTGATGAAAGTGAAAGAGAAGAGTGTTTTAAAAAGCTGGCTTAAAACTCAACATTCAGAGAACTAAGATCATGGCATCTGGTCCCATCACTTCATGGGAAATAGATGGGGAAACAGTAGAAACAGTGACAGACTTTATTATTTTGGGCTCCAAAGTCAGTGCAGATGGGGACTGCAGCCATGAAATTAAAAGACCCTTGCTACTTGGAAGGAAAGTTATGACCAACCTAGACAGCATATTAAAAAGCAGAGACATTACTTTGCCAACAAAGGTCTGTCTAGTCAAGGCTATGGTTTTTCCAGTAGTCATGTGTGGATGTAAGAGTTGGACCGTGAAGAAAGCTGAGGGCCGAAGAATTGATGCTTTTGAACTTTGGTGTTGGAGAAGACTCTTGAGAGTCCCTTGGATTGCAAGGAGATCCAACCATTACATCCTAAAGGAAATCAGTCCTGGACATTCATTGGAAGGAGTGTTGCTGAAGCTGAAACTTCAATACTTTGGCCACCTGATGTAAAGAAATGACTCATTTGAAAAGACCCTGATGCTGAGAAAGATTGAAGGTAGGAGGAGAAGGGGACGACAGAGAATGAGATGGTTGGATGGCATCACCGACTCAGTGGACATGAGTTTGAGTGAACTCTGGGTGTTGGTGATGGACAGGGAGGCCTGGAGTGCTGCAGTCCATGGGGTCACAAAGCGTCAGACATGAGTGAGAGACTGAATTGAAAAAAAATTTTTATTGCTGGGACCACCTTAGTGTTTTGGCAGCGAAGACCCCATGCTTCCAACGCAGGTGCTCTGGCTTCAATACCTAGTCAGAGAATTAGTTCCCACCTACTTCAACTAAAGTTCCTCTGTGCCATAAATAAATAAATATATATTTAAAAGAAATTCTTTATTGCTTAAAAATGCTAACCATCATCTGAGCTTTCAGCAAGCCATACTCCTTTTGCTGGTGGAGAGTCTTGCCTTGATATTGCTTGCTGGTGATAGATCCATGTGGTAGTTGCTGAAAATTCAGCTAGCTGTGGGAATTTCTTAAAATAAGACAACAACGAAGTATGCCACATTGATTAACTTTCTTTCATGAATGGTTTCCCTGTAGCATTCACTACTCTTTGATAGCATTTTACCTACAGTAGAACTTCTTTCAAAATTGGAGTTAATCTAGGCACTGAGGAGCCTCACGATGAAAGTGAAAGAGGAGAGTGGAAAAGTTGGCTTAAAACTCAACATTCAAAAAAAAAAAAAAAAAAAGATCATGGCGTCCAGTCCCATCACTTCATGCATATAGATGGGGAAACAATGGAAACAGTGACAGATCTTATTTTCTTGGGCTCCAAAATCACTGCAGATGGTGACTGCAGCCATGAAAATAAAAGACCCTTGCTCTTTGGAAGAAAAGCTATGGCTAACCTAGACAGCATATTAAAAAGCAGACATTACTTTGCTAACAAAGGTCTGTCTAGTCAAAGCCATGGTTTTTCCAGTAGTCATGTATAGATGTGAGAATTGGACCATAAAGAAAGTTGAGCCCTGAAGAATTGATGTTTTTGGACTGTGGTGTTGGAGAAGACTCTTGAGAGTCCCTTGGACTGCAAGGAGATTCAACCAGTCAATCCTCAAGGAAATCTGTCCTGAATATTCACTGGAAGGACGGATGCTGAAGCTGAAGCTCCAATACTCTGGCCACCTGAAGGGAAGAAGTGACCCATTTTAAAAGACCCTGATGCTGGGAAAGATTGAAGGCAGGAGTAGAATGGATGACAGAGGATTAGATGCTTGGATGGTATTACCAACTCGATGGACGTGAGTTTGAGCAGGCTCCAGGAGTTGGTGATGGACAGGAAGCCTGGTGTGTTGTAGTCCATGGTGTTGCAAAGAGTCAGACACTATTGAGCGACTAAACTGAACTGAACCCTGTCACTGTTTTATTAAATAAGTTTTTGTAATATTCTAAACCTTCTCTTGCCTATTTAACAATTTTCACAGCTTCTTCAACTAGAAGTAGGTTTCATCTCAAGAAACTATTTTCTGCTCATCCATAGAATCAACTCCTCATATATTCAAGTTTGATTATTAGATTTCAGCAATTCAGTTTCATTTTCAGTCTCCACGTCTATTTCTAGTTCTTTTGCTATTTTCTGCCACATGTGCAGTTCCCTCCACCATTGAAGTCTTAAAAGATTAATTAATTAATTTTTTGGTTGCACTGGATCTTTGCTGCTGAATGAGAAATTTCTCTAGTTGTGGCAAATGGGGGCTACTCTTTGTTGAGGTGCACAGGCTTCCTGTTGCGGTGGCTTCTCCTGTTGTGGAGCATAGGCTCAAGGGCCTGTAGGCTTCAGTAGTCGAAGCATGTGAGCTCAGTAGTCATGGCTCCTGGGAACTAGAGCATGGGCTCAGTAGTTGTGGCACACCGGCTTAGCTGCTCCACAGCATGTGGAATCTTCCCAAACCAGGGACCAAACCCATGTTGTCTGAATTGGCAGGCAGATTCTTATACACTGTACCACCAGGGAAGTCCTGCCACTGCAGTCTTGAACACCTCAAAGTCATCCATGAGGGTTATGATTCTAATCTAAAGTTGATTCACTTTTTCCAAACTCCTGTTAATTGTTGATGTTTTGACCTATTCCCTTGAAACACAAATGTTCTTTATAGCATCTATTGATAGAATGGTGAATCATTTCCAGAAGATGTCCAATTTATTTTGCTCAGATCCATCAGAAGAATCACTATCTATTTGAGCTATAGCCTTATGAAATGTGTTTCATAAAGAAGACTTGGAAATCAAAAGTACTCCTTGATTCATGGGCAGCAGAATGGATGTTGCAATAGCAGGCATAAGACAACATTAGTCTTCAATACATCTCCATCAGAGTTCTTGGGTGACCAGGTGCATTATGTATGAGCAATACTTTTTCATGAATTTATCATATTTACTTATTCATTTACCAGTTATTTTTCACAATTTTTGATTAGGAACTGATTAAAAAAATTTTTGATTGAAGTATAGTTGATTTATAATATCATATAAGTTTCAAGTATGTGGCACAGCAGTTCAGTTATATATATATTTTTTTTCTAGATTCTTTTCCTTCATAGTTTATTGCATAATATTAAGCATAGTTCCTTATGCTATAGAATAGATCCTTGTTGGTTATCTTTTATACAGTCATGTGTATATGTTAATTCCAGCCTCCTAATTTATCCCTCCCATGGCCCCCCTTTTCCCTTTGGTAACTTTAAGTTTGCTTTCAATGTGCAGTAATATTTTGAAATGAATCTTTTTTTCTTGAGCAGTAGGTCTCAAAAGTGGTCTTAAAATATTCAATAAACCATGCTGTAAACAGGTGCGGTGTCATCTAGGCTTTGTTGCTCCATTTATAGAGCATAGGCAGAGTAGATTTAGCATAATTCTTAATGGCCCTAGGATTTTCAGAATGGTAAATGAACATTAATTAGCTTCAACTTCAACTCACCAGCTGCATTAGTCCTTAACAAGAGAGTGAGCCTGTCTTCAGAAGCTTTGAAGTCAGACAATGACTTCTCCTGTCTGGCTATAAGAGTTTTAAATCTTCTTCCATGGAAAAATCTTGTTTAGTGGGGCCTCCTTGTTAATTATCTGAGCTAGATCTTCTGGATAATTTGCTGTGGCTTCTACATTAGCACTTGCTGCTTCACCTTGCACTTTTATGTTATGGAGAAGGCTTCTTTCCTTAAACCTGTCAACCAATCTCTGCTGATTCAAGCTTTTATTCTTTAGCTTCCTCATCTCTCCCAGCCTTTATAGAAGTAAAGACAGTAAGGGCCTTCCTCTGGATTAGGCTATGGCATAAGGGAATGTTTTGGCTGGTTTGATCTCCTGTCCAAATCACTAAGGCTTTCTCTACATCAGTAATAAGGCTATTTTGCTTTCTAACCATTTGTGTGTTCACTGGAGTAGAATTTTTAATTTCCTTCAAGAACTTTTCTTTTGCATTCACAACTTAGCTGTTTGGTCCAAGAAGCCTGTCTTTTGGCCTATTTCAGCTTTTGACATGCCTTCCTCACTAAGCTTGATTATTTCTAGCTTTCGATTTAAAGTGAGAGACATGTGACTCTTTCTTTCATGTGAACACTAAAAGGTCATTAAATTGGCATAATTTCACTACTGTTGTGTCTTAGGGAATAGGGAGGCCCAAGGAAAAAGAGATAGATAGGGAAATGGCTGGTCCTATGATCCGTTGCCTGAAAGTTAGAGGGCCAGAAGAACCAGCCAGTGGTGTAGCCCTAAGAACCATAAAAACCAATGATGTAAGCCCTGGTCCAAGTCTGAAAGTCTGAGAAAGAGGAGTATAGATGCCTGAGGGCAGGAGAAGAGGAAGTGTCAGCTCAAGCAAAGAGCGAGTTCACTTTTGTTCTGCTTTTTGTTCTATTTGAGCTGTCAATTGCCGGGGTCCAGCCCCGGCTGATCCAGGGTATTCGAAGCGGGGACTGCGTCGGCGAGGATCAGGATACAATAGCTTCAATTAGATATTAATTAGAGATATAAAGAGTAATAGAATGAGGATAGCTCAGCAGGAAAATTCAGTGGAGAAAAGAGGCTGAGTAGCTTGGTTTATGCGGGAAACCAATAAAACCTCAAGACAAGAAGCTTACACCACTTACGAAGGCCGCAGGCTTCCTTCCATTCTCCCGAAGGAGAGGAGACACTGAGGCCTCCCCGGTCAGATCTTAGAAGCCCAGGCATAATTAGTAAGCATGGCAGGCTCCGCACTCCAGATGGAAACTCAGCCAGAGTTTGAGAGAGAGAGAGACATGGGGAGACCAGTCTTTTGAGGAACTGATCCCAATTCTTTATTTTCCATGGTCTACTTTTATACACTGAGATGTTATACAAAAGTCATGCGGGGACAGCAGTCCTGACTTTTATTAAAGTCAGGTGCTTCATACAAATGTATACAGAGGTCTTAGGGGTGTTACATCATCTTCTGGCCAGGGGGACCTGCTGACAATTTATGACCCTCTCCTTGTGACAGCAGTCAGTCAACCAGAACACTTATTTCTCCAGGGGTGATTATTCTTAAAACAGATGCCACCTTCTGAAGGTACCAGATAAAGTTACATTCCTATAGAGTGAGGGTGTAGTGGGTTTTAATTAAGTAAAGAATTCACTTAGCCTAAGGTCCAACGTGATTAATATCAAAGGTTAATACTTATTTCTTCTATATATTCATTAATGTGTATAAGGGCAGGGGATGTGGAGACTTAGCAGTAAGCATTGGCTCAACAAATGAAAAACCCTTCACCAATACAATTTCTAATCAGCCCACTATACTTATACTAATAGTTTTCTAACTTCTCTAAAGAACCTGTTTTTAGAAGGTTTAAAGCATCTCGTGCCTCTCATGGTTGGGAGGCTGTGAGCAATCACATGCAGCCGGACAAGGCTGTCAGGCAGGCTAGAGAACCTTCAGAGGAGTTTGTAGGTTGAAACACTCCTATCACGCCCAGGAATTATTATTAACTGGAGCTCTAAGTTAACTCCTTCTCCAAAAGAGGTGGTGGGGGACAGCCCCCTGTAAAGTCAGAGGTGTAGGTGAGAGCACAAAGCAGTAAAGTAGGCAGGCTCTGGTTATGGGGGTAGATGCTCGAGGATTTCCAGGGGGACTCCTGAGGCTCCATCCCGCCTTTGCATATGTCGAGCCTCCTTCCTCATGACCTTTGCCACGGGCGGAGTGCCTCCCGCCGGCTCCCCGCAGTCAATGGATTGAATGATGTCTACCTGTACTGGTGAGGGTATTCTTCTGAGTCAAATGCTGCTGTCTTCAAGAAACACTCAAAGACACACCAAGAAATAGCATTTTGCCATCTGTCCAGGCATCCCTTAGCCCAGGTGAGTTAACACATAAAATTAACCATTATATCTTGGTTGATAGGAGTGTTGAGTGTGTGTGGAGGAAGTGTGATAAACAAGTCTAGAACAGGAAGGCAGAGCCATATCCCTAAGGTTCTGAACGTCTCAGCCTTGCAAAGAGAAGCCATTAGGATCAGTTAGGAGATTACTGAAGTAGTTTAGGTGGGAAATAAAAAGGAACTTGAATTAAGGCTTTTGAAGTGAAATTAGAATGGAATGGTTGAGAGGGGGAGATTGCAAATATAGAACTGATACAACTCCAAACAGTGACTAGTTGCCTACACAATACCCATTTCCATTAACTTCCTTATAACAGGCTTCAACTGTGGGAGGAATGGTTTCAGTATTTTTATTTAAAAATTGATATTTCCTTGCCTTCCTTGTAGATAGTGGTATCCAGAAAAAGTTGAGTGGTGTTCCAGGAAAACTTTTCAAAAAGAAAGTAACAGAGTGGGCATTCATAGTTGTCATTTACTGTCCCTACCCATCTTTTCTGCTCAGAATATGGACACTGTATTTGGGGTTCGACTAGCCATTTTAGACTATGGTCAAGACAAAAGCCATATGCAAGGACAACTTAGCAGAAAGACTGGGGGAAGTCCTGGCTCCTTGAGGACATATCAGTTTAGGTATATGTAAGTACATATTTCACACAGTAAAGTGAGTGCACTTTCAAGTATTTACTTAGGTAAATATAATTTTTTTAAATTACTGGTTAAAATCATTGTGGGGGTGAAAGGAAGTATTATTTTGGTCTCTGATTCTTGTAGTTGAATGCAATTCTAAGTGATACGGTGACTAGGAGAATGAGAAAGATGAAGTAAATTAACTATATTTCATACATGGATGACTAGAAAAATAACAGTGCCATTAGGAAAGAAGAATTAATAATTTTAACAAAAGGTTATTAATTTAGCCAGTGGAAAGTGAAAGTGTTAGTCACTCATTCATGTTTGACTCTTTGGTACCCCATGGAACGCAGCCTACCAGGCTCCTCTGTCCATGGAATTCTCCAGGCAAGAATATTGGAGTGGGTTGCATTTTCTTCTCCAAGTGATCTTCCCAACCCAAGGATGAAACCTGGGTTTCCTGCACTGCAGGCAGATTCTTTACCATCTAAGCCACCAGGGAAGCCAACTATTAACTAAATATTTATTTTGCTCCTACCATGTGCCAGACATATTCTACAGATTCAGAATTGAGTGATGAGTACAATGGATAATATGTCTGGTCTCATGTTAATAGAGACAACAATGAACAACAGCAAGAACAATAACAGAACCAGTAGGAAAGATTTGATTGTAATAAGCACTAGACAAAGACTTAACACAGAGTGATATTAAATAGTTATCAGATGGCTCTTATAATAGGGTACTCAGGGATAATGTTGAATTGATGGATTTCTGGGCCAAATCAGTAAAAACTTTAGAAATGTGAATTTAGAGATTGGGAGAGGGGTTGGGCTAAATATTTAGTTTGGGGAGTTTTCAATATAGATGACAGTGGAAACAAAGTAGAGAAGAGTGAATAAAGAAGCTTTACAGTACGTAAAAATGGAGAAAGATTCATCCAAGGTTATTAGAGGAATCTGAGAAATGCTGTATTCTGTCTCAACACATGTATAAGATGTTTTAGAAAAGGGAGACATTTATGCTGCAAATTCAAGGAAAGAATCCTGATTTTGGCAAGTTTGCAGTCATCAATCATTAGTGACATTTGAAGAGCTGTTTAAAAAATAAACATGTGGTAAAAAATGAAGAAAGCAAAGGTGGGCCAGTCTAAACTCAGTCTTCTCCCCTTCCAACACACACAGGCGTGGGTGATGAATAAGTAGGCATGGTTCCATTTTAAATGCTAGCACTGTTCATAACACAGCTCTTCATTTGACAGTGTTTAACTATTTCATTTAAACACCAACACAGGCATCTTACAGTGGCCTACAGCATTCCCTGAGTTCATTTGATTCCAGCAGCTCATATGATAATTGCTGAGAGAAAATAGCAGTTTGAGTCACTCAGTTGTGTAAGAGCAGTATGTTTTATGACTTTTTCATCTCATAAAACAAGGCTAAATTCTCCTTACAGTTGGAAAAAGTTTTAGACTGGAGTAAGCCTGACCTGAGGCTCCAAGTTTATGGGTCCAATTTACTCCTGTAAATTCATGGGACAACTCTATGTGAATTCTCCCACAGGGTGTAAAATCTTAGTTTGGTCAGGTATTCATGTTTTTTCATGTAATTAAACAATTATTTCCAAGTGGATTAAAAATTTTAGAAGCTTTGAAAAATGTTAGTAAAAATAGAGCTCTGCTGTATTTACACTGAGTCTTTATCCTAGTTGTTCAAAGAGTGTTTATCAGTTGATGATTTGGCAAATGTTAGCATTTCTTCTTTGTAGGCAGAGAAATTATGTGATGCATTTGAAGTGATACTGACAGACTAAAGTAGGAGATTCTGGACCAGAGCTTTAAACTAATTCCATTCTCCATTAATACTGTTTCTCTTTTTCATCTCTCCCATACAAATAAATCTATGTAAGTATTTGAAAACATAGTATTAATTAGATAATATTTTAAAAGTGGTGGTTAAATTCTTAATTATTTTTGAAAGTGCTGTTTGAGAGTGGTGATTGTTGCTATGGGTTACCAGTTTATTCTGTAACCAGCCAATTACTGACAAATTCACCAGGTTTCTTAAAACTCTACCAGTTTAAACATATAATCTATGTAGAAATAGTATTTTTGTAATATAGATTCAACTTGGAAACAAGTTCCCATTTTCCCCTTTTAAGAAGTCTTGTGCATGTGTATCTATGTATCTATCTACCATCTATTGAAATGTTGCAGTTTCCACTAAGAGACTATATCCCCAGGTGAAAACATAAAGGAGAAAATGCATCTCTTTCAACTGTCTAACTAATTCAGTGTCAGGCTCTACATAATTGAAGCTTCTCAGATCTTGTGCAGTGTGAAATTCCCTTAACACAGGAGTCATGCACCCCTGTCTTGTTAACTCGTCAGATTTAATAGATGTGAATTGCTGACTGGTTGTGTGAAATGATACTACTGTCCTATTATCAGTAGAGAACAATGTCCACACCTTTATCAAATATTTAACTGTGAATAAAGAGTTTATGGACACAAACAAGAGTGATTGTTCGCATCTAAGGAACAATATCATGATCTTGGGCTCCTTGGCAGGAACTCAAATCTCATAAGCTAATACCCACAACTTAAACTGGTAGAGGAAGGGAAGTTTTAGGTAAGAGAAGCAGAATGGCTAAAAGGAGAGCTGGAGTGAAGGTGATAGTGGGGGACAGACTTCAGTCACTCTTCCCCCTAACTCCAGCTGCACACTCAGAGATGAAAATGTGTAAAAACAAAACTAAAATGACATAACCATGGTCAAGATAAGACGTGCCCAGGTGCAGGACAACAACAGAATGAAAATATTGAGAGGCGCTAAAGCTGGGGGCCCGCCAGGGTTTGTGTTTTTTGGATACAGGAAGAATGAAACAGCACATAAGGTAGTCTACTAGGCCCAGGAGAATCAACTGAAACTAGAGGCCTGATGGTTCTCTCTTAGGATGGCTATAAAGAGTTGCTAATGACAGTTGCTACAGGGCTAGGCTAAACCAGATGCTTGGCTAGGAAGGCAGGAGGAGACAGATTAAGGAATGATCTGAGCAAGCTGTGCATTTATTTTCACCCCGGGGCAGGAGCTCTAAGCCTTTGATGAAAGTTTCTGAGCTGGTTTCCCTGGAAGATTGTGCAGATGACCCCCAAACTGCTAGGTGGGGAAACTATAAGTAAATTTGAGAGAGGGAGAATATTTATCTCTAAAAATAAGCCGGCAAATCAAAAGTGCAGAACACATCAAGCCTCTAAATTGAACACAACTTGAACAGAGGATTAATAAATTGGAATATTGTACTGATGAATTTACCCAGAACACCATAGAGAAAAAAAGACTTGAAAGTATGAAAATATGTCTAAGAGCTTTGGAAGAGAATGGATACATGTATATGTATGGCTGAGTTCCTTTGCTGTCCACCTGAAACTATGAAAACATTGTTAATCAGCTATACACCAATATAAAATAAGATTTTTAAAAAAAGTATAGCTAAGAGCAAGGGAGATCAGACTGTTAAGCTCTAATTTATGCCTCATAGTTATCTAGAAGAATTTTTAAAAACAAGATTTTAATGATTTGCAATGAATAGAATAAGTTTAAAAATTATACTTAGAAATGTAAAGTAAAAGGGAAAATAACTTACAAGTGGAAAATATTGAAACCTACATGGAGCAAAAAGACAGGTTACTTCCAAAGGCATGGTAACCAAATAGACACTAGACTTCAGTTAGTAATAGATGTAAGACAAAAGAGATCAAAGCATTATTTAAACTTCAAGGTAAAAGAAGTCACTTTTTAGAAAAAAGAGTGTGTTATCTTATCAGTCACAGATTTTTTGGAAAGAACTAGTAAAGGATTGATTCAGGAAGGATAGAAGTAAACCCAGAAAGATGGGATCAGAAAGAAAATGGAGAGAGAAAGTATAATTTGGACTGCTTTTTTCTGGTCCTAAGAACCTATCTGTTTATAAAAGATCAGAATTATGCTACACAAGTGCATTTCCTTTGGGGTTACTCTTCAGCTGAATTCAATTACAAATTTGCTATCAAAGAAAGAAAGCGCCCCATTATCTGCTAATTCAGAATGACTTTCAGAAAACTCATAGAGCCTGAAGTAAATCCTCTTCCAACCTGATTAACTTTCTAGTCTTGCCATTAATTGGGAGATCCATTTAAAAGCAGCTTGTTCATCAATTTTTGCTGATATTGTCTGCCAAGACTATATATATGGAGAATGTTGAGATTAACATAGAAATAACTCTGAAAAATTGTCTAATTCAGTTCAATCATGTTGACCTCTAGTTTACAGCTCTCAAAATTAAAAATAAGTAGAATTGGTATGAAAGTAGAAACACATACATGTTGCACACAGAGGATGAAACAGTGTGCTGAGGGCTATGACAGGAATGAGCTGATGGACATTTCAAGCCAGAAGACATCTGCCAAGAAAGAGAGGGGGGACAAGCTATTGATTCAGAGTCTAGATAGGTCTAGTTACAGATCATAAAACTAGTGTTAGGAGAGTGGAAAAAAGACATTGGCTCCAGGCAATGTGGTGTTTAGAAATCAAACAGCTTTCAGAGAATCAAGTTTCAGGATTAAAAGAGCATCTGTTGAGCACCTCCTATAGTCTGCTACCTGTGTTAGGTGCTGAGGAATTCAGAAATAATGTAAAATAAAAGCCACGGTCTCCAGAGGAAATCAGTTTAGGAGGAAGATAGACATATATGGATAATTTCACAAGGCATGCTAAAAGAGTGATTGAGAAAGGTGCTAAGAAAGTGAGAGAAAGGAGAATTTAATTTTAATTCAGGGTAATTGGAAAGTGTTTTAGAAGCGACTGGTTTAACTTGAATATTGAAGGATGGGTAAGAATTTTATATCAGACAATGGGGACGGGCATTCTAGGCAAAGATACAAAGGTACGAAGCCTGGGAAAAATAAAGCTTAAGATCCAGATGAAAGTATTCCCAGCTGGGTCTTCTATTTACTCCTTCCAGGACAAGAACTCATCTCTGTTGGGTAAAAACCTAGATAGATACATCTGAACAGAGAAGGAAGTAAAATGATAAGGAGAAAGACAACTCAAAAGAAAAGAGGCAAGTAGATATACACATACATATATATATACACATATAGATATATATAGTAAAGTCCGATGCTGTAAAGAACAATATTGCATAGAAACCTGGAATGTTAGGTCCATGAATCAAGGTAAATTGGACCTGGTCAAGCAGGAGATGGCAAGAGTAAATATCGACATCTTAGGATCAGTGAACTAAACTGGATGGAAATGGGTGAAACTGAAAGTGAAAGTCGCTCAGTCATGTTCGACTCTCTGCGACCCCACAGACTACACAGTCCATGGAATTCTCCAGGCCAGAATACTGGAGTGGGTAGCCTTTCCCTTCTCCAGGGGATCTTCCCAACCCAGGGATTGAACCCAGGTCTCCTGCATTGCAGGTGGATTCTTTAACAACTGAGCTATAGGTGAATTTAGTTCAATGACCATTATAACTACTACTGTGAGCAAGAATCCCTTAGAAGAAATGAAGTAACCCTCATAGTCAACAAAAGACTTCAAAATGCAGTACCTGGGTGCAATCTCAAAAACGAGAGGATGATCTCTGTTCATTTCAAAGGCAAACCATTCAACATTGCAGTAATCCAAGTCTATGCCCTAATCACTGATGCTGAAGAAGATGAAGTTGAACGGTTCTATGAAGACCTAAAAACCCTAGAAGTAACACACACACACAAAGATGTTCTTTGCATCACAGGGGACTAGAATGCAAAAGTAGGAAGTCAAGAGATACTTGGAGTAACAGGCAAGTTTGGTCTTGGAGTTCAAAATGAAGCAGGGCAAAGGCTAACAGAGTTTTGCTGAGAGAAAACACTGGTCATAACAAACACCCTCTTCCAACAACATAAGAGATGACTGTACACATAAACATCACCAGATGGTCAATACTGAAATCAGACTGATTATATTCTTTGCAGCCAAAGATGATATTCTAAACAGTCAGCAAAAACAAGACCTGGAGCTGACTGTGGCTCAGGTCATAAAATCCTTATCGCCAAATTCAGACTTAAATTGAAGAAAGTAGGGAAAAGCACTAGGCCTTTCAGGGATGACCTAAATCAAATCTGTTGTGATTATACAGTGGAGGTGATGAATGGATTCAAGGGATTAGATCTGGTAGATAGAGTGCCTGTAGAAATATGGACAGAGGTTCATAACATTGTCCAGGAGGCAGTGACCAAAACCATCTCAAAGAAAAAGAAACGCAAAGTGGTTATCTGAGGAGGTCTTTTAAATAGCTGAGAAAAGAAGAGAAGTGAAAAGCAAGGGAGAAAGGGAAAGATAAACTCATTTGAATTCAGAGTTCCAGAGAATAACAAGAAGAGATAAGAAAGCCTTCTTCAATGAAGAATGCAAAGAAGTAGAGGAAAACAGTAGAATGGGAAAGACTAGAGGTCTCTTCAAGAGAATTGGAGATACACAGGGAACATTTTATGCAAGTTCAGGCACAATAAAGGACAGAAATGGTAAGGACCTAACAGAGGCAGAGGAGATTAAGAAGAGGTGGCAAGAATACACAGAAGAACTATACAAAAATATCTTAATGATGCCACCATGGTGTGGTCACACACGTGGAGCTAGACATCCTAGAGTTTGAAGTCAAGTGGGTCTTTGGAAGTATTACTACAAACAAAGCTCAGCTGAAATTCCAGCTAAGCTATTTAAAATCTGAAAAGATGATGTTGTTAAAGTGCTGCACTCAACATGTAAACAAATTTGGAAAACTCAACAGTGGCCACAGGCCTGGAAAAAGTCAATTTCTTTCCAGTGCTGAAGAATGTTCAAAGTACCATACCAGTGAACTCATTTTGCATGCTAGTAAAGTTATGCTCAAAATCCTTCAAGCTAGGCTTCAGCAGTATGTGAGCTGAGAACTTCCAGATGTACATGCTGGGTTTATGAAAGGAATCATAGATCTCATTGCCAATATCCACTGGATCATAGAGAAAGCATGGGAATTCCAGAAAAACATCTACTTCTGGTTCATTGACTACACTAAAACCTTTGACTGTGTTGATTGCAACAAACTGGAGAATTCTTGAGAGATGGGAATACCACCTCACCTGCCTCCTGAGAAGCCTGTATACAAGTCAAGAAGCAATAGTTACGACCTTACATGGAACAACTGACTGGTTCCAAATTGGGGAAGAAGTAGGACAAGGCTGTATATTGTCATCCTGTTTATTTAACTTGCAGAGTGTGTTCATGTGTGCAAAGTCGATTCAGTCGTGTCTGACTCTTTGTGACCCCATGGACTATAGCCTGTAAGGCTCCTCTGTCCATGGGATTCTCCAGGTAAGAATACTGGAGTGGGTTGCCATGCTCTCCTCCAGGAGATGTTCCTGACTCAGGGATTGAACCTGCATGTCTTATGTCTGCTACATTAGTGCCACCTGGGAAGCCCAATGATATATATATATATATTTCTAAGATATAAGATATGATAGTTTATTCATGTTTATTTCTATTCACACCTCCCAATCCCATTATTGAGTCAGTTCAGCCACTCAGTTTTGTCTGACTCTTTGCTACCCCATGGACTGCAGCACGCCAGGCCTCCCTGTCCATCACCAAATCCTGGAGTTTACTCAAACTCATGTCCATTGAGTCAGTGATGCCATCCAACCATCTCATACTCTGTCGTCCCCTGCTCCTCCCACCTTCAATCTTTCCCAGCATCAGGGTCTTTTCAAATGAGTCATTTCTTCACATCAGGTGGCCAAAGTATTGGAGTTTCAGCATCAACATCATTCCTTCCAATATATATTCATGACTAATTTCCTTTAGGATGGACTCGTTGGATCTCCTTGCAGTCCAAGGGACTCTCAAGAGTCTTCTCCAACACCAAAGTTCAAAAGCATCAATTCTTTGGGGCTCAGCTTTCTTTATAGTTCAACTCTCACATCCATACATGACTACTGGAAAAACTATAGCCTTGACTAGATGGACCTTTGTTGGCAAAGTAATGTCTCTGCTTTTTCATATGCTGTCTAGGTTGGTCATAATTTTCCTTCCAAGGAGTAAGCGTCTTTTAATTTCATGGCTGCAATCACTATCTGTAGTGATTTTGGAGCCCCCCAAAATAAAGTCAGCCACGGTTTCCACTGTTTCCCCATCTATTTCCCATGAAGTGATGGGACCAGATGCCATGATCTTAGTTTCCTGAATGTTGAGCTTTAAGCCAACTCTTTCACTCTCCTCTTTCACTTTCATCAAGAGGCTCTTTAGTTCTTCTTCACTTTCTGCCATAAGGGTGGTGTCATCTGCATATCTGAAGTTACTGATATTTCTCCCGGCAGTCTTGATTCCAGCTTGTGCTTCATCCAGTCCAGCGTTTCTCATGATATACTCTGCATATAAGTGAAATAAGCAGGGTGACAATATACAACCTTGACATACTCCTTTCCCGATTTGGAACCAGTGTGTTGTTCCATGTCCAGTTCTAACTGTTGCTTCCTGACCTGCATACAGATTTCTCAAGAGGCAGGTCAGGTTGTGGGTATTACCATGTCTTTCAGAATTTTTCACAGTTTGTTGTGATCCACATAGTCAAAGGCTTTGGCATAGTCAATAAAGCAGAAATAGATGTTTTTCTGGAACTCTTGCTGTACTTAATAGATACTCATAATTATATTTTTGATGCAGAAGGAACAATGAAATTTGCTGGAAGTTGCAGGGATTGAGAGCTAAAAGGAGAAGACAAAAAAGTAAATGGGGAAGAAATAAGACTGACTTCAGTTAATCGCCAGTCATTTGGCAACCAGGAACACTTGGGACTCAGTCTGTCTATCCAGGAACAAGAAGGTAATGAAGTGCTTTAAATGGGGACTCTGTGAGGCAGTGTTGAAGCTGAGTGAGTGCACTTAGTTTGGAGCCAGGCCCCATAGAGCAAGTCAAACCTGGCCTCTCCTCAATCTCTCTGAGTCTTTCAACATTTAAAAAGAGAGGTGACAATAAAGGTGGTAATAACAGCAATTACCTCTCTGGATATTGTGAAGATTTAACAAGAAAAACAAAGTACTCCATGTAGGCAGTTATTATTTATAACAATTTAACATGTTTTTGGAGAAGGAAATGGCAACCCACTCCAGTATTCTTGCCTGGAGAATCCCATGGACAGAGGATCCTGGCAGGAAACACACAGTGCATGGGGTCGCAAGAGTTTGACATGACTTAGTGACTAAACCACCACCAAACATGTTTTCATCTTTATCTCATGCCTTTCCTTTTCAGTTTCATTGCCATAAACTGTTTATCAGATGCCATAGTTAGTCTTCAGGTTGCACTCCCTTGTGGCTCAGCTGGTAAAGAAACTGCCTGCAATGCAGGAGACCTGGGTTTGATCCCTGGGAAGATACCCTGGAGAAGGGAAAGGCTACCACTCCATGCCTGGAGAATCTCATGGACTGTATAGTCATGGAGTCGCAAAGAGTCAGACATGACTGAGCAACTTTCACTTTCACTTTGCACTCCTTTTAGTGTACTTTTAAGTGTGGACCACAAAATTTATTAATATACTCCAGACTTGACCAACCACAGATAGTGGGTCAAAATATCAATTTCCTGCTTTCAGACACTAAATGTAGTGAGGCATTTTAATATCAGAGCTATTTTGGCAGCTACTCCCAGTGTGGACTCTAACTGGGTTGGAAAAAAATCAACTATAATTCCCAAGGGCTTTGATACATCCTGCCATTGAGCTGTGTCCTTAACAAACTGTAGTTGTTCTGTAGCTCAGTCATGTCCACCTCTTTGTGACCCCATGGACTGCGGCATGCCAGGTTTCCCTGTCCTTCACCATCTCCCAGAGCTTGATCAAACTCATGTTCACTGAGTGGGTGATGCCATCCAATCATCTCATCCCCTCTCACCCCTTCTCCCCCCACCTTCAATCTTTCCTAGCATCAGGGTCTTTTCCAATGAGTCAGTTCTTCACATCAGGTGGCCGGAGGATTGGAGTTTCAGCTTTAGCATCAGTCCTTCCAATGAATATTTAGGGTTGATTTCCTTTAGGATGGACTGGTTGGACTTCCTTCCAGTCCAAGAGACTATAGCTAAGTACTTCTTTTTTTAAAAACTCAATTGCAATACTGTATATTTATCCCTATTACATTTCATTTTATTCAGTTTGGCCTTTCTTCAATTGTGATTCTGACTCTGTTATTCAATGTACATATTATTCCTCTTTTCTGTTAATAAAACAGACTCTTGTGGCTCACTTTATGTTTTGTCCAGTTAGGGAAAAGCATGCAAAAACACAATTTATCTTGTTTTATTTGTTCCCTCCACCTGATAGCATTTCCTCCAGTTCTTCTCCCTACCTGCAATGTTCCTCCTTCAATTGTCCCCATAGCCAACTTCCTTAATTCCTTCATATCTTCCTTAAGCTCTGGCTCCTATTTCACTTTCTCAATGAGGCCTTCCTTCCCTAACCATTTTATTTAACACTGCAACCCCTATCTTTTGCACATATCCGCCACCGCACCTCCCATTTTATTTCATAGCATTTAAAACCATCTAACACGATGTATTTAATTTAATTTACTAATTATGATTACTGTGTGCTCATCCCAATGTTCCATGAGGATAGGGATCTTTGTTTACTGATAGATCCCAAGTTCCTAGAAAAGTGCTGAACACATTGTGGTAAATCAATAAACATTAGTTGGGTAAAATGAATACATTTCAGGAAAGTTTTGGTTATGATAAATTAATATAAAAGTTTTTTAAGTCATATTGATAGTGAAGATGCCTCTTGGATTCCCACAATCCATGGATCATCAGTTTTGGTTTTTACCATTTTGATAATTTGCTGTTTTTGTTTTTTTTTTTTAACAGATTCTCACTAAAATTAGTGAGAAGCCGAGAAAGCTTGAATCAGGGAATCTTAGATGCCATTTTATACCATGTATGTCAGATAGTCTTTAATGTGAAAAATCTCCAACCAAGTCACTGATAAAAATATTGGTTAGAAGACACCAAAGATAGAGCCCTGAAGTACAGCTCCTACAATCTCCCTCTAGTCATTTATCAACACTCTTTTATACAATCTTTATCCAGTTGTTATTCACCCGATAGAACCATCATTCATCCTATTTTTTTTTTTTTTCTGTAAGCCACAAGGATATGAAGATTAAAGTTGGTACATACTGAGATCTATACTACTAATAATAACAAAAAATAACAACAAAATAACTCAGCATTTACTGAGTACTTACTATCTTCATAAGGGTGGATGACACCACCCTTATGGCAGAAAGTGAAGAAGAACTAAAGAGCCTCTTGATGAAAGTGAAAGAGGAGAGTGAAAAAGTTAGCTTAAAGCTCAACATTCAGAAAACTAAGATCATGGCATCTGGTCCCATCACTTCATGGGAAATAGATGGGGAAACAGTGGAAACTGTGGCTGACTTTATTTTTCTGGGCTCCAAAATCACTGCAGATGGTGACTGCAGCCATGAAATTAGAAGATGCTCCTTGGAAAAAAAGTTGTGACCAACCTAGACAGCATATTAAAAAGCAGAGACATTACATTGTCAACAAAGGTCCGTCTAGTCAAGGGTATGGTTTTTCCACGGGTCATGTATGGATGTGAGAGTTGGACTATAAAGAAAGCTGAGCCCCAAAGAATTGATGCTTTTGAACTGTGGTGTTGGAGAGGACTCTTGAGAGTCCCTTGGACTGCAAGGAGATCCAACCAGTCCATCCTGAAGGAGATCAGTCCTGGGTGTTCATTGGAAGAACTGATTCTAAAGCTGAAACTCTAATACTTTGGCCACCTGATGTGAAGAGCTGACTCTTTTGAAAAGACCCTGATGCTGGGAGGGATTGGGGGCAGGAGGAGAAGGGGATGATGGAGGATGAGATGGTTGGATGGCATCACTGATTCGATGGATGTGAGTCTGAGTGAACTCCAGGAGTTGGTGATGGACAGGGAGGCCTGGTGTGCTGTGGTTCATGGAGTCACAAAGAGTCGGACACGACTGAGCGACTGAACTGAACTGAACTACTATCTTCTGGGTACTGTGCTAAATTTATTACATATCACATTTAATTTAGTGTATTTATGCCACTTCTTTCTCTTTTTTTCTATAATGAATCAGATCATAAAGCTAGTAAGTGATGGAATGAATATTTAATCCTAGACAGTCTGACTCCAGAGTATAATCACTGATTCTACTGGCTCCTTGATAGATATACTCTGTGGATGTCTCTGACTTACAACTCTATCCTGACATCAAATATTTTTTGGAAAGCCTATTATGTGCCAAGATATGTGCTAAAAAGAAGGGGGACAAATATGAATATGATCTGAACCCTTCCCCTAAGGCCTAAAAAGGGTTATTTAGAATTATGAACTACTAAACAGATGAATCTCTCTTCTCCAGTTATTTTGTTATTATGAAAATCCATGGATGTCTCTCCCTTTTTGCCAGTGATACTTGGTTCCAAAAAACCAAGTATTGGTAGCCAATAAGCACAAAAATCCAGGATAAATACACCTCTTATCAGAGGTTTCTAAAAAGCAGAAACTGGTCACCTTTTTTGATGAAGGCTGCTTATTTATAGTGCCACATAAATGCCAATTGTTTGAACCATGAGAGTAGCTGTGCTTAAACAGATACCCCTGACCTGCTGCCAATGTGCCGTCTTTGATCTCGTGAGTCTTTTACTAAGTTCTTATGTGATTTCATCTCACTGCCCCTTAACTGAAAGCAATTTTCATGTTTTATATTTAATCCTTTGGAGGCACTGAGCCAGGTGGTAAATTAATCACTTCCGTAGCATGAGAAAAGTTCCCAGCTTCATTGTTGAATTCAGCTAAAGTTAGGAACTTTTTTTTGAAGCTGTATTAATACCATTTACGCTTTTATTTTGATTAAAAATATGTTTAAAGGGCAGAGTAGTATGGTCTAATGGCTGATTCTAAATGTTTTGGGATAAGGATTGCTTTAGACACTTTTAGTCACAGAAGGACTATTTTTGTTGGTAAACCAGTCTGTTTTCGAGGCAATGACAAATTTCCTTGGAAGTGGTATGCTATGAGAGCTTCATCACTGGAGGTAGAGGGTAAAAGTCAGGTTTGAAGTTTATAAAATTTACACTGGAGGGTTACTTCACTACACACCAGAGAAACTCCTGCAAGCATAGCATTTCTCTGAGAGGAAAAGGTAGGTGAGCAAAGGAAAGACATAGGTGAGGGGTATTAGAGGTTCTGTTAACAGCCCTCCCCAAGCCAGTCCCCAGCAACGGTCCTTTTGTCTGGGGTCAATAGAAGGAAACCCAGTTTGATTCAGAAATAAAGGATCAGAGAATGAAGAGGTGTGAATTCTGGTGTACACGCTCCTCCTGTCAGACTGTGGGCAGGGGTGCTTTGGAGGGGCAGGCTGCTCGCTTGGGAGGGCAGGGGGACACCTTATGGGTCTGGTACGCCTGTGCTGATTGAAGCGCCAGGTGGAGCATCTATTGCACATGGCCCACTGAAATGGAAGTGGGCAAGGAATTGTATGAAAGCAGTCAAAAAGTACAAGCTTCCAGTTATTAAGTACAGCATGATAAATATAATTAACTGCTGTAAGTTACATACAGCAGTTGTTAAGAGAATAAATCCTAAGAGTTCTCATCACAAGCAAAAAATACTTTTTCCTATTTCTTTAATTTTGTATCCATATGACATGACAGATGTTCACTAAATTTATTGTGGTAATCATTTTGTAATGCATGTAAGTCAAATTATTATGCTATATATCTTGAGCTTATACTGTGCTGTCAGTTATATCTCAATATAACTGGAAAAAAGAAAAGAAGAGGGAAAAAAAAAAAAGAGAGAGAGAGAGAGAAAAGGAGAGAAAGAGAAAGGTGGAAGAATTAAGAGAGTTGTGGACTTGAAATTAAAACCTACTGTTCTAAATCTTATTTCCATCACTAACTTGAAATGCTACCTTGGCCAAATCACTTAACATCACTAAATCTCAGTCTCTTTGCCTATAAAATGGGAATAATGATACTTCCTCATAGGATCCACTGAAATAAAGTTATTAATAATAAATTGCCTGTAAAAATGCAAACGATATTTACATCATGACACTCAAATACATTACCAATTATTGTGGTTCTTTATGCACTGAATATCATCATTGCAGTTGGAGAGGAGGTGACCATTACTATCTTCTTTTACAAATGGAAAATCTGTTTTTTTTAATATAAATTTATTTATTTTAATTGGAGGCTAGTTACTTTACAGTATTGTATTGGTTTTGCTATACATTGACATGAATCTGCCACAGGTGTACATGTGTTCCCCATTCTGAACCCCCCTCCAAGCTTCCTCCCTATACCATCTCTCTGGGTCATCCCAAGTTCACCAGCCCCGAGCATCGAACCTGGACTGGCGATTCGTTTCACATATGATAATATACATGTTTCAATGCCATTCTCCCAAATCATCCCACCCTCTCCCTCTCCCTCTCCCAGAGTCCAAAAGACTGCTCTATACATCTGTGTCTCTTTTGCTGTCTCGCATACAGGGTTATCGTTACCATCTTTTAAATGACCTGAACCTCATCATTTAGAAAGAGGCAGAGACCCTGTCTTCTGACAAACACTTTCCCTACGGGTTCTTGTTCAATAGCAAGCAATATAGTAATAGAAGGAAAAGCCTCTCTTAAATCAAGTAGAATACATCTTCCGTGAGAGATTGAATGCAAACCTTGACTATGTAAGCATTTTCAGAAGAAGGTCATTGTCTGCTGAATTAATTTTCATTCTTGGCTTAACAATGCCTGTTGGCCGTCAGAGCTTGGTGAAAATCCCATCTATTTAGTTAGGGACTGGCCTGATTGATGGAGAAAGATTGACAGGAGTTACAGGATAAATCCTTGCACCTTGGAATAAATTATTTAAGTGTCCTTTATTCTGAGTAGAAACTAGGGCTCTGTCTAGACATGTAATATAAAATAGAAGGTAAAAGTTTTCATCTGAATATAGCTAAATAATGAAAGCCCTCATGTATCCCACACACAATAGATGCTTAATGAACTTTGTTAATTTTGTGAATCAAAAAAAAAAAAAAAAACCACCTATTTTTTTCTTTCTTAAATTATCCAGATAGTTCTCACTTAATACATGTAAGTCCAGTACATGTATTATACCTTTTTGTATTTTTTTTTCCATTTGATCTTCGCATATATCAGCTAAGCCTTGTTCTGTGCAATTTTAGTCTGAAAATAATTAATACATAACAGTTAAAGCAAATCTAAATTTTCAAACTGCCCACATTCCATTCTTTGAAATGCTTAAAAAAAAAAAAATTCCCCATTATTCCCAAATCCACCCTCTGAGAATCGCCAGAGTCTGTTTTGAGCTTATCACTAGCCCACATATAAAAGCATTTTGTATCTCATATTGCCAATGTATTTAATATATCTTTCATTAATTACTACCAGAAAGTGATTCCAGGAAAAAGAGCTAGTACTAAGAGCAAATCACAGTGTGTAAGACTAGAATGAAACACAACATAAAGAAATCTATATTTTAGATGATAAATAGTTCAAATACAGCATAAAGGAATCTATATTTGTAAATGATAAATATTTCAAAATTTAAAAAATATATAACAAGAAAAAAAAATTTTTAATGTAAAATCACTTGGTTTTAGAGAAAGCCTATGATGTAGAAGATTAAGTTTGACAATTTGAGTTTATTTTAACCTAAAACTTATGAGGCAATTGCAGTCAATTAGTCTGTATTTGATGCTGTGAAAGTGCTGCACTCAATATACCAGCAAATTTGGAAAACACAGCAGTGGCCACAGAACTGGAAAAGATCAGTTTTCATTCCAATCCCAAAGAAAGGCAATGCCAAAGAATACTCAAACTACCGCACAATTGCACTCATCTCACACGCTAGTAAAGTAATGCTCAAAATTCACCAAGCCAGGCTTCAGCAATATGTGAACCGTGAACTTCCTGATGTTCAAGCTGCTTTTAGAAAAGGCAGAGGAACCAGAGATAAAATTGCCAACATCTACTGGATCATGGAAAAAGCAAGAGAGTTCCAGAAAAACATCTGTTTCTGCTTTATTGACTATGCCAAAGCCTTTGACTGTGTGGATCACAATAAACTGTGGAAAATTCTGAAAGAGATGGGAATACCAGACCACCTGACCTGCCTCTTGAGAAACCTACATTGCAGGTCAGGAAGCAACAGTTAGAGCTGGACATGAA
Organism: Bos indicus x Bos taurus; assembly: GCF_003369695.1. Taxonomy (NCBI): domain Eukaryota; kingdom Metazoa; phylum Chordata; class Mammalia; order Artiodactyla; family Bovidae; genus Bos; species Bos indicus x Bos taurus. The sequence goes on along the minus strand of NC_040077.1, from coordinate 83,984,189 downwards.
ACAACAGACTGGTTCCAAATAGGAAAAGGAGTATGTCAAGGCTGTGTATTGTCACCCTGCTTATTTAACTTCTATGCAGAGTACATCACGAGAAAAGTTGGGCTGGAAGAAGCACAAGCTGGAATCAAGATTGCTGGGATAAATGTCAATAACTTCAGATATGCAGATGACACCACCCTTATGGCAGAAAGTGAAGACGAACTAAAAAGCCTCTTGCTGAAAGTGAAAGAGGAGTGTGAAAGAGTTGGCTTAAAGCTCAACATTAGGAAAACAAAGATCATGGCATCTGGTCCTATCACTTCATGGGAAATAGATGGGGAAACAGTGGAAACAGTGTCAGACTTTATTTTTGGGGGCTCCAAAATCACTACAGATGGTGATTGCAGCCATGAAACTAAAAGACGCTTACTCCTTGGAAGGAAAGTTATGACCAACCAAGATAGCATATTCAAAAGCAGAGACATTACTTTGCTAACAAAGGTCCGTCCAGTCAAGGCTATGGTTTTTCCAGTGGTCATGTATGGATGTGAAAGTTGGACTGTGAAGAAAGCTGAGCGCTGAAGAATGGATGCTTTTGAACTGTGGTGTTGGAGAAGACTCTTGAGAGTCCCTTGGAGTGCAAGGAGATCCAACCAGTCTGTTCTAAAGGAGATCGGTCCTGGGTGTTGTTTGGAAGGAATGATGCTAAAGCTGAAACTCCAGTACTTTGGCCACCTCATGCAAAGAGTTGACTCATTGGAAAAGACCCTGATGCTGGGAGGGATTGGGGGCAGGAGGAGAAGGGGACGGCAGAGGATGAGACGACTGGATGGCATCACTGACTCGATGGACGTGAGTCTGAGTGAACTCTGGGAGTTGGTGATGGACAGGGAGGCCTGGCATGCTGCAATTCATGGGGTCACAAAGAGTTGGACATGACTGAGCAACTGAACTGAACTGAACTGAGTCTGTATCTGGTCTTATTTTAATATGTCAATGTGTGTGTGTGCTCAGTCACTCAGTCGTGTCTGACTTTTGCGACCCCATGGACTATAGCCACAACATCCTCTGTCCGTGGGATTTCTCAGGCAAGAATATTGGAATGGATTGCCATTTCCTATTCCAGTGGATCTTCCCAACCCAGGGATGAACCCACATCTTCTGCACTGGCAGTCAGATTCTACACTACCGAGTCCCTAGGGAAGCCCAAATAAGTAAGTGAAGCAGTGACAGGTTCCACCATAATAAGAGCTGTCAGTCTAACAGGGAAAATTAGACATGAAGAAAAAGAATCTAAATATGAGGCAAAATTTGCTAAGAATATAAATAAATTATTACTGAAGCTCAAGGGAAGGTAGGATTTCTTTCTTTCCTGCTAGGGGGAGGGGAAGACAGGAGGGAGAATTTAAAGAACTCTATGGAGGAGTTGTCTATTTGTGCTCGTCCACCAAGAATGAAACATAGGTAGAGCAGGAAAGATATCATGAGCCTCTCATGATCAAGTGTGCCACCCACTTACTCATCAGTCACAACTAGCCTCACCCCTTTCCCTTGAAGGTCAAACCTCCTTATATTTTTCCAAAACAGCCATGCTCTCAATGCCTATGTGCTTTGGCACAGGCTTTTTTTCTTAGGATATCTCTTTTTCCTATTATTTCATGTAAACTCTCACTCTTTCTTTAACACTATCTAGAAATCACTCTGCCTTCTCCTCCAGTCTCCCAAAGTTTGGTCACCACTTCCTTTGTCCTACATAAATTTTGTGTACTCTTTATTATAATAGTCATTACTCTGTTTTGCCATCAATTTGTTCATCTTTATTAAAAGTGTCAAGAAACATGATGCATCTTTATAAAACTATTACTTATTTCAATGTATGGCACTGAGAAAATAATACATGTTAGTTGACTAAACGAATGAGACAATGAGTAAAGTGTGTTTTGTATGTTATCTCATTCTGGTGTTTTGCATTTTCCTGATTATTAACGATGTTGAGCATCTTTGCTTGTCCTATTGACCATTTATAGGTCTATTTTGTGAAATGTCCATTCATATTTTGCCAATTAAATTTTTTTTTGTTAGTTTGAATGGATTGTATGAGCTACATATACAGTCAGAAGTGTATATGCAATTTTGCCAAGAGAACACACTGGTCATAGCAAACACATTCATCCAGCAACAGAAGAGATGGCCAACACCAGATGGTCAACATTGAAATCAGATTGATTAAATTATTTGCAGCCAAAGATGGAGCTCTATACAGTCAGCAAAAATAAGACCAGAAGCTGATTATGGCTCAGATCATGAACTCCTTATTGTAAAATTCAGACTTAAATTGAAGAAAGTAGGGAAAACCACTAGACCATTCAGATATGACCTAAATCAAATCCCTTACGATTATACAGTGGAAGTGACAGATAAATTCAAGGCATTATATCTCATAGACAGAGTATTTGAAGAACTAAGGATGGAAGTTCATGACATTGTACAGGAGGCAAGAATCAAGACCATCCCCAAGAAAAAAGAAAGGCAAAAAGGTTCTCTGAGGAGGCCTTACAAATAGCTGAGAAAAGAAGAGAAGTGAAAGGCAAAGGAGAAAAGGAAAGATATACCCATTTGAATGCAGAGTTCCATAGAATAGCAAGGAGAGATAAGAAAGCTTTCCTCAGTGACCAATGCAAAGAAATAGAGGAAAACAATAGAATGGGAAAGACTAGAGATCTCTTCAAGAAAATTGGAGATACCAAGGGAACCTTTCATGCAAAGATGGACACAAGAAAGGACAGAAATGGTATGGACCTAACAGAAGCAGAAGATATTAAGAAGAGGTGGCAAGAATACACAGAAGAACTGTATAAAAAAGATCTTCATGACCCAGATAATCAGATGATGTGATCACTCACCTAGAGCCAGACTTTCTGAAATGTGAAGTCAAGAGGGCCTTAGGAAGCATCACTACGAACAAAGCTAGTGGAGGTGATGGAATTCCTCCCGGGCTATTTCAAATCCTGAAAGATGATGCTGTGAAAGTGCTGCACTCAATATGCCAGCAAGTTTGGAAAACTCAGCAGTGGCCACAGGACTGGAAAAGGTCAGTTTTCATTCCAATCCAAAAGAAGGACAATGCCAAAGAATGTGCAAACTACCACACAATTGCACTCATCTCACATGCTAGTAAAGTAATGCTCAAAATTCTCCAAGCCAGTCTTCAACAGTACATGAATTGTGAACTTCCAGAAGTTCAAGCTAGATTTAGAAAAGTCAGAGGAACCAGAGATCAAATTACCAACATCCCTTGGATCATAGAAAAAACAAGAGAGTTCCAGAAAAACATCTACTTCTCCTATATTGACTATGCCAAAGCCTTTGACTGTGTAGGTTACACTGAACTGTGGAAAATTTTTCAAGACATAGGAACACCAGACCACCTGACCTGCCTCCTGAGAAAGTGTATGCAGGTCAAGAGGCAGCAGTTAGAACCAGACATGGAACAGCAGACTGGTTCCAAATCAGGAAAGGAGTGCGTCAAGGCTGTATATTGTCACTCTGCTTATTTAACTTACATGCAGAGTACATCATGTGAAAGCAGGTTGAATGAAGCACATCTGGAATCAAGATTGCCGGGAGAAATTATCAATAACCTCAGATATGCAGATGACACCACCCTTATGGAAGAAAATGAAGAGGAACTAAAGAGTCTCTTGATGAAAGTGAAAGAGGAAAGTGAAAAATTTGACTTAAAATTCAACATTCGAAAAACTAAAATCATGGCATCCGGTCCCATCACTTCATGGCAAATAGATGGGGAAACAGTGGAAACCATGACAAACTTTATTTTCTTGAGCTCCAAAATCACTGCAGATTGTGACTGCAGCCATGAAATTAAAAGATGCTTGCTCCTTGAAAGAAATACTATGACCAACCTAGACAGCATATTAAAAAGCACAGACATTACTTTGCCAACAAAGGCCCATCTAGTCAAAGTTATGGTTTTTCCTGTAGCCATACAAGGATGTGAGAGTTGGACTATAAAGAAAGCTGAGTGCCAAAGGATTGATGCTTTTGAACTGTGGTGTTGGAGAAGACTCTTGAAATTCCCTATGATTGAAAGGAGATCCAACTAGTCCATCCTCAAGGAAATCAGTCCTGAATATTCATTGGAAGGACTAATGCTGAAGCTGAAACTTCAATACTTTGGCCACCTGATGTGAAGAACTGACTTATTTGAAAAGATCCTGATGCTGGGAAAGATTGAAGGCAGGAGGACATGGGGACAAGAGAGGATGAGATGGGTGGATGGTCTCACTGACTCAATGGACATGAGTTTGAGCAAACTCCAGGAGTTGGTGATCGATAGGGAGGCCTGGCATGCTGCAGTCCGTGGGTCACAAAGAGTCAGACACAACTGAGTGACTGAACTGAATGATGAGCTACATATATTTTGTAGTTTACTGAAATTTTGACTTAATTATGGCAATTGATTAGATTGCAGCCATAGTACCTTCCTTATTTCCTAGAGGTGGTAGACTGCAAAATAAGGTCCCAAATTTCCCTCATCCTAGGAAGGGACATCATCACTTATCCAATCAAGAAAGAGTGTCTACTTCTTTATTTCCTTGAATTTAAGCTGGCCTTGTGGTAGCAGAAGTGACACTGTGTGAATGCCAAGCCAAGGCATCCACAGGCCTTGCTTCTTCAAATTTCACCTTCCAAATTCAGCTGCCACATGAAGAAGCCAAACCTTTGAAGAAGCCCAGGATTCTACTTCCTAGAGGATGAAGAGAGATTCAGTCACCCCATCTGAGAACTCCAGAAGAAGACTCTCCCAGTCAAGTCACAGAATCATGATAAATATCAGAGATGGTTGTTTGAAGTTAGAGACTTTTTCGGTGATTTGTCACAAAGCAGCAGTTGGCACATTACAACCGAAATACGCTCAATAAGTGCTTCATTTATTGGATTGGGGTTGAGCAAGATGAATTTTAAAACATTTGCTACCTTCAAAAGCAGAGACTGAATGGAAACACAATCCCATCTTCTGACCAGTGTTTGAATTATCTACGACACAAGTATTAGAGGAAAAAATACAATTTTTTTGATTTTAGGTCCTATCCAGACAATTCTGAGGAGCTGGATTTTAATCTTACAAAAAAGTGGCATTTGGGAAGTTGAAAGAGTGAAGGAATTAACAACTTGGACCATATATGCTGCTGCTAAGTCACTTCAGTCGTGTCCGACTCTGTGCGACCCCATAGACGGCAGCCCACCAGCGCCGTCCCTGGGATTCTGCAGGCAAGAACACTGGAGTGGGTTGCCATTTCCTTCTCCAATGCATGAAAGTGAAAAGTGAAAGTGAAGTCGCTCAGTTGTGTCCGACTCTTAGCGACCCCATGGACTGCAGCCTACCAGGCTCCTCTGTCCATGGGATTTTCCAGGCAAGAGTACTGGAGTGGGGTGCCACTGCCTTCTCCATGGACCATATATATAGTGGTACAAATATTAGAGTATTTTTGGAAACAGTCCCAAATAATATCAAAACAAAAAATGTATGTATATAGTTGGCAAGTAAAGTAAAATTTTCAAATCCTGTAACGTTCTGATAAATTTTAATCCTCCATTGCAGAATACAAATGCAATTTTCACAGAATGCAAATAAATAAGTTATTCTTGAGATGAAAGTTTTGAGGGAATTATGTGTATAGTGTGATAGTTTGAACATTCATGCTAGCAAGGTAATACTCAAAATCCTTCACACTAGGCTTCAGCAGTACACGAACCTGGAACTTTCAGAAGTACAAGCTGGTTTTAGAAAAGGGAGAGGAGCTAGAGATCAAATTGCCAACATATGTTGGATCATAGAGGGCAAAGGAATTCCAGAAAAACATCTACTTCTGCTTCATTGATTACACTAAAGTTTTTGAATGTGTGGATCACAGCAAACTGTGGAAAATTCTTAAAGAGATGGGAATACCAGATCACCTTACCTGCCTCTTGAGAAATCTGTATGTGAGTCAATAAGCAACAGTTAGAACTGGACATGGAACAATAGACTGGTTTAAAATTGGGAAAGGAATACATCAAAGCTGTATATTGTCACTCTGCTTGTTAACTTGTATGCAGAGTACACCATGTGAAATGCCAGGCTGGATGAATCACAAACTGGAATCAAAACTGTAGGGAGAAATATCAACAATCTCAGATATGCAGATGATACCACTCTAATGGCAGAGAGTGAAGAGGAACTAAAGTGTCTCTTGATGAGGGTTAAAGAGGAGAGTGAAAAAGTTGACTTAAAACTCAACATTCAAAAAACTAAGATCATTGCATTTGATCCCATCAGTTCATGGCAACTAGATGGGGAAAAAAGTGCAAACAGTGACAGATTTTATTTTATTGTGCTCCAAAATCACTGTGGATGGTGATTGCAGCCATGAAATTAAAAGACACTTGCTCCTTGGAAGAAAAGCTATGACAATCCTAGATAGCATATAAAAAGCAGAGAAAACACTTTGCCAACAGATTCTTATAGTCAAAGCTGTGGTTTTTTCCAGTTGTCATGTATAGATGTGAGACTTGAACCATAAAGAAGATTGAATGCTGAAGAATTGATGCTTTCTAACATATTAGATGATTTACCTACTTATTTATCATCACAACAGCCTAGATAAATATAGTATATTATCTCTGTTTTATGATTTTTCCCAAGGTTATAATTATGTAAGTGGGTAAGGATTTGAACCTGTGACTTCTTCAAAGAACCAACTTCCAAGCTCTTTCTCTTCCAGTATATGATACTGCATTGCTCTCAACAAACAAACCAACAAACAGATATTCCATTCCATTTAATTCATCAAAATGCAACTCAAATTATTTTTGAGCTGTTACTCTATGTCCAGCCCTGTGTAACAGTTCTAAGCATCTTAAAAACTTATTATTGAGTTTCAATATCTTTATGTTTTAGACTGTGCTTTCAAATTGTGGTGCTGAAGAAGACTCTTGAGAGTCCCTTGACTGCAAGAAGATCAAACTAGTCAGTCCTAAAGGAAATTAACCCTAAATATTCATTGAAAGAATGGTTGCTGAAGCTGAAGCTCCAATATTTTGGCCACCTTATATGAAGAGCTGACTCATAGGAAGACCCTGATGAAAGGAAAAAGGGAAAGGGACAACAGAGGATGAGATGGTTGGATGGCATCACTGACTCAATGGATATGAATTTGAGCAAACTCTGGAAGACAGAGAAGGATAGGGAAGCGTGGAATGCTACAATTAATGGGGTTGCAAAAGTTGGAGACTACATGACTTATCAACTGAACAACAGCAATGTGTAGACACTCAAACATCTGCTGATTGGATGAGCTGATTGATTCCTCTATTTGCTAAGCACTATCATATTTTTAATTTCATACATCAAAAATAGAGTAATGGTACTAAAAGCATTACTGCTGCTGCACGGCGCAGGAGCAGCCCAGAGGAGATACCCCACATCCAAGGTAAGGAGCAGTGGCTGCGCTTTGCTGGAGCAGACATGAAGACATACCCCACGTCCAAGGTAGACTAAACCCAAGTAAGAAGGTAGGTGTGGAGAGAGGGCATCAGAGGGCAGACAGACTGAAAGCACAATCACAGAAACTAGCCAATCTGATCACATGGACCACAGCCTTGTCTAAGGCAATGAATCTAAGCCATGCCATGTGGGGCCACCCAAGATGAATGGGTCATGGTGGAAAGGTCTGACAGAATGTAGGCCACTGGAGAAGGGAATGGCAAACCACTTCAGCATACTTGCCTTGAGAACCCCATGAACAGTATGAAAAGGCAAAAAAATAGGACATTGAAAGATGAACTCTCCAGGTCGGTAGGTGCCCAATATGCTACTGGAGATCAGTGGAGAAATAACTCCAGAAAGAATGAAGGGATGGAGCCAAAGCAAAAACAATACCAAGTTGTGGATATGACTGGTGATAGAAGCAAGGTCTGATGCTGTAAAGAGCAATATTGCATAGGAACCTGGAATGTCAGGTCCATGAATCAAGGCAAACTGGAAGTGGTCAAACAGGAGATGGCAAGAGTGAACGTCGACATTCTAGGAATCAGCAAACTAAAATGGACTGGATTGGGTGAATTTAACTCAGATGACCATTATATCTACTACTGTGGGCAGGAATCCCTTAGAAGAAATGGAGTAGCCATCACAGTCAACAAAAGAGTCCAAAATGCAGTACTTGGATGCAATCTCAAAAATGATAGAATGATCTTTTTTCATTTCCAAGGCAAACCATTCAATATCACAGTAATCCATGTCTATACCCCAACCAGTAATGCTGAAGAAGCTGAAGTTAAACCATTATATGAAGAACTACAATACCTTCTATAACTAATACACAAAAAAGATGTCCTTTTCATTACAGGAGACTGGAATGCAAAAGTAGGAAGTCAAGAAACACCTGGAGTAACGGGCAAATTTGGCCTTGAAGTACAGAATGAGGAAGGGCAAAGGCTAATAGAATTTTGCAAAGAGAACACACTGGTCATAGCAAACACCCTCTTCCAACAACACAAGAGAAGACTCTATACACATGGACATCACCAGATGGCCAACGCTGAAATCAGATTGATTATATTCTTTGCAGCCAAAGATGGAGAAGCTCAATACAGTCAGCAAAAACAAGACCGGGAGCTGACTGTGGCTCAGATCATGAACTCCTTATTGCCAAATTCAGACTTAAATTGAAGAAAGTGGGGAAAACTAGTAGACCACTCAGGTATGACCTAAATCAAATCCCTAATGATTATACAGTGGAAGTGAGAAATAGATTTAAGGGACTAGATCTGATAGACACAGTGCCTGATGAACTATGGATGGAGATTCATGACATTGTACAGGAGACAGGGATCAAGACCATCCCCAAGAAAAAGAAATGCAAAAAAGCAAAATGGCTGTCTGAGGAGGCCTTACAAATAGCTGGGAAAAGAAGAGAAGTGAAAAGCAAAGGAGAAAAGGAAAGATATACCCATTTGAATGCAGAGTTCCAAAGAATAGTAAGGAGAGATAAAAAAGCATTCCTCAGCAATCAATGCAAAGAAATAGAGGAAAACAATAGAATGTAAAGACTAGAGATGTCTTCAAGAAAATTAGAGATACCAAGGGAACATTTCATGCAAAGATGGGCAGAAGAAAGGACAGAAATGGTATGGACCTAACAGAAGCAGAAGATATTAAGAAGAGGTGGCAAGAAGACACAGAAGAACTATACAAAAAAGATCTTCATGACCCAGAGAGCCAGGTATCCTGGAATGTGAGTGAATTTAAGTAGGCCTTAGGAAGCGTTACTACAAACAAAGCTAGTCGAGGTGATGAAATTCCTCCTAAGGTATTTCAAATCCTAAAAGATGATGCTGTGAAAGTGCTGCACTCAATATGTCAGCAAATTTGGAAAAATCAGCAGTGGCTATAGGACTAGAAAACGTTAGTTTTTATTCTAATCCCAAAGACAGGCAATGCCAAAGAATGCTCAAACTACCACACAATTGCACTCATCTCACACGCTAGTAAAGTAATGCTCAAAATTCTCCAAGCCAGGCTTCAGCAATATATGAACCATGAACTTCCAGAGGTTCAAGTTGGTTTTAGAAAAGGCAGAGGAACCAGAGATCAAATTGCCAACACCCACTGGATCATTGAAAAAGCAAGAAAATTCAAGAAAAACATCTATTTCTGCTTTATTGACTATGCCAAAGCCTTTGACTATGTGGATCACAATAAACTGTGGAAAATTCTGAACGAGATGGGAATACCAGACCACCTGACCTGCCTCTTGAGAAACCTGTATGTAGGTCAGGAAGCAACAGTTAGAGCTGGACATGAAACAACAGACTGGTTCCAAATAGGAAAAGAAGTACGTCAAGGTGGTATATTGTCACCCTGCTTATTTAACTTATATGCAGAGTACATCATGAGAAATGCTGGGCTGGAAGAAGCACAAGCTGGAATCAAGATTGCTGGGAGAAATGTCAATAACCTCAGATATGCAGATGACACCACCCTTATGGCAGAAAGTGAAGAAGAACTAAAAAGCCTCTTGACAGAAATGAAAGAGAGTGAAAAAGTTGGCTTAAAGCTCAACATTCAGAAAACTAAGATAATGGCATCTGGTCCCATCACTTCCTGGGAAATAGATGGGGCAACAGTGGAAACAGTGTCAGACTTTATTTTTCTGGGCTCCAAAATCACTGCAGATGGTGATTGTAGCCATGAAATTAAAAGATGCTTAATCCTTGGAAGAAAAGTTATGACCAACCTAGACAGCATATTAAAAAGCAGAGATATCACTTTGTCAACAAAGGTCCATCTAGTCAAGGCTATGATTTTTCCAGTAGTAATTTATGGATGTGAACGTTGGACTATAAAGAAAGCTGAGTGCAAAAGAATTGATACTTTTGAACTGTGGTGTTGGGGAAGACTCCTGAGAATCCCTTGGACTGCAAGGAGATCCAACCAGTCCATCCTAAAGGATATCAGTCCTGAGTGTTCATTGGAATGACTCATGTTGAAGCTGAAACTCCAATACTTTGGCCACCTGATGGGAAGAGCTGACTCATTTGAAAAGACCCTGATTCTGGGAATGATTGAGGGCAGGAGCAGAAGGGGATAATAGAGGATGAGATGGTTGGATAGCATCACTGACTCAATGGACATGAGTTTGGATAAACTCTGGGAGTTGGTGATGGACAGGGAGGCCTGTTGTGCTGCGGTTCATGGGGTTGGAAGGAGTCAGATAAGACTGAGTGACTGAACTGAACTAAAAACATATTTAATGCAAATATGAAGAAATACAAAGTCACCATATATTTACAGTCTTTATCCAGGCAAATGGTCCCATGTGAATTAGCAGTTAGATCCTATAGGTATCCCAAATGGTATCTGTGGAAATTTATTTAGGACCAAATTATATTCCCCACCTACTAGACAATTAGAACATAGCACATGTGTGTAGGATAAGGGAGGAAATTATCTATCAAGAATATCTCAAGGCAATTGGCAAATGTCCAGATTTCAGAGAAACCTAGTTAGTGCCCTATTCTAACTGCAAAAGTAATTTTCTTCCTGAAATGAAAAATTAATGTGATGTTCCTGAAGGGAAACATTTAATAATAATCAAGTCAAGGCCATAAGGCACTTGATTCCCTTCTGTGACCTTAGTCCTAATATAGTAGTAACCCTGCGGCTCTGCTCTTAACTAGAGTGTGGTTCAGAGACCAAATCATTGAACCATGATGTTCGGATACTCTCTTTGCTCCCATTTCATATGATAATCAGTGTTGAGCTGATGGATATCGCTAAAAAGTATAAGAAATTTCTTTTCCCCACTTTTTTTTTTAAACCAAACTACAGTTCAATGATGTTAAAAGAAAGAAATAATTTTAATGAGTTACGTTGCAATAAAATCCTGGCTCATATGTTTCCACATACTTCAGTTCCGTTCAGTCAGTTCAGTCACTCAGTCGTGTCCGACCGACTTTTTGCGACCCCATGAATCGCAGCATGCCAGGCCTCCCTGTCCATCACCAACTCCCGGAGTTTATCCAAACTCACGTCCATCGAGTCGGTGATGCCATCCAACCATCTCATCCTCTGTCGTCCCCCTATCCTCCTGCCCCCAATCCCTCCCAGCATCAGGGTCTTTTCCGGTGAGTCAACTCTTCTCATGAAGTGGCCAAAGTATTGGAGTTTCAGCTTTAGCATCAGTCCTTCCAATGAACACTGAAGACTGATGTCCTTTAGAATGGACTGGTTGGATCTCCTTGCAGTCCAAGGGACTCTCAAGAGTCTTCTCCAACACCACAGTTCAAAAGCATCAATTCTTCGGCCCTCAGCTTTCTTCACAGTCCAACTCTCACATCCATACATGACCACTGGAAAAACCATAGCCTTGACTAGACGGACTTTTGTTGGCAAAGTAATGTCTCTGCTTCTCAATATGCTATCTAGGTTGGTCATAACTTTCCTTCCAAGGAGTAAGCATCTTTTAATTTCATGGCTGCAGTCACTATTGCCATTGTAATTAATTAGATATCTAAAACAGAGACATAAGAATATACATTAACATTTCATAAGAATAGTATTTTGCAATAAAATACTTTACCAATAGCAATGGAAAATTATAGTTACAAAAATACGTTAGAAATTTAGAAGATTCAATTTCATCATTATAAAACCACTAATAAAAATAGCATTTAATAGAACAAGTGACACTTAATAGAAAATGTATATATGTTTAAACAGGAGATGTCTTAGCAATTGTGATTTTTCCCTTAGTTTGTTGCATTTTAAGCTCTGGTTCTATGGAACTCCACACATTTAGCACTATTGTAGAATCTTGAAATCAAGATTCCAATTTTCTGCCTATGAAGGAATCTCTTCCATGGCATGTCTGATGAGTGCTCCAGGTTGAAATATTTTCACAGAGAACCCAAACAAGAAGGCCACTTCCTTATACTACAAGACACTTCAGTGTTTAACAATTTAAATTTGCACCAAATTTTCCTGCCAGGAGTCCTGGTTCTGCTTGACATAGCAGATTCCTTTTACATAACATAGCCCTTCAAATATTTGTCAGCAACTATTATGGCATGGGGAGAAGGCAATGGCAACCCACTTTAGTACTCTTGCCTGGAAAATCCCACGGATGGAGGAACCTGGTAGGCTGTAGTCCATTGGGTTGCTAAGAGTCAGACATGACTGAGCGACTTCACTTTCACTTTTCACTTTCATGCACTGGAGAAGGAAGTGGCAACCCACTCCAGTGTTCTTGCCTGGAGAATCCCAGGGATGGGGGAACTGGGCGGGCTGCCGTCTATGGAATCACACAGAGTCGGACATGACTGAAGCGGCTTAGCAGCAGCAGCAGCATCATGGCATGGGTAGATTCATTCTAGGAAGCTCACTTTTGCTGCAGGGTGGGATAAAGTGAAAGAACTAAAGCCAAAAGAAATTAGGGAAAGTGATTGCCCAGCAGATTATAAGGAATGGAAAAAAGCAACAACCTCTGGCTTTGTATTCCCCAGATGTTCAGTTTATGCCACTGGGAATTTTATGTACGTTTGACATGATAATTAAACTGGCTAATCATTTTGGAAATGATTTTAAAATTAAATTCCTACTATACACAGAACAACAAAACGAACTGGAGATGAATTAAACATTTTAAAGTAAAACCATTGATGTATTAGAAAACTTTACAGGCCAATAAAAAACATTCTTGGATGGTAAAGCATATTCTTAGCACTATCTGAAAATCAAAAATATATTTAAGAAAATATTTTAAAATCTAATCATTTAGCAAGTATGAAACTCAGACCCCAAACTTTAGTATGCAGTCAAGACTTTGTTTTCTCAAATTTCAATCTTCTAACAGGTTGTCAGTGAATTCCAACCTTGATCTCATTGATGCCCTCTTCTCTCCCTCAAGTTGCATGAAATTAGAGAGGCTTATGTGGCAGGGAGAAAAGAAGGCTGGGTGATGGTGGAGTAGAAAGGGATAACAGGATACACATGCCAGTGCTTTGTCTTTTAACAAGTTCTTTACAGTGGTGGGAAAACCCCACTCTAATGCCTGTCTACACTCTGTGTCTCCTTTCCCAACTTCTCCTCTCCCTCTTTTTCTGCTATAATGGATTTTAAGGGTGCATTTTAAAACATTCATCACATCATAACTACAGTTTTTTTTTTTTCAAATGTCTGTGTAGAAGAAAATCATGCCCCTAAGTATTGAAAGGAAAAAGAAAAAAAAAAAAAAAAAAACTAGGGAAATTATTCCAATGTACATGATAAACAGAGAAAAAAACTTTTACAAATTAAATGCAAAAGACAGTGTCTCATATAAAAATTTTCAAAGAACAAAGAACACAGTCTAGAGGAAGAAACAAATTTTCAGTAAATATGCAAAATTGCTTACACTTACTAGAAATTTTAAAAATGTAAAATAAAGTAACAACTAACAATTATTTTAAAATAATCATACTGGAATATTTTTCTTTTAATGTCAGACCCTAATAATAAAAATAAATAATATTTTGGTGAAAATTAATCCAAAAAATCCATGATAAAGAAAATATCGAAATTTTAAATAAAGGCAGGATCCAACCCTGCACTTATATGACCTTAATCGTGGCCCTGCAAATAATGGTGAATATCAGGAGAAATAACACTCATGTACATTGTGAATGACCTTTAAGTTAGTGGGTAATTTGGCAATATATATCTACAGTTGAAAAATACATAGCCCTTGACATAAAAATTCCACTTTTGGGAATTTATAATAAAACTATGATAAATGAATACAGGTATCAACACACTGGGCTTCCCTGATAGCTCAGTTGGTAAAGAATCCGCCTGCAATGTGGGAGACCTGGGTTTGATCCCTGAGTTGGGGATCCCCTGGAGAAAGGAAAGGCTACTCACTACAGTATTCTGGCCCGGAGAATTTCATAAACTGTATAGTCCATGGGGTTGCAAAGAGTGGGACACAACTGAGGAACTTTCACTTTTTGGTTAGGACTTCCCTATAGATCAAAGGGTAAAGAAATCTGCCTGTGATACAGACCAGGCAGGAGACCTGGGGTCAATCCCTGGGTTGGGAAGTTCCTCTGGAGAAGGGAATGGCAATCCACTCCAGTATTCTTGTGTTGAGAATTCCATGGACAGAGAAGCCTGGCGGGCTACAGTCTGTGGGGCACATTAATAAGAACATTAATATTCATTTACACATTGTTTAAAACAGCAAAACACTGCAAAGAATGATAATCAATTATTCAAATAATTTATGCCGTAGCCACTCACCAGAATAATATTGAGCAATTAAAAAGATGTAGACATAGATGTTTTTACATAGACACTTGAGCTATACTATATAAGTAAAAGCTTTCATTTTCTTGGTAGACAAAATGGTAAAAAAAAAATTGAAGTTTATACATATATAATACATATATATGTGTATGCATATATGCACATGCACACACATTATCTATCTCTATGAATGAATTAAAATTTAGAAAGATGAATCTCGAAGCATTAACTGTAATTATCTCTGGGGGGTAGAATATGGATGATTTTTTTCTTTCTAAATTTCTGTATTAGTGAAATTTTTTCTGACTCCTAAATTTATTCCACCAAGTTGGGGGAGGAGGGAGAACTCAGCCAAAAACTTTCCATCAAAGGAATGACTAAGATACTAAAATCCCCAAATCACAAGAAAAAAGTCTAAAAGCTGTCCAGCTCATTTTTCACCTGCCTTAGAAGATGGCATCTGGAAAAATCTAATAGGGACTGTAGCACTTATAGTCCCAGGATTTTCCCATAAGTCTCCTTCTTCTCTTTTGTTTTGAACAAATATGTTTTCAAGTTCTGGGTTTCACTTTATTTACCCTTGAATGCTGCAATAATGGCACCCTAATTCTAAAATAGATCGTTTTTATAGCCAAGTATCCTTCTATGCCAGTCCCTTGACCACAGTTAACAACAGGAAAGAAGAACAAAACAACACCATGCCCTAAAACTTGGGAGAAAGCCTAGTGTCATGAGAGCAAGAGGATAAAATTTCAAGAAGCCACCAAGCAATGCCAAATTCTATAAAAATTTAAAGGTATGAAGACTAAGTCTAGATTGTTGGATTAGGGAACTGGAGATCAGTGGCCACTTTCAAGGGTATGTTTGGAAGTGAAATGTCAGAAGTTGTTTTGAAAGGATGCTGAAACATTGGGTAAGAACCAAGACAATGGGTAAGAATGAGCTAGAATTTCAAAGTGCAATTTGAGTGAGAAGTGGTGGAAAGAGAAGGACTTGACAGGATAGGAAAAAGAGAAGCTCTAAGCACTTAAAGTGAAGAGAAAGGGAGATACATTAAAATGACATTTTACAATAGAAGTAAATGAAAGAAAATGGTCATGGGGAATGTAGGACTGACAAGGATATAAAATCAAATGTGAATGTGTGCAAATTACCTAGGCCTCCAGATTTGATTCTTTAGTCCAACATGGGTCACAAGATTCTGCATTTTTAACAAGCTCTCAGGTGATGCTGATGCTTCTGCTCTTCAGGACACACTTAGAGAAGCGAGGGGCCGACTCAGTGAAAGGAAAGGAAGACCTCTTTCTCTGAGAATCGATTAAGGAAAGCGACATGATAGGTGTAGAAATCAAGCCCGAGAAGAGAACAGGTAAGGGAATCTATGCTAAGTGACCTTTAGCTCCTCTGTAAAATATGAGTGAGCTCATTTGTTGAGAATGAGGGAATGTGGAGAAATGAGGTCTCGGAAACAGTGGGGAAGTTTCAGATGAACTGTTGCAAGACGCTTATTGTGAGATCAAGAAGACATGAACTGCTTCTTTTGGTGAGGTGCACTATTAACATAATTAAACCATAAAGTGAAGTGTGGGCTTTAGGAAAAGGAAGTAAAGATGACTTTCCCCAATTAAAATTAATGAGATAAAGTTCACCTCTGGTGGCCACAATGCGCTTGCTAATGACTGCCTTAAAAGGATCAGGAATGCAGTTCACCCCAATACTTACATCTTTGAAATAGTCTACCCACAATTTAACTCACTTGTCTAAACTTTTTCTATTTATCTCGTGTCCAGAAAATGAATGTGAAAAATACAGCCTTAAGCTGTAAGCAGGCTGCCTAGAAACAATAACAATAAAAAATTGGATGAAAAAATGAGAGCTTCTAGATTGGTTAATATTTGGGCAAAAGGTAGTTTTCAACTTATCCAAGTTAATTTTTCCAAGAGCAATTATCCTTGTTGGCATCTACCCAGGACTTGAGGTTGACATTATTCCTTCAGCAGAAAATGGCATGGGTATCGCTCATGACCTAAAATTCTTCTGGTGTCACCTTGGCCCCACTGTGCCTCTTCTGAAAAATCACTTTTCTGTCATCATCTGCACAGCCCTCCAGTGCTCTAAATTGAGGATTCAGCTTCAGATATTGCCTTGGAATTTTGTTCTGTGTGTGAAATGAACATTGTTAGAAAATGAACCTCCCCTATGTGTTAGTCTGTTCATTAAAAATGGAATAGCAAAAGGAGAAAATAAATTGCAAGGAGTCCCTTAGCCGCCCTCAATATTCACAACATTCAGAGTTGGCTATTGAAATATGAAAAGGCAAACGTGGAAGAGCTGAAAATGAACAGAATCACAGCCCCCAGGTCTCCACTGGTCTGTTCCAGCAGCAGCTGCAGCTCCCCAATCCCAATAATTTAATGTTATGATCACTCTCTCATTATTAGTAATTTTATGCACTATGAACTTCCATGCTTTTCTCATCTACTGATCATTTATACCAGATTCATTCCCCAAATTCATCTGCTGTATTCCTCATCAGGCCTTCTCTGAAGTCATTTTCCTCTTCACTAAATTATGAAAGTGATTCCTTTCATTTCACCTATCATCTCTCTGTTTTATGGTTATTTACATATCTTATCTCCATGTTAAATCATTAGATTCTTAAGAACAGAAATCCCAGCTTACTTTGTTTCATATCCTTCATAACATCTAATCATATTTTTAAGGTTTTTTATCTATATGATTTTTTTTTTGTAAAAAGAGATTCAGTTAGAGGCTGACATGAAGCTAAAATAAATGGTAATTATCAAAACATGTTTCAATTCTGGAATTCTGTAAGCGTAATCAAGGGTACCACCTCAGTTTTCCCTATGTTCATCCTTGTTCTTACTCTTGGTTGCATGCAGAATATATGGTATGTATTCCAAAAGATATTAGCAAGGGAGCTAATGAGACCCACATAATACACTTTTGATGAGTTAGACTCTGTACCACACATAAACCACAATGAAATGTATAAACTTCATAGCAACAATTTCTCACATTCTCAAATTGCAGAAAGCAGAGATGACGGGAAATGTCATAAAATTAAGAACAATAAAAAAATGCAGGAAAAAAATCACCCAAGGGTTTTACAATCCTCTCTCCATTCAGCAAAAATACTCAATCCTTTTCAGTGAAGGTAGTGAATATCATTTTGCATTTTACATATATCATATGGCTAATTACTTTTTAAATATGGAATTGACAGGATAGTTTGGGGTGAGACAATACTAATCTCATTTTCTGGGAAGTTCTAGAAGAATTTTTATAATCTATTATCAGCAACTTTTCAGTTGAACAGACCGAGTAAAATTTTCAAAATATCTCAGGCTTTTTACTTTGTATGGTATCACCTTTTCATTAATATATCAATAGTGGTGTGTCGTTCTTTCACAGCTTGAAAAATTGGTGCCTAATCTCAAAAAAACTTTTTTCCCCTGCCCTGCCAACAACCATAAGGGTTTTCTTCAATGGATTAAAATACTACTGCTTTATACTAAAGGGAAGTAAGGGAAAAGGGAAGTCGCTCAGTCGTGTCCAACTCTTAGCGAGCCCATGGACTGCAGCCTACCAAGCTCTTCTGTCCATGGGATTTTCCAGGCAAGAGTACTGGAGTGGGGTGCCATCGCCTTCTCTGATGAATGAGTCTACCTATTTGTAAAAATGTGACTGATGAAAACAGTGCAATCACTAGGTTATCACACTGTGCGAGTTCAGTTGTCAAGAGGGAGCAACTCAAAGGACATCACACAATCTATAAACCAGCTGGAAGGAGCCATCCAGACTTTGCCCTGCCGAACCCTTTCTGGGCGATGATACTAAGTAACATTTAAATTAAACTGGGACACAATATACCTCTTTTCTTTGAGATATGTTTATAAATACATAATTGGCATGACATTTCCCACATAGAAGCCTTCCCTGGTGGCTCAGGAATCTGCCTGTAATGCAGAAGACTCTGGTTAGAGCCTCAGGGCTTTCACTTTTTTTCCCCTAAATAGAACATATTAAATAAAATTTACAACATTCACTTTTCAATATATGGCACATTTGTCCTAAAAGTGTTTTTAAAATAACTTATCTGACAGGGGCAAAAGAAGGCCCTGATAATTATCTGATAAATGGCCCAAATTAGGAAATCCATGGACTGTAGCCCTCCAGGCTCCTCTGTCCATGGAATTCTCCAGGCAAGGATACTGGAGTGGGTAGCCATTCCCTTCTCCAGGGGATCTTTCCAACCCAGGGATCGAACACAGGTCTCCCGCATTGCAGGCAAATTCTTTACCATCTGAGCCACCAGAGAAGCCCATACAGCAAATAGAATCATAGAATCAGAGTGGACTTTCTTATAAGACAATCAAAACTGGCAATTACAGAGTAATTTAAAATATAATTTATAAGTATGTGTATAAATATATATTTATAAAAATGCTTTAAGTATAATTTTAAAATATGTCTCTCTTCAACCACAAACACAAATAGTCTATTTGCTTAAATCTGATTCTTATGTATAAAATTTCTAGCCTCAAAGTGTGATGTGTTCACTGGTCCATTGAAAAATATGATAAACATCTGAGAGGTGGGAAAAACCAAAATGACTTAAAATGCTATAGCCGCTACTTCCCTCCATTGTTTTCAGTCAGATAGTATAAATTAACTTGGTATAATTAGGGAAGTTAAGTCTAAGATTGTGATAGCCAAAAAAGATTGTTATGAGCCAAATCTAACTGAAATATTTTAATTATTACTTGGAAAAAGTTAACATATGAGTTTTATCAATAAAAACTAATCTGGAATAGCAATCTTAACTACTTTAGCAGGAAGCAAGGGGGAAATAGATTCATCCTTTTCAAATTACTTTCTGATCTGTGACCATCATGGAGGCTTTGAAATGAGCAGAGTAACATAATCTACCTCTTTGCCAAAAGCATTACATCAACCTGTCTCTATCTACATGGGTGAATCTTATGCTTGGGAACATTAATAAAATTATTAATTAAGACAACCATCCTGAAACAATGGGCAAACCTGATTATCTTTTATGAACACCAATTTTAAATGCCATAACAAGAATCTGGTCTTCTCTTTCTTATATCCAACCATACTCCGGAAAGAGATTTCAGAATGGAAATCTTTCTATTTTTGTTTGCACAGCCTGAACAGGCATTTGTTCCCACAGATGTTCCACATTTACACACAGGAAAGAATGTTTGAAATCCACCTCCATCATTTACAAAATGATGATGATACTGACTTCCCATTGGGGCTTTGTTAAATGGTTCCAGATATTTATCATCTGTGACCATTGGGACTATCTGGCCTAGATTTGTCTTTTGTAGGTCCTCCTCAAAGCTCTCCCACCCCCTTCTCTAGGACAAAAGTGTTCTGCTTGGTGTAAGAAAATTGCTAATTATATGAGGACATTTCCTGGCTAATCATTAAAGGAGGTTTGTTAATGATGTTCTTAAAGAGGCTTACAAATCATTTAAAGGTAAATGAAATTATTTAACTGACAGCTTATGCATCCAAAAATTATTACTCTTTGTAAAATAGTAATGTTCAGGCATGATAAAATGGTATCTAACTGCACAGTTACTTTATTGTTTAGTACTTAGTGGCAGAAAAAAGTTAATTGAAATATGAAAAATGTTTAGTAAGGATTGGTAGTAATTTACCAAATAATGTTGACTCCAGTCACTTTTACAACTTGAATTTGCTGAAACACCTAGCAATTATTTATACACAGTAAAAAATTGTTGGGTTGGCTAATCAATAAAACATTCACCCCTTCTAGAAGCACTTTTTAAACCCCAAGCAAAAACCAAAAAGGCTGTGAACACAACTGCACTGTTTTATTTCTACTGAATATACAAATCCCATCAAACATTTAGATCTAAAAGTTTATAGACTCTAACACTCACCAGAAGCAATATAAGATCAGTGTTTTTCTACTTGGGCCCCTGCTGAGGTGAAGACCCTTTTAACTTGTTTGAAAATATTAGTATGTCTTAAAGGGCTCAAACTCTATTAGCTTGTTCATTAACACACACACCAACTGAGTCATAACTAAATGAGCAGTGGATTTAAAACATACCTTATAAAAAGTAAAGTGTAGGAGTACCTAAATGGTGATTTAAATGAATATGCTTCTGTAAAAGGAACTTTATTTTATTTTTAATTAATTTTTATTGGAGTATAGTTGCTTTATAACATTGTATTAGTTTTTGCTGTACAGCAAAGTGGATCAATTAGTGGAGGTGATGGAATTCCAGTTGAGCTATTTCAAATTCTGAGAGATGATGCTGTGAAAGTGCTGCACTCAATATGCCAGCAAATTTGGAAAACTCAGCAGTGGTCACAGGACTGGAAAAGGTCAGTTTTTATTCCAATCCCAAAGAAAGGCCATGCCAAAGAATGCTCAAACTACTGCACAATTGCATTCATCTCACATGCTAGTAAAGTAATGCTCAAAATTCTCCAAGCCAGGCTTCAACAGTATGTGAACCATGAACTTCCAGATGTTCACGCCGGATTTAGAAAAGGCAGAGGAACCAGAGATCAAATTGCCAATACCTACTGTATCATTGAAAAAGAAAGAGAGTTCCAGAAAAACATCTGCTTCTGCTTTATTGACTATGCCAAAGACTCTGACTGTGTGATCACAACAAACTGTGTAAAATTCTGAAAGAGATGGGAATACCAGACCACCTAACCTGCCTCTTGAGAAACCTACATGCAGGTCAGGAAGCAACAGTTAGAACTGGACATGGAACAACAGACTGGTTCCAAATAGGAGTATGTCAAGGCTGTATATTGTCACCCTGCTTATTTCACTTATATGCAGAGTACATCATGAGAAACGCTGGACTGGATGAAGCACAAGCTGGAATCAGGATTGCTGGGAGAAATATCAATAATTTCAGATATGCACGTGATACTACCCTTATGGCAGAAAGCGAAGAAAAACTAAAGAGACTCTTGATGAAAGTGAAAGAGGAGAGTGTTTTAAAAAGCTGGCTTAAATTTCAACATTCAGAAAACTAAGATCATTGTATGTGTCCCATCATTTCATGGCAAATAGATGGGGAGACAATGGAAACCATGACAGACTTTATTTTTTGGGGCTTCAAAATCAGTGCAGATGGTGACTGCAGCCATGAAATTAAAAGATGCTTGCTCCTTGGAAGAAACGCTGTGATGAACCTAGACAGCATATTCAAAAGCAGAGACATTACTTTGCCAACAAAGGTCCGTCTAGTCAAAGCTATGGCTTTTCCAGTCTTCATGTATGGATGTAAGAGTTGAACTATAAAGAAGGCTGAGTGCCGAAGAATTGATGCTTTTGAACTGTGGTGTTGGAGAAGACTCTTGAGAGTCCTTTAGACTGTAAGGAGATCCAACCAGTCCATCCTAAAGGAAATCAGTCCTGAGAGTTCATTGGAAGGACTGATGCTGAAGTTGAAACTCCAATACTTTGGCCACCTGATGTTATAACTGACTCATTGGAAAAGACTCTGATGCTGGGAAAGATTGAAGGTGAGAGGAAAAGGGGACGACAGAGGATGAGATGGTTGGATGGTATCACCACTCAACGGACATGAGTTTGAGTAAACTCCAGGAGTTGGTGATGGACAGGAAGGCCTGTCATGATGCAGTCCATGGGGTCGCAAAGAGTCAGACATGACTGAGTGACTGAACTGAACTGAACTGATACATATGTTCCTTATTTTTGTATTTCCTTACCATTTAGGTCACCACAAAGCATTGAGTAGAGCTCCCTGTGCTCTACAATAGGTTCTCATTAGTTATCTATTTTATCTATTTTATATATAGTAGTTGATCCCTATATATATATATATATATATATATATATATATATATATGTTGATCACAATCTCCCAATGCATCCCATACCTCCCTTCCCCCTTTGGTATCCATAAATTTATTCTCTACATCTGTGACTCTATTTCTACTTTGTAAATAAGTTTATCTGTACCGTATTTCTAGATTCTACATATAAGTGATAATATATTATCTGACTTATTTCACTCTCTGTGAAAGTCTCCAGGTCCATCAATCCCTCCGCAAATGGCACAATTTTGTTCCTTTTTACGGCTGACTAATATTCCATTTTATATATGTACCACATCTTCTCTATCCATTCTTCTGTTGATTGACTTTTAGATTGCTTCCATGTCTTGGGTATTGTAACGTAAAAGGAATTTTAAAAGATTTGTTTTATATTAAATATTGTGGCTCATCTGATTTAGCATCTCCCTATTATTGTGTTTTTATTTACTGTCATTCTTATCACCAGTCTTGCTCTAGTATATGATTTTTTTAAAGAAAAAAGTACAAATCTTATGTTACTTTACAATGAACACTATTGTACAATGAGCTATTTACAATGAACACTATTAAAACTTACATGTTTCAGTTGACAAAGGAAAAAATTCTTTTAGATCTCCCAACAGGATAGACGTATTCTATGAGAATAAAAACTGGCATATTAAAATAAATTTATAGAAAAGTTGAATAAAGCTTAGGAAAAAATTCTGGAGAAAAGCTGCTTTTATTTAAGGGATTTTTTATGGTAACTTTTCAGTGATTTTTATTGTTTGTTATTTTTGACATTTCCTCAGTAGGGGAGTACATTTAGCCACATTTTACAAAGAAAGGAAAGTTGTGGGTGTTTATGTGTTTTGTCAGGAGTAGAGTTAGTGATCCATCACTTCAACTATCAAACCACTCATTAAAATTCTTCTTTTGCTGTCTCTCTTCTTTACTGTCTAATCCTTCATCCACAGTTACAAATTAGACTATAAAGATATGTCCAGTCTGCTTATTCCACTAGCTCTTTCCTCTGTTATATCTACTCCTTAGATCATTCCGAATATTCTCAAATACTGTGAGAATATTTCTAAAACTTATCTCATCCCATTTCAGTTCTCCAGGAAAATTTCCAACTCTTCTTTTATAGTTCTTATGACCTTTCCAACTATGAGGATAGAAGTTTAAGAATATGCACACCTTACTCTAGCAAAAATTACTTATAGTCCCTATACTAGCGATTCAAAGCCTTGGTGGGAAAAAGCTACGCTTGATTTACCATTATTATTATTTCTCAAGAACCCTTTGATTTTATTCTCAAGAAGAAAGATTTGACAGTAATTTTGAGAAAAAGTTGAGACTAATTTAGGAAACCTGGTTCCAAGGAGATTGTGGGACTCACTCTACATGAAGTACCTTAAATTGGAGGAAATTGTGTGTGTGTGTGTGTGTGTGTGTGCGCGCGCGCGCACGCATAGGGGACAGGATAGAGAGGGGAGAGGAGAAGGAGAAGGGAAAGAAGGAGGAGGAGTAGGTGTAAATAAACAGAAGTGATACGAGAATAAAAAGACACTATCTGTTTCCAGACAAGATTCCTCTTAAAAGTCATATGAAGGTGAACAAGGCAGAAGCCATAGTCTAAGTCATAAGTTTAGACTTGATGAAGATGAACCTTTTACTACCAGATTCCAACAAGCACATATTGATAAAAGTACATGTACTTTGAAACAGTCATTTATTCTTTGCATATTTTAAGTCTATTTTTTTTTTACCCTTTTTCTCACTTCAATGATACCTATTTTAGGATGTGAGTTCTGCAAGGACAAGAAATTCATCTGTTATGCTTTCTTGGCACAGCACTGAGCACAGTAAATGGGAGTATTAAATAAATATTAGTGGAAGAGGGAAAAATGGAGGAGGAACAGTAAAGATTGGCTAATCCCACTTCCCCCTTTTATTGGTCATGCTATGAGGCTTGCAGGATCTTAGCTCCTCATCCAAGGAGTTAACCTGGGCCCTTGGCAGTGTAAGCACAGAGTCCTAAACACTGACTGCCAGAGAATTTCCTAATTTCACCTTTTGACCTATTCTTTATCCTGTGAAACTTTTCTTTTATGAGACTAAGTATAACCATATTTGTTTATCTTATATAAATTCCTGAAACTGATTCACTATACAAACGAATATTCTGAGTTCTTTCTTCCTAGATACTGCATAGGGCATTGAAACACTGATATTTTAGGAGTATCCTTTGCCTTGTAGAAAATTAGAATTCTGAATGACTTTGACAAGCTGAAGAAATAAATAAAATGAAGCTCCCAGGGAATAAATGGAAGATAATTTTATTTGTGAAGAAAAAAACCTGCAGAAGAGAATGCAAAGCATTTGTCACACAAAGATATCCATTAAAATTGTTTCACTGGAGAAAATCATAAAACTGTGAGACAATAAAGATCTTCTAGTCCAGTTCCTACCATCAATATATATGTACACTGGAATGCAGATAATTTGGATGACTTAACACAAATCAGAAAAGCTAATAAGCAGGAAAGGGGGACTGTGTTTTTGTTCTTGTGCTCTGCTGCTGCTAAGTCACTTCAGTCGTGTCCGACTCTGTGCGACCCCATAGACGGCAGCCCACCAGGCTCCCCCGTCCCTGGGATTCTCCAAGCAAGAACACTGGAGTGGGTTGCCATTTCCTTCTCCAATGCATGAAAGTGAAAAGGGAAAGTGAAGTCGCTCAGTTGTGTCCGACTCTTAGCAACCCCATGGACTGCAGCCTACCAGGCTCCTCCGTCCACGGGATTTTCCAGGCAAGAGTACTGGAGTGAGGTGCCATTGCCTTCTCCGTTCTTGTGCTCAGTTGCGTCCAACTCTGTGGCCCCATGGACTATAACCCACCAGGCCCCTCTATCCATGAAATTTTCTATGCAAGAATACTAGAGTAGGTAGCCATTTTCTACTACAGGGGATCTTCCCAACCCAAGGATAGAACCTGAGTCTTTTGCATCTCCTGCATTGGCAGGGAGATTCTTTACCATTAGCACCACCTGGGAAGCAGGAAAGGCAGAAATAGATGCTAAATCTCCTGACTCCTAGACCAGTGCTCGCAAGATGGAGTGGTATGATGATAGAGATCCTTTAATAATAAATTATGGGATATGTCCAGTTTGGATCTCAACAATTTTAAGACTTGTGGAAAAATAAGGAGAACTTGGAATATTTATTTGTGGTTGCACTGGGTCTTTGTTGCTGTTGCATAATGAAGTAACTGATTACAGGTTTAGAAGTTTAGAAAGGGAGTTTCGAGAATCATAGTTATTAAATCTTCAGGGGAAACTTAATTACAAACTTCAAATATATGATGTTATTATATAGAGAATGGCAAGCAGATGTTTTCTCTTCACGAAAGTCAGAAAAAGAGGACACAGAATTGATGAAACTTACTATTAATAGTTAAGTATAAGGTGGTTTCCTGTCTAATCATGTGAGAATCAGTTGTTCTGGGGATATAAAATTCTATGAAAAATTTTGAACAGAAAAACAAATCTGAAAATCAATGGCATTGTGTCATTGATGGCATCAAATTTTTAAATAGTTAAGGTTTGTTTGATGCCATTTCTAGACTTTTAAAGAAGATCTTTGATTAATACACCTAAAAATTATAGCATCAAAATGGTAGTAAATCTATTTTGCTTTAGGAAAAGAGATTTTTTTTACCATAATAGTATAAAAGAAACATGTAAAGGTCTCAGTGTAATGCCATTCCCAAGTCCTGTGTTATATTACTCAGTTAGGTGCAATAACTCATTTTTCCTATAGGAAAGATTTACATTATCTTGAAATTAATCCAAGTTTTGTTTCTAGTAAATGGAAATTGTGACAAAGAAGTGTGGAAAAATACTTTCTTAAATGTCTCCATGTATTTTATATGACAAATGAATGGTATTTTTTGTAACAGAACTGATGCTTCAATATAACACTACACACAGAAAAAAACACTCACTTCACTATATCATCAATTCTAATAACAATTTAAGTTGGCTGATACACATACATTGTGAGCTACTCATTGACATGAAGACAAAATAGCATTCATGGCACAAACCATACATCAAACTCTGAAAATTAGTTTCATTTTCCAAGAGTCATAATTCTAGGTTTATATAATTCAGTAAAAAAAAAAAATTGTGTAAGAAAATATTTTATGAGTTTTTCCAAAGCAAAATTGTGTAAGCAACAAAAATCTTATGAGTTGCAAGAAGGGAAACATATATTCTGAAAATATTCTTCAACTATAGAAGGAATTAAAAATTGATCAAGGAAATAATCTTGATATTCTAAGAAATTTATGTTCAAAATTTTTTTTACCATTACCCTTAGTAAGAATTGTATTTTTATCCTGACAGGCACATTATTGTATATAAATGAATATCCACTTCACACACACCTGCATATGGATGACTGAAATAAGTTTCATGTATCAGTTATTTCTCTTACTTTTCCTAGCTGAAAAGTGAAAGTTGCTCAGTCATGTCCGACTCTTTGCAACCCCATGGACTATACAGTTCATGGAATTCTCGGGCTAGAATACTGGAGTGGGTAGCCTTTCCCCTCTCCAGGGGATCTTCCCAACCCAGGGATTGAACCCAGGTCTCCCACATTGCAGGCTGATTCTTTACCAGCTGAGCCACAAGGGAAGCCCAATAATACTGGCGTGGGCAGCCTATTTCTTCTCCAGTGTATCTTTCCAACCCAGGAATTGAAATGGGGTTTCCTGCATTGTAGGTGGATTCTTTACCAACTGAGTTATGAGAGAAGCTCTGTACATACATAATGACCATTAAAATTAAAATGTTAAAAGAACATAGGACTTTTATCTGTATCATTACCTTTCATATTTGGTCAATAAATTAAAATGCACTACAAGATAAGGTCTAATTTTTGTTTTGTTGTTTTCTTCTGATGTCTCTGTCTAGTTTTTATCTCAGATCAATGCTGGCTTCATAGAATAAGTTGGGAAATAGTCCCTAGTTTTCAGTTTCTGGAAGAATATATGTAGACTTGGTATTATTTCTTCCTTAAACATTTGGTAGAATTCACTCCAGAAGCCATCTGGGCCTGGGATGTTTATGGATATTTTGACCACATCTTATATTTATGTCTCTTAACTTTCTTTAGCTTCTTTTTTTATGATACAGTACTTTTAGTGCCCCTAGTAGCCGTGACTATAAATCTATTTTAAACTGCTTGAGACCCATTAACAACCATTTTCATATTCTAAACCATACTCGTGCCAAAACATGATTTAATAAGGTACTTATGACTACTCCCAATAGTACCTTATTGTCTTTTGACATAATACATTTTCAGAAAATAAATAGCCCTGACTTGTTACCTATTTGAAAATGTATTAGTTATTAGAAAGTAATAGTCTTTACAGTCCAATGCTAATATTGTTCAAACAATTTCATGAATCAGAGCTTGCATAGTAAATTTGATCCCTGTTTTACTTTGTCATAAAACTGATAAGAATTAAATACAAGCTCATTCAAAAACAAGGGAAGGCTCAGCTCGTAAAACTAAAGTGACAATTCCATAATAGCCCAGACATTCAGATTAACCATGCAGAATGGGATGGCAATAGCCTTTGTGTCCTGAAAATGTTTTAGAGGTGAAATTAGGACAATGCAAGTAAAGTGGCAAGTGTTCAGACTAGGAGGACAGTGTGCATTATTAGTATTCTCAGGTGCAATGTCGTCCAGGCTTCTCCCTGAGAAAAATATCAGTTCTAATTTTCCTTCTTTTTTATAAGAAGATTTTATAGAGAATGAGTGAGGTTAGGTTAGGTTTATCTACTATATTAGTCAGAGTTCTGTAGAGAAATAGAATTAATAAGATGTATAGTACACTATATATATATAATGGATATATATAACGGACTTCCCTGGTGGCTCAGACGGTAAAGCGTCTGCCTATCATGCAGGAGACCTGGGTTCAATCCCTGGTTGGGAAGATCTCTTGGAGAAGGAAATGGCAACCCGATCCAGTATTCTTACCTGGAAAATCCCAAGGATGGGGGAACCTGGTAGGCTACAGTCCAGGGGTCGCAAAGAGTCAGACACGACTGAGCAACTTCACTTTCACTTTCATATATATATATATATATATATATATATATATATATAAAAAACATCCAGTAGGATGTATGTAAGCATGAGTGTGTGTATGAGTGTATATTTTTGAATATATATACTGAGAGAGAGAGAGCAAGAGCAAGAGAAATTTATTTCAAGGAACTGACTCACACAATTGTAGGGGATGGCAAGTCCACAATCAAAAAGGCAGGCCACCAGGCTGGAGACCCAGGGAAGAGTTGATGCTGTAGTCTCAAGTTCAAAGACAGTAAGAATGCAGAATTACTTTGTCTTCAGGAGACTTCAGTCTTTTAAGTCTTTCCATTGATAGGAGCACCACCCATCCCCCCCACCCCCAATATTTGGCTGCTTTACTTAAAGTTTGCTCATTTAAATGTTAATCATATTTGAAAAATACCTTCACAGCAACACCTAACTGGTGTTTGATCAAAGAACTGGGCAACATGGCCTATCCAGGTTGACATATAATATTAACTGTCATATCCATCTAGATTAGATACTTCTATTAGTCACTACTGTCATACCTGCCTTGATATGCTGGATAAGGTGGGTAGATATAACCCAAGTTAGATACTTTCATATTCTTTCAGAAACCTATCTGGGGTTATATTGGCATTTTTATACTCTCATACATCTGTTCTCTTTGGTTGTGTGTGCTAAGTTGCTTCAGTTGTGTCCAACTGTTTGCAACACTATGGGCTGTAGCCTGCCAGGTTCCTCTGTCCCTGGGACTCTCCTCCAGGCAAGAATATTGGAGAAGGTTGCCATGTCCTCCTTCAGAGGATCTTCCTGACCCAGGGATTGAACCAGCATCTTTTATGTCTCCTGCATCGGCAGATGGGTTCTTTGCCACTGGTGCCACATGGGAAGCCCTCCCTTTAGTTAAGACCCTGGAAAATAGAGGGAATAGATCTTTCCTCTAGCTCCTGAATAACCCTTATTTTATATCATCCTCTTTTAAAGACTCTTATTCTTACTATTTTAAAAGATTTCCTATTTTCTCTTCCTGTTAGAAGCTTCCTACACACACTATGTTTTCCCTTATCTCTACAGCACAGCTCTTTGATCTGAGTTAGCCAGGCTTGTTTTGTTATATAACAGAATAGTTTTGAAATTTAGAAAATCTTTTACTTTCTTAATAAAGTTAGACTAAGAGAAATTGGGCTTTACATATTTATTTTGGGTGTCAAAAGCAGAAGGTACAGATTCTGTATTTCTGCTATAAAAATTTTAATTCTCCTTTGGGCAATGGGTTAAAAGAGAAAAAGATCACACACAAGGACGTTAGCAAAAGAAAACACTCTAATCTGTTTAAAAATACATTTTCCTGTTACACAACAATTATGTACTGGGTTTTGGAAGATTTGAGAGAGTTTTATAGAAGAGTTGGGGAAGTACTGCAAGATGATTAACACTGGATTCATCAAAAAGTTCATTCAGATTTCCTGTAACATCTTACAGAAAGACCTGAAGGAACATTTTGGCCAACCCAATGGGAATATGAGGGCTTCCCAGGAGGTGCTACAGGTAAAGAACTCTCCTGCCAATGAAGGGGACATAAAGAGACATAGGTTCGATCCCCGGTTGGGAAAGATCCCCTGGAGAACGAAACAGCAACCCACTCCAGTATTCTTGCCTGGAGAATCCCATGGACAGAGAAGACTGGTGGGGTGCAGTCAATAGTGTCACAAAAGAGTCAGACATGACTGGAGCAACTTCAGTTCAGTTCAGTCGCTCAGTCTTGTCTGACTCTTTGCAACCCACGGACTGCAGCATATCAGGCTTCCCTGTCCATCACCAACTCCTGGAGTTTTCTCAAACTCATGTCCATTGAGTCAGTGATGCCATTCAACCATCTCATCCTCTGTCGTCCCCTTCTCTTCCTGCCTTTAATCTTTCCCAGCATCAGGGTCTTTTCAAATGAGTCAGCTCTTCGCATCAGGTGGCCAAAGCATTGGAACTTCAGCTTCAGCATCAGTTCTTCCAATGAACACTCAGGACTGATTTCCTTTAGGATGGACTGGTTGGATCTCCTTGTAGTCCAAGGGACTCTCAAGAGTCTTCTCCAACACCACAGTTCAAAAGCACCAATTCTTCAGTGCTCAGCTTTCTTTATGGTCCAACTCTCACATCCATACATGACTACTGGAAAAACCATGGCTTTGACTAGATGGACCTTTGTTAGCAAAGTAATGTCTCTGCTTTTTAATATGCTGTCTAGGTTGGTCATAGCTTTTCTTTCAAGGAGCAAGCATCTTTTAATTTCATGGCTGCAGTCACCATCTGCAGTGATATTGGAGCC
This sequence comes from Bos indicus x Bos taurus, assembly GCF_003369695.1. Taxonomy (NCBI): domain Eukaryota; kingdom Metazoa; phylum Chordata; class Mammalia; order Artiodactyla; family Bovidae; genus Bos; species Bos indicus x Bos taurus. The sequence continues at coordinate 83,953,033 of NC_040077.1, read as the reverse complement.
CAAGAAAATAAAGTCTGTCATGGTTTCCATTGTTTCCTCATTTATTTGCCATGAAGTGATGGGACTGGATGCCATAATCTTAGTTTTTTGATTGTTGAGTTTTAAATTAGCTTTTTCACTCTGCTCTTTCACTTTCATCAAGAGGCTCTTTAGTTCTTCTTTGCTTTCTGTCATAAGAGTGGCATCATCTGCATATCTGAGGTTACTGATATTTCTCCCAGAAATCTTGATTCCAGCTTGTGCTTCATCCAGCTGGGGCATTTCACATGATGTACTCAGTATATAAGTTAAATAAGCAGGGTGACAATACACAGCCTTGATGTATTACTTTCCCAGTTTGGAACCAGTCCCTTGTTCTATACTCAGTTCTAACTGTTGTTTCTTGACCTGCATACAGATTTCTCAGGAGGCAGGTAAGGTGGTCTGGTACCCATCTCTTTCAGAATTTTCCACACTTTGTTGTGATCCACACAGTCAAAGGCTTTGGCGTAGTCAATAAAGCAGAAGTACTAGTCTTCCTGGAACCCTCTTGCTTTTCCTATGATCCAATGGATGTTGTCAATTTGATCTCTGGTTCCTCTGCCTTTTCTAAACCCAGCTTGAACATCTGGAAGTTCTTGGTTCACGTAGTGTCAAAGCCTGGCTTGGAAAATTTTGAGCATTACATTGCTAGCATGTGAGACGAGTGCTGTGCGGTAGTTTGCACATTCTTTGGCATATCCTTTCTTTGGAATTAGAATGAAAACTGACGTTTTCCAGTCCTGTAGCCACTGCTCAGTTTTCCAAAGTTGCTGGTGTATTGAGTGGAGCACTTTCACAGCATCATCTCTTAGGACTTGAAATAGCTCAGGAGGAATTCCATCACCCCCACTAGCTTTGTGCCTAGAATGTCTGGCTCTAGATGAGTGATCACTCCATTGTGGTTATCTGGGTCTTTAACATCTTTTTTGTTCAGTTCTTCTGCATATTCTTGTCACCTCTTAATATCTTCTGCTTCTGTTAGGTCCATGCCATTTCTGTCCTTTCCTGTGCCCATCTTTTCATGAAATATTCCCTTGGTATCTCTAATTTTCTTGAAGAGATCTCTAGTTTTTCCCGTTCTATTGTTTTCCTCTATTTCTTTGCATTGATCACTGAGGAAGGCTTTCTTATCTCTCCTTGCTATTCTTTGGAGCTCTGCATTCTAATGGGTGTATCTTTCCTTTTCTCCTTAGTCTTTCACGTCTTTTCACAGCTATTTGTAAGGCCTCCTCTGACAAGAATTTTGCCTTTTTTTTTTTTTAAATTTTTAATTTATTGCCAAATATCAAAATGAATCCACCACAGGCATACATGTGTTCCCCATCCTGAACCCTCCTCCCTCCTCCCTCCCCATACCATCCCTCCGGGTCGTCCCAGTGCACCAGCCCCAAGCATCCAGCATCGTGCATTGAACCTGGACTGGCATCTCGTTTCATATTTGACATTTCACATGTTTCAATGCCATTCTCCCAAATCTTCCCACCCTCTCCCTCTCCCACAGAGTTTCCATTTCTTTTTCTTGGGGATGGCCTTGTTCCCTGCCTCCTGTACAATGTGATTAATCTCTGTTCATTGTTCTTCAGGCACTCTATCAGATCTAATGTCTTGAATCTATTTGTCACTTCCACTGTATAATTTTAAGGGATTTGATGTATTTCATACCTGAAAGGCCTAGTGGTTTTCCCTACTTTCTTCAATTTAAGTCTGAATTTTGCAATAAGGAGTTCATGACCTGAGGCACAGTCAGCTTCTGGTCTTGTTTTTGCTGACTGTATAGAGCTTCTCCATCTTTGGCTGCAAAGAATATAATCAATCTGATTTCGATATTGACCATCTGGTGATGTCCATGTGTAGAGTTGTCTCTTGTGTTTTTGGAAAGGGTGATTGCTATGACCAGTGTATTCTCTTGGCAAAACTCTGTTAGCCTTGCCCTGCTTCATTTTGTACTCCAAGGCCAAACTTGCCTGTTATTTCAGGTATCTCTTGACTTCCTACTTTTGCATTCCAGTCCCCTATGATGAAAAGGACATCTTTTTGGGGTGTTAGTTCTAGAAGGTCTTGTAAGTCTTCATAAAGCCATTCAACTTCAGCTTCTTTGGCATTAGTGTTTGGCTTGGATTACTGTGATATTGATGATTTGCCTTGGAAGCGAACAGAGATGATTCTGTCATGTTTGAGACTACACCTAAGTTCTGCATTTTGGGGTCTTTTGTTGCCTATGAGGGCTACTCCATTTCTTCTAAGGGATTCTTGCCCACAGTAGTAGATATAATGGTCATTGGAATTGAATTCACCCATTCCAGTTTTGTCAGAACTCTTCAGTATGACAAAATGTGAAGTGACTTAGCACATAGCAATATAAAGACGTATAAGCTCGGGGGAAAATAGACTGAACAGTAGTTCAGAGGAAGAAGCAGTAACAAAAGCACTTTTCCCTGGCCCTGTTATAAGTTCAGTCACTAAGTCATGTCTGACTATTTGCGATCAGTGGACTGCAGCATGCCAGGCTTCCCTGTCCATCACCAACTCTCGAGCTTACTTAAACTCATGTCCATCGATGCCATCCAACCATCTCATCCTCTGTCATCCCCTTCTCCAGCCTTCAATCTTTCCCAGCATCAGGGTCTTTTCTAGTGAGTCAGTTTGCATCATGCGGCCAAAGCATTGGAGTTTCAGCTTCAGCATCAGTCCTTCCAATGAATATTCAGGACTGATTTCCTTTAGGATAGACTGGCTGGATCTCCTTGCAGTCCAAGGGACTCACAAGAGTCTTCTCCAACACCACAGTTCAGAAGCATCAATTCTTCAGTGCTCAGCTATAACATAGGCCTATAACTATAGGCTATAACACAGGCTATAACACAGCTATAAAGGAGGCCCTATTATAAGACTATGTAAAACCATGAGTGATATTTCGCACCAGATTTTCAGGAGGGGTTGGCAGGACCATAAGTGCATCTCCTGGATCCTCAACTCTAATTCTGTGGCTTTTCACCATGTGCAGGCTTGTCCTGACCTGGATCATCAGTTTCCCTACATTGGTTCCAGCTAACCTGAAGTTCACTATAAGGATAGCACTGTTTCTGCTTGGGGTTCATCTTGCTTACCTGATCAATCGGGGAAAATCTTCTTTCCTAGTTGTGCCCAAATGACCCCTTTACTTTGGCCTTAGGCTTCCCTATACTGATCTTTTATTGGTAACCTTTGTAAGCCTGAGAATGTGACAATGCACATCCATTTTGAATTAGAATGATAATTCTTTTAGGACTTATTATTAAACCACAAAATAAAGCCAGAGGGTTTTCACCTTTCTCCATTTACTTTGTTACTTTAAAAATGCAAGAAGGAAGAAAATCCAAATAGTAAAATAATTGTTGCCAACATTTTACATTGCTGTGCACACTAATTTTGATGCATACAGTAAGTTACTCATCTTGTGTCTATCTAATCATTTTTTTTGAAAATCTAACTTATTAATTTATACTTTTAATACAATTTTTACAATTTGGGTGTTATATAAACATATGTAAGATGAAATTATCTGCAGGGCTATTTTTATTCTGTACTCTTCTCTCTGTCAGAGATTTTTAAATAGTCAAGTTAAGCATTTCTCGGTCTGTAAGCAGAAAAGATTACCCTGACTGAGATGAGAAGGCGATAATCTTTCTATCTTAAGTAGGTAGTGCTGTGTACTTAGTCACTCAGTTGTGTTCAACTCTTTGAGACCCCATGGATTATAGCCCGCCAGGCTTCTCTGTGCACCGGGATTCTCCAGGCAAGAGTACTGAAGTGGGATGCCATGTACTCCTCTAGGGGATCTTCCCAATCCAGGGATTGAACCCAGGTCTCCTGCATTGTAGGCAGATTCTTTACCAGCTGAGCCACAAGGGAAGCCCAAGAATACTGGAGTGGGTAGTCCATCCCTTCTCCAGCAGATCTTCCCAACCCAGGTATTGAACCGTGGTCTCCTGCATTGCAGGCTGATGCTTTACCAACTGAGCTAGGTTAGCTGCGCCCTTCTGTCCTCTTCCTTGCTCAGTCCACTTACTTGATTGTCAGTTAGTTCATCAGTTTCCCCAGATGATTTCATGGCTTTTCAGATACAAGAAGTGCTCTCTTTCCAAAATCCCAGTGCTTCCCCTTAAATAATTCTATTAAAGTGCTAGAAGTCCATCTATTCAGCAGCACTAGAGCCTGAGTATTTAGATTCTTTCTTCAGACAGAACATAATAGTTATGACAACATGAGTGATACAGCTGCTATATTCATACAGCCACTAACATATTAGCAGAGATTAATCTGTTGCTTCCTTAATAATTTTTCAGTCTGAACACAGCTCAACTTCTCTTTATCTCCTGCTGATGTTGTTCTTGCCCGGAAGCTCACCATTCATTATATTGTACTTTCTTTTCCTCACTGAGGAATCCCATTACTGGCTGTTCCCATCAGTACATTTATATAAGATTCTTCTGAAAAATTACAAGGAAAGGGAGCCAATGACATTTGTCCTGTTGGCATGAATTTCTATCCACTTTAGTAGTCACGTCAGGACTATTGTGTATAAGGTCCTTCTTAAATAACTGCTTGGACATAGTATGATTTCTGGAAAAAACAACAACAAAACCAACTCTTATATACTTATTGTACAGCAGAAACTAACACAATATTGTAAAGCAATTATATTCAAATAATAAAATTTTTAAAGTAAAATAGAAAAAATAACAAAGAAGCAAAAGACCCCCCAATTCTTGTTGCTAATCTCCACAAAACAGAAAATTATATTCTGTGCAAACACATCACCGTGTAGCTGATTTCTCAATATTCTAACACCCTTTCAGTTTTCAGAAAATCCTCTTTCATGAGAAGATAGGATGATCAAAAATGTCACTCAGAAAATGCAATTAGTGATTTTCCCACCTCAGCAGCTTTAAGATTATACACTAGCCTGGACTTGTTTCCTCAGCATATTTTACAAGCTTTTTGGCTGCTCCTGACCAATCCATAATTTGATAGTTGTGGAGTCTATGTGATAGGCAAGTCCTAAATGGATTTACTTAAGACAATCTTATTTTGCTTCTGATGCCTTCCCTAGGTTATCTCCTTACGGGTACACATCCATCAGATTTTTTACTGTGCTACTTCCTATGAAATTATAGCCCTCAGCACATAGCTTTCTGATGGTTCTGATCAGTGCACTAAAACTGTAAGAAAGAACACTGGAAAAAAAAATGCATAAAGTTCACAGTCTTCCTTTCATATAAACATAATAGGATGAAATTACCTGCAGGGTCATTTTTATTCTATATTCTCCCACTGTGTCAAATTCAGCTATATTGGACTTGGAAAGCTAAAGGTATGAAATGGTGACTATTTTTCTAAAAGCCATTTCTCTGGGCATCTCAGTGGTAGTCTCCAAGGTATATAGCAATCCTTTTCTGTTGAAAGGTCATTTCTCTTTCCTTTTTCATCTAATAATTTAACTGGTCATTTATTTGCTTGAAAATTGTAAAAGGCAGAACTAAAAGGTCCATGGATTCCACCATATTGAGTAAATACTATCTTATTTATGTGTGTGCATATTTATTCACATATATACATATAAATGTAATAATCCCGTAAGTATTAAAAGCTTCAAAGTACTTTTAACTTCCATATAATCCTCACAACAAAGAAGGTGGACATTATATAAATGTGTCAATTTTAAAATTGAAGATAAGAAAGGTTAAGTGAGTTGTGAAACTAGGTCTTTTAGTATATTATTTAGTACATTCCCTGCCCCCCCCCCACAATATCACTTCAATTCACAGCATCAGGATAACTTACTCATGTTAATATAGAAGCTCTAGATGACAATTAAGAAGATTCATAAATGTACTTGAAATGAACTTTACTATCATTCACAAATGTATGTATAAGAATTTGTTCAAGTCCTTGACAGAAAACTGAGATCAGAGGATATGGTAAAATGGATAGCCAAGTTTTGTTGTTGGGATTAGAGAAGCTTGGGGTAAAATGTCATAGATCGCATATGGAATTTGACAGTCAAGGAGAGATAATAAGAAAATGCCCTAGATGAAGAGTGAAATATAAAAAATGGATTTTCCTCATGCTTTGCCCTGGTAAGAGCATGCTTTTGCTATATTTATAGGGAATTAATTTTGATTATTTTTTCTAAAGTAGCATTCATGGCTCCAGTTTATATACATGTTATATAATCAAAACCTAAAAATAATTAAATGATCTGTTTAAATATCATCCTTTTTAAGAAAAAATCTTGTTGGACTATTTGTATTGAAATTCTCTCCACATGATGGAGAAAGAGGGGTTCAAGCCTCATCCTATTTTTATAAGGGCACTAATACCACCAGTATTAGTATTCATCTATGGATGTGAGAGTTAGACCATAAAGAAGGCTGAGTGCTGAAAAAATGATGCTTTTGAACTGTAGTGTTGGCAAAGACACTTGAGAGTCCCTTGGACTGCAAGGAGATCAAAGCAGTCCAGTCTAAAGGAAATCAACCCTGAATATTCATTGGAAGCACTGATTTCGAAGCTGAAGTTACAATCTTTTGGCCTCTTGATGTGAAGAGCTGACTCACTGTAAAAGACCCCGATGCTGGGAAAGACTGAAGGCAGGAAGAGAAGGGGATGACAGAGGATGAGATGGTTGGATGGCATCACTGATTCAAGGAACATGAGTTTGAGCAAACTCCAGGAGATTGTGAAGGACAGGGAAGCCTGGCGTACTGCAGCCCATGGAGTCATAAAGAGTCGGACACAACTGAGCAACTGAACAACAATACCATCAGAAAGGCCCCACCCCCATGACCCTGTCTAAATCTAGTTACTCCCCTAAAGCCCCTAGTGTTGTCACATCAGGGATTAGGTCTTCAACATATGAATTTGGGGGATAAGAGGACACAAACATTCAGTTATAGAAGGTAATACAAATTTTAAAAATCTAATGAATACAAAATAATGATTACAAATTTAATGATTTGAGGCAGGGGTGGTTTCTTATTTCCTTTTCTTTCAGACATGTTCACTACTTACTTGTTCAAAGATGAAAGTCTTAATGCTCATGCCTACCTTTTAAATACTGGAGAACCACAAACATGCTATACCAGAAAAGTACAGAAAATGCATTTAAGATGAAAAAAAGTAGAGTTATTTTTTAAACAGGATGGTGAATATCCTTGGGTAGGCAGAAATATGCAGGTTATCTTAAAGAGTTTAAGATGCATTTTCTAAGGCTGACATGGTGGCACTGTAATTAGAAACAGGTGCATATAAATTAGAAAATGGAGAAGACTAATTGTTACTAATGAACCTTTTAAAGTAAAAACTTTACTTAATGAAATGTATAATGAAGCATTAATGGCCAAAAAAGATGGGTAATTTTTCACTCGCACTAAATTGTGGCTTAAGGTGAAGCCTAATTTTTTACTAAATGCTAACAGCATCACTTCTCCTTTATGTTTATAGAAACAAGTAAAACAGTGATATCATTTTAGAATGCTGAATTTAATATGCATTGAAAAAAGTGACCATTTCTTGATATGAAAGTGATAGAGGGAGATGATAAGAACATTGTACCCAGGCTGTAGTGTCAGACAGCAGTTACAGGATTTCTATAAGCAAAATGGATATCCCTCTATTTTAGAGCTAAAAAGATCTATGCACACAGCGTTCAAATCTTTTTGGATAGTTCTAGACATCAATTATTGCAATGCTTGTCAGCCTTGGAGTCACAATGATTACCTGGAGAAATTAAAAAAAAATTTATACTCAGGTTCACCTGAGTGTTATTGATCTGAATGTTTGTTTGTAGGGGTGGGGTTCACCCAGGCCTGAATATTTTTAAATCCCCTAAAAATATACTGAGTTCTGGGAAAGGACTTTTGCAGAGTTTTCTAATGTATAATACAGTATTATTTGCTTTTCCCTTTGCCAGGGATTCATTTGCCCATCTTCTACCCAGAGTTATTTATCCTTCACAGCCCAGTCCAGCTGTCATTCTGCTGGGAAGCTCTCCCACAAATTAATCACCTGAACATCACCTCTGTGCTACCTCTACTGTAGCTTGTAAATAATTATTGTCTTTAGCATACTCTTCCAGAATTTGTAAATTAATCCTGTCTTTTGTCAACCCTTTAAAAATTCACAGGTTAGTAGAAAAGGTAGACTAAGGAAACCAATTCAGCTTTGTATTCCCAGCAGCTAGTGGAGTGCTTGACCCAATATATGATTGTCGAATTGTTTGATGGAATATCCTCGATGACTCCTGCTTGTCGACAAGTTCACTTGATATATTCTTGTGATGTGTTTATGTATTCAGTAATTTTGCATACATGAATTCAAAATTTATGCCATTTCTATGTTGGCAGAGGCAATGGAGATGTGTTATGAAAAATGTGAACTTGTTTGACTAAACACTTTTAGTTTTCAAATTTGTCATATATTTTAGAAAGTTCTTATCACCATCAAAATTTATAAGGAATGGTAGTGTTTATGACCTTAAACCTATAATTTATTGCTTATTTTCTTGTGTTCTATAACCTACAGAGTAAAATCTATATTTCAATTCATGTCAAAGGAGAAACATTAACCACAAACTTCACTTTTTTAAACAAAAGTGTAATTCATTTTTTACATTGTGGACATATATATTTTTACATGAGAGTCAGCCATTTTGTGCTTGAAAGAGGACTGTTCCTAGAAAAGTACAGATTTAATTTTATTTCAATGAGAAATAAAGTGTCACAGGCTAAAAATTTTAAAATCTCTTTAGGAATAATAAACTACTTACAATATTATTTAAATATTATTTTTTAATTATTAAAAAATAGCCCTCCAGTATGGAATGATGGTACATCTATAAAATAGAGCTGTCTAAAAATGTTTGGAGTAATCTTCAAAATATATCATTAATTAAAAATACAATGAGCAGAAGAATGTGTACTGTAAGTTTCTTCTCAAGTAAGAAGTATTGGCTTGTGTGGTGAATATGTATGTGTCTGTGTGTGTGTGTACTGCTAATGTTTTCAAAAAGAAACAGCCCAAAAGTAATAAAATGATTACTTACAGGAATGTGGAGAAAAGTGGGAAAGAGACAGGGATGGAAGCTAGACCTCTACTAAGCTGCTTTGTTGCATAGTTTTGGCTTGGGAATCATGTAAGTATTTCATGTAGTTAAGAACAGAATTAATTTTAAAGTTAATTTTAAAATCAACCTGTAAACTAGAAAACAAACAGAAGTTAAAGAACTTAATTGTATGTCACAGAAAACTATGCAAAGAATGATTTTCAGTGCTTTTTGAACATAGTATTTTAACTTTACATGACTAGTGGGATATACTGTAAAGACAAAGGAAACACAAAGAAATATTAAACTGCATTCAGTGGTACTACTGCTGGTGATACTGGCATTGTTAATCTAAAACTATTATTAATAGGTATATAGATACTGAAAAGCAAATAAGTAATTATGTTAATATTGGGAACTAGGATATTCAGAGTAGGAGGGAAAAAAAAGAGAAAATATCAAATTAAAAAGTTAAGTAAAAATCCTGGGTTAACTTGAATCGGAGATGCATATACTTATTTCTTCTTCTCTATCTGAAAAAATATATTTTCTAGCTTTGTACACTGAAAAACACTAGTGGCAATAACCACATAGTCACAATGACTATTCTAGAACTCAGACAGAAGCTTCTAAGTCCCATTTTCCACTAAAAGAAACCAAGGCTCTTTAGAGAAATGACTGATTGGAAGTCAGGGCAGGAACTGTACAAGATGAGCCTGGGACATCTTGTCAGGCAGATAAAAGGAAGCTATCCAAGCATATTATGATCATGTCAAAATTACACAGCAGCAAACCCGAAGGGCTCCCACTGCTCAAGGATGGGAGAAAAGAATAATGACCACAATACCGTGAAACACTTAATGATACTCAAAGTAAAATCAAAAAAGCGTAAAAGCAAAAACACAAACCTCTTGAACACTTTTGGAAGTAGCTAGGGCATCAACTCATTTTTTTGGACAATCAATAAAAGGGAGAATTCAGTTATTCTGTCTTTTCTGTACAGACATATTTCAGAAAATCTAATAGTTTATGAGAGAATCTCTTATTTATGGAAAAATCATTGCTATTAGATGCATGGAAAATGATAAATATTACCATTTTGTAAGACCTAATAAAATAATGGATCAGGACAACAATCATAAATGACTACTGGAAGCATTAAGTGAAAGGTTGATGGGGAACTTGATAATGGATAGGCTGTTGGAGAAGACTCTTGAGAGTTCCTTGGGCTGCAAGGAGATCCAACCAGTCCACCCTAAAGGAAATCAGTCCTGAATATTCACTGGGAGGACTGATGCTGAAGCTGAAACTCCAATACTTTGGCCACCTTATGTGAAGAGCTGACTCATTTGAAAAGACCGTGATGCTGGGAAAGATTGAGGGCAGGAGGAGAAGGGGATGACAGAGGATGAGATGGTTGGATGGCATCACCGACTCAATGGACATGAGTTTGAGTAAACTTCGAGAGTTGGTGATGGACAGTGATGCGTGGCATGATGCAGTCCATGGGGTCACAGACTGAGCGACTGAACTGAACTGAACTATTTTGACCCTTACTGATAGGAAAAATTTTTTTCAATCAAAAAACTAAAATAATTTAATTGATGAATTATTATCATTCATTTATTTTATTAACAACAAGAAGAAAATGAGTTGGATTGAGCATTCCATAAACATACTTGTACTCTCATCTCAGTGTTTTTTTCTTCATATATATAAAATGCTAATGAGATCCATGCATGCAGCTTATTGTCGTTGGGAAAGAATTAAACTAATTGGAAATAATAGGATTCAAAGCAACCATTTTGGACTTACTATGATTGAACCTTATTCTAATCTAAATCAAATGTTCATATGCACTCATGAATTGATCATTTAAAATCACCAAATTATGAGACATAATACACTTGTAGAACTTAAGAACTTTCGAAGAATGAAGTAAAAACACCAAGAAACCATAAGAGCTTATTCTGAGGAAGTGATAATTTTGTTGTAAGTCAAGACTTCTTGATTCCTCCAAAATCATGCTTTGCGGAAGGATGATGACTTCAATTAATTGAAAAAAATACAAGCAGTTTGATTGACATAAAAATGCATCAACTCTGGGGACATGAAGCCTGATAATAGGCAAAGTAAAACTTTAGATGGAGAAGGCAATGGCATCCCACTCCAGTACTTTTGCCTGGTAGGCTGCAGTCCATGGGGTCGCTAAGAGTCGGGCACGACTGAGCGACTTCACTTTCACTTTTCGCTTTCATGCATTGGAGAAAGAAATGGCAACCCACTCCAATGTTCTTGCCTGGAGAATCCCAGGGACAGGGGAGCCTGGTGGGCTGCTGTCTCTGGGGTCGCACAGAGTCGGACACGACTGAAGTGACTTAGCAGCAGCAGCAAGACTTCAGAGGCAAGGCTATTTTATTTCTAATTCCAGTTCTGTTATATATCTGCTTTATAAATTCTTAGTTGAGTTGCAACTTGGATTGTTTTGATTGTTTACAAAATGCAGTGACAAATTATATAACTTATAATTGTCTCCAGAATGTTTTATGCGTAAGAAAGTACTTTCAAGTACTTTGATTTTGGGGAGTGTGCTGAAAATTATATATCTTTAAAATTAACTACTCAAAAGTAAATGAAGAGGGAAAACAAGATGGCAGAGGAGTAGGTGGACATGGAGTACATTTCTCTCCATGGATACATCAGGAATACACCTTCAGACACAGAAGTGCATGCAGAACACCAGCTGAGAGCAGACAGAAGTACCTGACCAGTGGAAAAGAATATATAGACCCGCACAAAACTTGGTAGGACAAAGCAACAAGGGGGAAAAACAGGAGTGTTAGTAAGACTGGACCTGCCCTGGGCTGGTGGGGGAACTGAAGCAGGGGTCTGAGCCCCACATCGGGCCAATTCTGAGTCAGAGGAGAAACATTTAAGGCTGAGAGTGAAACAGCTGATCTGTGGCAGCCTAAATGGAATGAGAATCAGACAGTCCTTGGCGCAGCCATACATACCCTGGACAGGGATGCAGATCCGCTGGAAGGAGCAGTGGCTGGGAGCTGGAGTTCAGGGATGTGGAGCAATCCCAGGAAGAGGGCTGATGTTGACTGCGGAGAGATGGATGGAGGAAATGTGAGGAAGGAGACTGTGGGGGAAAATGCCTGTGGAGAAAAGCCGGAGAGCCATGGAAGCAAGGCGATACTGCTGAGTCACGCGTAGTGGATGTGGCCATCACCATAGCCACTCTCTCCCCACACGCCAGCATTGGCAGCAGAACAATAGAGAGGCTGGCCCATCAAACGCCTGATGCACTGAACTACAGAGTAGGACCCCACCAAGGAGGCCCCTTTATGTGCCTGATGTGCCCAACAACAGAGAAGGACCCCAGGCAAGGGAGCCCACTAAGTGCCTGAATGGGCAGAGCTCCAGAGAGACTGGCCAAAGAGGTCTTCTGATCGCCAGCTACAAGAGGCTCAAAAAAAGACTGATAGGGCCATAACACCTGCAGCAGAGGCAGTCTGGGTCCCTGCAAAATTGGCACCACTAGGGTCCTGGCAAGCCAAGCAGCTGCACCACCTTCACGCTCAACTCTCACTGGGGCAGAGCTGCTACAGGCAAAAAAAGTCTTGTGTCTATGCGTGCAGGGTTGCATCGGTAGCGTCTGACTCTTTGCAACCTGTAGATTGTAGCTTTGGGGAAGGCAATGGCACCCCACTCCAGTACTCTTGTCTGGAAAATCCCATGGATGGAGGAGCCTGGTAGGCTGCAGTCCATCGGGTCTCGAAGAGTCGGACGCGACTGAGCGACTTCACTTTCACTTTTCACTTTCATGCATTGGAGAAGGAAATGGCAACCTACTCCAGTATTCTTGCCTGGAGAATCCCAGGGATGGGGGAGCCTGGTGGGCTGCCGTTTATGGGGTCGCACAGAGTTGGACACGACTGAAGCGACTTAGCAGCAGCAGCAGCCTGTAGCTTGCTGGGCTTCTCTGTCAGGGAAGGGGTGGGGTTCTCCAGGCAAGAATACTGGCATGTATTGGCCAATACTGGTTACCATACCCATCTAGAGCACTGTATCTCCTGCCGCCCTAGCCGCCAACTCCCCTGAGTACCTGGTGTTGCCAGAACCCCTGCAACCCAAGCAGCTGTACCATCTCCACATCTGGCCATCACAGGGGCAAACCCGAGTCTTCCAGGGCAGCCTCAGGAGCAAACCCCAGTGCATGACCCACATACAGAGGTGGAAATAAAACCACAATTGAAACCCAGGGGCAGTGTGGCTAAGGAAAAAGACCCAAAACCTTCCCACCAGCTGTACAAGCTGCAGATTAAATCTACATGATCAACTAGGCAGACTCTGTGTCTGTGGAAAATATAAAAGGTCATTAAGAGCTCCCACAAAAGAAAACACACTAGTTCTGGTAGCTGTGGACATTGGAGGGAAGAAAACATAAGGGAAAGACCAGATTAGAATCTGAGCAGCTCCCACAACAAGTCCAGAGATCAGCACAGTGTTGGAGGGCATCTTAAGGAGGTGAGGTGGACTGTGACTCCCAGTGAGGGAAAGGACTCTGACAGCAGTGACTCAAGTAAAACATTTATTATTCTGATGTTTTGACTTGTTCTGTAGATTCTTTTGGATTTTTTCTTTTTCTTTTTTTTGTGGGTGGCAAGGGGCTCATGTTCACTACAGATGGGAGGCCAGTTGAAGAGAAGGTGGCAGGTGGCACAGTCACCTTATACAACATGTCATACTGGTCCACCGTCAGACCAGTGATGGCCTCGGCTCCATCACCCCCCAGGCTGACTCTGGCTCCTGCCTGGCTCTGTCTGGTCACCACAACCCCTTGGGACCATTCAGAGGCATCACTGGAAAGTGTGTGGTTAGTTGAGCAGCTGGTGGTCCTCCCCATATCCTTGCTGGTCACAGGGAGGTCTCATTTCTCTGGTGGAAGGCATTCCTGACTCCTCTCATGAACAGGTTTCATATTGCTTTGTGGTGTTTCTGGAGGCTGGAACGGCTCGGCTTGTTCCTTGGGGCATCAGAAGGGGCTACTTTGTGGGCCCCCTGTACACCTCTGTACTTCCCTGGTGGCTCAGATGGTAAAAGCATCTGCCTACAATGCAGGAAACACGGGTTCGATCCCCAGGTCGGGAAGATCCCCTGGAGAAAGAAATAGCAACTCACACCAGTATTCTTGCCTGGGAAATCCAATGGATAGAGAAGCCTGATGGGCTACAATCCATGGGGTCGCAAAGAGTCGGACACGACTGAGCGACTTCACTTTTCTTTCTTTCTGTACTCCTCTGTACTGTTGGCTGGGGCGCCCATATCTGAGCTTCCAGTGGTGCTTCTGAGAAGCTGTAATAAAAAACAGTGTCCTCCCCTCTGTTGGGAGCAGGCCCGTCTCACAGCGCTCCCCAGGCTCCTCCCACTGGTCCTGGAGCCGCCTCAACAGTGGCTGGCGCCATCCCCAGCCCTGGAGCTGCCCCACACCCAGCGGGCCCCCCAAGCCGGGTGCCCAGGGATGGATTTTTTTCCTTTTCTTTTTTTCCTTTCTCCCCCGTCCTCTGTCGTAGTTGTCAACTTAATTGGCACTATGAAATCTAATTAAGCTTTTGAGCTTTTTTTCTCAGTCACATTTTTTATTGTTGTTATAAACCTCTACCGCTATGTTGGACTTTTGCAGTTCTGTGGAGTTTTCCTTTTTTTTTTCTTTTATCTTTTTTCAATTTTAATTTTTAATATTTTAAACCTATTATTATTTTTCCTACAATATCTCTTTGTTTGCTTTTCCTACTGTTCTTTGCCCCCTGCAGTCAATCTTTGATATATATAAATCTTCTTTATCTATCTCTATTTAGCTTTTCATATCTGTTCTTTCTTTTCTTTCCTCTCAATGTATTTGCTAGTTTTGTTTTCATTGCTTTATTCCCCACTTGGCACCTTGCTTAGTTTTGTTTTCCAGTTTGTGCTTTAGTTAATTTGTTCTTAACTGGTAAATATAATTTTTGATTTCTTTGTTCACCAGATCAATCTATTGTACCTTATTTTTGTTGGACTGTTTTGACTTTGCTCATGGGTGTATATGTATATTCCATTATTTTTAACTATTATTTGCCTGATTTTGTAACTGTCATTTGTCTGAGGTTCATCTTTGGTTTCTCATTTTTGGATATTTATTTTAATCTCACTTAATGCCATAACCAACCATTTGTGGAATCTATGTTCCTGACCAAAGACCAAGCCCTGAGCCTTCAGAGTGGGAGCACTGACTCTAAGACCCTAGACTACCAGAGAACTAACCCTAGGGGGTATTGAATAGTGAGAACTTACACAAAGGAAACCAGTTAAATACAAGACTCAGCATCACCTAACCATCAGCAGCACTCTGTGCTTGATGCGTCATCTAAACAATGAACAAAACAAAAACACAAACCCAATCATCAGCAGACAGGATTACCACCTCCCTCAGTCTTACCCATCAGAGGAAAAAACAAACAAACAAACAAAAACTCAGCACAAAACTCAACCTATACAAAGCTTACACAAACCACTGGATCAAACGTAGGAGGGCAGAAACCAAAAGGAAGAAAGAATCCAAACTTGAAGCCTGGGTAAAAGAGACCTCAAACATAGTAAGTTAAAAAAAAAAAAATAATGAAAGAGCAGAGAAATACTACACAAATGAAGGAACAAATCAGAAACACAGAAGTCCAAATACATGAAGAAGAAATGGGCAAACTACCTGAAAAAGAATTCAGAATAATGATAGTAAAGATGATAAAAAACCTTGAAAACAAAATGGAGAAAATGCAGGAATCAATTAACAAAGACCTAGAAGAATTAAAGAATAAACATACAGAGACAAACAACACCATT
Organism: Bos indicus x Bos taurus; assembly: GCF_003369695.1. Classification (NCBI taxonomy): domain Eukaryota; kingdom Metazoa; phylum Chordata; class Mammalia; order Artiodactyla; family Bovidae; genus Bos; species Bos indicus x Bos taurus. The sequence goes on along the minus strand of NC_040077.1, from coordinate 83,937,045 downwards.
GCTGAAATTAAAAACACTCTTGAAGGAATCAATAACACAATATCTGAAGCAGAAGAACAAATCAGTGAGCTGGAAGATAAAATGGTGGCTATAACTTCTGAGAAGTTATAACTTTGGAAAGGGAGATAGCAACCCACTTCAGTATTATTGCCTGGAGAATCCCATGGACAGAGGAGTCTGGCAGGCTACAGTCTATGGGGTCGCAAGAGTCGGACATGACTTAGTGACTAAACCACCATCACTTTTGAGTTCAGTTCAGTTCAGTCTCTCAATCGTGTCTGACTCTTTGTGACCCCATCAACCGTAGCATGCCAGGCCTCCCTGCCCATCAGCAACTGCTGGAGTCTACCCAAACCCATGTCCATTGAGTCGGTGATGCCATCCAACCATCTTGTCTTCTGTCATCCCCTTCTCCTCCTGCCCTCAATCTTTTCCACATCAGGGTCTTTTCAAATGAGTCTGCTCTTCTCATCAAGTGGCCAAAGTAATTACTTCTGAAGAGCAGAATAAAGTAAAAAGAATGAAAAGAAATGAGAATGTCTCACAGACCTCTGACACAATATCAAATGTAGCAACATTCGAATTATAGGGGTCCCAGAAGAAGAAGAGAAAAAGAAAGTGTATGAGAAAAATTTTGAAGAGATTATAGTTGAAAATTTCCCCCCATATGAAAAGGAAATAGTCAATCAAGTCCAAGACACACGAAGAGTCCCATATAGTATAAATCTAAGGAGAAAGATGCCACGACACATACTAATCAAACTAACAAAGACTAAACACAAAGAAAGAATATTAAAAGTATCAAGGGAGCAGCAACAAGCAACATACAAGGAAAACCCCATATGCTTAACAGCTGATCTCACAGCAGAAACTCTGTGGCCAAAAGGGAATGGCAGGATATATTTAAAGTACTGAAAGGGAATAATCTACAACCAAGATTACTATACCCATCAAGGATTTCATTCAAAATTGATAGAGAAATAAAAGGCTTTTCATACAAGAAAAAGTTAAGAGAATTAAGTACCACCAAACCAGCTTTTCAATAAATGTTAAAGGGACTTATATAGTCAAGAAATAAAACAGAAGAAAAAAGATCTACAAAATAAACCCCAAACAACTATGAAAATGGCAATAGGAACATATATCAATAATTACTTTAAATGTAAATGGATTAAATGCCCCAACCAAATGACATGGACTGGCTGAATGGATACAAAAACAAGACCCATATATGTGCTGTCTATAGAAACCCACTTCAGACTTAAAGACACATATAGACTGAAAGTGAGAGGATAGAAACATGTATTCCACGTAAATGGGAAGCAGAAGAAATCTGGAGTAGCAATCCTCATATCAGACAAAATAGACCTTAAAGTAAAGAAGATTACAAGAGATAAGGAAGGACACTACATAATGACCAAGAGATCAATCCAAGAGGAAGACATAACAGTCATAAATATCTATGCACCTAACATAGAAGCATCTCAATACATGAGACAAACACTAACAGACATAAAAGGAGAAATTGACAGGAACACAATAATAGTAGACTTAAACATCCCACTAACACCAATGGACAGATCATCAAAACATAAAAGTAATAAGCAAACACAAGTCTTAAATGATACATTAGATGCGATGGATCTCATTGACATCTTCAGGCCATTTCATCCAAATGCAGAAGAATACACTTCTTAAGTGCACATGGAACATTCTCCAGGATAGACCACATCTTGGGTCACAAATCAAACCTCAGTAAAGTTAAGAAAATTGAAATTGTATCAAACATCTTCTCCAACCACAATGCTATGAGACTAGACATCAATTACAAGAAAAAAACTGTACGAAACAGAAACACATGGAGATTAAACAATACATTTCCAAATAACCAACAGCTCACTGAAGAAATCAAAAGGGAAATCAAAACATTTCTAGAAACAAATTACAATGAAAACATAACAACTCAAAACCTATGGTATGCAGCAAAAGCAGTAAGAGGGAAGTTTACAGCAATATAATCCAACCTCAAAAAACAAGAAAAACATTGAATAGACAACCTAAATTTACAACTAAAACAACAGGAAAAAGAACAAGAACAACAACAACCAAAAACCCCATAATTAGTAGAAGGAAAGAAATCATAAAGATCCGAGCAGAAATAAATGAAAAAGAAATGAAAGAAACAACAGTAAAGATTGATAAAACTAAAAGCTGGTTCTTTGAGAAGATAAACAAAACTGAGAAATCTTTAGCTAGAGTCACCAAGAAAAAAAGAGAAGAATCAAATCAACAAAGTTAGAAATGAAACATGAGAGGTTATAACAGACACTGCAGAAATACCAAGGATTATAAGAGACTATTCAGTTCAGTGGCTCAGTTGTGTCTGACTCTTTGCAACCCCATGAATTTCAGCTGCCAGGCCTCCCTGTCCATCACCAACTCCCAGAGTTCACTCAGGCTCATGTCCATTGAGTCAGTGATGCCATCCAGCCATCTCATCCTCTGTTGTCCCCCTTTCCTCCTGCCCCAAGTCCCTTCCAGCAGCAGAGTCTTTTCCAATGAGTCAACTCTTCGCATGAGGTGGCCAAAGTATTGGAGATTCAGCTTCAATATCAGTCCTTCCAAAGACCACCCAGGACTGATCTCCTTTAGGATGGATTGGTTGGATCTCCTTGCAGTCCAAGGGACTCTCAAGAGTCCTCTCCAACACCACACTTCAAAAGCATCAATTCTTCAGTGCTCAGCTTTCTTCACAGTCCAACTCTCACATCCATACATGACCACAGGAAAAAGCATAGCCTTGACTAGACGGACCTTTGTTGGCAAAGTAATGTCTCTGCTTTTGAATATGCTATCTAGGTTGGTCATAACTTTCCTTCCAAGGAGTAAGCATCTTTTAATTTCATGGCTGCAGTCAGCATCTGCAGTGATTTTAGAGCCCCCAAAAATAAAGTCTGACACTGTTTCCACTGTTTCCCCATATATTTCCCATGAAGTGATGGGACCAGATTCCATGATCTTCGTTTTCTGAATGTTGAGCTTTAAGCCAACTTTTTCACTCTCCTCTTTCACCTTCATCAAGAGGCTTTTTAGTTCCTCTTCACTTTCTGCCATAAGGGTGGTGTCATCTGCATATCTGAGGTTATTGACATTTCTCCCGGCAATCTTGACTCCAGCCTGTGCTTCTTCCAGCCCAGCGTTTCTCATGATGTACTCTACATAAAAGTTAAATAAGCAGGGTGACAATATACAGCCTTGACGTACTCCTTTTCCTATTTGGAACTAGTCTGTTGTTCCATGTCCAGTTCTAACTGTTGCTTTATGACCTGCATACAGGTTTCTCAAGAGGCAGGTCAGGTGGTTTGGTATTCCCATCTCTTTCAGAATTTTCCACAGTTTATTGTGATCCACACAGTCAAAGTCTTTGGCATAGACAATAAAGCAGAAATAGATGTTTTTCTGGAACTCTCTTGCTTTTTCGATGATCCAGTGGATGTTGGCAATTTGGTCTCTGGTTCCTCTGCCTTTTCTAAAACCAGTTTGAACATCTGGAAGTTCATGGTTCACGTATTGCTGAAGCCTGGCTTGGAGAATTTTGAGTATTACTTTACTAGCATGTGAGATGAGTGCAATTGTGCAATAGTTTGAGCATTCTTTGGTATTGCCTTTCTTTGGGATTGGAATGAAAAGAGACTACTATGAACAACTATATAGCAATAAAATGGATAACCTGGAACAAATGGACAGATTCCTAGAAAAGCTCAATCTTCCAACAATGAACCAGGAAGAAGTAGAAATTATGAACAACCCAATTAAAAGCACTGAAATTGAAGCTGTGATAAAACAAAAACAAAAACAAAACTCCCAAAAAACAAAAGCCTGGGACCAGATGGCTTCACAGAAGAACTCTATAAAACATTTAGAGAAAAGCTAATGCCTATCCTTCTGAAACCCTTTAAAAAAATTGCATAGGAAGGAACACTTCCAAACTCATTTTATGAGGCCACCATCACCCTGATACCAAAATCAGACAAAGACAACACAAAAAAAGAAAACTACATGCCAATGTCACTGATGAACATAGACATAAAAATCCTCAACAAAATTTTAGCAAAAAGAATTCAGCAACACATTGAAGAGCTCATACACCATGATCAAGCTGGGTTTATTTCAGGAATGCAAGGATTCTTCAATATATGCAAATCAATCAATGTGATACACTATGTTAACAAATTGAAAGATAAAAACTACATGATCCTCTCAATAGATGCAGAAAAAACCTTTGACAAAATTCAGCACCCATTTATGATTAAAACTCCAAAAAACTGGTATAAAAGGAACCTACCTCAATATAGTAAAGACCATATAAGACAAGCCTACAGCAAACATTATTCTCAATGGTGAAAACCTGAAAGCATTCGGCCTATGATCAGGAACAAGACAAGGGTGTCCCACTTTCACCACTATTATTCAACAAAGTTCTGGAAATTCTAGATACAGCAATCAGAGAAGAAAAAGAAATAAAAGGAAGCCAGATCATAAAAGAAGAAGTAAAGCTTTCACTGTTTGCACATGGTATGACAGTGTACATAGAAAACCCTTAATATAGTATCAGAAAACTGCTAGAGCTAATCAGTGAGTTTAGCAAATTTGCAGGGTACAAAATCAATACACAGAAATCACTTGCATTTTTATATACTAACAATGAAAAATCAGAAAGAGAAATGAAGGAATTAATCCCATTAACTACTGCAACAAAAAAGAATTAACTGTGAATAAGGCTGAGCGCCAAAGAATTGATGATTTTGAACTGTGGTGTTAGAGAAGACTCTTGAGAGTCCCTTGGACTGCAAGGAGATCCAACCAGTCCATTCTGAAGGAGATCAGCCCTGGGATTTCTTTGGAAGGAATGATGCTAAAGCTGAAACTCCAGGACTTTGGCCACCTCATGCGAAGAGTTGACTCATTGGAAAAGACTCTGATGCTGGGAGGGATTGGGGGCAGGAGGAGAAGGGGGCGACAGAGGATGAGATGGCTGGATGGCATCACTGACTCGACGGACGTGAGTCTGAGTGAACTCTGGGAGTTGGTGATGGACAGGGAGGCCTGGCGTGCTGCGATTCATGGGGTCACAAAGAGTTGGATACGACTAAGCGACTGAACTGAACTGAACTGACCTAAGAAGAAAAAAGAACTATATACAGAAAATCATGAGACACTGATGAAAGAAATCAATGAGAACGTAAACTGTTGGAGAGATATTCCATGTTCCTGGGTAGGAAGAATCAATATTGTGAAAATGACTATACTACCAAATGCAACCTACAGATTCAATGCAATCCCTATCAAATTACCAATGACATTTTTTCACAGAGGGTGAACAAAAAATTTTACAATTTATATGGAAACACAAAAGACCCTGAATAGCCAAAGCAGTCTTGAGAAAGAAGAATGGAGCTGAAGGAATCAACCTTCCTGACTTCAGATTATACTACAAAGCTACAGTCATCAAGACAGTATGTTACTGGCACAAAAACAGAAATATAGACCAATGGAACAAGATAGACAGCCCAGACATAAACCCATGCACCAATGGGTACCTTATTTTGACAAAGGAGGCAAGAATATACAATGTGGCAAAGACCCTTTCAATAAATGGTGCTGGGAAAACTGGACATCTACATGTAAAATAATGAAATTAGAAAACTTCCTAACACCATACACAAATATAAACTCCAATGGCTTAAAGACCTAAATGTAAGACCAGAAACTATAGAATTTATTTACAGGGTAGTTATGGAGAAACAGACATAGAGAATAGACTATGGACATGCAGGGAAGGGTAGAGAGGGTGAGATATATGCAAAGAGTAACATGTAAACTTACACTATGATATGTAAAATAGATAGCCTATGGGAATTTGCTGTATGGCTCAGGAAACTCAAACAACTCTGTATCAACCTAGAGGGGTGGGATGGGGAGGGAGGTTCAAAAGGGATGGGATATATATATGTATATATATATACATATATATATACCTATGGATGATTCATGTTGAGGTTTGACAGAAGACAGCAAAATTCTGTAAAGCAAAATCTTTCAATAAAAAAGAAAAACAAAAAATGAAATGCAGAAGAAAAAAAAAAGAGAGAGAGAGGGAGAAATGAAAGATTAAGTGTGACCAGGAGGTGGTTTTAGGTGTGTACATCTCTCAAGGCCCATTTATCTTTGATGGGTTTTGGTATCACGATTTTAGATAATGTTTATTTTCAATGCAATGTGTAAAATCATATCCATACTCTTTTGTGATCATTTCTCTCATTTTGGATAAACATGATTGGAATTGCTCAAAATGGTTGGACTATACCTATTTCTTATCTTCTATAGAACACAGAGAAACAATTCAATTTCAATCATCTCTACAGCTACCTCTTGGGTTTTAAATAATTAAAAACAACAAATATTCTTTTATCATTGTTTCTTTACTTGTGAACTATTGTAAAAATCAACTCAATGATTGCCCAAATTACTCCCAAAGGATCATACCTTCATCCTGTGTCTTATTTTTCCAACTAAAACTACTTTTTATACATCAGAGATTTTAAGAGTTTGTACAATATATAATTCATGAATTGATTCCCCATAGCTAAACTTACTTAATTCTAGTATCATAATTGTAGGACTAATCCTAGAAGACCAAATGATGATGTTGTAGTAGGTGAAAGAAGAAAGGAATCAGTATTTTTGAGTATTCGTTCAGTGCTAGAAATTTGATAGAGCATTGTCTATCTCAAATAATCTTGTGATAATCTTATGAAAAGGATATAAATATTTCTACTTTCTTCTTTAAGTGAGCAGAAATGGAGGCTTATGAGATGAAGCCATTTAAAGTTTATACAGCTAACAAAAAGGAAGTCTAATCTTAGCTGTGATTCCAAAACTATCTCCTCAGCTCTATCAATTTCCTTACATGAACATTGACACTGTTTTCTACTTTCCAATGGCCAATATTGACAGACCCTCTTCCTCATTTCAGTTTCTTAAATGAAATATTACTAGATGGATCCTCCAGGGACCCTTACTTTAAGATATTTTGGGAAATTTGTACTCAATTGGAGATATTTGATTTGGCTGGAGAGATATTTTTCATAGACAATAGTATGAGTTTCCACCATTACTCAATTTTATCCTAGAAGGAGTTTCTTTATTTTGATTTTGAACACCCAGAATTATTCAAGTACTTGCTCATCATTCTCCTGGTTCATCAAGTTCTTAATAATTTGTATCATGTACTATTTTAGCTTTTCTTGGGTATTGTGAACACAGTATTTCAAATAATATAAAACATCAAGAGTAATACATTGACTATATTTTTCTCATCCTCCATCAAAGAAAAAACACAAAGGGGATGCTAATGTTCACTTCTTTTGCTGTGCTGTGCTGTGCTGTGCTTAGTCACTCAGTCATGTCTGACTCCTTGTGATCCCTTGGACTATAGGCCATCAAGCTCCTCTGTCCATGGAGATTCTCCAGGCGAGAATAATGGAGTGGGTTGCCATGTCCTCCTCCATGGGATCTTCCAAAGCCAGGGACCAAACCCAGGTCTCCCACATTTCAGACAGATTATTTACCATCTGGGCTACCAGGGAAGTCCAAGAATACTGGAGTGGGCAGCCTATCCCTTCTCTAGGGGATCTTCCTGACCCAGGAATCGAACCAGGGTCTTCTGCATCACAGGCATATTCTTTACCAGCTGAGCTACCAGGGAAGCCTGTTCAGCTCATATTTAGGGTTATTTTGCAGACAATAACTACTATTTTATCTAATGGGAACAAAATAATGAGCTAGGTAGGAATAGAAGAATGTCTCTAATAATGACTGTCTCCCTTATCAACATCTGATTCCTCCATAGTCTACAGCATATTGATACAGTTTATTGAATAATTTCTGAGTGAGTTAAGGATTAACATTCACCAAATGCTTGTTCAAGTCACTTGGGAAAGGTAGAAAGAGGTCAAGTGATTTCCAGTTACTACTTCATAAATAATATGGTTCAGTTCTGTCGCTCAGTTGTGTCTGACTCTTTGCAACCCCATGAATCGAAGCACGCCAGGCCTCCCTGTCCATCACCAACACCTGGAGTTCACTCAGACTCACGTCCATCAAGTCAGTGATGCCATCTAGCCATCTCATCCTCTGTTGCCCCCTTCTCCTCCTGCTCCCAATCCCTCCCAGCATCAGAGTCTTTTCCAATGAGTCAACTCTTCGCATGAGGTGGCCAAAGTATTGGAGTTTCAGCTTCAGCATCATTCCTTCCAAAGAAATCCCAGGGCTGATCTCCTTCAGAATGGACTGGTTGGATCTCCTTGCAGTCCAAGGGACTCTCAAGAGTCTTCTCCAACACCACACTTCAAAAGCATCAATTCTTCGGCACTCAGCCTTCTTCACAGTCCAACTCTCACATCCATACATGACCACAGGAAAAACCATAGCCTTGAGTAGATGGACCTTTGTTGGCAAAGTAATGTCTCTGCTTTTGAATATGCTATCTAGGTTGGTCATAACTTTCCTTCCAAGGAGTAAGCATCTTTTAATTTCATGGCTGCAGTCACCATCTGCAGTGATTTTGGAGCCCCCAAAAATAAAGTCTGACACTGTTTCCACTGTTTCCCCATATATTTCCCATGAAGTGATGGGACCAGATTCCATGATCTTCGTTTTCTGAATGTTGAGTTTTAAGCCAACTTTTTCACTCTCCTCTTTCACCTTCATCAAGAGGCTTTTTAGTTCCTCTTCACTTTCAGCCATAAGGATGGTGTCATCTGCATATCTGAGGTTACTGATATTTCTCTTGGCAATCTTGATTCCAGCTTGTGCTTCTTCCAGCCCAGCATACCTCATGATGTACTCTGCATATAAGTTAAACAAGCAGGGTGACAATATACAGCCTTGATGTACTCCTTTTCCTATTTGGAACTAGTCTGTTGTTCCATGTCCAGTTCTAACTGTTGCTTTCTGACCTGCATACAGATTTCTCAAGAGGCAGATCAGGTGGTCTGGCACTCCGATCTCTTTCAGAATTTTCCACAGTTTATTGTGATCCACACAGTCAAAGGCTTTGGCATAGTCAATAAAGCAGAATTAGATGTTTTTCTGGAACTCTCTTGCTTTTTCCATGATCCAGCAGATGTTGGCAATTTGGTCTCTGGTTCCTCTGCCTTTTCTAAAACCAGTTTGAACATCTGGAAGTTCATGGTTCACGTATTGCTGAAGTCTGGCTTGGAGAATTTAGAGCATTACTTTACTAGCATGTGAGATGAGTGCAATTATGCGGTAGTTTGAGCATTCTTTGGCATTGTCTTTCTTTGGGACTGGAATAAAAACTGACCTTTTCCAGTCCTGTGGCCACTGTTGAGTTTTCCAAATTTGCTGACACGTTGAGTGCAGCACTTTCACAGCATCATCTTTCAGGATTTGAAATAGCTCAACTGGAATTCCATCACCTCCACTAGCTTTGTTTGTAATGATGCTTTCTAAGGCCCACTTGACTTCACATTCCAGGCTGTCTGGTTCAAGGTCAGTGATCACACCATCATGAGTATCTGGGTCACAGCCATGAAATTAAAAGACGCTTACTCCTTGGAAGGAAAGTTATGACTAACCTAGATAGCATATTCAAAAGCAGAGACATTACTTTGCCAACAAAGCTCCATCTAGTCAAGGCTATGGTTTTTCCTGTGGTCATGTATAGATGTGAGAGTTGGACTGTGAAGAAGGCTGAGCGCCGAAGAATTGATGCTTTTAAACTGTGGTGTTGGAGAAGACTCTTGAGAGTCCCTTGGACTGCAAGGAGATCCAACCAGTCCATTCTGAAGGAGATCAGCCCTGGGATTTCTTTGGAAGGAAATATGCTAAAGCTTAAACTCCAGTACTTTGGCCACCTCATGCGAGAGTTGACTCATTGGAAAAGACTCTGATGCTGGAGGGATTGGGGGCAAGAGGAGAAGGGGACGACAGAGGATGAGATGGCTGGATGGCATCACTGACTCGATAGACGTGAGTCTGGGTGAACTCCAGAAGTTGGTGATGGACAGGGAGGCCTGGCGTGCTGCGATTCATGGAGTCACAAAGAGTCAGACATGACTGAGCGACTGAACTGAACTGAAGATCTTTTTTGTAGAGTTCTTTTGTGTATTCTTGCCACCTCTTCTTAATATCTTCTGCTTCTATTAGGTCCATACAATTTCTGTCCTTTATCGAGCCCATCTTTGCATGAAATGTTCCCTTTTATCTCTAATTTTCTTGAAGAGATGTCTAGTCTTTTCCCATTCTGTTGTTTTCCTCTATTTCTTTGCATTGATCACTGAGGAAGGCTTTCTTATCTCTTCTTGCTATTCTTTGGAACTCTGCATTCAGATGCTTATATCTTTCCTTTTCTCCTTTGCTTTCACTTCTCTTCTTTTCACAGCTATTTGTAAGGCCTCCCCAGACAGCCATTTTGCTTTTTTGCATTTCTTTTCCATGGGGATGGTCTTGATCCCTGTCTCCTGTACAATGTCACAAACCTCATTTCATAGTTCATCAGGCACTCTATCTATCAGATCTAGTCCCTTAAATCTATTTCTCACTTCCACCGTATAATCATAAGGGTACCTAGATTGATATTTTATATTTTAGACTATTTGTAATTCATTTATAAAATTTACTATGGCCTATTAAGGGGAAAAGAATATTTTTCACTTTGAAGGGATTAATACCTTTTTAGAAATGTAAATATCTGATATTTATTTTAACTTGGGTTAGGAAGATTTTAATACCCTTCACAGGAATTAGGTTATGAAGGAATTTCCCTAGAATCTAGAAATATAGCTGAGTTCTAAATATCTAGTTCAGTGTTTTGGTTGTCATGGTCTGATTTCTCAGTAACTTGCTGAGTCACCATGATGCACTGATAAATGCAAGCCACTACAATTGCAAACGAATTCATTTGGAACCCTGGTGCTAATTTCACTGTGTTTCTCAACTCTGTCATCCTTGGCTGCCATTTACAGAATACCTATTTTTCACATGGTGGTGGTTTAATCGCTAAATCATGTCCGACTCTTGTGACCCCATGGACTGTAGCCTGCCAGGCTCCTCTGTCCATGGGATTCTCCAGGCAAGAAGACTGGAGTGGGTTGCCATTTCCTTATCTGATTTTCTCACATATTTTAAGTTTTGCATTGCCTTGTTCATCCTCTCCTTTTGGCTTACCCTCTTGCTACTAATTTCTTTCTCAACCCTTTCCACTGTGACCTGTGGAACTCTGCTTTCTAAACAAATTTCCTTGAATCTTGCTTATACATTTAACTCAGGAAAGCCACTTCTTGGCCTTTTAGGATCAAACCTACAAGAATCAGTTAGCCTAATAACTGGTTCTCATCTTGCCTTCCTCTGCTCCTAGTAAATACTAAACATTCAATTATAAGCTTATTAGAAACATATTAATAAACTAATTTCTCCATTAAAAGTCTCTGTGGGATAGACATAACTGACATATTTTATGGCATATACCATGCTTATTTTATCTCCTCTTAAATTTTCCCATTCTATGTGCATATACAGTAAACTCATTTCAGAATAGTTTCTCATCAACGAACCGCCCTGTTCTGATAGTTGTCCACCTTTCCGTGCTTTTGAAACTCTAACATTATTTAAGACCCAGTGAAAATTTCACTTTCTTCAAGAAGCCTTCTTAAATACAACTAATTTGAACCAGACATTCTTTCCACAGTACTGTGGATGTATTTTGTACTCTTTTATACAATCTGTCATATCATATGTCATGTGTGCCTATATTTGTTTTCTACCTGGTTGCAAGACTTTTAGGAACAAGACTCTCCTTAAGTCATCTTTGAACCCTTGGAATGATAGTTCAGAGCTGGAATCACAGCAGGCCACTTGAACAAGAATATCTTTCTGGCAGGGAACAGAAAAGCCTTGAAAAGAACTCAACAAGAAGGTTATTGTAAGGACAAATGGTGAAATCACACAGACATCTAAATACAAGCACGAGGGTATGTATCAGACTCTTGGGAAATGGAACTGGGAAAACATTAGAAACTAAGGATTTTGTTTTTATCTCTCTCTCTCCCTCAGGGGATGCATGGCCTCTCTCATTTCTGTCTCATGTTCTCCCTGTCAGATCAGCTTCCTCTAAATCTGATGGCACAATGCCCACACTGTTCTAGCATCGACTGTACATGACTTCATCTTTTGGCTTTTATCACTATCTAGCAATTTTCTCCATAGTTTCTTAGTTCAGATTTCCAAGGGAGGATTCTTTTAGTTCCTATTTTATATCCAGGCCATAATTTGTTATGGGTTCCTGGGTAGACTAAAGATTGGCAACTCTTGAGCCAGGTGTATACCCTGATTTAAAGACCTCAGTAAGGAGAGGAAGAAGGGTGGGAGCAAAGAGACAGAAAACATGACAATGAGTGCCACAGGGCCTGGTGGAGGGACTGATTCTTGAATCAGTCTCTGGAGAATTCTTAGCACAGTAGCTCTTCTAAGGAGTTATTGAATCAAATAAATATAAACCTAATGTGAACAAAATTTGGTTCAACTGTCACCACAATAATTCTTTTTCTCCTCAAAGAGTATGTTTAGAATAAGATACTTCATTAAGTACATATTCATTCAAAGTTAATTACACTATTTAATCATTTTCTATTTATGAAATCAATTTATTCACATACAGTTTTGAGATTGCATGTTGGATACATCAAGATTTGTGAATGATAGTTCTTTAAGATGGCAATTTGATATTTTAAGCTCTATTTAAAAATATAACAATTTTTGTCTATACTTTCTTTCTCAATATCACCATCAGGTTTTTTCTACTGGTTCCCATTGTATGGGTGGTGTCATTTAGTTTACAGCTTTGTACCTAGATTTAGAGAATTACTATGGAATTTCCGCATCCAGAGAAGCTTTGCTGTCAGAGCAAGAGAAACAATGATGATAATAATAATAATGCTTAAATTTCCAAAGACTTGAAAGTTGAATGAAATAATGTTTACATGGAACACAGAAGTTTTTTGATAAGTGACATTATTTTAAAACATATAGTTATCAGGTCAGTTTCCCTACCACTTTCTTCATTTTGCTCTCTTGAGGCTCTCTTTCTGCTCTCATATTTTCTAACTGATCTCTTGCAAAATTCTCCACTTGTCTCCCCACCCTCTTTATTATATTCTTCCAAGACATTGCAGTTTACTCTGTGCCTTAGTTTATTTTCTCTTTTGGAATGCTCTGCATTCTCTTAATTTTGACAAATTCTATACTTGTTTAAGGGCCAGTTCAAATCCTACCATTCTCAGGAGAGATAGTTCAGTACAATGGAGTGAGTCTAGATTCTCAGGCCAGAACACTTGGGTTTGAATTCTTACTTATGAGTTATGTGACCCTGAACAAATTGAATAATCTCACTTTACTTATCTGTGAAATGGGGATTAAAAATGTTAAAATGGAATCTTTTACATATATACTAGACTACAGGGATATTTTCCTTTCTGGTTTTTTCCCCTTGGTCTGTACATGTAATGGTATGACAGCTTGGGTATTTCTTATCTTGTCTTTAGGCTGGCCCAGTCTCTTATGAAAACTATGGCTCTGTGTTTTAAAATAATATATTAATATTAAAATGTTCTGTGTTTTTAGAAGACTAGATTTTAACAGTTGGAGCTTTAATAGCAAGCAGGTGACTATTGTTTAGTGGTTAGCAAGGCTTGATTAAATTTCAGGACTTAGAGAATTGTTCTCATTCTGTGATCATAAATCCTTAAGGTAGTCTTGACTTCCCCAGAGAGGCATTTTTCTATTTCACGGCAAGTCCACCCTGGATAATTGCCCTGATCTTCTCTTTGAGTTTAGTTTAAGGAAAACACTGGGAAGTAAAAAAAAAGAAAGAAAAAGTGGCCTTTGCTCCCACTGTTGTAGCGTGAATTATTTGCCTGGATAATTAGAGTCTAAATGCTGTCATTATAGAGATTAAAGGCTGCTATAACATTTCCTAAGGCTGCCTCCTAGTTTAAGTACCAGCTGCCTCTAGGAGTAGTGAGGCAAGTTGCTGAAGATGGTGGTTTTGTGGGCTTCCAAGTGAGGGTAGGATATGCTGCCTGATTTAAGTAATAGCAGCTGAAACAAAGTCTATTTAGGCTGTGAGAATGCCATGAATGTCCATGAATTACTGTGGGGACAAAGTCTTGATCTTTATCACAGCATTGTTGTTCAAAGTTAATGTTTCTTTTGTATGAATAAAAAGATTTTTTCTTTTTATCTTGTAGGTGGCTGAATAGAATATTTATTGCTCTAAGTCCCATTTCCTTAAAGAGATCCTGGTTTCTCTTACATGTGTCCTAATAAAAAGCTTACCATCTACTTTAGTGACTTTTCTATGTTGCAGCCAGGTGTCGCACAGGTGTGATTAAGCATCTACTCCATCGCCTGCCTCTGGCCACATTCCTGCTTTGGCTACCATTTATGAAAGGCAGAAGGGCACCGTGACTAAATGTGTAGACTCTGTGGCCAGAATTTAACTCCACCACCTATCAGGTGTGATGTTGAATCTGGTATATAATCTCTCTCAGTTTTTCAGTTTTCTGCTCTGTAATCCCTCAAAGGGTTCATAAGAAAATTAAATCAGTTAATACTTTAAATAAAGTGCTTAACAGATAACAAACACTCAATACTTACTGCTTTTAATATTCTTATTATTATTGAGCACATATAGAACTTGAATTTTAATCCATGTAGATGGCTTCTAGTCAAGGCTACGGTTTTTCCAGTGGTCATGTATGGATGTGAGAGTTGGACTGTGAAGAAAGTTGAGTGCCAAAGAATTGATGCTTTTGAACTGTGGTGTTGGAGAAGACTCTTGAGAGTCCCATGGACTACAAGGAGATCCAACCAGTCCATTCTAAAGGAGATCAGTCCTGGGTGTTCTTTGGAAAGAATGATGCTAAAGCTGAAACTCCAGTACTTTGGCCACCTCATGCGAAGAGTTGACTCATTGGAAAAGACTCTGATGCTGGGAGGGATTGGGGGCAGGAGGAGAAGAGGACGACAGAGGATGAGATGGCTGGATGGCAACATTGACTCGATGGACGTGAGTTTGAGTGAACTCCGGGAGTTGGTGATGGACAGGGAGGCCTGGCGTGTTGCGATTCATGGGGTCGCAAAGAGTCGGACACAACTGAGCGACTGAATTGAACTGAACTGAGACGGTTTCTGGGAAGTAGACTTACCACAAATAAATAGATATAGAAATTCTGGTTTAGCAACTTAGTAAATATATAATCTGCTTTGAGATTGTATTTTCAAATTTTGAACACAGAAGATACATGGAGTGGAGGCACAGCCACAACTGTATTTAGAAACGATGATCTAATGAGTTCCAAGCAGCTCTGAATACCCTAGAAGCTATGGCAGACTATTTACAATAGTTAAGACAAGGAAGCAACCTAAATGTCCACTAACAGATGAATAAAGAAGATACAGTGTGTATACACACAATGGAATATTAGTCATAAAAAAGGATGACATACTGCCATTTGCAGCAATGTGGATAGACCTAGAGATCATCATATTTAAGGGAAGTAAAACAGGCAGAGAAAGACATACACCATTTACATGTGGAATCTAAAAAAAGAGATAAACTTATTTACAAAACAGGAACAGACTCACAGACAAAGAAAAACTTACAGTTACCAAAGGGGAAGCTAGGAAGGAATAAATTAAGAGTTTGGATTCCGTTCAGTCACGCAGTCATGTCCGACTCTTTGCCATCCCATAGACTGCGGTGTGCCAGGCCTCCCTGTCCATCACCAACTCCAGGAGCCTACTCAAACTCATGTCCATTGAGTCGGTGATGCCATCCAACCTCATCCTCTCATCCTCTCTCATTCCCTTCTCTTCCCACCTTCAATCTGTCCCAGCATCAGGGTCTTTTCAAATGAGTCAGTTCTTCACATCAGGTGGCCAAAGTATTGGAGTTTCAGCTTCAGTATCAGTCTTTCCAATGAATATTCAGACTGATTTCATTTAGGATGGACTGGTTGGATCTCTTTGCAGTCCAAGGGACTCTCAAGAGTCTTTCCAACACCACAGTTCAAAAGCATCAATTCTTTGGTGCTCAGCTTTTTATAGTCCAACTCTCACATCCATACATGACTACTGGAAAAACCATAGTTTTGACTAGACAGACCTTTGTTGATAAATTGATGTCTCTGCTTTTTAATATGCTGTCTAGTTTGGTGATAGCTTTTCTTTAAGGAGCAAGTGTCTTTTAATTTCATGGCTGCAATCACCATCTGCAGTGACTTTGGAGCCCAAGAAAATCAAGACTCTCACTGTTTCCATTGTTACCCCATCTACTTGAAATGAAGTGACGGGACCAAATGCCATGATCTTAGTTTCCTGAATGTTGAGTTTTAAGTCAACTTTTTCACTCTCCTCTTTCACTTTCATCAAGAGGCTCTTTAGTTCATCTTTGCTTTCTGCCATAAGGGTGGTGTCATCTCCATATCGGAGGTTATTGATATTTTTCCCGGCAATCTTGATTCCAGCTTGTGCTTCATCCAGTCCAGTGTTTCTCGTGATGTACTCTGCGTATCAGTTAAATAAGCAGGGTGACAATATACAGCCTTGACATACTACTTTCATGATTTGGAACCAGTCCATTTTTTCCATGTCTGATTCTAACTGTTGCTTCTTGACCTGCGTACACATTTCTCAGGAGACAGGTAAGGTGGTCTGGTATTCCCATCTCTTGAAGAACTTTCTACAGTTTGTTGTGATCCACACAGTCAAAGAATTTGGTGTAGTCAATAAAACAGAGGTAGATGTTTTTCTGGAACTCTCTTGCTTTTTCAGTGATCCAGCAGATGTTGGCAATTTGATCTCTGGTTCCTCTGCCTTTTCTAAATCCAGCTTTAACATCTGGAAGTTCATGTTTCATGTACTGTTGAAGCTTGGCTTGGAGAATTTTGAGCATTACTTTACTAGCATGTGAGATGAGTGCAACTGTGTGGTAGTTTGAGGATTCTTTGGCATTGCCCTTCTTTGGGATTGGAGTGAAAACTGACCTTTTCCAGTCCTGTGGTCACCACTGAGTTTTCCACATTTGCTGGCAGATTGAGAGCAGCACTTTCACAGCATTGTCTTTTAGGATTTGAAATAGTGCCACTGGAATTCCATCATCTCCACTAGCTTTGTTCATAGTGATGCTTCCTAAGGCCCACTTGACTTCACATTTCAGGATGTCTGGCTCTAGGTGAGTGATCATACCATCGTGGTTATCTGGGTTAGGAAGATATTTTTGTATAGTTCTACTGTGTATCAGTTTGGGATTAGCTGATACAAACTATTATATATAAAATATACAACAAGGTCCTACAGGAAATTATATTCAACATCTTATGATAAACTATGAGAAAGGCAGTGCCAAAGAATGCTCAAACTATTGCACAATTGCACTCATCTCACACGCTAGTAAAGTAATGCTCAAAATTCTCCAAGCCAGGCTTCAGCAATATGTGAACCGTGAACTTCCAGATGTTCAAGCTGGTTTTAGAAAAGGCAGAGGAACCAGAGATCAAATTGCCAACATCTGCTGGATCATGGAAAAAGCAAGAGAGTTCCAGAAAAACATCTATTTCTGCTTTATTGACTATGCCATAGCCTTTGGCTGTGTGGATCACAATAAACTGTGGAAAATTCTGAAAGAGATGGGAATACCAGACCACCTGATCTGCCTCTTGAGAAACCTATATGCAGGTCAGAAAGCAACAGTTAGAACTGGACATGGAACAACAGACTGGTTCCAAATAGGAAAAGGAGTACATCAAAGCTGTATATTGTCACCCTGCTTATTTAACTTCTATGCAGAGTACATCATGAGAAACGCTGGGCTGGAAGAAGCACAAACTGGAATCAAGATTTCCAGGAAAAATATCAATAACCTCAGATATGGAGATGACACCACCCTTATGGCAGAAAGTGAAGAGGAACTAAAAAGCCGCTTGAAGAAAGTGAAAGTGGAGAGTGAAAAAATTGGCTTAAAGCTCAACATTCAGAAAACGAAGATCACGGCATCTGGTCCCATCACTTCATGGGAAATAGATGGGGAAACAGTGGAGACAGTGTGAGATTTATTTTTTTGGGCTCCAAAATCACTGCAGATGGTGATTGCAGCCATGAAATTAAAAGATGCTTACTCCTGGGAAGGAAAGTTATGACCAACCTAGATAGCATATTGAAAAGCAGAGACATTACTTAGCCAACAATGGTCTGTCTAGTCAAGGCTATGGTTTTTCCATAGTCATGTATGGATGTGAGATTTGGACTGTGAAGAAAGCTGAGCACCGAAGAAATGATGCTTTTGAAGTGTGCTTTTGTAGAAGACTCTTGAGAGTCCCTTGGACTGCAAGGAGATCCAACCAGTCCATTCTGAAAGAGATCAGCCCTGGGATTTCTTTGGAAGGAATGATGCTAAAGCTGAAACTCCAGTACTTTGGCCACCTCATGCGAAGAGTTGACTCATTGGAAAAGACTCTGATGCTGGGAGGGATTGGGGACAGGAGGAGAAGGGGACAACAGAGGATGAGATGGCTGGATGGCATCACAGCCTCGATGGACGTGAGTTTGAGTGAACTCTGGGAGTTGGTGATGGACAGGGAGGCCTCGTGTGCTGCAATTCATTGGGTCGCAAAGAGTCGGACACGACTGAGTGACTGAACTGAACTGAACTGAACTGATGATAATCTGTAATGGAAAACAATTTGAAAAGTATATAGATATATGATGAAGGGAAATGATGTTCATTTAATACAGAATATTCTTTAGGTGTTTTGTTTATTTATTTATTTGTTAATCCTCAGAACCTGGAAAATTGGGGGGTGGGAGTGTATTATCCTTGTAGATGTCAATACTAAAACCCAGGAAAGTTAAATGACTTGCCCAAGATCTCAGAGGTAGCAAACATTCAAGTCAGATTTAAGTCCATGTCTTATTGACTCTGCTCTATCAATCATGCCTTTCTTCTTGACTTTTCCCTCAAGTTAGTATCTAATGAGCAAATATTTCTATTAGTACTTTTCAAGATACAAAGAATATTTCTACACACACTACTGTTTAATATTCATAATAATTTTAATGAAATAGTATTATCAGATTAATTTTAAAGAGAAAACTGAGACTCATAAAGATGAAATGAAATTGGAAAGTTGCATATTCTCAAGTCTTTGACTCAAAAGTCTCTGCCCTTTTCAATAAGCTAGAGGTCAGTCAGAAGTGACATTACTTGGTTTTACAAAACCAGAATTTAAATCCCAGTTCCAGTTATTTTACTTTGGGATTTTAAGTACTCTAAGTCTCATTTTTCTCCTGTGTAAAATGGGGATAATGATAATATTTAACTTATTATAAGGATTGAATGAGACAACAAATCTAAAGCACTTAGAACAGTGCCTGGTACACAGTCAGTGTAAAATAAAACTTAGCTGTTAATATAATGTTGGGGAGAAGAAAGCAGTCTATAATTATAAGTCACATGTGGTACCCTATAATTAAATGTTAAGAGATGTGGTTTTGATAATAATTACAGCAGAAGTTCAGAGCAAAGATATGACCTACACATGCACATGGATGTCTAGATTCCCAGGAATACATCAGAGTTTTCAAAGCCCCATGTGGATGTCTCCTTCCCCAGCTTTTCCTTTTCAATTTTTTGGTTAGATTGCTTGCCCCAACTCTAATTCACCACCTCAGGCAACTGTGATGTTAAACAATTTCCTCTGATTATTTTTCACTAATGCTCCCAGGGAAAAGACTGTACAAGGTAAGCTCTGAGTCAGGGAACCAGTGAATAGGTCAGATAATGTGGTTCTCTGGAAATGGGGCTTTGTATAGTAAAAGCTTCAACCCATTCTGCCCTATCAACTTTTAGGTGGCTGGATTTTTTTCTCTTCCATGATTATTGTGAGCTGTTGGTTTTGAAGGCTTACTGAATAGCTGGGGAAAGGGGAGTAGAATACAGCAAGTTCAAATGCCACAAAACTTGTTCTTATCAAAATTAAATTAAATTTAAAAAAAGACTCCTTAAATTGAGACAAGCATTTAATTTTCAGAGTTCTAGAAAAGTTTATTCCAACGAATTATCTTCAGCATTCGCACTTGCCTTGATGGAGAAAAGGATTTTCAGAGGTTCTTACTCCACCATTGTTAATATTTAATTAAGTAACATAATTACAATAGTGATTTGAGAGTAAATAGCAGACTTTGGGCAAAGCTGTGAGCTGTGACTCAATTGGTGGGACTAGAAGTGCCCAGGATTATATGAGAGAACTACAGACTTTGAACTCTCAGCACACCATGGGCGGGTCAGTGTGGTTTAGGAAGTGAATGGATGGTTTTGTTTTGTTTTTGCAACTAGCTAAATAGATTATGTCAAAAAAGCTTCTATTGCACATGCTTATAAAGACTTAAAATGTTTTACTGTCATCCAGTTTCTAAGCACAAATCATTTCTGAATTTACTGAACTATTCTTAAATTTGAGATCAGTCTAATATTCTAATAGCATTTTGAGGGGTCATAATATTTTGGGTTCTAAGTTTAAAGTAGGGGAAACAGTTGAATGGCAGGCTCCGTATTCAATCTGTAAGAGAAACTGAGCCTGGCAAAGTCATGAACACTTTTAAAACACCTGGGAGACTTCCTTGCCAGTCCAGTGCTTAGGAGTCTACACTTCTACTGCCGTGGGCCTGAGTTTGATCCCTAGTCAGGGAACTAAGATCTTGCTAGCTCTGTGGTGCAGAAAACAAAACACCTGAGAATGTTCTTCTTCTCAAGCCAGTCTCATCTGACACTCGCTGTTTGAGTATGTCTCCTTCATTTTTCTTCTTGCACAGCCTGACTGTTTCTGGGTGAGCTGCAGGGTAAATTCCGTCTTCTACTTGTTACTTAGTGTTTCCATTGTTACTGTCATTTTATTGGAGTGGAAATCACATACAGAATATCTTGTGTAGCTATAACAGTGATCAGGTCACTGTCCAATATTTTTTTCAGTTGGAAGGAGCTTGTCTACATTTCAGATTGATTTGAATATATTATGGAGTACAATGTAAAATACATTATCAGATGTTCTTAACTGCTATCCTACCTACTTCCTTGTCAATTAAAGATGTATTTCCCTTTCTTTGCTTTTAAAAACAACTGTATTGACATATATGTTCCATATCATAGAATTTATCCATTTCAGTCATATAATTCAATGATCTTCATAAATTTTTACTGAGTGGTACAACTATCACCATAAATCAATTTTAGAACATTTTCATCTCCCTGATAAGATCCCTCATGTCTATTTACATGTCCCCTTTCCCGACACTCAGCCTCAAGCAACCACCTGCTTGACTTTTTGTCTTTATAAATTTGCCCTTTTTTTGACATTTCATGTAAATGGAACCATTCAATACGTATCTTTTAATGTCTGAATTTTTCACTTTGCACAATGTTTTTGAGGTTCATGTCTGATACAGCAAATCCCAGTAGTTTGTTCTTTTACATTTTTGAAGAATATCCCACTGTATGGATCTCCATATTTTGCCTATCCTTTCCTCAGCTGATGGCCATTTAGTTATCTCTAGTTTTTGGCTGTTATGAATAGTGTTACTATAAACACTCATGTGCAAGTCTTTGTAGGAATGGAATAACCTGGTTGAACAGACAATGCTCTCCCCAGGGAGTTGACTTGACACTTTTTCAGAAATCAATTAACTAGAAATATGAGTTTATTTATGGACTTAATTCCACTTTGTTGGCCTACCTATGTCTATCCTTATATTTGTATCACACCTTCTCGATGACCATAACTTTACAGTTAGTTTCAAAATTAGAAAGTAAAAGACCTCCAACTTTATTCTTTTTCAAAATTCTTTTGAATAGTCTAGTTTTCCATTTCTGTATAAATTTAAGAATCTGTTTACCAAATGCTACAAAAATACCTGTAGGCATTTTCATAAGGTTATATTGAATCTATAGCACAATGTGGGGAGAATTACAATCTTAATAATAAGGAGTCTTCTAATCCACAAATGTGGAGTGTCCCCATTTATTTCCCTCAACAAAGTTTTGTAACTTTCTCTATACCAGTAATGTAATGTAAAAAATGTATGTGTGTGTGCTTAATCATGCCTGACTCTTTGTGACCCATGGACTGTAGCCTGCCAGACTCCTCTGTCCATGGAATTTCCCAGGCAAGAATACTGGAGTGGGTTGCCATTTCCCATTCCAGGGGATCTTTCTGACCCAGGGATCAAACCCGTGTCTCTTGCATCTCCTGCACTGGCAGGCAGATTCTTTACCACTTGATTGTACTTTTGTTAAATTTATTCCTAAACTTTTTATTTTGGGGGTGCTGTTATGAATGGATTGTAGTCTTAATTTTACTTTTAGATTGTTCACTGCTCATATTTAGAGCTCAACAGATCTCATTTATTTTTATGCCTACAAGAAAAATTTATGTGATAGTAGAGTCCTGGCTGATTTAAAGTGACGCTATAAATTCTTAAGGTGATTATAAACCTTTCATGGATAAAATCATATCTTATTCATTGGAGTATACCTAAAGCCCTTAGAATAGGTCTTGCACATGATGGGAGTTCATCATATTACTACTGAATAAACACATGCATCTTGGAACATTATTCTTTCAGTTTAAAGCACCTTGGTTATAGATATACACTGGTCAGTTGTGTTGATGGAATCCTTATCTGTATCTATAATGTGAGTTGAAAATTTACCATAAGCTGTTAGAAAGTTAGGAATTAAGGGTGTTACCACTGGCCCATTCCAGCATAGCAGACAGGGCCTTTGTTGATAAAATTGTACTGTGACACAAAATGAGAATAGCTAAATTTTCTGATGTCAGCTAGAGGTGGAAGGTAACCTCTTGAGGTACAAGCCAATTAAGCTGTGGCACATGCTATGGCTTGTGAAATTCATGAAGTTATTATCAGTCATTGGGGTCAGAAGGGAATGAGAATTTTAGATTAAATGAATATAAAAAATCTATATGGAGAAATAGAAGCTGAGCTGTCCTGCTCTATGGGGTACAGAGATCTAATTACAGTGGAATTGCCATTTACTATTTAGTTATAAATCTAAACCTACTTATACATGTTGGCAATTGGTAACATTTTTAATGTTTAATAGCTCTCAAAAGTCAAAAAGGCATTAAATATGATGAACTAAGTAGTAAATTTGTGATGCTTAAGTATAACTCATACAGAATGTTTGTGGACATTTAGCAGCCAACATGCAAGGCACATGCAGAGCAACATAACTGACCCTGAAAACATGAAGGTATAAAACTGAACCATCTACTTCAAATATTAATAGTTCATATAAGGACATTATGCTTGAAGACCACAATTTAACATGTGAATCTGTAGAATGTGCCTTTAAATATCACTCTGGGAAATATGACATTTAATTTTTATCAAATGACTACTCTTGTAAATTAGTTTTGTCCCTTTTCAATTGAATTTTATTGTACACCAATGACACAATTCTTTCTATGTGTCAGTTTTAATAGTAGACATTTGGAATCAGTTAAATAATGTCAGTTTTATATCCTGTCATCAGATACTTCAAATAAAATATTTTTTTTGTTTTATATTTTTATGTAATTCATAGAAGCTGAAGTAAAATTTTGGAAATTTATTCTATCGGAGCTGAAACAAGTGACATTATTCTGAATCTTACCAGAAATTAAGTTAAAAAATTTAACATTATTGGTAAAATCATTTGTTTTTAAAGTAATATGTATATGAATTTTGGTGGAACAAAAGGATATGGCAGAAATAATGTTCTCATTAAATTAAAATTTGACCACAGGATTACTTGCAGTACAGCATTCTGTATAATAAAAGCTGAAATTCTATAAATTTGTGTAACTTGTTACACAAACCTATAAATATCTTAATATATAAATAGGGAACTACAAATTTTTTTGTGACACAGTTAATGTTAAATGTTCAATAAATACTGTAACCTGGTGGCATGTAGTTTTTCTTTTTGCTATCCCTTATCAAATGGATTTTAAGAACATTTAAACCTTTGATTAATTTCTTTGTAAATTAACTTCAGTTTAACTGTAATGATATACAAATTTTAACTGAACAAGTTTTCAGTTTTTATTTCATCTTTGTCAAAATAAAAATGCGTTTTTATAAAAATAAATGGAATATTTTAATCAATGTAGTTAATGAACATAGTTCCCAAAATGTCAGCATTTAAAACTCTCAGCAAGCCTCAATCATTGCAAAAACTTATGACATAGAGCTTTTTCCAATAACAAAACTGACCTTATGATTTCAAATGGTGTATAAGATTTAAATTTGAAATTCCTTAACTGCATACTGAAGTATCTTGACTTGCAAGAAGACTCTTTTGATGAAGCTTCTATTTTTAATTAGATAAATTTATATTCTCTTCCAGAACGAAATGAAACTGAGAAGGACTGTGATTTTGCAGCATCTAAGTCTGGCAAAGCAATAAAAAGAACCATAAAAAGAGATGATTTATTTGATGAGATGAATCTTGTAAAAATATTTTTTAAAGATAACATTTTGAATGGAAGCAAAAAACCTATACTTGTGAAAATATTTGGGTTGAAATTGACACATTTCAGTTTAAAATTATTATTGATAAATTCCTTTATAACAGATATTGCTAGAAGTTTACTAAGCATCTCAGCACCCATACAGAGAGATCTTATATTAAAGTGTTGTGACCTATAAGAAGTATCAATTGAGGAAGTCAATAATTTCAGAATGTTGAGGAAAACTGCAAGCAGTTTTATGAAAGAGAATAAGATTATACAGAAAAACCAACTCTTCAGAAAAGTACTAGGGCATAGCATTAGAGCAAAATATTATTTTAAACCTGATTAAAATGAGAATAACTTTTTGCTTTTATTATTTATTAATGTTCATATTCTCAACACAGGTTTTTAAAATTTTGTTTAATGTTCTAGATGTGCTATTTTTAGTTTTGGGAAAATTTTATTTTCAAAAATAGTATTTGGATAGTATCTATTTAAAGTATAGGAAAAGATCAGTTTTCATTCCAATCCCAAACAAGGGCAGTGCCAAAGAATGTTCAAACTACTGCACAATTGCAGTCATCTCACACACTAGTAAAGTAATGCTCAAAATTCTCCAATCTAGGCTTCAACAGTACATGAACTGAGAACTTCCAGATGTTCAAGCTGGATTTAGAAAAGGCAGAGGAACCAGAAATCAAATTGCCAACACCTGTTGGGTCATAGAAAAAGAGAGTTCCAGAAAAACATCTATTTCTGCTTTATTGACTATGCCAAAGTCTTTGACTGTATGGATCACAACAAACTGTGGAAAATTCTTCAAGAGATGGGAATACCAGACCACCTTCCCTGCCTTCTGAGAAACCTGTATGCAGGTCAAGAAGTAACAGTTAGAACTGGACATGGAACAATGGACAGGTTCCAAATCAGGAAAGGAGTACGTCAAGGCTTATTTAACTTCTATGCAGAGTACATCATGAGAAACATTGGACTGGATTAACCACAAGCTGGAATCAAGAATGCTGGGAGAAATATCAATAACCTCAGATATTCAGATGACACTACCCTTATGGCAGAAAGCAAAGAAGAACTAAAGAGCTTCTTGATGAAAGTGAAAGAGGAGAGTGAAAAAGTTGGTTTGAAACTCCACATTCAGAAAACTAAGATAAATGGCATCTGGTCCCATCACTTCATGGCAAATAGAAGGGGAAACAATGGAAACAGTGAGAAACTTGATTTTTTTGGGCTCCAAAATCACTGCAGATGGTGACTGTACCATGAAATTAAAAGACGCTTACTCCTTGGAAGAAAAGCTATGACCAACCTAGACAGCATATTAAAAAGCAGAGACATTAATTTATCAACAAAGGTCTGTCTAGTCAAAGCTATGGTTTTTCCAGTATACTCACATCCAGTATATATGGATGTGAGAGTTGGATCATAAAGAAAGCTGAGCACCGCAGAATTGATGCTTTTGAACTGTAGTCTTGGAGAAGACTCTTGAGAATCCCTTTGGACTGCAAGGAGGTCACACCAGTTACTCCTAAAGGAAATCAATCCTGAATATTTATTGGAAGGACTGATGCTGAAGCTGAAACTCCAATACTTTGGCCACCTGAAATGAAGAGCTGACTCATTTGAAAAGACCCTGATGCTGCGAAAGATTGAAGGCAGGAGGAGAAAGGCATGACAGAGGCTGAACTGGTTGGATGGCATCACTGACTGGATGCACATGAGTTTGAGCAAGCTCCAGGAGTTGGTAATGGACAGGGATGCCTGATGTGCTGCAGTCCATGGGGTCACAAAGAGTCAGACATGATTGAGTGGCTGAACAGCAACAATAATTTAAAGTAGTAAACAATCCAATAATATATTACAAATAATTTGTTGGTCAATAATATTTCAAAAAATCATATAATTTAAATTATTTTTATCCCTTATTTAACTTTGAGAAGTCCCACCTTGGATTATGGTCACTCTGTGTGTAAGGGATATTATAGCCAGAAATACATGTTGAGATTCATTCTGGACCACTTGTACTTAGCACTCAAGTGGCTTCTACCAACTCCATGCTTCAGTTCAGTTCAGTCGCTCAGTCGTGTCTGACTCTTTGTGACCCCTTGAACAGAAGCACACAAAGTCTCTCTGTCCATCACCAACTCCTGGCCTCTTTCAGTATCCTATCATTTTGCCTTTTCATACTGTTCATGGGGTTCTCAAGGCAAGAATACTGAAGTGGTCGGCGAGTCACGATGATGGCGGCCACCAGCCTGTGGTGAGCTAGCGGATTCTCTGCTGCTTTCGCAGAGCCCCTCCCGCTTCCGACAGACCCACTGGCTGGTAACCGGGCGCGTGAGGAAGCACGGTGGTCCGAGCTCGCGAGGAAGGCCGCAGTCGCGGAGGCAGCTGCGCGGCCGGGGGCCAGGGCTGGGGGAGAGGCCGCTCTGCAGGGCGAATGTGACAAGCCCCCACCCCCACCGCCTTCCTCCCAAATACGCGAGGAGGGCGGGCGACCCCGGGGCCCCGCCAGGCCACAGACCCCGCCCAGCGGCCAGCACCCGGAGCAGGCCCGGCAGCGGAGCTGCGTGACGGCACCATGCTGGTCACCCTGAAGACCCTCCAGCAGCAGACCTTCAAGATCGACATCGACCCCGATGAGACGGTGAGAGCACTGAAAGAGAAGATTGAATCTGAAAAGGGTAAAGATGCCTTTCCTGTAGCAGGTCAAAAGTTAATTTATGCAGGCAAAATCCTCAATGATGATACTGCTCTAAAAGAATATAAAATTGATGAGAAAAACTTCGTGGTGGTTATGGTGACAAAACCTAAAGCAGTGACAACACCAGCATCAGCTACAACTCAGCAGTCAAATTCTGCCGCCACCACCACAGTTAGTTCGTCCACAGTGCCCCCTGTGACTCAGGCCCCAGCCCCTGCCCCCACTTCGGCTCCCACTCCCACACCTGCGTCTGTCACTCCAGCACCGAGGACAGCATCTTCTGAGGCTGCACCTGCTAGTGCAGCGAAGCAGGAGAAGCCTGCGGAGAGGCCAGTGGAAACCCCAGTGGCCACCACCCCAACGTCAACCGACAGTACATCAGGTGATTCTTCTCGGTCAAACCTTTTTGAAGATGCAACAAGTGCACTTGTGACAGGTCAGTCTTACGAGAATATGGTAACTGAGATCATGTCAATGGGCGATGAACGAGAGCAAGTAATTGCAGCCCTGAGAGCCAGTTTCAACAACCCTGACAGAGCAGTGGTGTATCTCTTAATGTGAATTCCTGGAGATTGAGAAAGTCAGGCTGTGGTTGACCCCCCTCCAGCAGCTAGTACTGGGGCTCCTCAGTCTTCAGTGGCTGCAGCCGCAGCAACTACGACAGCAACAACTACAACAACAAGTTCTGGAGGACACCCTCTTGAATTTTTATGGAATCAGCCTCAGTTTCAACAGATGAGGCAAATTATTCAACAGAATCCTTCCCTGCTTCCAGCATTGCTACAACAGATAGGTCGAGAAAATCCTCAGTTACTTCAGCAACTTAGCCAACATCAGGAGCATTTTATTCAGATGTTAAATGAACCAGTTCAAGAAGCTGGTGGTCAAGGAGGAGGGGGAGGAGGTGGCAGTGGAGGAATCGCAGAAGCTGGAAGTGGTCATATGAACTACATTCAAGTAACGCCTCAGGAAAAAGAAGCTATAGAAAGGTTAAAGGCATCAGGATTTCCTGAAGGACTTGTGATACAAGCATATTTTGCTTGTGAGAAGAATGAGAACTTGGCTGCCAATTTTCTTCTACAGCAAAACTTTGATGAAGATTGAAAGGGACTTTTTTTTTAAATCTCACACTTCACACCAGTGTATTACACTAACTTTGTTCACTGGATTGTCTGGGATGACTTGGGCTCATATCCACAATACTTGGTATAAGGTAGTAGATTGTTGGGGGTGGGGAGGGAGGGATCTAGGATATAGGGCAGGGATAAATACAGTGCATGTCTGCTTCAGTTAGCAAAGGCCGCAAATCCACACAGTGTGTAAAATATTATACAACCAAAAATCAGCTTTTGCAGGTCTTTATTTCTTCTATAACACAGTAGGTAACTTTTCCTAGGTTTCACTCTTTTTAGTGTACTAGATCCAGAAATTTAGTGTAATGCCCTGCTTTATATTTCTTTGACTTAACATTGGTTTCAGAAAGAATCTTTGCTACCTAGAATCTACAGTCCCTATTTTATGGCAACACTGGATAATGGCTTTGTGAAATTGGGAAAAAAAAATGGGAGTGACTGTAAACAGAAATGCCAAATTATTGATGGTTATTGTTGCTGCTTCAAATAAGTATAAAATTAATGTGTAAGAAAGCCCATTCTTTCATGATAAATACTTGGGGTTGAAGGGGGGAGATGGGGGAACATTTTCTTAAGATGAAAATAATTAACTGCTATTTTAAATTTCTTGATCATTGAATGTGAGACCCTTCTAACATGATTTGCGAAGCTGTACAAGTATAGGCAGAGTTATTTTTCTGTTTACATTTTTTTTTTGGTTTATTTTGGGGGGTAAATTGGTAGTTGCCTAATTACTGTTTACTTCATTGTTATATTGCAGTAAAAAGTTATAAAAACCACGGTTGCATGTTTGCTTTTGATGTATCCCTTTGTGGAGTTAGCACTTTGGGGCCAATGAAGAAATGCAGCATTCACTCTCCCTGTCTTCCCCTTCCCTCAGCAGAAATGTGTTTGTCAGCAAGTCATGAATTCCAACTGCTGCCTTTTTTAAAACCCACAAAATGCTGATTCAGTTCAAGATTAATGCAAATGTCTCAAAACTGGGTTTCTGATATTTGTAAATGTTTTTTCCTTATTAGATAAGAATGTATGACCATTTAAGTTGTTAGGATTATTTTGCTTTTGAAAAGAGAAGGTGGACAGAACTACAATCCAGCATCTTTTATTGCATTGGAAAGACTGGCAAAATCTTTTGGAAGGGTTGGGAGATGCAGCTGGAATAGTACTTTGGAAAATATACAATCAAGATATCTCATGGCATATTAAAAGAAAAATCTTAATAGCAAAAAAAAAAAAAAAGAATACTGAAGTGGTTTGCCATTCCCTTCTCCAGTGGACCGCATTCTGTCAGACCTCTCCACCATGACCTGCCCATCTAGGGTGGCTCCACACTTAACCTGGGGTATTTTGCTTATTTCCCATTCTTTCCTCCCCTACATCCACCCCTGACTTTTGGGTCTCAGTAGTTTTAAATATGGCTATGTCTCTTGCATCAATATGTAGGCAGAAATAGTGATATGATTCCTTTGTTTTCGTCTTAGAAAACTTTCTTGACAATTCCTCTCTCAAAGTCCCATTTAAGAATGTTTCTGCCTGGGCCTCAGTTTTGGTCCTTTCGAGTTCTGTATTGAGCAGTATTGTTGATTGTCAACCTTTAGTTTTCATCATTTTCACCTGTTAAATTTGTTTTATTTTTGCCTCCAAGAGAATGTATTCAATATTTCAGACTCCTACCTTAGGGACAAGGTTTAATTCACTTATATTTTAGTCTGAATTATCTAAATCAGATAACCAGATATTCAGATCAATGTCTATTAACAGGACTACTTATTTATATTTTAGCTTATTAATTATTTTAAATCATGAAACTGCTATCTCTTATTTTTCTGACCATCTGAATTTTAGGACAAACTCTTTATAAAGGCAACAATTTGCTGAATTCAGCAGGGCCACCACTGTATCAAGAAAGTTAATTAATTTGAGTTTTGTCACCCTTCTGAAATACCAAGGAGCTTTCTATCTATTAGAATATTCCACTAAAAATAATACCATCAGCAATTACAATAAGGTTCACCCATGGAAATTAATTTCTGATTATCCCACAATTAATAACCTTATCTGTAAAAATTATAATATGCAGGTTGATAATATTCAGCTACTAGTTTTGTGGAGAAAAAAGCAAAACTAGTTATAATGATAAAAATTTTTTTCCTAGCATTATTTTAATCCTTATAAATATGACACAAATACCCCCTATAAAGGATAACAGCTTTTCTGTAATCCACAGAATACAAAATATTCCTGATGGCACCATATCACAAGAAATAACTAATAAGACCTTTTTACTGGACAAATCAATCAAGGAAAAAAATTTTGCATTACTTGGGTTAAACTTTTTCTATTGTAACCTAAGATACTCTAGTTGCATACTAACAAAAACTTACCAAAATTTCAGGCTGTGTGCATGTGCCTTGGTATATTTATATGGTGGTAATATAAAATCATGGGCTTCCCAGGTGGCACAGTGGTAAAGAATCCACCTGCCAATGTAGGAGATGCAAGAGACACAGGTTTGATACCTGGATCAGGAAGATCCCCTGGAGTAGGAAATGACAACCCACTACCGTATTCTTGCCTGAAAAATTCCAGGAACAGGGGAGTCTAGTGGGCTACAGTACATGGAGCTGCAAAGAGTCAGACACAACTGGGGGACTGAGCACACACACACTATCAACTCACACTGGGAACTTGAAGAGAGGTAGGAGGATGCCATCTGGGAAGGATTTACATGTGATGTTTCTATACTGGTAGTATCTAAAATAAATTGTTCTTTCATCTAACTATTGACATTCAAATCTACCAGTAGAGGATAGAGATACTCATTTCCGTTGCTCTGAGCACAGGTTTCTCCCTTGGCTTTAGGTCCTTAAATGCTATATTTGAAACTAGTTTTACAATTGCAATAATAGCAAATGATACTGTGTAGACTGTGTATGCTATACAAACACAACAAAAAAGCTTCAGACTTGCTTGTCTAGAGGTGTTAGGCCACAGAATCACTTTAGGTATTTTAGTCATTAAAAAGGTGACATTTGTGTGCTGCTTAATAACTCCTATTGCATTTGGATCCTTAAGTAAAATTCAGTAGTAATCCAGTTGGATGCCCAACATGGGAAAAACCAATCCATTGGATATTGCTTCTGTTTAGGACTTGTCCAAATAGAAAATTGTTTAAGAGATGCTTTATAAACATTTGTTATGTCATTTTTACTTGTTGCTACGTCAGTTCAGTTCAGTTGCTCAGCAGTGTCCGACTCTTTCCACACCACGAACTGCAGCATGTCAGGCCTCCCTGTTCATTACCAACTCCCAGAGCTTGCTCAAATTCATGTCCATCGAGTTGGTGATGCCAGCCAACCATCTCATTCTCTGTCATCCCCTTCTCTTCATGCCTTCAATCTTTCCCAGTATCAGAGTCTTTTCCAAGGAGTCAGATGTTTGCATCAGGTGGTCAAAGTATTGGAGTTTCAGCTTCAACATCAGTCCTTCCAATGAATATTCAGGACTGATTTCCTTCAGGAATGTATCAATTCTTTAGCGCTTTTTGTTAAGAGGACCTTAAATTCCTTTGAGGAGCAATCATCCTGTAGACTCATATACCAGATAACTTTACATAAAAAAACTTGAATAATCTGAATAAATTGATGACATTTTGTGATAATGATGCTCAAAACCAATATGGTGATATAGACCCTAAAATCTGAGAATTTATTTATCCTTTGTGTGCTCATCTTATTGCTTCAAGGTAAAGGAATAGAAGCAGAGAAGGCAATGGCACCCCACTCCAGTACTCCTGCCTGGAAAATCCCATGGACGGAGGAGCCTGGTAGGCTGCAGTCCATGGGGTCGCTGAGGGTCGGACACGACTGAGCGACTTCACTTTCACTTTTCACTTTCATGCATTGGAGAAGGAAATGGCAACCCACTCCAGTGTTCTTGCCTGGAGAATCCCAGGGATGGGGGAGCCTGGTGGGCTGCTGTCTATGGGGTCACACAGAGTTGGACACGACTGAAGTGACTTAGCAGCAAAGGAATAGAAGAGGGACTAGAAAAAGATTTTTTTTTTTCTTTTTTTAACCTTACAACAGAACTTTCTCAGGATATATGAAAGCTGAATGCTGGGCTTCATTAAAGTTTATTCCCATCAACTAAAGCTGATAAATGACCATGAACTTAGAGGATCTTCAGTAAACCAGACCTCTATTAGATCTAAATGAAGACTCTTGATGAATGAGTAATGGAATTTTTTTCCTCCTCTAACTGAGGATTTCATTAAAAAATATGATCATGTCAAAAGTCTTGTGTATGTGTGTGTGATGTGTGTGTATGTGTGTAGGTCCATGAGTTTAACCTTTGCATAGATTTGTGCTATCACCACCATAACCAATTGTTGTTCAGTCACTCAGTCATGTTTGACTCTTTGTGACCCCATGGACTGCAGCATACCAGGCTTTCCTATTCTTCACCATCTCCTGGAGCTTGCTCAAACTCATGTCCATTGAGCGGTGATGCCACCCAACCATCTCATCCTCTGTCATCCCCTTCTCCTCCTGCCTTCAATCTTTCCCAGGATCAGGGCCTTTTCTAACAAGTCAGCTCTTCACATCAGGTGGTCAAATATTGGACACAAAACAATTCCATCATACACTAAATTCTTCTCCTACTGCCTTTTTGTAGTCAAATATTCTTTCACCCAATCTTTGGTACTGACCTGTTCTCTGTTTCATAATTTTGCTTTTTATAGGATATTATATATATGATCATCTATATGTAATCATAGCGTATGGGGCCTTTGGAACTAACTTCCTTCATTCAGCACAATCCTTTAAGATCCATGTTGTTACACTTTTCATAATTTGTTTTTTTAATTGATGAACTGTAGCCCATTGTGTGAGTATAATACAATTTATTGTCCATTTACCTATTGAAGGATATTTGTTTTTTCTCTCCAGTTTTTGGAGATTATAAATACAGCCATTTTAACTATTCATGTACATATTTTTGTAAGAAATAAGTTTTAATTTCCCTAGGATAAATACCTAGGAGTAGGAATGTTGGGTAGATAACAGACATACGTTTAATTACTTAAGAAACTGCCAAACTGTTTTCCAAAATACCTGTACTATTTTACATTCCCATCAACAATGTTTTGAGTTCTGGTTTCTCTGCATACTCATCAGCAGTTTGCACTGCTAATTTTAAAAAAATTATCTGTAATGTTTGTAGAGATAATTCATTACTGTTTTAATTTGCATTTCTACAAAGGCTAGTGAGCATGGTATTATGTGGTTATTTTCCATCTGTATATTTTCTTTGTAAAAGTCCATCTAGTCAAAGCTATGGTTTTTCCAGTAGCCATGTACAGATGTGAGAATTGGACCATAAAGAAAGCTGAGCATCAAAGAACTGATGCTTTTCAACTGTGGTATTGGAGAGGACTCTTGAGAGTCCTGTGGACTGCAAGGAGATCAAACCAGTCAATTCTGAAGGAAATTAGTCCTGAATAGTCATTGGAAGGACTGATGCTGAAGCTGAAATTCCAATACTTTGGCCACCTGATGTGAAGAACTAACTCATTGGAAAAGACCCTGATGCTGGGAAAGATTGAAGGCAGGAGGAGAAGGGGATGACAGAGGGTAAGATGGTTGGATGACATCACCAACTTGATGGACATGAGTTTGAGCAAGCTCTGGGAGTTGGTAATGGACAGGGAAGCCTGGCATACTGCAGTCCATGGGGTCACAAAGAATAGAACATGACTGAGCAACTGAACTGAACTGAACTGAACTGAACTGAAAGTGTTAGCTCAAATATTTTGCCTAATTTTAAAAAAGTGGATTGCTATTAATGAGTTTTGAGACTTTTTAGAAAAATATAAATTCTGGATACAAGTACTTTGGGAAAATTGGAATCTGCTTTAAGAAACTATGTACTGACAATATGTATTTATTTGATTTTTATCCAGAGGGTTAATTTTCAATGCTTAACTAGAATAAACATTGTGAACTCCTTCCTTCTTTTCAGCAATTAAATCCCCAACTTTTCCCTCTCATCTGACCTATGTTCCATTGCTTGCCAAGTCAATAGATTTGGATTTAATAACAACAACAACAACAACAGTCTAGTGGTCTTTGACAATTTTTTGACAGTTTTAATTCAGAATCTGTTATCTCCCAACCAGACTGCCTTGGACATGTTACTTAACTTTACAGGGACTCATTTATTTCACTGTAAAATAAAGATGTGTCTTAGAATTTTTGTGAAGATTAAATAAAGTAATGTGTATAAAGTGTTCAATTAGAGCCTGGCACTTGGAAGTTCAATAAATATCTCTTTCTGCTCTATCAATAGTATTAGTTTTGGCAGCTTTAAGCATATAATTTAATATTTCAAGGTATCAAAAGCACAGGGAACAAGGTTTAGACAACCTGGCAGCAAAGTAAGATTCTCAATAAAGGAGATTTTTCAGATTTCTAGTATTTTCTGCCAGGTACTGTGGTTTTGTGACTAGCTATTTAGGAAGTAGGAAAATTGGCCTGTCAATCTTATTATGGACAATTGCATAATTTACTTACTTAGTAAACTCAATTAGAGCTACAGCCATAGATGGGAGGAGGCCAAAAAAAAGTGATTAGAGCTCATAAAGGCATTAGCAGTCCAATAATTGCATAATGAAGAGCAAGCAAGTGCTTCCACAATCATGGAAGAAATGTAAGGTGCTTAGTTAAACAGTTTTTTGATGTTAATCAAAGACTATTTTCTGACAATAAATTGATAGCTGTGATTTTATTTACCCAGAGTAATCAGATTCTCTTAGATTTTCCTAACGTAAATGTAAAGATTTTAAGGAATGATTATAGAAGCTATTTTAAAAGTATCCAAGCATAACATTTAATTTTGGAAGATAATTCAAATAGGGATAAACTATAGAAAAACAGACAATCCATAGAAAGAGACAGAGAGAATGAGAGGGAGAGAGTCCATCATTGTTAGTCTCCATCACTGGTCTGCTGCACAATGGGCTCACCTAGGGAAAGATCTTTAAAAGATATTGGATATTGATGCTTGGTTACCAGCCCCAGATATTCTAATTTAATTGGTATGTTGGGAATATATTTCCCAATTTAATTGGTATCCTGGATCCTAGGAATTTAAAAACTGTATCAGGTGATTCTAGTGTACAACAAAATTTAAGAACCACTGAATTAGGTGTAAATGAAAAAAAAAGTCTGGTTAAAGGTCACTCTTGACTGACAGCTGTGTGGGAATGAAATAGTATCCCATAACATTAAATTAAGCTGCATCAGAAATTTGCTTAAACATTTTGCCTGAGCTATTCATTTCTTCCCCAAATGAGGAAAAGATTGGCTTCCATACGAAGTTCAAAACAGTAGGAACCAAGAAACTGGATTCTTGGCCTACCTTGGTTCTCACTGCCTCACTCAACTAGCTGTGTTATATTGGGAACTTGTTAACTTGGCTATCTTTTAGCTCCTTTACAGTAAATAATGGTACAGGACTAGATATATTTTATGATATTTTATAGTTCTAAATGTCTATAATTTTATAAATTAATAAAAATAATGACTACTAAATGTGGATAGGATAAAAATGGAAAAAATAAGATAGTAAAGTTTATTAAACATGTACCTTTAATATACTGAAATGACCAAAGTTCAGGTTTATTGGTAACATTGTACAGAAAAACTCAAACTTTTTGGCCACCCAATATGTAATGTGAATAAGCTGAGCCATCTTGGTGGTGGCAGCAGCATGGGATTGTGTTTAAAACACACATATGCATACAGTCACACACACACACTGAGGACTGCCATGGTGGCCACTCTCCCTTTCTAATTGGCTTTAGTAACCATGACAATTCAAGTCTGTGGTAAATCTGGACTGTCCATTTCTTTGACACTGATCTAGCTCAGCTGCTTCTGGTTATCCAAATTGTGCTGCACAATTGACCTTGTTGATTCATATTCTGACCTCCTTTTTAGGAAAAGGCACAATTTGTTTCTCTCTGAGGAGATTAGCTCTGATACAGTATATAAGCAAAAGAGTGTTAAGTTTTTAACATCTTGGATTTTTGAATACTCACCAAAACCATAGTCCCCCAAAGTTAGACTTTTCAGAATTATCTAGGTTCTTTAAACTTTCATTATTATATTAAGATGTAGGTCTGGTGACCTTGACCATCAAGGATTCTATAAGCCAGGAGCAAAGAAAATTTTCTGCTATGCAGGAAGGGAGGATGGTCTTCCCTTTATAAACTTGAGAGAGTGAAGGGAGGGGAGATCAGTAAGTCAATCGGTCAGTTCAGTTGCTCAGTAGTGCCTGACTCTTTGTTACCCAGGGATTGCGGCACGTCAGGCATCTCTGTCCATCACCAACTCTCAGAGCTTGCTCCAACTTCTGTCCATTGAGTTGGTGATGCTGAATGGTGATGCCAATTGGTGATGCCAACCATCTCATTCTGTCATCCCCTTTTCCTGCTGCCTTCAATCTTTCCCAGCATCAGCATCTTTTCCAAGGAGTCAGTTCTTCTCATCAGGTGGCCAAAGTACTGGAGTTTCAGCTTCAGCATCAGTCCTTTCAATGAATTTATTCAGGACTGATTTCCTTTATGATGGACTGGTTGGATCTCCTTGCAGTCCAAGGGACTCTCAAGAGTCTTCTCCAATACCACAGTTCAAAACCATCAATTATTTGGCACTCCACTTTCTTTATATTCCAACTCTCACATCCATAGATGACTACTGGAAAAACCATAGCTTTGACTACTCAGACCTTTGTCAGCAAAGTAATGTCTCTGCTTTTTAATATGCTGCCTAGGTTGGTCATAGCTTTTCTCCCAAGGAGAAAGCATCTTTTAATTTCATGGCTCCAGTCATCATCTGCAGTGATTTTGGAGCCCAAGAAAATTAAGTCTCTCACTGTTTCCATTATTTCCCTTTCTATTTTCCATGAAGTGATGGGACCATCTGCCATGATCTTCGTTTTTTAAAGGTTGAATTTAAGCCAGCTTTTAAAAACACTCTCCTCTTTCACTTTCATCAAGAAGCTCTTCAGTTCCTCTTCACTTTCTGCCATAAGGGTGGTGCCATCTGCATATCTGAGGTTATTAATATTTCTCCCAGCAATCTTGATTCCAGCTTGTGCTTCTTCCAGCCTGGCATTTCTCATGATGTACTCTACATATAAGTTAAATAAGCAGGGTGACAATATGCAGCCTTGATGTACTCCTTTCCCAATTTGGAACCAGCCTGTTCCTTGTGCAGATCTAATTGTTCCTTCTTTACCTGCATACAGATTTCTCAGGAGGCCAGTAAGGTTGTCTGGTATTCCCATCTCTTGAAAAATTTTCTACCATTTGTTGTGACATACACAGTCAAAGGCTTTGGCATAATTAATAAAGTAGATGTTTTTTATGGAATTCTGTTTCTTTTTCTATGACTCAACGGATGTTGGCAATTTGATCTCTGGTTCTTCTGCCTTTTCCAAATCCAGCTTGAACGTCTGGCAGTTCATGGTTCACGTACAGTTGAATCCTGGCTTGGAGAATTTTGAGCATTACTTTACTAGCATGTGAGATGAGTGCAATTGTGTGGTAGTTTGAACATTCTTTGACATTGCCCTTCTTTGGGATTGAAATAAAAACTGACCTCTTCCAGTCCTGTGGCCACTGTTGAGTTTTCCAAATTTGCTGGCATATTGAGTGCAACACTTTCACAGCATCATCTTTTAGGATTTGAAATAGCTCAACTGGAATTCCATCACCTCCACTAGCTTTGTTCACAGTGATGCTTTCTAAGGCCCACTTGGCATCACATTTCAGGATGTCTTGCTCTAGGTGAATGACAAACCATCGTGGTTATCTGGGTCATGAAAATCCTTTTTATATAGTTCTTCGGTGTATTCTAGCCACCTCTTCTTAATATCTTGTGCTTCTGTTAGGTCCATACCATTTCTGTCCTTTATTGTGCCCATATTTGCATGAAATATTCCCTTGAGAGAGATAAACTGAGAAGTTAGATTTGGAGGGTGGTGGAGTGTGGCTAATGGGCACCTGGGAGAAACTCCAGAGTAGACTTGGACTCTGTCTCGGGTAGCTAGTGCAGACTTGGTATGAGGTGGGTAGTTAGTTAAGCCTAAATCAGAGCTCCTATCTCCCATGATCTGTGTGTGGAGGCTGGGACCCTGAATCTCTGTATCCTGAGGACAATGGACAAAGAGCTGTAATGTAGAGGTGCTGAAAGAATTTGTAGGGCTAGTGAAGACAGGAGTGGATGTAAGGGTATGATAATTTTATGAACAAAGGTAGATGGCTGGATCCATAAAATTCAGTCTAGAACAGACAGATTAGCCACACTTCAGGAAAGCAGGCCTTGGCCATCAACTCTGCAGCAGAGATCAATGGTGGACTTGAGGATGGATTAGATGTGTTTACATCTCGAGGACTCCTCCTGTGTCACCATGAAGTCAAGTAAGCCCTACCACAAAGCCACATGCCATGATGGTAGAAGTAGGGGAAAAAAGAGAATCTCCAAAAGACAAAGTATTTATCTAAAAGATGAATTATTCCAAATAATTTAAAATCTACAAGAACCTGAAATAATGTATACTGACACGATGTTCCCTACAACCTGTACTCTGCCAACTTCTCCACTATTCAATGGGAGCTTATAAAAAAGTGAAATCAGTTCTGAAAAATAACAGAGCTATATTTCCTTTTCACATTTAATAGTTAAATGCACCTTATCATCCCTCCTATGCATGAATTCTAACAATTCTCCACCTTGGAGTATACTCTTTCTGGACAGCTAGACAGTTGATACAAAAACAGGTGTCTTTGTGTCTGTGGGTCCAGACAAAATTCCTAATTTTAGATCTTTCAACTTTTACTCAGACTCAGGGATTTTTCAGTGATAAGGGCTGCCATCTTTGTACTGTTCTGGTGGCATCTGTCAGTTGTTCATCCACATTTATTCACTCAACAAACATTTACTGAATTCTACAAGGTATCAGAAAAATACCCCAGCTCTCAGGGATATTATGTATTATAGGTGAGAGATAGGCAGTAAGTAAGAAAGAAAAGTAAATGTATTCCTGGGTCCAAGACTAGAATGTATGTCAGATCTGTGTTTCTGAGTCTAACACAGTTATTCCTGGAAGCAAGCAGTCTTTCCCCAAGGATCCAGGTGGGCTCTGGCAGCAACTTGGCCACCAGGTAACCCAGTCTTTGCCAGAGGAATAGAGCAAGGGCTCTGAACCCCTCCAATCTTCTCTGTCACTGTCCTCTTTTATTCAGAAAGGATTCTAGATAAGAAATTGGATGTTTATGCAGATAAACTCCCCAGCCTGGAATATTACATAGAGATCTCTTTGATTTCCTCAATTTGATGAATTCATAATACATTGTAATTACATAAATCAGCCATTCTGCAGCCTGGTGTGCCAATGTGGCAAAGGCCCAAGTGGAGGATTTTCTCAAACAGCAAGTGATCTATTCTGCTTGGATGGCAAGAAGAGCAAAGACAGGCATGTTATTAGTTACTTTAATATTTTGTCCCTGTCACAGATTCATATTTTTACTTTTATCATTTCAAAATGGATCATTTTCAATTTAGTCAATCACTTTCTCTTGTCCTCATATATAAGGACAAGAGAAGGTGTTTATATGCATATTCAGTTAATTTCCTCAATAACTTTGGAATGAGGTCAAGTATATAAATCTGGAAGGAGGTCAAGTATATATACATCAATAAGAAAACAGAATTAAAAGCCTAATAATTTAAACAAGATATTGTCATTCTGATAAAGGTAAATCCATCCAACACAAAGATTTTTCCCTTTACCTATAACTGTATAATTTTTCTTTAGAGCGTCTTTTTCCCTACGGAGTAATGTAGACACTTCCTTCTGTATCCCCCTGAATGTTCTAATGCTATAAATTGTTAGAATTCTTTAAAGGGGAACATGTATAATTTTGCCTATAAATTGAATCCTGTACTTTAAAGTATTTGAAAACCCCACCATAGTAAAATATACAGAAGTCTTTCATCAGAGTTGGATTTATTGTAATTTCACATGACTTTATTTTTAATTTAGTTCAGTGAGGCATCACTTTTGAAGGCTAATGAGCTAAATTTGCCATTAGGAGAGATGATTTTTCATTATAAAATATTTCTATATTCTATGAGAAGTATTTTATAAAGTGCATGTTCTCAAATGTTCTCAAGTTCAGGCCATTGCCCCACTCAGGATGACCTTCTTGACCCAATTCTCTCCTGGATTCCTGCATGTACTCTATTCCCTAATCCTTTCTTGTTATGGGTAATAACAGCTCTTCCACTACTAGCCCTGGGTTACTTTTTATCCCTTAGATATTCCTTTATTTCCATAATTTTGTGAGCATCCCCTTTGCCAAAAGTATAGTGATGGATACAA
This sequence comes from Bos indicus x Bos taurus, assembly GCF_003369695.1. Classification (NCBI taxonomy): domain Eukaryota; kingdom Metazoa; phylum Chordata; class Mammalia; order Artiodactyla; family Bovidae; genus Bos; species Bos indicus x Bos taurus. Next base: position 83,896,090 of record NC_040077.1, on the reverse strand, counting down.
AGTTTTTTTTTTTTCTTTTTTTGGTGTAGGTTTGCTTTTGTTTGTGTAAGGCATCCAGCCTAGATGGGTTAACTTCAGAGTTAATTTCTTAAATCAGGGACTCTTAGGTCACTTGGTAGTGTACATTAAAATTCTAAATGTATAGTTTTCTCCAGATAGGATTTCAGAATCATATGGTGACTCTGGTTTTAGTTTTTTAAGGAAACTTAAAACTGTTTTCCATAGTAGCTGCACCAGTTTACATTCTCACCAACAGTGTAGGCGGGTTTCCTTTTCTCCACACTGTTCCCAACATTTATTATTTATAGACTTTTTGATGATGGCCATTCTGACTGAAGTGAGGTGATATCTCGTTGTAGTTTTGATTTGCATTTCTCTAATGATAACAATGCTGAACATTCTCTTCTGTGCCTTTTGGCAATCTCTGTGTCTTTTTTTGAGAAATGTCTATATCTGGAGAAAACTATAATTTGAGATGATCATAACCCCAATGTTCATAGCAGCCCTATTTACAGTAGTCAAGACATGAAAACAATCTAAATGTCCATCAACAGATGAATGCCTAAAGAAGATGTGGTATATGATATATAATATATATTTGATGGAATATTACATATATGATGGAATAATATAAATATGTGATGGAATATTACTCACTCATAAAAAATGAAATGATGCCATTTGCAGCAACATGCATGGACCTAGAGATGATCATACTAAGTGAAGTAAGACAGAGAAGGCAAATATATGATACCACTTATACTGGGAATCTAAAAAATAAATGCTAAGTAAACTTATTTAGTAAACAGAAACAGATGCACGGACATAAAAAGCAAATTTATGGTTACCAAAGGGGAAAGGGAAAAGGGACAAATTAGGAGTTTGGGATTAACAGATACATACTACCATATATAAAATAAACAACAAGGACCTATTGTATAGCATAGGAACTATATTCAGTATCTTATAATAACCTATAATAAAAAATAATTTGAAAAATAATATATAACTACATAACTTGTACACTTGAAACTTGATGTTGTTGCTTAGTTGCTAAATTGTGTCTGACTCTTTTGTGATCACATGGACTGTAGCCCACCAGGTTCCTCTGCTTATGGGATTTCCCAGGCAAGAATACTGGACTGGGTTGCCATTTCCTTCTCTAGGGAATCTTCCTGACCCAGGGATTGAACCCAGATCTCCTGCATTGGTAGGTGGATTCTTTACCACTCAACCATTAGGGAAACCTGCACCTGAAACTAACAAATTGTGAATCAATTATACTTCAATAAGGAAAAAACAACTTCATTTCTAGGCTTCCTAAGATGCTTGCTCCTTGGAAGAAAAGCTATGACCAAACTAGACAGCATATTAAAAAGCAGAGATATTACTCTGCTGACAAAAGTCTGTCTAGTCAGAGCTATGGATTTTCCAGTAGTGATGTATAGATGTGAGAGTTGAACTACAAAGAAAGCTGAGTGTTGAAGAATTGATGCTTTTGAACTGTGGTGTTGGAGAAGACTCTTGAGAGTCCCTTGGACTGCAAGGAGATCAAACCAGTCAATCCTAAAGGAAATCAGTCCTGAATATTCATTGGAAGGACTGATGCTGAAGCTGAAACTCCAATACTTTGGCCACCTAATACGAAGAACTGACTCCTTGGAAAAGACCTGATGCTGGGAAAGATTAAAGGCAGGAGGTGAAGGGGATGAAAGATGGTTGGATGGCATCACCAACTCCATGGGCATGAGTTTGAGCAGGCTCCGGGAGTTGGTAATGGACAGGGATGCCTGGTGTGCTGCAGTCCATGGGGTCACAAAGAGTTGGACATGACTGAACAACTGAACTGAACTTACACATAGTGATATGAGAAAAATCTTGTCAATTGGATATAATTAGAATCCGTATGATCCACTTTCATGGAAAGTGTAAGGGCCTTTCCTCCTAGCCTTTTTTTCTGTGAGAAAGTTCAGACGTGATGGCTTGAGTTGGAGTAGTCTTCTTGGGCTAGGAAGTGCTGTCATCTATTGTGGATGACAGAAGAGCAAGACAGAAATACTCATGCTTCCAAGTTGTATCAGTCATGGACACCCTAGTATTTGGAGAGAGAAATTAGCTTGCCTTTTGTTTAAGTCATTTTTATTTTGTATGTAGGTCACCTATAGCTAAACTCGATTATTACTAATACAGAAGTTATAAAAGAAAAAAAAAAGGAAAGAAAAGTAGGTCTTACATATGAAAAAAAATCTAAAATGGGACATTGGTTTAATCTGCTTGAGGATGTCAGGGACTCAGATATTAAAGCTAGGAAATCTGGTGATCTTTATTACATCATGGCAAAATATTTTTATTAAATTTCACCAATAATTCCATGGAAGGTAATCTTTGGGCTGACTGAGGCAATGGCATTGATAAAAGTATTAAAGTAAAGGTAAATTCAGAATTCTGGTATACATTGGTTGTTTCTTGTTGCATAGTGCTAAAAATGTGATAAACTCAGGTTAGAGTGGGCTGTCCTTCAAGTGCAGTTGAAACACAACTCTTCCAAGAGAGGCTGTGTTTCCCAGCCCTATTCAAGCACCTTTTAATAGGAGCTCTGTGACAGAAAATGAGATTCAGTATTGCAGCAGAGATCAGATTTAGATATTTTGTTTCCACTTAAGCCAATTATTTCCATTGGCTTTAAGGGATCTGTCTTTAAGGGAGAAAGAGGGAGAATTATTATATGAAGCCAGTGAATACAAGATCAGAATTTCAGACATACATTTGAGATGAGATTTTTGGCATGGGTTATGTGCATAAGAAATTGATGTAAGCAAATAGATAAAAATTCTACTAAAAATTTGATGGACTTTTTTTTTTTTTGACCAAAGAAACAAGGAGGCTGTTTTAGGAGAGTCAGTTTAACTCCTTGTGAGGAGCCCGTGCAACCTCTCCCTACTTCCTCCCCCACCATCTAAACCAAGAAACAGGCTGCAGTGAATGTGCAGCTCCCCAGCAGATATGTTCTAGATGGACAACTCAGATGTGATTTAAGAGGAAAATGAGTAGAAAAGCACCTCTCAGCCAATAAAGTCAGAGGCCGAAAGGACAGTGGAGAAGGAAAGATTTCCCAGAGAACAGAATCAGTTGCTTCCAGATGGCCTAACCAAGGAACTTTCCAAACTGCTTTTTCCTTCCAGCAAATAATCTGTGGTACGAGATAGTGCACAAACTTAGGAACCTCAGTTTTAATACTTTCAGCTGGAAAAACATCCAACATTAAATCTATTACTAAAAAACTCAAATGCTTCATGTTCTCTAGTAGATGCCATTATATAGACAGTAGAGGGAAAGTGAAGTCGCTCATCGTGTCCGACTCTCTGAGACCCCATGGACTATAGCCTACCAGGCTCCTCTGTCCATGGGATTTTCTAGGCAAGAATACTGGAGTGGGTTGTCATTTCCTTCTTCAGGGGATTTATCCAACCCTGGGATCGAACCCAGGTCTCCCGCATTGCAGGCAGATGCTTTACCATCTAAGCCACCAGGGAAGATAGTAAAATGATATTATTTTTGGTTCTCTGCTTCTATCCCTTGAATACTTACTGATACGAAAAATTATGGCTTACTCTCCTTTCAACTTCACCCAATCTAAATTCATTTGTAAACACTAAATGCATTTGTAAATACAATATGCTTAAATATCAACTTATAGTTTACTTCCTTTGCTTAAAAATCAGTTTTACCACTTGTCTGTTTGTTGCAGTGTTATCTGCAGTATAGAATCTATAACATGTTGTCTAAAATTTCCATTATCTTATCACCTCACATGACTAAGCTCTTGGAGGGCAGAGATGTTTGCCTTACTGATTTTATCAATATCTTCAAGACAAAGAAATTAACAAATTTTCCATTACTGAAAGCCTGATGCATTTTCTTAACATTTATGGAAATCCTTTCCTATAATTAATATGTATACATTATTTTTGGAGAAGGCAATGGCACCCCACTCCAGTACTCTTGCCTGGAAAATCCCTGGACGGAGGAGCCTGATAGGCTGCAGTCCATGGGGTTGCTAAGAGTTGGGCACAACTGAGCGACTTCACTTTGACTTTTCACTTTCATGCATTGGAGAAGGAAATGGCAACCCACTCCAATGTTCTTGCCTGGAGAATCCCAGGGATGCGGGAGCCTGATGGGCTGCCGTCTATGGAGTCGCACACTGAAGCGACTTAGCAGCAGCAGCAGCAGCAGCATACATTATTTTGGAGACAGAGCTCCTAATGACTTAACAACACTACAATAACAACTCAAAGAAAGCCTTCATTAGGTTTTCAATGATCTCGAGTGGTCTAGTTTTGTATACTGAGAGTAAAAATTAGAAAAACTCTGCTGTTGCCAGTTATCCATGCTTCATAATATCACCACTAAAAACTGGTAGGTTTATATCAATCAGCTGTGTTAAGCCACAGGAATTAGGCAGGAATATATAACTTGATGGTTGTTCGTTGGGGGTGGGATGAGTGGAAAAAGATACCTTATATTTCTTATAGGTATTTTGAGTATTTTTTGACTTTTAAACATTCTTCATATGTTTAGGGATTAACTTTTTTGGAAAACCCTTAGTTTTTTAGGCATTATATTATGATTCAGTCGATCCACATTGAAGACAGTGAAACAATTAATTTACTTGGAATTTTTATTAGAATATATTTTAAGGATTCTTACATGTTTCAAAATTGTGTATTCTGGAATACATGGTCTCATTTAAAAAATTTACCATTTAATATATTTTATGTCTGAACTATAATCTGAAAAAGATTTACTTAAGAGATGGTTTCTAAAAGGGTGAATTAGCTGCTTGTGGCCTTTGAAAGTGGGGAAACTTTTACTCCTAATTAAGATGGACATTGGAAAATTATTCCCTTACCTTTCATTCTTTGGGTAAGAGCTTCATCTTATAATTTCTCCCAGGCAAAAAGTGTTATACCTCATCTACTACATCTGTCTGTGTTCTTTTTGGTATGGGGAAGGGAATTTATCCACCTGATAGGGGATAGAAGAGCACTACAGACTGCTTCCATTTCCAGAAAAGCAGTCCTAGAGAAGATTCTCATTTGTCAGCTGCTGATAAGCTCTAGGCTGTTGAATCATGTTGTCCTGAAAGCTTCACACAGACACAGAGTATTCCTTAGGGAGGTTTAGCTCCACATTAAAAGATTAAGGATGAGTTGGAAACAACAAAAAACATTCAAATCCTGTAAGAAAAAATAGAGGTGTAGTAGATATTGACTGGAACAGCTCAGATAAATGAGAAAGGCATTAGATAATATCTAGATTCTTTTTAAATAATGACTTTTAGGACTGTCATTATTATTGTTATATTTAGCTGTGTTAACAAAGGGTCTACTTTGATTTATGAAAGAATCGCTGTAGGAAAAAGGATCTAGTTTCTCTCAATAGTTTTCTTAGAAGCATACTATTTTATAAATAATTTAGTCTTCATTGCTCTTTTGGAAGTAACATGTTAACTATAGCAAAAATATATGAGCAAATGAGTAATTCTTTGAGGAGAGTTTAAAACTTCATTCTTTAAAATGGATAAAGTGTGCCAGCAATAGTACCTGAGATTCAATAGCATGTCTTGACAGTATCTGCATTAGTTTAGTTTTCACCTTTGCAGATGTCCGAACAGGTATGCTGAGACAAGCAAACAAGTAATTGTTTGGGGTAGAGAGCGATGGATTGTATTTGAAACCCTGAAAGCCTAAAGAGAGCTTTATGATGGCAAGAACTGAGATCCACCACACCACAGTCAGAAGCTTATGTAGCCTGAGGCACTCCTAATTTTAGTCCTCAGCATTGGCTATGAATAACAATCACTTGGGAACCTTTTTAAAATTTCAAATACCTGGGCCCTGCCCAGAGTAAGTCTAAGTGGACTGGTTTCAGATGAGGCCTCAAAGTGAATATTTTTTAAAAGTTGATCAGAGATTCTGATCTGAAGCTAGGATGAAGAACCATTATACTCTACCCATGAGCACTTTACTCAGTGTGTACAGGGAAGCTCATATTAGTACATTCTAATCATAACAATAAATAACATGTCTATACATCAAGAAGAGCTGTGTGTGTGCGTGTGTGTGTGTGTGTTCGGGTGTGGGTGATGTTCAGTGTTCTTCTTTCACTTAATGCTCAACCTCAATACAACTCTGCTTTTTTCTCTAAGAACATCATCACATTCATCAGAAAGAAACTGGCAACATATCTTAGAGAGAATCTTTCTTTTCATATCCCTATAACATACCACCAGCAGAAAAACAATACCACTGAACAAACGAGCCAGTACTTGAAACAATGCTTCCAGAGCTATTGACATAATGCCTGGGCATGCTATCTTGCTTTGGTAAAGTTATCTTAATCAGGCTCCCACTGCTTCCTTGTGTGATTTATTCTACTGTACAACAGCTGTGGATGATGCTATCCCTGCCTAATGTTTGTGACCCAGCAAAGCTTCTCTGCAGAAAGCTCCTGAGGGCATAACTCCACCACGCTAAAGAAAAGGTAGAGTGTTTTTTGTAATAGGAAAAGAATCCATGTTACTATCCTATATGAAATTCTTCAGTAGTTCCCTGTTGCCCTCAAATGGTATAAGACCATTGTCTTTCTTACCTGGCCAGATTTAATATGCCATCCCCGCCTTCCCCTAATCCTCCTTTCACATATACAAGGTGGAAGTGGGAAAGATAATTGCTCACTTCCTAGGGGTGTATCAAATTAGAATTCCTTAAAAGTACTTCGTATAGTGCCTAGAATTTAATAAAAGCTCAAAACAAGATTAAACATACATACGCACACACAGAAAAATAAACAACAACAAATTTACTCCTGTCATCATGAAGCAGTTGTTTACTTCTTCCTTCACATTTAGGGAGCACAATTTGCATATCTCTATTATTAGGCTTAATGCATGTTAACAGATAATGGTTTGTCAGTCTGCTTAACAGCATAGGTACGAAATTAATGTTTCATGAAATCAAATGACACTGATTTAGGATTCGCAAGTTTGTTTCTTGGGTCAGCCATCAATTCTGTCTTAAATATTCAGAACTTTAAATATTAATTCAATGAATGAATGAATGAAAGTGAAAGTCACTCAGTCGTTTCTGACTCTTTGCGACACCATGGACTATAGAGTCCATGGAATTATCCAGGGCAGAATACTGGAGAGGGTAGCCTTTCCCTTCTCCAGGGGATCTTTCCAACTCAGGGATCGAACCCAGGTCTCCCACATTGCAGACAGATTCTTTACCAGCTGAGCCACAAGGGAAGCCCAAGAATACTGGAGTGGGTAGCTTATCCCTTCTCCAGTGAATCTTCCCAATCCAGGAATCAAACTGGGGCCTCCTGCATTGTAGGCGGATTCTATACCAACTGAGCTATCAGGAAATGAATGAATGATTCCCTTTATAACGAAGAACTGGTAAGAACAATGTATGCAGTTCAAAAAGTGATGAGAACATGCCGCAGATGGCTCAAAATTCTCAACCTCAGCTTTTTTTTCTTAACACTTTTCCTCCACAAAATTAATCTCTTCAGTTCAGTTCAGTGGCTCAGTGTGTCTGACTCTTTGCGACCCCATGAACCGCAGCACACCATGCCTCCCTGTCCATCAACAACTCCCAGAGTCCATGCAAACCCATGTCCGAGTTGGTGATGCCATCCAGCCATCTCATCCTCTGTCATCCCCTTCTCCTCCTGCCCTCAATCTTTCCCAGCATCAGGGTCTTTTCAAATGAGTCAGCTCTTCTCATCAGGTGGCCAAAGTATTGGAGTTTCAGCTTCAACATCTGTCCCTCCAATGAACACCCAGGACTGATCTCCTTTAGGATGGACTGGTTGGATTTCCTTGCAGTCCAAGGGACTCTCAAGAGTCTTCTCCAACACCACAGTTCAAAAGCATCAATTCTTTGGTGCTCAGCCTTCTTTATAGTCCAACTCTCACATCTATACATGACCACTGGAAAAATCATAGCCTTGACTAAATGGAACTTGGTTGGCAAAATAATGTCTCTGCTTTTTAATATGCTGTCTAATTAATCTCTAACTATCTCTAAAACTAGTAGAGGAAAATTTAAACTAAAGTCTGGATACATTTTCTAGAGACTTTAAGCTAAAGTCTATAATACATCTTCCTTGGCATTGTAGTTGAAATTCAGTTGCTAAAATCTATTTTGTTGAAAAAGAATGAATTATCAAGGCACATCTGTTTTTATTTTTCTCTTTTAACAGGGCCAGTGGTGTAAGTAGGTCAGCACTGAATGTGGTTACCAGGGTTTGATATTATAGGTTTTTATGGTGTAACTGTTAGTTTTCCTTTTATGGAAATAGATGTGTTAGAAGATGGTTAGTCATTCACACTGAATTTTCAAAGTCTAGCTTAGGAAATTAGAATAAATTATTGTCTTTAGCAGAATTGGCTGTGAGCAAATTTGTAAGGATGCATCTAGCTTATTCCTCTGGGACTCTGGTGCTTGCATGGTGTTCTAGAACAAATTTCCAAATTCCATAGCTTGGGTCCTTGAAGCCCAAAATGGTAAAGTTTCATTCAGTAATTACTTATTGAATTCTAACCATATGCTGGGCAATTTGACTGGTTAAGCAAAATGATTAATTAGGCAATTTCTGTCACTATGGCAAGGGAGGGATGAGCCCTGGGCATCAGTGGGGCTTCATTTGGCACTTCTTACATTTCAGTACATGATCGCAGCTTGTGTTATTCACTGGGGATACCACAGGCCTGCTGCTCTTCAGGTCTATTACACTATTTACTTATGCTCTCCTTCCTTCCCTCTCTCCTTCCTTCTTTCCTTTGTAGTTACTTGTTCATCTGTCATCAGTCTCAGGCTCTTAGATTGTCAACTGTATAAAGGTGAGACTCTTGTATATATTGCATCCATTTCATCAGTGCTTGGTAGAAACTGCATACTAGTCTTGCCAGAATGGGGATATATTCCGGTTCTAGATGTGCGGCTTGAAGCTGGTTCTTTTTCCTCTAGCTGAGTGCTTCTTTATATCAAGACACAGACATATTAATAGCATAAAAATAACATGTAAGAAAGAGAGTTCAGTTCAGTTACTCAGTTGTTTCTGACTCTGTGACCCCAAGGTCACAAAGACCCTGAAGCATGCCAGGCTTCCCTGTCCATCACCAACTCTCAGAGCTTACTCAAACTCATGTCCATCGAGTTGGTGATGCTATCCAACCATCTCATCCTCTGTCATCCCCTTCTCCTCCCACCTTCAATCTTTCCCAGCATCAGGGTTTTTTCAAATGAGTCAGTTCTTTGCTTCTGGTGGCCAAAGTATTGGAGTTTCAGCTTCAGCAACAGTCCTTCCAATGAATATTCAGGACTGATTTCCCTTAGGATAGACTGACTGGATCTCCTTGCAGTCCAAGGGACTCTCAAGAATCTTCTCCAGCACCACAGTTCAAAAGCATCGAGGGTTAGCTTGAGCCAAAAAGGGAATTAGTTGTTGACATTCCAAGCAATGTTTGGTACATGCTGATGATGAGCAGGGGAAGGTGAGAATTTTCTGATAACCTATAGATCCTCAGAAATCCTAGTTTAAACTTGTTTAGTTAGAGGAAAACTAACCAGGTGAGTACTCAGTTGTTTCACAGGCCTGGCCAGGTATAATCCTGACCCTTGTGAGTGACCAGGTATTTAGGTGCCAGCCCATGTGGGTAACCACAGCTGAAGATTTGAGCTGTGATGAAAGTTTTTCAGAGGCTAGGCTACTCAAAAAAAGAAAACTATCATTAAAAAATATATCAGGATTAAAAGTAAATATACACTTGGATGTCAAATATAGCATTGACATCTAAATGTACCTTGCTATATATAATCAAATTGTAGCTGCCTACGTTATATCTAGATAGATATAAGACATATATAGTAGTAAGTGACCACTTCACAGGAAAGCCTATAACTGAAGAATGTCTTATTTTAAAAGAATATTTACTTTGGATAGTTCTTAGATCCCTGGAAGGGGAGCATTCCAAGGGCCTCATGCATCAAGATAAAATTTAATAAGTGACTATTGAAGTTCCAAAAGGGAGTTGGAATGCTCAGAAGGAAGATTAGTAGTCTTCCTATCAAGGTTGGATATATGGAGACCCCCACTAATTGCTCCCGCTGTGGAGTGGGACCAGGGCTTCAGAACTCTGGTCCAGTTCAGGCAGGAGCCCAGTCTACTGATAGAAGGCAACCATTATACCTATTGAGACAGGGGAAAAGAATGACAAGAAAAGGGTATCTACTTCCCATTCTCAGACCAAACTGCAGAGTCCACATAAATACTTTCTCACAAGAGACTGACTGTAACAGGGAAAGGAGACAAAGTAAATAATGGCTGAAAGGCGGCAATCAGATCAACAAAACACTGTTAGTATAGACTGCTTTAAGGACCCAGGAATGACTTCATTATTCAGAATTCTTTCCTGTACTGGTTTTTTGGTTATTCGTTATTTTAAAATTTTACCTACTTTTTCAATGTTTCAAATAACTTATATTGGGTTATATAAGATACAGAAGTAAAATTATACTTTGATTACAAAATAGTCCACAGGCTGTGAAGAAACTACCACCCACGATTTTATGCAGTGCCTATTCATTCCCCAAACATTAGTCATCCACATTCAAAGGGTTAGCTTACACAAGAAGTTCACTTTTTCCCCCCTTTCTTTTTCTTTTTTTTCAAATCTTACCTTCTTGAAATGCTCAAGGCTTTTTCCAGCAATTAAAGATAAAACATAAAAATGATCTTGGCCTAACAATTTTGACAAAAGAAAAATATGCTAAGAGGTTCAGCTATGTTATTTAAAGGACATTAGTTGCAAATATTCTTCTGAAGTGCACATAAAAACACATTCAGCACCTTTCATTCAGTCACACGGTATTGACAATAGCTTTTAACTTGTGTTTACTCCAAAGTTTAAAAGGGAATCAGAAAAATATTTAATCTATTCAGTTCTTTTTGTCTTGTGCCAAAATATATCTCAGAATTTTAGGGAGTCAAGCTAGTTGAATAAAAAGAAAAGATCAAAGACAATGTTTAGAATTTTGGTAAGAAACACATAGAGGAATTTTAAATAATACCTAAGATAAACAAGTGGATATTTTTATATAGGCACTATATAAAATAGGCAGTAACTACCAAACACTGGCAGAGCTGTGTGTGAGCAAATATTCATGTATAAATGAGATCAGAAACATTGCCATGGGTATGTAACATAACTTCCAGCACCCGAAACACTTGCTTCTTCTGCTCCAACAGAGCTATCAGTCATGAGCTTTAGTTTGTTGAACTATTTGGGGTCTATTCCCTAGGGAAGAAATTTAAGTGACTCTGCACTGTGGGCTGGGAAGAGTGGGAGTTTGTCATTCCTTGTTAAGACATGTTCACCCCTAAGATGCTGTATTTTTATGGTGCTGACCAAACAGGTGCTTCTATCTTCCTTTGGGATAGGCAACTAACTGGATTAAACTAGGAACACGTTGAGCTAAGCTTATTATCAATAATCGTCAGTATCAAATATTTTTATAGGAAAAAAAAGCAGTTGTTTATCTGCACTCTCAAGTAATATTGCTAAGTGCTTTGTATTTCTGTTGTAGTGTTCATTTTATCCTCTTTTGTATTCTGTTTAGCTGTTTACATAAACATTTCTGTTTCTTCAACTAGATGCCAAACAAATAGGAGGTGAGCATCTGCTTAATTAGTGCATGTATTCTTCATAGTTGGGCATTATTCTTTCAGCTTTCCCAGGCCCCCAGAAATGGCTGGGACTCAGGCAGGGCTGCAGATGCTGGGCTTCTGGGTACCAGCAGTGGCAGAGGCCTGTTGTATCGAGTAGTGGAAGAAGATGTAGCCCAAGGAAAAGTGAGAGTCTTGTGCAAGAAAATGACTCATGAACTTGTCCTATATATCATCAGATTTAAATGCATCAAGTGTGACACTCTAGTCAGGAGGATGAAGCAAGAGGTCTTGGGCTGAGGATTAGGTTCATGAAACAAGATGTGAAATGAGAGAACATTAGTGATTGAGACTGAGAGCAAAGGAAAGATGCTAGGGATCAAAATTATTGGATGTTGAGACAAAGGAGCTTACTGATTTAAAGGTACAGGGTTAGGCCAGCCAAGGATAGTTTATTACTTATTATAGGTACACAATGAACTTTTTTTTGGATTAATCAAAGTAGTTGTATATTCCACAGAGTGACAATAAGGTGGCCTAACTCTAGGCTCTTGACTGAGTGAAACAACGATAGCTTGATGAGCACGCTTCTCGTCAGAAGAAAAGCTTTTGGAATAATATTCAGCCTAAAATCTATTCCTACTGTACCCATCAAATAAAAATTCCCCCTGCTGCATTGGGAAAGTATTTGGCAAGAACAGCTTTAGCAGGAGTATTTTGTGAAACATATATTGTAAGGGAGCTTCATCTTCTGAAATCATCCATATTTGTATACTCATATGGCAGATTGTAGTTTCCAAAGATGGTCTCCACAATTTACATCATTTCACATGCAGTTTCCACACTGTGAGCTGATAAGTCTCCCATCCATTGATAGCATCCATTCCCTTCCCCTTAAACTGGGAAGACCTTGTAACTGCCTTAACTAATATATGTAGCTGAGTGATTCTATATGAATTCAGAGGTGAAGTCATAAAAATGCCATGCATGTTCACATTGTCCTCTTGGAACATTCTCAGATATCAACCACCACGCATGAAGGACCGCATTTAAGTGTTCTTGCAGGAGCTAAAGTCCCATCCATCCCACAGCCATCATAAGCACCAGCTGTGTGAGTGTGTGAGCCTTCAGATGGTTCCATTCACAGCTAAGACATCCTCGGTTTCTTGGATGATGGTGACAGCACCATCCAGCTGTTGGTGCTTGAGGCATTGCCACTGACTTATGCTTACATTTCTAGTTGTGAGCAAAATAATGATGTTTTAAGTTACTAAATTTGGAGTGGTTTGTTATTCAGCAAAAGATAACTGGAATAAATCACAAACAGAAACAAGCATAGTTTGTGTTACAGAAATATCACTTTGATGAAGATAGTTGAAGACTTTTCTCATGAGCTTGGTTTCATTTCTTTCTATGATCTTACCAAGGGAGAAATTCATCATATGAATGTAACATATTTTTATCTTTGATGAATGTTAGTTTCAAAATAAGAAAAAATATTAGCAACAATTTATGCTTACAGTGACTACTATTAAAAGGTATTTTTCTTGCTTCTGAATACCACTGAACATGTTTCATTGATGACAAAACAAAAACAATCTTAGGCAGAATTTTTTCCAATACTTTAAATGGACAATGATAAAATTCTGTCCTTAGACACAAGTTTTTTTCAGAAATACAATTTGTAGAACTGTCAGAACAAAGTGACTTATAATTCAATGCAACACTAAATATTTTAAAAACTGAATTACTCATTCAAAGGAAATCTCCAGTTTCCTATGAATGTCTTCCATATCAAGAAAAGCAAAAAGTTCCATTACCAAATCTTGGGTTAAAAAAAAAAAAGAAAGCAACTAACATTTTTGTTTTAATTAAGTTTTAAGACTTCAGTGATATAGCATATGATTTGCCAGGGAAAATAAAAATATCTTCAGATTAAAACGTGCTAAGAAGGCTTGTCCTGAAATAACTAGATATTGTGCATTTGAGAAATTACTCTTTAAAAATCTAAATGATTATCCATTTTAATTTGACTCAAATGACAGATAAAAGTGATTGCAAGCCCCTAAAATAGGGGCATGATAAAGTCAAAAAGACACTTGCGAAAGATGATTAATAGTGATGCATGTGTGAAACATATTGATAAAATCTGTGATTCTCAAGAGCATGAGGTTGGAGGGAGTAGATACAGGACACAGAGAGACTTCTTCCCTGGAGAATTAGAAACATTTCTCCAACAACCTCCCATCTTCCAAGGGAGAACAGGGAATGCTAAGAATTCTGAAAAGGCTTGGGCCAGGTTGTGTGAAGAGAAATTAAAGCACAGGACAAAGAAACTTGGTTTAGGAAAAAGATATTTTTATTTGGATATATAACAAAGAAAGACAATGCCAAAGAATGTTCAAACAGCTGCACAATTGCACTCATCTCATATGCTAACAAAGTAGTGCTCAAAATTCTCCAAGTCAGGCTTCAATAGTACTTGAACCATGAACTTCCAGATGTTCAAGCTGGATTTAGAAAAGGCAGAGGAACCAGAGATCAAATTGCCACCATCCATTGGGTTATTGAAAAAGCAAGAGAGTTCCAGAAAAACATCTATGTGTTTTATTGACTACACCAAAGCCTTTGTGTGAATCACAAAAACTGCGGAAAATTCTTCAAGAGATGGAAATACCAGAATACCTCACCTGCCTCCTGAGAAATGTGTATGCAGGTCAAGAAGCAACAGTTAGAACTGGACATGGAATAACAGACTGGTTCCAAATTGGAAAAGAAGTACATCAAGGCTGTATATTGCCACTCTGCTTATTTAACTTATATGCAGACTACATCATGAGAAATGCCAGGCTGAGTGAAGCACAAGCTGGAATCAAGACTGCCAGGAGAAACATCAATAACCTCAGATATGCAGATGACACCACCCTCATGGCAGAAAGCAAAGAAGAAATAAAGAGCCTCTTGATGAAAATGAGAGAGGAGAGTGTAAAAGTTGGTTTAAACTCAACATTCAGAAAACTAAGATCATGGCATCCAGTCACACCACTTCATGGCAAATGGATGAGGAAACAATGGAAACAGTAGGAGACTTTATTTTTTTGGTCTTCAAAATCACTGCAGATGGTGACTGCAGCCATGAAATTAAAAGACTCTTGCTCTTTGGGAGAAAAGCTATGACCAACCTAGACAGCATATTAAAAAGCAGAGACACTACTTTGCCAACAAAGGTCCATCTAGTCAAAGCTATTTGACTAGATGGTCCAAAGTAGTGATGCACGGATGCAAGAGTTGGACTATAAAGAAAGCTGAGTGCTGAAGAATTGATGCTTTTGAACTGTGGTGTTGGAGAAGACTCTTGAGAGTCCCTTGGACTGCAAGGAGATCCAACCAGTCCATCCTAAAGGAAATCAGTCCTGAATATTCATTGGAAGGACTGATGCTGAAGCTGAAACTCCAATACACTGGCCACCAGATGTGAAGAACTGACTCATTTGAAAAGACCCTGGTGCTGGGAAAGATTGAAGGCAGGTAGAGAAGGGGATGACAATGGATGAGATGGTTGGATGGCATCACCGACTGAATGGACCTGAGTTTGAGTAAACTCCAGGAGATAGTGAAGGACAGAGAAGCCTGGCATGCTTCAGTCCATGGGGTCACAAAGAGTTGAACATGACTGAGTGATTGAACTGAACTGAATGCTAATAAAGATTTAAGTTAAGAGTTTAAGGGGATTTCCTGGCGGTCTAGTGGTTAAGAATTCACCTTACATGAGTTCAATCCCTGTTGGGGGAATGAAGATCTCACATCTTATGGAACAACTAAGCCTGGTTGTCAACTCCTAAGCCCATGCCCCCTGCAACCATTTAGCCACAACTAGGGAGTCCATGTTCCACAAGTAAAGAGCTCACATGGCACAATAAAGATCCGTGTGCCACAACTAAGACCCGACATCATCAAATAAATAGATAGATATTTTTAAAAAAAGACTTTGAGGGGAATAATGGTACAAGAAAATGGGATATAAGAATGTGAGAGAAAGAAAAACTGTCTTGAGCTCCTTATTTAAAAAATAGCCTTTTGTATCTGAGCAATGAATTGTTTACAGAGTTTTTAAAAGGAAAGAAAGGAATTGATTCTGTGAAGCAATTGATATTTTTGTATTTCAATAAAACCTGATTCATCTTAATGTATAGGAAACTCAATATATTTTCTATACAGAATTTTTACTTTGAATTATGTGATTTAAGTGGGTTTTCCTGATAGCTCAGTTGGTAAAGCATAAGCCTGCAATGCAGGAGACCCCATTCAATTCCTGGTTGGGGAAGATCCCCTGGAGAAGGGATAGGCGACCCACTCCAGTATTCTTGGACTTCCCTTGTGGCTCAGCTGGTAAAGAATCTGCCTGCAATGCAGAAGATCTGGGTTGGATCCCTGGGTTGGAAAGATAACCTGGAGAAGGGAAAGGGTACCCACTCCAGTATTATGACCTGGAGAATTCTATGGACTGTATAGTCCCTGGGGTCCAAAGAGTTGGACAAAACTGAGCGACTTTCACATGTGATTTAATAAGACAAAACAGGTCATTTTCCATTGAAATATGAAAATGTTAGTTTGGATCATAGAGAATAATATTTTAAGGGCTGCTAACTTATTCTTGGTAATGTTCTTTCTACATTAGTAAGTACACCAGTTTTTTTTTTAATACATATATTAACTTTAAAAAAATCCTATGAACTACTTTTGATAGACATCTTGTTCTTAAGTATGTAGCTACTGGACATACTATGGTTTGCTCTTAGACCTCATCTGCTACCATTGCTACTTCTGATCTCAGTTCTTTCAGGTTTCTGTCCCTCCACCCACATATGACCCGACTCACACTCTTATCCTTCTGTTTATCACAATAATCTAGCCCTGAGTCAGTCAGTTCAGTCGCTCAGTCCTGTCCAACACTTTGTGACCCCATGGACTGCAGCACGCCAGGCCTCCCTGTCCATCAACAACTCCCAGAGTTTACTCAAACTCAGGTCCATTCAGTCAGTGATGCCATCCAATCATCTCATCCTGTGTCATCCCCTTCTCCTCCCACCTTCCATCTTTCCCAGCATCAGGGTCTTTTCAAATGAGTCAGTTTTTTGCATCAGGTGGCCAAAGTATTGGAGTTTCAGCTTCAACATCAGTCCTTCCAATGAATATTCAGGACTGATTTCCTTTAGGATGGGCTGGTTGGATCTCCTTGCAGTCCAAGGGACTCTCAAGAGTCTTCTCCAACACCACAGTTCAAAAGCTTCCATACTTCAGCATTCAGCTTTCTTTATAGTCCAGCTCTCACATCCATACATCACTACTGGAAAAACCATAGCTTTGACTAGACAGACCTTTGTTGGCAAAGTAGTGTCTCTGCTTTTTAATATGCTATCTAGGTTGGTCATAGCTTTTCTCCCAAGGAGCAAGAGTCTTTTAATTTCATGGCTGCAGTTGCCATCTGCAGTGATTTTGGAGCCCCCCAAAATAAAGCCTGTCACTGTTTCCTTGTTTCCCCTTCTATTTGCCATGAAGTGATGGGACCAGATGCCATGATCTTAATTTTCTGAATGTTGAGTTTTAAGTCAACTTTTTCACCCTCCTCTTTCACTTTCATCAAGAGGCTCTTTAGTTCTTCTTCTCTTTTTGCCATAAGGGTGGTGTCATCTGCATGTCTGAGGTTATTGATATTTCTCCCAGCAATCTTGATTCCAGCTTGTGCTACATCCAGCCTGGCATTTCTCATGATGTACTCTGCATATAAGTTAAATAAGCAGGGTGACAATATACAGCCTTGATGTACTCCTTTCCCAGTTTGGAACCAGTCTGTTGTTCCATGTCCAGTTCTAACTGTTGCTTCTTGACCTGCATACAGATTTCTCAGGAGACAAGTACGGTGGTCTGGTATTCCCATCTCTTTAAGAATTTCCACAGTTTGTTGTAATCCACACAGTCAAAGGTTTTGGCATAGTCAATAAAGCAGAAATAGATTTTTCTGAAACTCTCTTGCTTTTTCGATGATCTAACGGATGTTGGCAATTTGATCTCTAGTTCATCTGCCTTTTCGAAATCCAGCTTCAACATCTGAAAGTTTTTGGTTCATGTATTGTTGAAGCCTTGCTAGGAGACTTAAGCATTACTTTGCCAGCATATGAGATGAGTGCAATTGTGCAGAAGTTTGAGCATTCTTTGGCATTGCCCTTCTTTGGAATTGGAATGAAAAATGACCTTTTCCAGTCCTGTGGCCACGGCTCAGTTTTCCAAATTTTCTGGAATACTAAATGAAGCACTATAAGAGCATCATATTATAGGATTAGAAGTAGCTCAACTGGAATTCCATCACCTCCATTAGCTTTGTTCGTAGTGATGCTTCCTAAGGCCCCCTTGACTTCACTCACATTCCAGGATGTCTGGCTCTAGGTGAGTGAATCACATCATTGTGGTTATCTGGGTCATTAAGATCTTTTTTTGTATAATTCTTCTGTGTATTCCTGCCACCTCATCTTAATATCTTCTGTTTCATTTAGGTCCATATCATTTCTGTCCTTTATTGTGCCCCTATTTGCATGAAATGTTCCTGTGATATCTCTAATTTTCTTGAAGAGATCTCTAGTCTTTCCCATTCTATTGTTTTCCTCTATTTTTTTGCATTGATCACTGAGGAAGGCTTTCTTATCTCTCCTTGCTATTCTTTGGAACTCTGAATTCAGACGGGCAATCTTTCTTTTTCTCCTTTGCCTTTCACTTCTCTTCTTTTCTCAGCTATTTGTAAGGCCTCCTCAGAAAACCATTTTGCCTTTTTGCATTTCTTTTTCTTGGGGATGGACCTACACACCCATAATCCCTGACAGTTGACCAATAACCTCATAACCTGGTAAAATACTATGGGTAGCGTTTAGAGACCTGTTTCCTCCATGTTTTCCTTTGGTGTGAACAGAACAGTTTCCTCTGTTAACTCTGGCATCTTCAATTTTTGGTAATTTTTCTAATTCAATGCAAAATGAAGTTCATAAACACCCTTCACAACCTGGATGAAGAGGTATAAAAGAAAGGTGTACATAGTTAGCCTGATCCATTTTACAGCCTTGAGTATTTTAAAACTCAGCATTCTGAGAGGGTGTTACATGGTGGGGCTCCATTTAGCTTTGCTACCAATCAATGTTTTAGCCTTAAGGAAGTCTATCCCCCAAAGAAGTGCTGAATTCCTAAATGTCAAAACATTCTCCTTTTTGAAAGGACAGTTTCTTTTGTGTGCAAAGGTCTTCCTTTGATTCACTCAGTGTGTTCTCCCTAGCATTAAAAAATAAACAGAAGCGACATATCCTTAAAATAGCTATCTGAACTTGAGTCACCTGTGTATCCCTGAAGCTCTCTAAATGAATGAACTGTCAAACATCTCACAGAGGTGGGAATTAAAACTGCTAAACCCATGGTATTAGAGACAATATAGGGCTTCTTCAGGGCAGTATGTATGCCAGAGTTCACACTGCTGCTGTGTCGCTGCATTTCTCCCAGTGTATTAAAACATTCCCTTTGAATAACACAGGGTCTATGCTACATTACTTGACCTCTGGGTGATTTGAAGTCTCTAAACCATCATCCAATTAGAGCTGACACTTCAGGTTAGCTAATATATGGAAGAAGAACTGGTACAAAGGGGAATTTAAGAAAAAGAAATGTTGCTTTGACTGGTATCTAAGTTAACTTGTAGATTTGTGAGAATTTATTATCAGAGTATTTTCGTTCAATGCAATGCTTATCTGTGAAATGCTTAAAAGCTGTAACGTTCATTTCCAAATTGCCTGTTTAACTTACTGTAACAGAGATGTTGCTGCTTCTCTGACTCCTAACCCTTTCCCTCAAATGACAGCCTTTTATAAATGTTGGCAGCAATTAAAAGTTTGTTCTTCTGCCTCCTTCTTACAAGTTTCTCTTTCACTGAATCTATCATTATAGGCTTCCCTGGTAGCTCAGATGGTAAAAATCTGCCTGCAATGCGGGAGACCTGGGTTCGATGCCTGGGTTAGGAAGATTCCCTGAAGAAGGAAATGGCAGCCCATTCCAGCAGTCTTGCCTGGAGAATTCCATGAACAGAGGAGCCTGGCAGGCTACAGTCCACAGGATTGCAAGGAGTCGGACATGACTGAAGTGACTAAGCACAGCCCATCATTATAGCCAGTAGTGAACAGAGGTGCCAAGGCCCCTCTTCTCTGCTGGTTATTGTTGTTGTTCAGTTGTTCAGTCATGTCTGACTCTTTTCATCCCCTTGGACTGCAGCATCCAACACAGTACTTGGATGCAATCTCAAAAACGACAGAATGAGCTCTGTTCGTTTTCAAGGCAAACCGTTCAATATCACGGTAATCCAAGCCTATGCCCCAACCAGTAATGCTGAAGAAGCTGAAGTTGAACGGTTCTATGAAGACCTACAAGACCTTTTAGAACTAACACCCCAAAAAGATGTCCTTTTCATTATAGGGGGCTGGAATGCAAAAGTAGGAAGTCAAGAAACAGCTGGAGTAACAGGCAAATTTGGCCTTGGAGTATGGAATGAAGCAGGGGAAAGGCTAATAGAGTTTTGCCAAGAGAACGCACTGGTCATAACAAACACCCTCTTCCAACAACACAAGAGAAGACTCTACACATGGACATCACCAGATGGTCAACACCAAAATCAGATTGATTTTATTCTTTGCAGCCAAAGATGGAGAAGCTCTTTACAGTCAGCAAAAACAAGACCAGGAGCTGACTGTGGCTCAGATCATGAACTCCTTATTGCCAAATTCAGACTGAAATTGAAGAAAGTTGGGAAAACCACTAGACCATTCAGGTATGACCTAAATCAAATCCCTTGTGATTATACAGTGGAAGTGAGAAATAGATTTAAAGGACTAGATCTGATAGACAGAGTGCCTGATGAACTATGGAATGGGGTTTGTGACATTGTACAGGAGACAGAGATCAAGACCATCCCCATGGAAATAAAATGCAAAGTAGCAAAATGGCTGTCTGAAGAGGCCTTACAGATAGCTGTGAAAAGAAGAGAAGTGAAAAGCAAAGGAGAAAAGGAAGGATATAAGCATCTGAATGCATAGTTCCAAAGAATAGCAAGGAGAGATAAGAACTCCTTCCTCAGCAATCAATGCAAAGAAATAGAGGAAAACAACAGAATGGGAAAGACTAGAGATCTCTTTAACAAAATTAGAGATACCAAAGGAACATTTCATGCAAAGATAGTCTCGATAAAGGACAGAAATGGTATGAAGCTAACAAAAGCAGAAGATATTAAGAAGAGGTGGCAAGAATACACAGAAGAACTGTACAAAAAAGATCTTCACGACCAAGATAATCACGATGGGGTGATCACTCACCTAGAGCCAGACATCCTGGAATGTGAAGTCAAGTGGGCCTTAGGAAGCATCACTATGAACAAAGCTAATGGAGGTGATAGAATTCCAGTGGAGCTATTTCAAATCCTGAAAGATGATGCTGTGAAATTGCTGCACTCAATATGCCAGCAAACTTGGAAAACTCAGCAGTGGCCTCAGGACTGGATGAGGTCAATTTTCATTCCAATCCCAAAGAATGGCAATGCCAAAGAATGCTCAAACTACCGATCAATTGCACTCATCTCACATGCTAGTAAAGTAATGCTCAAAATTCTCCAAGCCAGGCTTCATCAGTACATGAACCATGAACTTCCAGATGTTCAAGCTGGTTTTAGGAAAGGCAGAGGAACCAGAGATCAAATTGCCAACATCTGCTGGATCATGGAAAAAGCAAGAGAGTTCCAGAAAAACATCTATTTCTGCATTATTGACTATGTCAAAGCCTTTGACTGTGTAGATCACAATAAACTGTGGAAAATTCTGAACGAGATGGGAATACCAGACCACCTGACCTGCCTCTTAAGAAACTTATATGCAGGTCAGGAAGCAACAGTTAGAACTGGACATGGAACAACAGACTGGTTCCAAATAGGAAAAGGTGTACGTCAAGGCTGTATATTGTCACCCTGCTTATTTAACTTATATGCAGAGTACATCGTGAGAAATGCTGGGCTGGAAGAAGCACAAGCTGGAATCAAGATTTCTGGGAGAAATATCAATAACCTCAGATATGCAGATGACACCACCCTTATGGCAGAAAGTGAAGAGGAACTAAAAAGCCTCTTGATGAAAGTGAAAGAGGAGAGTTAAAAAGTGGGCTTAAAACTCAACATTCAGAAAAGTAAGATCATGGCATCCGGTCCCATCACTTCATGGGAAATAGATGGGAAAACAGTGGAAACAGTGTCAGACTTTATTTTTCTGGGCTCCAAAATCACTGCAGATGGTGACTTCAGCCATGAAATTAAAAGACACTTACTCCTTGGAAGGAAAGTTATGACCAACCTAAGTAGCATATTGAAAAGCAGAGACATCACTTTGCCAACAAAGGTCCGTCTAGTCAAGGCTATGGTTTTTCCAGTGGTCATGTATGGATGTGAGAGTTGGACTGTGAAGAAAGCTGAGCACCGAAGAATTGATGCTTTTGAACTGTGGTGTTGGAGAAGACTCTTGAGAGTCCCTTGGACTGCAAGGAGATCCAACGAATCCATCCTAAAGGAGATCAGTCCTAGGTGTTCATTGGAAGGACTGATGCTGAAGCTGAAACTCCAGTACTTTGGCCACCTCATGCGAAGGGTTGACTCATTTGAAAAGACTCTGATGTTGGGAGGGATTGGGGGCAGGAGGAGAACGGGATGACAGAGGATGAGATGGCTGGATGGCATCACTGACTCGATGGACATGAGTTTGAGTGAACTCTGGGAGTTGATGATGGACAGGGAGGCCTGGCATGCTGTGATTCATGGGGGTCACAGGGTCGGACATGATTGAGCAACTTCACTGAACTGAACTGGACTGAAGCACACCACACTTCTTTGTCCTTCACCATCTCCTGGAGCTTGGTCAAACTCATGTCCATTGAGCTGGTGATATGTTCCAACCATCTTGTCTTCTGTCGTCCCCTTCTCTTCCCGCCTTCAATCTTTCCCAGCATCAGGGTCTTTTCACATGAGTCAGTTCTTCACATCAAGTGGCCAAAGTATTGGAGTTTCAGCTTCAGCTTCAGTCCTTCCAATGAATATTCAGGACTGAGTTCCTTTATAATTTACTGGTTTGATCTCCTTGCAGTACAAGGGACTCTCAAGAGTCTTTTCCAACACCACAGTTCAAAAGCATCAATTCTTCGGTGCTCAGCTTTCTTTATGATTCAACTCTTATGTCCATACATGACTACTGGCAACACCATAGATTTGACTAAACGAACCTATGTCAGCCAAGTAATATCTCTGCTTTTGAATACACAGTCTATGTCTATTGTAGATTTTCTTCCAAGGAGCAAGCATCCTTTAATTTCATAGTTGCAGTCTTTTAATATCATGGCTTCTTTGGAGCCCAAGAAAATAAAGTCTGTCACAGTTTCCATTGTTTCCCCATTTATATGCCATGAAGTGATGGGACCAGATGCCATGATCTTAGTTTTTTGAATGTTAAGTTTTAAGCCAGCTTTTTCACTCTCCTCTTTCACTTTTATCAAGAATCTCTTTAATTCTCTTTGCTTTCTGCCATAAGGGTGGTGTCATCTGCATATCTGAGGTGGTTGATATTTCTCCCCGCAATCTTGGTTCCAGCTTGTGATTGATTCAGCCCAGCATTTTGCATACTGGAGCCCAAAATAAGTGCAATGGAACAACTGTCTCTCTCTGAGCGTATTGCCCCTTCAAGACACTAATATTCTACATTTTTATATATGCAAGATTTTACAGGGTACTCTCAGGAGGAAATGACAACAGAGTTGAAGTTCTACCTCACCTAGATGCTTTTACACTAGTCTTCAGGTGATTTTGCATAAGTCTTTCTCTTGAGAACCTTCCTGTCTTTGCACAAGAGTACATGTGATTTTCTCAGGTTTAAGTGAGACCCTGGACTTCAGCTGGACGAGAGTTCACGGTCACCTCTGTGCTGTCTCACAGGCTGTAAGTATATCATTGACTGTTTTATGAGAAAAGGTGGAAGTGAATTCTCGAATCCCTGGCCACTCTTCCCATGGCTCTTCTATTGTCCTTGCTTGATGATCTAGTTAAATAAGCACATCTCTTTCAGAGAAATCTAGATGTTTGATTGTTTTTTGGACAGTGTAGCCTGTCTATTAGTGAGGGGAGATTTGTTTTCAGGGTCTTCCTTGTCCTTGTTTTTTTAGGGACAATGGGGCCACTTGATTGGGCTAAGAAACTTTGGGCCCATTCCAGCTCCAAGATGCAGTGATATTCCATGAGCACACAGTTTAAAAAAATATATAGTTGATTTACAATATTATGTTAGTTTTGGTTGTACAGCAAAGTGATTCAGATATATATATATGTGTATATATATATATATATATATACTCATATATATTTCCTCTATATATTCAATATTCATAAAATTATGATCATGGCATCCAGTCCCACCACTTCATAGAAAATAAGAAGGGAAAAAGTAGAAGCAGTGAGAGATTTTATTTTCTTAGGCTCCAAAATCACTGTGGATGGTGACTGCAGCCAAAAAATTAAATGATGCTTACTCCTTGGAAGGAAAGCTATGACAAACCTAGACAGCATATTATAAAGCAAAGACATCACTTTGCTGACAAAGGCCCATATAGTCAAAGCTATAGTTTTCCCAGTGGTCATGTAGGGACGTGAGAGCTGCACTGTAAAGAAGGCTGAGTGCCAAAGGACTGATGCTTTTGAACTGTGGTGCTGGAGAAGATTCTTGAGCATCCCTTTGACAGCAAGGAAATCAAACCAGTCAATCCTAAAGGAAATTGATAGCTTACAGTGAACAATGTCAGATTTGTGATCTTTGAAGAAGATTTAGCTTCACAACCAGAGACCAGACTTGACCACTCAGGGCTCTTGTCTGGCAGAAGTTTTATTACAGTGAAAAGGGACAGAGAACATTTCTGACATAGACATCACAAGGGGGTGGAGACTGCCCCACTTGCTAATCTTTAGCAAGGGAGCTATGTACTTTTTAAATTATCACAATAAATCAAAAGAATGTTGTAAAATTTTTGTAAATGTTGTAAAAATTTGTAAAAATCAAGGTTGTAAAAATTTTACCAGACCCACTCACACAATTTACATTTTAGGATAACAGGATTAGAACTTAACAATAGAAAGACCCAACCAGACCCACTCCCAGAATACCAGACCACCTGACCTGCCTCTTGAGAAACCTATATGCAGGTCAGGAAGCAACAATTAGAACTGGACATGGAACAACAGACTGGTTCCAAATAGGAAAACGTGTATGTCAAGGCTGTATATTGCCACCCTGCTTATTTAACTTATGTGCAGAGTACATCATGAGAAACGCTGGGCTGGAAGAAGCACAAGCTGGAGTCAAGATTGCCAGGAGAAATATCAATAACCTCAGATATGCAGATGACACCACCCTTATGGCAGAAAGTGAAGAGGAACTAAAAAGCCTCTTGATGAAAGTGAAAGTGGAGAGTGAAAAAGTTGGGTTAAAGCTCAACATTCAGAAAACGAAGATCATGGCATTCGGTCCCATCACTTCATGGGAAATATATGGGAAAACAGTGGAAACAGTGTCAGACTTTATTTTTGGGGGGCTCCAAAATCACTGCAGATGGTGACTTCAGCCATGAAATTAAAAGACACTTACTCCTTGGAAGGAAAGTTATGACCAACCTAGATAGCATATTGAAAAGCAGGGACATTACTTTGCCAACAAAGGTCCATCAAGTCAAGGCCATGGTTTTTCCAGTGGTCATGTATGGATGTGAGAGTTGGACCGTGAAGAAAGCTGAGCGCCGAAGAATTGATGCTTTTGAACTGTGGTGTTGGAGAAGACTCTTGAGAGTCCCTTGGACTGCAAGGAGATCCACCCAGTCCATTCTGAAGGAGATCAGCCCTGGGATTTCTTTGGAGGGAATGATGCTAAAGCCAAAACTGCAGTACTTTGGCCACCTCATGTGAAGAGTTGATTGGAAAAGATTCTGATGCTGGGAGGGATTGAGGGCAAGAGGAGAAGGGGACGACACAGGATGAGATGGCTGGATGGCATCACTGACTCGATGGACGTGAGTCTGAGTGAACTCCGGGAGCTGGTGATGGACAGGGAGGCCCGGCGTGCTGCGATTCATGGGGTCGCAAAGAGTTGGACACGACTGAGTGACTGAACTGAACTGACTGAAGATAGCAGGACTAGTCATAAGATTTTCAGGAATGAGAAACTGTCCTTAAGCAGGAATACATTGTATCCCTAGTATAGAGTTTAAACTGAGTTGTTTGTTGTGTAATCTACAGTTAAACGTTTATGTGACAAAGACTGAGGAATGTAGAGGGGGAAGAAATGTTTGTCCTTTCCTCCTCCTTGAGAATTCCAGACCCGTATCACGTCAAGAACCCTAGACTTCTTATCAATCTGCCTAGGAATTGACTCTCTCAAAATCAATCCTGAATGTTAATTGGAAGGACTGATGTTGAAGCTGAAGCTCCAATACTTTGCCCACCTAATGCGAAGAGGAAACTTAATGGAAAAGATCTTGATACTAGGAAAGATTGAACACAAAAGGAGAACAGGGTAGCAGAGGATGAGATAGTGTACTCAAGGAACAGGAATTTGAGCAAACTCCAGGAGAGAGTGAATGAGAGGGAAGCCTGGCATGCTACAGTCCATGGGGTCGCAAAGAGTCAGACATGACCTAGCGACTGAACAAAAACAATATATATATATATATATATATATATATATTTTAGATTATTTTCCATTATAGGTTATTAGAACATATACTTTTAAGTGAATATTCTTTTTGTTACCCAGGGAATATCTCCCAAGTTGATTAAATTCTTTCATGGAGAATGTGATAAGCTGGAAAAGGGAGGGTTTGCTTACATAATCTGCTGCATTTATCTCTCACTGTACATGAACTCAGTCTTTGCTCAGGGCTGATCAGTACTTGTGATTCAGTTTTCACCTTTATAATTTGCCCTCATGTTACCACTAACACTGTCTTCCACAAACAGATCATTTCACAGATAGGTTCCCTCTCCTTTAGAAGATCTTCCCCTCCTCCTCATGCTGTGATAAACTTCATTTCACATATCCTTGCTCAGCAAAAGTTGTCTATGCTACTCTTTTGGCATCTGATTTGTATTAGTTTCATTGAAGTGAAGTGAAATTTGCTCAGTCATGTCTGACTCTTTGTGACCCCATGGACTATACAGTCCATGGAATTCTCCAGGCCAGAATACTGGAGTGGATAGCCTTTCCCTTCTGCAGGGGATCTTCCCAACCCAGGGACTGAACCCAGGTCTCCCGCATTGCAGGCTGATTCTTTACCAGCTGAGCCACCAGGGAAGCCCATTTGAGTTTTCATAAAAAAAAGACAAGACTGCATTGCATGGCTTAAATAACAAAAATTAATTTTCTTAGAATTCTGAAGACTCAAAGTCCCAGATCAAGGTTTAGCAGGGTTTGGTTCCTGCTAAACCAGAGCGACAACACTCTTTCTGGCCTGCAGATGGCTGTGCTTCTCATGGCATCCTCACAGGCTCTTTCCTCTGTGCACACATGGAGTGAAAGAGTGAGCTCTCTGAATTCTCCTAAGAATACTAATGGTATCAAATCAGGGCCCCGCCCTTACTATTTCATTTAAACTTAATTACTTCTTAAATTCTTAAGTTCTTAAAAACTTACTTCTTTAAAGGCCCTATCTCCAAATATAGCCTGGGTGTCAGGGCTTTAACATTTGAATTTGGAAGGGGCACAAATATTCAGTCAGTAACACATTCATTTTACTGTGTGTTTAGAGTTACTATACATGTATGTATATAAAAATGTGCATATATACATATATATATGTACATTTTATCAAGGAATTATAAGCTCTTGTAAATGAATTCATGTTTTCTAATTGACAAAATGTATTCAGATATGAGCCATTCACATGCTAATTTTCACATTCACTCTCTAACATACATTATTTAATTTTTAAAATATCTCTACTTCTAAGATTACATTAAAGTCCAGAGGATGCTTTAGAAAATTAAAAAAAAAAACATGTTAGAAAATATCTAAACTTGAAGGGTGGAAAATGTCAAGAATCTTTTTTAAAGATCTATTTTTGTTCACATCCATTATGCAACATACTTAAATAATTTCTTAGATCAGATAATTTATGTTAACTTTTATTTATTTTTCTTCCTAATTCTGAATTTCAGTGCCTCTGGTAGAAAGATAAGTTCTCTGAATAAAATTGCTTGTTATATGTTAAATCACATGCTTAATTCTGATTTTCTTCCATATCTTATAATTTTTGA
The DNA here is from genome assembly GCF_003369695.1 of Bos indicus x Bos taurus. NCBI lineage: Eukaryota > Metazoa > Chordata > Mammalia > Artiodactyla > Bovidae > Bos > Bos indicus x Bos taurus. The sequence goes on along the minus strand of NC_040077.1, from coordinate 83,867,949 downwards.
ATATAGTAATACCATAGGTATATTCAAAATTGGAAAACTGAAAAATATTGAATGAAATACATATTACAGTATTTCTATTGGCACTAACAGACACATAGCACATTAAATAATCAAATTCATGCTACAGAACATTATAAAAAGCAGACTTTCCTGAACTATTTTTTAAAGCTTCCCATGTCTTTTTCAATGAACATAAATTTTATTTCCTAATTTTCACATAGCATCTAACTCTCTAGAAATCTTGACTTCACATAAGTTTTTCTCAATTTAATTATATGCATTTTATATAAAGATTTTTATTTTGAAAAGAACTAAAAATTAAAATTACACTGGATCATTAAAATTAAAATTACACTGGATGTTTCATATAAAGATGCTGTTTGCAAATACTCATTATAATGCTGCAAGCAAAAGAACAAAAATTAAAACAATGTGGATAAGTGCCATTTAAACTCAGTTTCAGAGTTTTTAAATCTCAGAAAGGGAAATACTTGAGATAATAGATTAAGACAAATGATGGAATTATTTAGCTACTGGATTCTTAGCTTGAGCAAAACTCTCATAACTCCATCTTATTTATTTATTTTTAAAACTTGTATTTTTGTAGGAAAATAGTTTATGGAGATTCCAGAATTTCCTTTAAGAAACCGTACTGGTTATTATTAAAAGATTTGATCTCTTAAAGAATGCATGAGGGAATGCATGAAGCTGCTCACAAGATTAATATTAGTACTCAGTGAATTCAGTGAGTTCATATTGATTAAACAACATTGTTTCCATTTTCATCTGTCAAGAATCACTAACACTGAATATATATTCTACTACATTGAGGAAGTTGATTGTCAATGGTTATATGTGATATAAATGTCAGGAAATGAGAACCTAATTTTTCCATTAATGGGCTAGTAAAGAACCTGTCTGCCAATAGAGGAGACATAAGAGATAAGGCTTTGATTCCTGGGAAGGGAAGATGTCCTGGAGAAAGGCATGGCAACCCATTCCAGTATCCTTGCGTGGAGAATCCCCTGGACAGAGGATCCTGGTGGGCTAGTCCATAGGGTCGCAGAGTCAGACACAACTGAAAGCAACTTAGCATGCAAGCACATAACATATTTAATACTCAATTTTGTGCACATTATTGCTATTGATTTCTTTAAAATAGTAATATCACAAACTAGTATTAAGGATTGAGAGTTAAAAAGACAGAAATAAATGTCACCATGACTATAAAATATTAAGTGTAGAATTCTAATTAATGGACTTGATGGGGAAAGAAATCTGATGGAATAAAAAAGTAATTACTACAAAACCGTTGATAGTGTAGGTAAATGACTTGTCCCTAAAATTAAAAAGTCAAACTTAGTTAATTATATCTTAGCTAATAAAAACTTCAGTGATAAGGTTTATAAATTGGTGAAAAATTAATGAATGCTTTAATGAATTTTTTGGTAAATTGTATAAGTCAGAAGTAACTTAATAAGGAGTCTGGAAATGTTCAGAAGAGATTAGATTTACTACGATATAAAGTAAGGCTAGAAATAGTGAAACTCTATTTCTATACAGGAGGAATTTAAAATTAAATCTGGTTTATTAAATTGTACTTCATTGTCTAAAACAGGCTAAGGCTTCCTGGGTGGTCAGACAGTAGAGAGTCCCTGCCAATGGAGGAGACCTGGGTTTGATCTGTGGGTTGAGAAGATTCCCCTGGAGAAGGAAATGGCTACCCACTGCAGTATTCTTACCTGGAGAGTTCCACAGATAGAGGAGCCTGGTGAACTATGGTCCATGAAGAGCTGCACACTTTCACTGTATGAAAATAAAGGTGGTAGTGGGTAGCGGTCGTGGTGGTGATGGGGTGTGTTTGTGTGAACTCTGAGGACTATTCACAACATTTCAAAGTGGTAAATTAGTAATAACACTTAACTTGAGATCTACCTTTTAATAAATTTTTGGGTGTACAATGTAGTATTATTAACTATAGGCATGATGTTGTTGTATAACAGAACTCTAGAACCTTTCTTGTATAACTGAAACTTTATACCGAATGAATAGGGCTTCCCTGGTAGCTCAAATTGTAAAATATATGCTTACAATGCAGGAGACCCTGGATTTGATCCTTGGGTCGAGAAGATCGCCTGGAGAGGGGAATGGCTTCTTGTCTGGGAAATCCCATGTACAGAGGAGCCTGGCGGGCTACAGTCCAGGGGATTGTAAAGAGTCAGACACGACTGAGTGACTAACATACACAATGAATAGAAACTCCCTATTTTCTCTTTCCCGAGCCCCTGGAAATCACCATTCTATTTTTTTCCTCTATGAGTTTGGCTATTTAGATACCTCATGTAAGTAGAAGCATGCAGTATTTTTCCTTTATGACTGTCTTATTTCACTTGGCATAGTGTCTCCAAGTTCATCCATGTTGTCACATACTGCAAGATTTCTTTCTTTTCAAAGGCTCAAATAATATTCCATTGTATGTATCAGTTCAGTTCAGTCACTCAGTCATGTCCAACTCTTTGCAACCCATGAATCACAGCAAACCAGGCCTCCCTGTCCAGCACAAACTCCCGGAGTTCACTCAGACTCATGTCCATCGAGTCAGTGATGCCATCCAGCCATCTCATCCTCTGTCGTCCCCTTCTCCTCCTGCCCCCAATCCCTCCCAGCATCAGAGTCTTTTCCAATGAGTCAGCTCTTTTATGTATACATCACATTAAAAAATCCATTCATCCTTTGATGGACATTTAGGTTCTTTCTATATCCTGGCTTACGGGAGTTCAAATCTCTTTGAGATCCTGAGTTAAAAAAATTTTTTTTGGATAAATACTCAAGAATAGAATTGCTGGATTATATGGTAATTACATTTTTAATTTTTTGAGGAATCTTCATGTTGCTTTCCATAATAGCTATACCATTTTACCTTCCCACCAACAGTGAACAAGGGTTTTAATTTTTCCACATCCTTTCTAACATTTGTTATCTTTGGTTTCCTGAAATTGCCATCCAGCAGATGTGAGGTGATATCTCCTTATAGTTTGGTCTGCATTTCCCCGATTGACCAGTAATGTTGAGGACCTTTTCATGTGCCTATTGGTCATTTGTATATCTTCTTTGTGAAGATGTCTACTCAGGTATTTTTCCTATTTTTAAAATCAGATTACATGTTTTTTTTCTTCTCTCTCTCTCTCTCTTTTTTTTTAAACAATTAAGTTGTAAGAGTTCCTTATATATTTTTGATAGTAGTCCCTTATCAGATACATTGTTTGTAAATATTTCTTTCCCATTCCCTGGATTATTTTTCACTCTTTTAACTGTTTCCTTTGCTGTGCAGAAACTTTTCAGTTTTATTGCCTTCCTACTTGTTTACTTTGGATTTTGTTGCCTTTGCTTTTGGTGTTATATCCAAGAAATCATTGCCAAAACTAATATCATTAACCCCTTTTTCTATGTTTTCTTCTAGGAGTTTTAAGTCAATCTATTTTTGAGGTAATTTTTATGTATAGTGTAAAATAAGGATCCAAGGGGATCTTCTTTTACATGGGGATATCCAGTTTTCTCAACATTATTTATGGAAGATATATCCTTTCCCCATTGTATATTCTTGGGACCCTTACCAAAGATCAGTTGGCTGTATTTGGAAGAGCTTTTTTTTCCAAGTTTTCTATTCTGTCGCATTGGTCTAAATGTATGTCTTTCTGCCAGTACTATACTGTTTTGATTACTAAGCTTTGTAATATATTTTAAAATCAGGAAGTATGAGGCCTCCAGCTTTGTTCTTTCTTGAGATTGATTTGTCTATTTAGGGTTCTTTGTGGTGCCATATAAATTATAGGACTGCTTTTCCTATTTCTGTGAGAAATGTCATTGGGACTTTAATAGGGTTTGTAGTGAATTTGTAGATCACTTTGGGTAGTACGGACATTTTAACAATATTAATGTATTATTGACTGGAGACACATTAACACCACAGGTGTTAGTTTCTGCAAAAATCCCCTGGTCAATAATGTGTGAAGTCTTTCAATCCAGGAATATGGTTTGCCTTTAAAATTGTGTGTATCTTCTTTAATTTCTTCCATCAGTGTTTTATGGTTTTTAGTGTACAAGTCTTTAGCCTTGTTGATTAAGTCTATGCTTAAGTATTTTATCCCTTTTGGATAATTATAAATGGGATTATTTTCTTAATTTCCTTTTCAGACAGTTTGTTTAGTGACTAGAAATGCAACTAATTTTTGAAAGTTGATTTTGTGTCCTTCAATTTCACTGAATTTGTTGCATTCTAGTTTTTTTGAATGACTCTTAAGGGTTTTCTTTATATAAGATTATATCATTTGAAAACAGAGATAATTTTACTTCTTCCTTCATGATTTGGATGCCTTTTACTTCCATTTCTTGCATAATTGCCCTGGCTAGAACCTCCACTATAATGTTGAATAGAAGTGGTGAAAGTCGGCACTCTTGTCTTATTCCTGAACTTGGAAGAAAAGCTTTTGGTTTTACACCATTAAGTATAAAATTTGCTGTGAGCTTTTCATTTATGATCTTTATAATGTTGAGGTTATTTCCTTCTATTCCTAATTTGTTGAGAGCTTTTATCATGAAATGGTGTTGCATTTTATCAAATGCATTTTCTGCATCTATTGGGATAACCATATGATTTTTATCCTTTATTCTATTAATGTGTCATATCACAGTAATTAATTTTCATATGCTGAATCACTCTCGTATCCAAGGGATAAATCCCACTTGGTCATGATATGTATCTTTTTAATGTATTGTTGAATTCAGTTTGCTAGTATTTTGTTGATGATTTTGGCATCCATGTTCATCAGGAATATTGGCCTATAATTTTCTTTTCTTATACTGTCCTTATCTGGCTTTACTGTAACAGTAATGTTGGCCTCCTCAAATGAGTTTGTGTTTCCCCCTTTTCACTTTTTTGGAAAATTTTGAGAAGAACTGGCATCAATTCCTCTTTAAATGTTGGGTGGGAATTCACCCATGACGCCATCTGCTTTGGGGCTTTTCTTTGCTGGGAGCTTTTTGATTACTGATTCAATCACTTTACTAGTTATAGGCCTGTTCCAACTTCCTATTTCTTTATGTTTCATTCTTAGTAGGCTGTGTGTTTCCAGGAATTTGTCCACTTATTTTAGATAATCGAGTCTGGTGGTGTATAATTTTTCAAAGTAATATCTAATGTCTTTTTGTTAAATTTTCTTATCTAATCTTTGTTATTTCCTTCCTTCTGCTAGCTTTGGGCTTGTTGAGATATTTCTTCTTTTTTAATATAGGTAATTATTGCTGTAACTTTCCCTCTTAGTACTGCTTTTCCTGAATCTCATAAGTTTTAGTATGTTGTATTTTCATGTTTGTTTGATGGAAGGTATTTTCAATTTTCTCTTTTGATTTCTTCTTTGACAAATTGGTTGTTCAGGAGTGTGCTGTTTAATTTCCACACATTTGTGAAATTTTGAGTTTTTCTTTTGCTATTTACTTCTAGCTTCATTCAATTGCAGTTGGAAAATATACTTGGTATGATTTGAGTCTGCTTAAGTTTGTTAAGACTTGTTTCTGACTCCACATATGTTGTATCCTAAAGAAGGTTCCATGTGCAATTGAAAAGAATGTATACTCTCTGTTGTTGGGTAGAAGGTTCTGCATATGTCAGTCAGGTCTATTTGGTTTTCTGAGTGACCAAATTTTGTTTTCTGTACTTTGCACTTCTCTCACTATTTCTTTCTCTCCTTCCCTAATTAAAAATTGTATATTGCTTTTTACCTGTTCAAAACATAAATCCTCCAAATCAGTTCAGTTCAGTTCAGTTCAATCACTCAGTCGTGTCCAACTCTTTGCAACCCCATGAATCACAGCACGCCAGGCCTCCCTGTCCATCACCAACTCCTGGAGTTCACTCAGACTCACATCCATCGAGTTGGTGATGCCATCCAGCCATCTCATCCTCTGTTGTTCCCTTCTCCTCCTGCCCCCCATCCCTCCCAGCATTAGAGTCTTTTCCAATGAGTCAACTCTTCGCATGAGGTGGCCAAAGTACTGGAGTTTCAGCTTTAGCATCATTCCTTCCAAAGAAATCCCAGGGCTGATCTCCTTCAGAATGGACTGGTTGGATTTCCTTGCAGTCCAAGGGACTCTCAAGAGTCTTCTCCAACACCGCACTTCAAAAGCATCAATTCTTTGGCGCTCAGTCTTCTTCAGAGTCCAACTCTCACATCCATGCATGACCACAGGAAAAACCATAGCCTTGACTAGACGGACCTTTGTTGGCAAAGTAATGTCTCTGCTTTTCAATATGCTATCTAGGTTGGTCATAACTTTCCTTCCAAGGAGTAAGCGTCTTTTAATTTCATGGCTGCAGTCACCATTTGCAGTGATTTTGGAGCCCAAAAAGATAAAGTCTGACACTGTTTCCACTGTTTCCCCATCTATTTCCCAGGAAGTGATGGGACCGGATGCCATGATCTTCGTTTTCTGAATGTTGAGCTTTAAGCCAATTTTTTCACTCTCCTCTTTCACTTTCATCAAGAGGCTTTTTAGTTCCTCTTCACTTTCTGCCATAAGGGTGGTGTCATCTGCATAGCTGAGGTTATTGATATTTCTCCCGGCAATCTTGATTCCAGCTTGTGCTTCTTCCAGCCCGGCGTTTCTCATGATGTACTCTGCATATAAGTTAAATAAACAGGGTGACAATATACAGCCTTGACGTATTCCTTTTCCTTTTTGGAACCAGTCTGTTGTTCCATGTCCAGTTCTAACTGTTGCTTCCTGACCTGCATATAGGTTTCTCAAGAGGCAGGTCAGGTGGTCTGGTATTCCCATCTCTCAGACTTTTCCACAGTTTATTGTGATCCACACAGTCCAAGTCTTTAGCATAGTCAATAAAGCAAAAATAGATGTTTTTCTGGAACTGTCTTGCTTTTTCCCTGATCCAGCGGATGTTGGCAATTTGATCTCTGGTTCCTCTGCCTTTCTAAAACCAGCTTGAACATTGCATACCTAATTTTTGTTGTTGCTTAGTCACCTAGTCATGTCCAACTCTTTGTGACCCCATGGACTACAGCACACCAGGCCTCCCTGTCCTTCATCATCTCCCAAAGTTTGCCCAAGTCCATGTCCATTGAATCAGTGATGCTATCCGACCGTCTCACCCTCTGTCACCTTCTTCTTCTTCTGCCTTCAATCTTTCCCAGCATCAGGGTCTTTTCCAATGAGCCCAGCTCTTTGCATAACGTGGCCAAAGTATTGTAGCTTCAGCTTCAGCATTAGTCCTTCCAATGAGTATTCAAGGTTGACCTCCTTTAGGATTGACTGGTTTGATCTCCTTGCTGTCCAAGGAACTCTCAGGAGTCTTCTCCAGCACCACAGTTCAAAAGCATCATTCTTTGGCACTCTGCCTTCTTTTAGTCCAACTCTCACATCTGTAAATGACTACTAGAAAGACAATATACGGACCTTTGTCAACAAAGTGATGTCTTTGCTTTTTAATATACTGTCTAGGTTTGTCACAGCTTTCCTTCCAAGAAACAATTGCCTTCTAATTTCATGGCTGCAATCACTATCCACCATGATTTTAGAGCCCAAGAAGAGGAAATCTGTCACTACTTTTATCTTTTCCACTTCTATTTGTCATGAAGTGATGGGATTAAATGCCATGATCTTAGTTTTTTCAATATTGAGTTTTAAGCTGGCTTTTTCACTCTCGTCTTTCACCCTCATCAAGAGGGTGATGAACCCTCTTTAGTTCCTCTTTGCTTTCTGCCATTAGAGTGGTATCATCTGCATATGTGAGGTGGTTGATATTTCTCCCAGCAATCTTGATTCCAGCTTGTAATTCATCCAGCCTGGTATTTTGCATGATGTTATAAGTTAAATATAAGTTAAATAAATAGGGTGACAATATACAGCTTTATCATACTTCTTTCTCAATTTTGAACCAGTCAGTTGTTCCATATAAGGTTCTAACTGTTGCTTCATGACCTGCATACACATTTCTCAGGAGACAGGTAAGACAATCTGATATTTCCTTCTCTTTAAAAGTTTTCCACAGTTTGTTATGATCCACACAGCCAAAGGCTTTAGCATAGTCAATGAAACAGTAGATATTTTTCTGGAATCCCCTTGCCTTCTCTATGATTCAGCAAATGTTGGCAATTTGATCTCTGGTTCCTCTGCCTTTTCTAATCCCAGCTTGTACATCTGGAAGTTCTTGATGTTGAGTACTGCTGAAGCCTAGCTTGAAGGATTTTGAGCATAACCTTACTAGCATGGGATGCAAAGCATCTCTAAAAGTGCATTTTCCCCTTCTAAAATGTCTCATATTCCCTACCTAAATTTTTATTCTCTTTTCTTACTCTAGTTAAAATACTCATTGGTATAGTTGAATTCCTGGGCTGGATGATATTCTGACTATTATATACAATGGAATTTGGTTTAGGTGTCCCAGTGTCTTTGCATATTTGGGGGCTGAAAATGGGAGAGGATGCTTATCTAGTTTCATTCAATTTTGGCACCAAAAAGTTTTCCAACTGCTAGGTAGGTTTATCATGGCCTAGTGATTTAATGAATACCCACATTCACATGCACAGAGCCCCTAGCTGTCTTAATAATAACTATATAATCTGTTTTTTTTTATGTTGTTAGAGAAATAAAAAGTATTCATCACATAAATATATTTATCTCTCTCCACCAAATGTACTGCTTTAATTTGTTTTACAGGTGATTATAGAAAGCTGTGTGTTCCCAGCTGGCGCTAGTGGTAAAGAACCCACCTGCCAACGCAGGGGACACTAGAGACTGGGGTTCGATCCCTCAGTTGGGAAGATCCCCTGGAGGAGGGAATTGAGGAGGGCATGGCAACCCACTCCAGTATTCTTGCCTGGAGAACCCCAGGCAAGAGGAGGTTGGCAGGTTATATTCCATAACATTGCACACAGTTGAACACAACTGAAGTGACTTAGCATGCTGCTGCTGCTGCTAAGTTGCTTCAGTCGTGTCCGACTCTGTGCGACCCCACAGACGGCAGCCCACCAGGCTCCCCCGTCCCTGGGATTCTCCAGGAAAGAACACTGAAGTGGGTTGCACGCACTCACATAGAAAGCTGCAAATATTCAATTTTTGCAAATAAAATTCTTATGAATTTTGAGGCATAACTGCAAAATTTGCAAGCAACTTTGAAGCCCATGTTTGAGAACTGCTATAATCACGTGCAACTGCTAGTCTCTCAGTCATGTCTGATGCTTTGTGATCCTATGGACTGTAGCCCGCCAGGCTCCTCTGTCCACGGAATTCTCCAGGCAAGAATACTGGAGTGGGTAGCCAATCCCTTCTCCAGGGGATCTTCCTGACCCCAGGGATTAAATCAGGGTCTCCCATATTCCAGGCAGATTCTTGACCATCTAAGCCACCAGGGAAGTCCAATCACATGGAAAACCACTGATAAATAAGGATCTGGCAGAGTTTGACAAGCTAATAGTTAAAAAGTGAAAAATGACAAGTATGATGATTAGATGAGTTCTTCAGAAGAAAATTTGAATTTCAAAGGATTAGGAAAGGTCCTTTGGGAAAATAAATGAACCCCTGAGTAACACTGTAAGAAAACAACCCTCTTATATGATCCTGCTGTCAAGCTTGAGGTAAAACATCATATAATTTTGTCTGAATAATTAAAAAATTTTAAAGGATACAATAGACTTATTTTTTTGGTATAAATTCTAAGAATTGTCATATGTTTGTAAATATAACCTCTACTTCATTCACTAGAAGATAAACTTATTTTTAAATTTTATGTTTCAAATAAAGTCTCATTTGCACATTTTTTACCATATATGTAAAATTTTGTCCTGGTTTTAAGGGGGGTTACTTAAATGTCTTTCCCTTTGACACTATGAAAACTGAATAATGACAACTCTCTATATACGAGCCAATGTGTGTGTGTGTGATTTGCTATGTAGGTTAAATCCATTTTTCCAGAAAAGAATAATTTCTTGATTTGTCTGAGTAGTAAAAAAAAGATTCCAGTGCCTGGGAACTTTGTGTATGCATGCATGTGTGCTCAGAGGCCTCAGTCGTGCCCGATTCTTTGTGACCCCATGAGCTATAGCCCGCCAGGCTCCTCTGTCCATGGAATTTCCAGGCAAGAATTCCATGGAGCAGGTTGTCATTCCCTTCTCCAGGGGATCTTCTCAATCCAGGGACTGAACCTGGCTCTTGCTCATTGTAGCCAGATTCTCTACCACTGGGCCATCAGGAAAACCCTCACTTTCTATATATCTACAATCAAGTAATCTTTTTTATAATGGTAGATACACATGCCTATTTAATCACTTTCCTATGATAAGGATCTTAATATTAACTCAATAGGTAAAAACCAAATAATTTGATTAAAAAATAGGCAAAATACCCGATGAAAACATTTTTTTCAAAGAAGACATACAAATGGCAAATAGCACAAGAAAAGGTGCTCAACATTATGAATCATCAGATAAACACAAATTGAAACCTCTGTGAGATACCACTGCATACCTGTTCAGTTCAGTTCAGTCACTCAGTCGTGTCCGACTCTTTGCAACCCCATGAATCACAGCACGCCAACTCCCGGAGTTCACTCAGACTCATGTCCATCGAGTCAGTGATGCCATCCAGCCATCTCATCCTCTGTTGTTCCCTTCTCTTCCTGCCCCCAATCCCTCCCAGCATCAGAGTCTTTTCCAATGAGTCAACTCTTCGCAAGAGGTGGCCAAAGTACTGGAGTTTCAGCTTTAGCATCATTCCTTCCAAAGAAATCCCAGGGCTGATCTCCTTCAGAATGGACTGGTTGGATCTCCTTGCAGTCCAAGGGACTCTCAAGAGTCTTCTCCAACAACGCAGTTCAAAAGCATCAATTCTTCGGCGCTCAGCCTTCTTTACAGTCCAACTCTCACATCCATACATGACCATAGGAAAAACCGTAGCCTTGACTAGATGGACCTTTGTTGGCAAAGTAATGTCTCTGCTTTTCAATATGCTATCTAGGTTGGTCATAACTTTCCTTCCAAGGAGTAAGCGTCTTTTAATTTCATGGCTGCAGTCACCATCTGTAGTGATTTTGGAGCCCCCAAAAATAAAGTCTGACACTGTTTCCACTGTTTCCCCATCTACTTCCCATGAAGTGATGGGACTGGATGCCATGATCTTTGTTTTTTGAATGTTGAGCGTTAAGCCAACTTTTTCACTCTCTTCTTTCACTTTCATCAAGAGGCTTTTTAGTTCCTCTTCACTTTCTGCCATAAGGGTGGTGTTATTTGCATATCTGAGGTTATTGATATTTCTCCTGGCAATCTTGATTCCAGTTTGTGTTTCTTCCAGTCCAGCGCTTCTCATGATGTATTCTGCATATAAGTTAAATAAGCAGGGTGACAATATACAGCCTTGACGTACTCCTTATTTGGACCAGTCTGTTGTTCCATGTCCAGTTCTAACTGCTGCTTCCTGACCTGAATATAGGTTTCTCAAGAGGCAGATCAGGTGATCTGGTATTCCCATATCTTTCAGAATTTTCCACAGTTTATTGTGATCCACACAGTCAAAGGCTTTGGCATAGTCAATAAAGCAGAAATACATGTTTTTCTGGAACTCTCTTGCTTTTTCCATGATCCAGCGGATGTTGGCAATTTGATCTCTGGTTCCTCTGCCTTTTCTAAAACCAGCTTGAACATCAGGAAGTTCGCGGTTCACATATTGCTGAAGCCTGGCTTGGAGACTTATGAGCATTACTTTACTAGCATGTGAGATGAGTGCAATTGTGTGGTAGTTTGAGCATTCTTTGGCATTGTCTTTCCTTGGGATTGGAATGAAAACACCTTTTCCAGTCCTGTGGCCACTGCTGAATTTTCCAAATTTTTTTTTTTTGAATTTTCCAAATTTGCTAGCATATTGAGTGCAGCACTTTCACAGCATCATCTTTCAGGATATGAAATAGCTCAACTGGCATTCCAATACCTCCACTAGTTTTGTTTGAAGTGATACTTTCTAAGGCCCACTTGACTTCACATTCCAGGATGTCTGGCTGTAGGTGAGTGATCACACCATCATGATTATCTTGGTCGTGAAGATCTTTTTTGTACAGTTCTTCTGTGTATTCATGCCACCTCTTAATATCTTCTGCTTCTGTTAGGTCCATACCATTTCTGTCCTTTCTTCTGCCCATCTTTTCATGAAATGTTCCCTTGGTATCTCTAATTTTGTTGAAGAGATCTCTAGTCTTTCCCATTCTGTTGTTTTCCTCTATTTCTTTGCATTGACCCCTGAAGAAGGCTTTCTTATCTTTTCTTGCTATTCTTTGGAACTCTGCATTCAGATGCTTATATCTTTCCTTGTCTCCTTTGCTTTTCGCTTCTCTTCTTTTCACAGCTATTTGTAAGGCCTCCCCAGACAGCCATTTTGCTTTTTTGCATTTCTTTCCATGGGGATGGTCTTGATCCTGTCTCCTATACAATGTCATGAACCTCATTCCATAGTTCATCAGGCACTCTATCTATCAGATCTAGGCCCTTAAATCTATTTCTCACTTCCACTGTATAATCATAAGGGATTTGATTTAGGTCATACCTGAATGGTCTAGTGGTTTTCCCCACTTTCTTCAATTTCAGTCTGAATTTGGCAATAAGGAGTTCATGATCTGAGCCACAGTCAGCTCCTGGTCTTGTTTTTGTTGACTGTACAGAGCTTCTCCATCTTTGGCTGCAAAGAATATAATCAATCTGATTTTGGTGTTGACCATCTGGTGATGTCCATGTGTAGAGTCTTCTCTTGTGTTGTTGGAAGAGGGTGTTTGTTATGACCAGTGCATTTTCTTGGCAAAACTCTATTAGTCTTTGCCCTGCTTCATTCCATATTCCAAGGCCAAATTGGCCTGTTACTCCAGGTGTTTCTTGACTTCCTACTTTTGCATTCCAGTCCCCTATAATGAAAAGGACATCTTTTTTGGGTGTTAGTTCTAAAAGGTCTTGTAGGTCTTCATAGAACCGTTCAACTTCAGCTTCTTCAGTGTTACTGGTTGGGGCATAGACTTGGATTACTGTGATATTGAATGGTTTTCCTTGGAAATGAACAGAGTTCATTCTGTCGTTTTTGAGACTGCATCCAAGTACTGCATTTCAGACTCTTTTGTTGACCATGATGGCTACTCCATTTCTTCTGAGGGTTTCCTACCCACAGCAGTAGATATTATAGTCATCTGAGTTAAATTCACCCATTCCAATTCATTTTAGTTCGCTGATTCCTAGAATGTCGACATTCACTCTTGCCATCTCTTGTTTGACCACTTCTAATTTGCCTTGATTCTTGGACCTGACATTTCAGGTTCCTATGCAATATTGCTCTTTACAGCATCGGACCTTGCTTCTATCACCAGTCACATCCACAACTGATATTGCTTTTGTTTGGCTCCATCCTTTCATTCTTTCTGCACACCTGTTAGGATGGCATTTAGTAGAAAGACAACAGAGAATGAGTGTTGGCAAGGATTTGGAGAAAAGGGAACTCTTGTTACACCTCTGTGAGAAATGCAAATTGATATAACCACTATGGAAAATAGGACAGTTTTCTCAAAAAGTTAAAAGTAGAAGTATGATTCAGTAATCTCACTTCTAGGTATTTATCTAAAACAACTGAAATCTGTGTCTCAGATACATCTTCATTTCTGTGTTCATTGCTGTATTATTCACAACAGCCAAGGTACAGAAACAACCTCTGTCCATTGACAGATGAATAAAGAAGATGTGATACATACACACACACACACACACACACACACACACACAATGGAATATCATTAAGCCATGAGAAAGAAGGAAATCTCACCATTTGCAAGAACAGAAATAATGTAGAGGACATTATCTTAAGTGAAATTAGCCAGGCAAAGACAAATACTGTATGATCTCACTGATACATGGAATCTCAAAAAACTGAACTCAGAAACACAGAGTCAAATGGTGGTTTGCAGGAACTGGGGTAGAGTGGTGGGAAAGATGGAGAGATGCTATTCAAAAGGTACAAGTTTTCAGTTATAAGATGAATAAGCTCTGGGGATACAATGTATAGCAGTGACTATAGTCAATAATATTGCATTGTGACTCTAAATTTGTTGAGGGTAGACCTTAACTGTTTTTAACCATATACAAAAATAAGAGAACCATGGGATGTGAAAAATGTGCAAATTAACCTGGTTGTTGTAATCATTCCACAAAGCATATGTATATCAAACCCATCACATGGTTCACTTTAAATATGTACAATTTTATTTTTCAATTATGCTCCAATAAAGCTGGAAAAATAAAAAAGTACCCCCTACACTCACTTTTATATGAAAATATATGCATTATATTTTAATATCATTTAAAATATCCTCTTAATTTTTCAAGTGTTTTCCCTTTAAACAGAAAATTTCACAAAGTAAGGAGGAAATCGGAGAAGGCGATGGCACCCCACTCCAGTACTCCTGCCTGGAAAATCCCATGGACGGAGGAGCCTGGTGGGCTGCAGTCCATGGGTCGCGAAGAGTTGGACACAACTGAGCGACTTCACTTTCACTTCTAAGGAGGAAATAATACTGTAATATATACCTATGCACATGTGTATGCAGTTGTGTCTGAATCTTTGTGACCTATGGACTGAAGCCAGCCAGGCTCCTCTGTCCATGAGAGTTTTCCTAACCAAAGGATTGGTTAGGTCTCCTGTGTCTCCTGATTGGCAGGCGACACACCTATACTATAGGTAATAATATAGTATTGCCATCTGGTAACAAGGCTTCCCTGGTGGCTCAGACAGTAAAGAATCTGCCTGAAGTGAGGGAGACCTGGGTTTGATCCCTGGGTTGGAAAGATCCCCTGGAGGAGGGCATGGCAACCCACTCCACTATTCTTACCTGGAGAATCCCCATAGACAGTGGAGCCTGGTGACCTACAGTCCATGGGGTTGCAACGAATCAGACATGACTGAGAATGCACACACACGCACGTCTAGTAACAAGCACCTGTAACACTGTAGTATACTAATATCTTTCCTTCTAGTTTTTTCCTACCTGTGACAATATTGAATTTGCATCGCTGTTATACTGGAATTGTTTTTAGAATCCCAAAACCAACCAGCCAAATATCCAAACCAATAACAAACAAGTAACCAAATGCAGGTCGCATGTACATCCACACTGTACAAGACAGCTTTCAAAATGGCATCGTTATATTTCCATAAGATTATGAAGGTGGCATAACCAGCCACCCTCTTCATCCCTCCCCCTTTCCCTAGTGTATATGAGTACTGGCCTCAAGGAATCTTATGACCTTTTAGAGATGTGAGCTGGTGGCTTCAGCAGAAGTATGACATGTGCAACAGGGTTCCAATAGAATACTTGTAAACATGGGGGGAGGTGTGACCAGGAAAAGAGTGAGAGGTATATTATTTCTCAGTTGGGCACTTATACATCAGATTTAATGATCTGTCTTCTATGCGTTTTTGAAGTAGGAATAAGGAAAATAATTCAAGAGTGATTGAGGGAGGAAGATAGACAAGTAAAACTGTCTTTACTGTAATTTTTTATTGGGATGAAGATGTATCCTTTGCTAGTGGGTCCAAGCAACATCAAAAAGGCATTTGAACATCAGTAATATGGTTCCTGGCCCACCTGGGAGAACTGGCCTATGGAAAGGGGATATCAGATGAAGGATTGTATGTGAAGGCTAGAGCTGGATGTGAAATGGAAATGCAGTTAGAAAGCAGGTAAACTGAAGTGAATTCCCCATTTAAGCAGAAGGCTCAGTGCAGAGGTCTCCCTCAGGGTCTTCAGAACCTGTACCAGAAGCCATTGGGAACATTTATAGCTGTGAGGGACTAGAGCAGCTGCATTAAGAGTACACCTATAATCTATTTCTGTAATCTCACTTTCTACCCATTTTTGGAAGTGCTAGAAGAAAATCAGCAAAGGAGAGGGTAAGAATGAAGAAGCGCCCTTGTTTCCATTCCAAGGTCCCTCCTACAGGGGGATTGGCCATGATGAACACAGAACTGAAGGCAAGATTGAGATTTTAAACACTGTTAGACTAGACTGATGGAGAAGTAAATGGCAACCCACTCCAGTATTCTTGCCTAGAGAATCCCAGGGACAGAGGAGCCTAGTGGGCTGCTGTCTATGGGGTCGCACAGAGTTGGACACCACTGAAGTGACTTAGCAGCAGCAGCAGCAGACTAGACTGAAATTTTTAACACTTGAGAATGGCTGAAAGCTATAGGATCTGTATGAGACATCACTGGAGTACAGAATGAAGCAGGGCAAAGGCTAATAGAGTTTTGCCAAGAGAATGCACTGGTCATAACAAACACCCTCTTTCCAAAACACAAGAGAAGACTCTACACATGGACATCACCAGATGGTCAACACCAAAATCAGATTGATTATATTCTTTGCAGCCAAAGATAGAAAAGATCTATACACTCAGCAAAAATAAGACCAGGAGCTGACTGTGGCTCAGATCATGAACTCCTTATTGCCAAATTCAAAATTAAACTGAAGAAAGTGGGGAAAACCACTAGACCATTCAGGTATGACCTAAATCAAATTCCTTATGATTATACAGTGGAAGTGAGAAATAGATTTAAGGGCCTAGATCTGATAGACACAGTGCCTGATGAACTATAGACAGAGGTTCATGACATTGTATAGGAGGCAGTGATCAAGACCATACCCAAGAAAAAGAAATGCAAAAAGCAAAACGGCTGTGTGGGGAGGCCTTACAAATAGCTGTGAAAAGAAGAGAAGTGAAAAGCAAAAGAGAAAAGGAAAGATATACCCATTTGAATGCAGAGTTCCAAAGAATAGCAAGGAGAGATAAGAAAGCCTTCCTTAGCGATCAATACAAAGAACTAGAGGAAAATAATAGAATGGGAAAGACTAGAGATCTCTTCAAGAAAATTAGAGATACCAACAGAACATTTCATGCAAAGATGGGCACAATAAAGGACAGAAATGTTATGGACCTAAAAGAAACAGATGATATTAAGAAGAGGTGGCAAGAATACACAGAAGAACTGTACAAAAAAGATCTTCATGACCAAGATAATCACGATGGTGTGATCACTCACCTAGAGCCAGACATCCTGGAATATGAATCAACTGGGCCTTAGGAAGCATCACTATGAACAAAGCTAGTGGAGGTATTGGAATGCCAGTTGACCTACTTCAAATCCTGAAAGATGATGCTGTAAAAGTGTTGCACTCAATATGCCAGCAAATTTGGAAAACTCAGCAGTGGCCACAGGACTGGAAAAGGAGAGTTTTCATTCCAATCCCAAAGAAAGGCAATGCCAAAGAATGCTCAAACTACCACACAATTGCACTCATCTCACACACTAGTAAAGTAATGCTCAAAATTCTCCAAGCAAGGCTTCAGCAGTACGTGAACTGTGAACTTCCAGATGTTCAAGCTGGTTTTAGGAAAGGCAGAGAAATCAGAGATCAAATTGCCAACATCCATTGGATCATCAAAAAAGCAAGAGAATTCCAGAAAAACATCTGTTTCTGCTTTATTGACTATGCCAAAGCCTTTGACTGTGTGGATCACAATAAACTGTGAAAAATTCTGAAAGAGATGGGAATACCAGACCACCTGAAACTGCCTCTTGAGAAACCTATATGCAGGTCAGGAAGCAACAGTAAGAACTGGACATGGAACAACAGACTGATTCCAAATAGGAAAAGGAGTACGTCAAGGCTGCATATTGTCATCCTGCTTATTTAACTTATATGCAGAGTACATCGTGAGAAACGCTGGGCTGGAGGAAGCACAAGCTGGAATCAAGATTGCCGGGAGAAATATCAATAACCTCAGATATGCAAATGACACCACCCTTATGGCAGAAAATGAAGGAGAAATAAAGAGCCTTTTGATAAAAGTGAAAGAGGAGAGTGAAAAAGTTGGCTTAAAGTTCAACATTCAGAAAACTAAGATCATAGCATCCGGTCCCATCATTTCATGTCAAATAGATGTGGAAACAATGGCTGACTTTATTTTTCTGGGCTCCAAAATCACTGCAGATGGTGATTGCGGCCATGAAATTAAAAGATGCTTACTCCTTGGAAGGAAACTTATGACCAACCTAGATAGCATATTGAAAAGCAGAGACATTACTTTGCCAACAAAGGCCCATCTAGTCAAGGCTATGGTTTTTATAGCAGTCACGGATGGATGTGAGAGTTGGACTGTAAAGAAGGCTGAGCACCGAAGAACTGAAGTTTTTGAACTGTGGTGTTGGAGAAGACTCTTGAGAGTCCCTTGGACTGCAAGGAGATCCAACCAGTCAATCCTAAAGGAAATCAGTCCTGGGTGTTCATTGGAAGGACTGATGTTGAAGCTGAAACTCCAGTACTTTGGCCACTGGGTGCAAAGAGCTGACTCATTTGAAAAGACCCTGATGTTGGGAAAGATTGAAGGCAGGAGAAGAAGGGGACAACAGAGGATGAGATGGTTAGACGGCATCACTGACTCAATGGACATGAGTTTGGGTAAACTCCGGGAGTTGGTGAGGGACAGGGAGGCCTGGCATGCTGCGGTTCATGGGGTCGCAGAGAGTCAGACACGACTGGGCGACTGAACTGAACTGAACTGAATGATTGAGGTGTTTAGGAAGTAAAGCCTAAACTCACAGAGAAGAGAACAGCCTTACTCATCTTGCTGCCTGGTACTCAAAGAGCAGGACACTTGATTCTCTAATCCTGAACTTAGCTCTTCAGGGAGAAGGTAGTAGAGAAAGGGTGTGTTTGTGTGTGGGGCGTGTGTGTCCTCTCTTATCTGTGCTAGTATCTGTCATGGATGAACACTGAAATAAGATATTTTGCACAAAGTAAAAGGAATTAAACATAATATTAAAAGACATGTGGCCTATTCTATAGACTATCATTAACTAGTTCTTTTTTCGTCCAATTTTACTGTTTTAAATAAAGCTTTCTTAATCTCTCCTTGCTATTCTTTGGAACTCTGCATTCAGGTGGGTATATCTTTCCTTTTCTCCTTTGCCTTTTGCTTCTCTTTTTTTCTCAGCAATTTGTAAGGCCACCTCAGATAACCATTTTGTCTTTTTGCCTTTCTTTTTCTTGGGGATGGTTTTGATCACTACCTCCTATACAATGTTACAAACCTTCATCCATAGATCTTCAGGCACCCTATCTATCAGATTTACTCCCTTGCGTCTATTTTTCACTTCCACTGTATAATCATAAGGGATTTGACTTAGGTCATATCTGAATGGCCTAGCAGCTTTCCCTACTTTGTTCAGTCTAAGTCTGAATTTTGCAATAAGAAGTTCATGATCTGAGCCACAGTAGCTCCCGGTCTTGTTTGTATAGACTGCACAGAGCTTCTCCATCTTTGGCTGCAAACAATATAATCAATCTGATTTTGGCATTGACCATCTGGTGATGTCCATGTGTAGAGTCGTCTCTTGTGTTGCTGGAACAAGGTGTTTGCTATGCCCAGTGTGCTAAATAAAACAGTGCATAAACATCTTTGTGTAGAAAAATTTTATTCATTTAGGATTATTTTCTTAGGATGGATTTCTCCAAATTACAACTGGAATAGATATAACACATTTTTAAAATGCTAATTATATATAAAAATTTCCTCTTAGAGATGTGACATAAGAAAATTAAGAAGACAACAAAAATCATGTTATATACCATCAACCAGAGAAATGCATTACAACTATTTTCTTCCAATATTTTCCCCATGCTTAAATATTTTAAAAGTGAGATTATGATGTATAGTAAGATTTGTATACTACTTCTCCCCAATTAATAAAATGAGAATTTTTTTCCATACTCAAGTTTCTTTTTTTTTTTGTTTTAAAGACTATATAGTATGTTACTGAATTGATTTATAAAACTTTGGTTTTCTTTCACTTTACCATGAAGGGTTAAATTGTTTAGGGATTATGATATTGCACTGAACATCCATGAATAAAACTTTTTCACATATATCTCTGATTTATTTTTTAAACTGGATTCCTAGAAATGGAATTCTTGCATCAAAAGTTAGGAGTATCTTGCTACCTTCCTTTCAAGGAAGTTAGTACCAAATTTTCAGTCCTACCAGCAATTTATGAAAGGCATGCATTTTTATTCTTACTATGTTGGTGCAAAGATAATTGTGGTTTTGGACGGTGAATTTAAATCATTATAACTAGGCTCAAATGCATCTTTAGTAACAAAATAGTAACCATTACAATCAACACATTTCTGCCAACAAGAAATAAATTTGTTTATTCCTGTAGTGTAAAAACCTGTGCTTAAGGATTTGAAGAACTCTTGGAAAGCATTTTCTGCCTCCTGTTGGTTGTGGAAGCATTTTCCCTGCAAAAAGTTTCCAAGATGTTTGAAGAAGTGGTGGTCAGCTGGCGAGAGGGGAATACAGCAGATGAGGTAAAACTTTATAGCCCAGTTTGTTTAACGTTTGAAGTGTTGGTTGTGCAACTTATGGTCTGGTATTGTTGTGGAGAAGAATTGGGCATTTCTGTTCATCAATAATGGCTGCAGGCACTGTGGTTTTCGGGGCATCTCATTGATTTGCTGAAAATACTTCTCAGATGTAATGGTTTCACTGGAATTCAGAGAGCTGTTGTGAATCAGACTGTTAGCAGACCACCAAACAGTGATAGTGACCTTTTTTGGGTGCAAGTTTGGTTTTGGTAATTGCTTTGGAGTTCTTCTGGGTCCAACTACTGAGCTGGCTGTTGCTGGTTGTATAAAATCCACTTTTCATAGCACATCACAATCAGATCCAGAAATTATTTGTTGTGCACAATAAGAGAAGATGACACTTCAAAATGATTTTTAAAAAATTTTTGGTCATCTCATGAAACACCCACTTATTGAGTTTTTTCACCTTTCCAGTTTGCTTCAAATGCAGCACGACCATATAAAGGTTGACATTGAGTTCTTCAGCAACTTCTTGCGTAGTTGTAAGAGGATCAGCTTTGATGATGCCTCTCAGGTGGTCATTGTCAACTTCCAATTGTCAGCCAATGTGCTTCTCATCTTCAAGACTCTTGTCTCCTTTGCAAAACTTCTTGAACCACCATTGCATATGTTATTGACACTGTGGTTTCTTTCTGCTGTTTTATGACCCATTTTGTACTCAGATAAGAAAATTGCTCAAATTTGCTTTTTGTCTAACATCATTTCCATAGTCTAAAATAAATATAAAATAAACATAAAGCAATAATCATTGGTGCCTCCTAGGTGGCGCTAGTGGTAAAGAAACTGCCTACCAATGCAGGCGGTATAAGAGATGTGGGTTTGATCCCTGGGTTAGGAAGATTCCCCTGGGGTAGGAAATGGCAAGCCATTCCAGTATTCTTGCCTGGAGAATTCCATGGATAGAGGAGCCTAGTGGGCTACTGTCCATAGGGTGGCAAAGAGTCAGATACGACTGAAGCAACTTAGCACGCACACAATGTCATTAGCCAAAAACATAAAGCGAGAAATGTGCATTAAAATGATGTATAACATAACCACAGTTATTTAAGAATATATTCCAATATCAAATGTCAAACTTCAACAGTGCAAAAACTGCAATCACTTTTGCACCAACCTAATATTTATATCCCACTTGGCATTGAGAATTACATGAAAAATTTTGCAAGTTTCATGAGGAAAACTGATATCATTTTAATGTTCCTATCTTTGTATTAATGAGGTTGAACTTTTCATTTAATGTCTATTATCCATTTGTGTTTCCTCTTGAGTGTTCTCTGTTCATGTTTTTTGCTCATTTAGCTATTTGATGCATTTGCATTTTAAAAGAGGAAGTCGTTAACGCAAATAAATCACTAATTAGTGAACCTATGTAGGAAATACTTTCTAAGCAGGGGGATCTTTTTTGCTCTTGTCTACTTTTAAAAAATATATATTTGATTAAAAAAATGTATTGAGCATCTACCTAGTATAAGGAACTGGGCACTCTGGGAAATAAATTGGAAAACAAAAGTTTCTGATTTTCAAGGAAGAGACTATCGTATGGCTCAAGGTTATATGACAGTGTCTTTTGCTTCTAAAAGCTCACTGATTTCTCATTAAGAAATTATAAAAATGAACTGAAATGTGTTAGAGAAATTATAAGTAATAACAAATACAAGAGAATAATTACTCATAATTCTTTCACTTTAATGCATCACCTTAATACTTCTTAGAGCTTTCTATTTTCCTCACATTTTGATACAGATGTACTCTCTACATGGTACTTTGCATTTTGCTCTTTTCTACTTCACATTAGAGTTTAACCTAGTCTTTTGTTAGTATATGTCATTATTCTAATGACTGGCTGCTGCTGCTGCTAAGTCGATTCAGTTGTGTCTGACTCTGTGCAACCCCATAGACAGCAGCCCACCAGGCTCTGCTGTCCCTGGGATTCTCCAGGCAAGAACACTGGAGTGGGTTGCCATTTCCTTCTCCAATGCATCAAAGGGAAAAGTGAAAGGGAAGTCGCTCAGTCGTGTCTGACTCTTAGCGACCCCATGGACTGCAGCCTACCAGGCTCCTCCATCTACAGAATTTTCCAGGCAAGAGTACTGGAGTGGGTTGCCATTGCCTTCTCCTCTAATGACTGGATCCCTCTATAATTTATTTAATTACACTCATATTTGAGGGCATTTCCATTTTTCCAGTATAATTTCTTTAGATCCAGTTTTTATTTCTTAGCAACTTAATTTTTCTCACTTAACAATGTATGGTGGGCATATTACTGAACTATTCACATTTAAAATATAAAATTCTAGACAAAACTATTTAGGAAGATTTAAAGATTGACAAAGAATGATTTTGGGGTAAGTCATGCCACTTTTTGTAGGTGATAATTCTTTGGATAGTTTCCTTGTGTATTCCAGATCACACCACCACAACTGCTACTTGCACTGTGTTGCTGTGGAGAGAGCTGTAGACTCAGTGATAAGAGACCTGGTTCAAATTTCCCTGAGTGATCTTGGCTAAATTATACTTTTAGAGTCTCTGTTTTTCTGTATATAATGTATATCTTCTAAAGCTTGCCCTGTACAATATTGTTATGAGGATTGAATAAAATCGCTAAGTGCCTACTGTAAGAATGAGCTCCAAATTAGTCCAAGTTAATGTTAGAGTCCTCCCTCCCTCATCTAATCCCCTCCTTTCATTCTGGCTGTTTGGGAGGAAAATTGAATCTTAAGTTGGTTTGAAGGGTTAGATCTTTTATTTCTGTTTTGCAAATGCTTAGGAACAGGCTCTTAATTGTAGCTGAATCTTAACTTTTTTTTTTTTAGATGAAAGTGAAAGTGAAGTCGCTCAGTCGTGTCCGACTGTTTGCGACCCCATGGACTGTAGTCTATCAGGCTCCTCCGTCCATGGGATTTTCCAGGCAATAGTACTGGAGTGGGGTGCCATTTCCTTCTCCAGGATATCTTCTCTACCCAGGGATCGAACCTGGATCTCCCTCATTGTAGACAGACAATTTACCTTCTGAGCCACCAGGGAAGTATTGTAGCTGAATTTTAATTTTTTTTAGATAATACCCCCCTCCCAAATATAGTCTTCCCTGGTGGCTCAGCTGGTAAAGAATCTGCCTGCAATGCAGGAGACCTGGGTTCGATTCCTGGGTTGGGAAGATCCCCTTGAGGAGGGAACAGCTACTCACTCTAGTATTCTGGCCTGCAGAATTCCATGGACTCTATAGTTCACAGGATCGCAGAGTCAGACATGACTGAGCAACTTTCACTTTCAAATATAGTAATTACTAATTTTCAATAATTCAGTAAAATTTCAGTTTACTCTAAGGCAATGTGTGAATGTAATTTCAATTGAACGAAATCTTTCCTATCTTTTCTTTGGTTGACATTTGCCAGAGTATCTCAGGTAGAGCCAGGATTCTGAGGATTATGAGACTGCTGCTTTTTCATGAAGCTAGGCTCCTGCCCCTCCTTTGTACTTCTGCTAGACTTCATTCTCCCTAATCATGTTCTTAAAGCTTATTCTTTACATATTTCACTTATCAAATAAGATTTTTTACACAACTTGAACAGAATTACTCAAGATATTTTATCCTAGTCCCACAATAATATAGCTAAAGTTACATTTCCAGAGGTAAAATAAGATTTTAAAAGTGCACCTGTGCACAATACCTTTCATTCTCATGAGAAATAATAATCTGTATATATGTGCTTTTCCTATCAAACACAAAGGTTTCATGGAAATAAAATGGGAAATCCCTGCTCTGAAAAGGCTGCTTTCAGTTTTAGAAAGCAAAGTCAAAGGGAAACTGAAATTTAATCTAAGGTAATTGTGTCCTTCACTGTATAGCATGTGCTTTACTTAACATGAATGAGACAGATCGTAATGTCAGTAGTTTGCCTATGAGCAGAATGAAGGAACATTACACATATATATTAAAAAAGAAAAGCCACTTCTCCCAGGTGATTTTGAAAAAGCAGAAATGCCATAACATTTATTGTTAAAAAAAACATGTTTTGATGTAATTATTGCATATCATACACAGCTTATATTTTTCTGTCTCTGTGTTAGAATGATAATGGATATGCAGGGAAGGTAATGAATTCTATTGAAGTTATCTAGATCAAATGTGTGTAGGATAGGAAACTGGGGGAGCCGGGGTGAAGGCATAAGAGAGGGTAAAGCCTGGACTGTGTTCTAGAGCTAGAGGACTTCACTTCAATAATACATGTGTCCTGAACTACCTGCTTGACCCTGGGCAAACTGATTAAATTCTCTAAACCTCTGTTTCTTACTTTTAAATTTGAATAATAATACCTACCATACACTGTTGCTATAAAGTGAAATTATATTGGCAGGGTACCACAAAGTAAATATTCTTATAGTGGAAAGTTATTGTTATTTTTAATAAATTTTAGCACCTCATATTTTGCTATAAAATAACTTGATTGAGACTAGTGGTGGTCAGTAGTTTGATAGCTTAATAAATTCAAAGGGATAACTACTGATTTGGTTATTTAAAAAGCCTGTCCCAAACTATCCATCTTATCCAAGTTACAAGGATAAAATACAATATAGAACTTAGTTATTTATATAATATTTTTAAACAGTGACAGTAAAAGCAAATTGTAGGAGAAATTGATTTGCATATTTAGAGTTACGCTGTTAGGAATTCTAATATTCCTTACTGCCTGCTTCTGTTGAAGTGCAAATTTTTGAGGAATACTGAATGCTTTAATTCACTAGTACCTTGGTGCAAATGTTTTTTATGAGTCCTGTTTCTTTCTTCAACTGGAAAGAACTGCATGAAACCACTTGGGAAAAGAGTGAATAAAACAAGCCATGGAGAAAGTGGGAAAAGAAGGTAGAAAGGAGAGAAGCAAGACCTGTTACATAAGTTTCTGAGTTCATAATTTTACTGCCAACCATATATGAAAAATATTTTGCTTGAGTTTTCTATGATTTCTTTAAAAATTCTCAAGAAAAATGTCAAATAAATTGCTTGGGAAAACTTGTTTTCAAGATTAAGCCTTTTGAAAAGAACATGCAATGATAAAAAAATTATTCTTGAGTCTAGCATCTGCTTGAGTTAACAATCCAAACTCACTCCTTTCATTCTTAGCTAAACTTTTTTTTAAAAATAAACTCTTTATTCTAGAATAAATTTAGATTTAGAAAAAGGTTGTAAAGATAGTACAGAGTTCCAAATACTCTTCACTCAGCTTCCCCTAATTTTAACATCTTACATAACCATGGTATATTTGTCAAAACCAAGGAATTCACACTGGTATGATGCTGTTAACTAAACTCTAGACTTTGTTTGAATTTCAACTTTCTATTAATGTCCTTTTTCAGTTCCATGATTTGATCCAGGACATTAGATTACATTTAGTCTTCTCTGGTCTGTGATAGTTTCTCAGTATTTCCTTATATATTAGTTTCCCATTGCTGCTGGAACAAAACCCCACAAATTCAGTGGCTTTGTTGTTGTTCAGTCACTCAGTCACGTCTGACTCTTTGCTAGCCCATGGACTGCAGCACACCAGGCTTCCCTGTCCTTCACTATCTCCTGGAGCTTGCTCAAGCCCATGTCCATCGAGTTGGTGATGCCATCCAACCATCTTGTCCTCTGTCATCCCCTTCTCCTCCTGCCTTCAATCTTTCCCAGCATGAGTCTCTTCCAAAGAATCAGCTCTTCACATCAGGTGGCCAAAGTATTGTAGCTTCAGCTTCAGCATCAGTCCTTCCAATGAATATTCAAGGTTGACTTTCTTTAAGGTTAAAACAATGCAAATGTATTATCCTATAGTTCTGGAGGTCAGAAGTCAGAAAGAGGGGTAAAGTTTCACTGGAATAAAATTCAGGTGTCCACAGGGCTGCATTCCTTTCTGGAGACTCTAGGGGAGAATCCATTTTCTTGCCCTTTCTGGCTTCCAAAGGCTGCTCACATTGCTTAGTTTTGTAACCCCCTTTCAAATCTTCAAAGCTGCCAAGGCTTTTTCACAATACCATCTCTCTGTACTGACCCTTCTGTCTCCCTCTTTCCCATTTAAAGATTCATGTGATGATATTGGAATCACCATGATAATCCAGGATAATCTTCTTAAAATCAGCTGATTGCAGACAATGAGCAATTGTGGACCATTGCAATTTGGTGGACCATTATTCTGCCTACTACAACCTACCTTCTGGTTCCTGGAAGGTAAAGGTCTACAAAGCATCAAGTCCAAAATACCATTGCTCAAAAGTCCCTAGTCTCATGATCAAAATCAGTTTTAAGAGTAAGGGTCTGTGTAGAATTCATCTGGGCCATGATTTCCATCTGTGAACATGAAACTCAAGAAACAAATTATTTACTTCCAAAATACAGTAAGTGATGGGATAGGCACAGAACACCAGCTATAGATGTTTGGTTCAACAGAGAAGAAAATAAAAGGGGGAAAAAAAAGGAGTTGTAGAGTGTTAAAATGAACCTTTAAAGATTCATATTTTCCTGTTGCCTCAATATGCCCACAATCAGGCTCTGCACATTCTGCCCAAGTGACCATCTGTACCACCCTGGTGAGGCTGGGCCCTGCCACAAGTGCCCCTTCTTATCCTCCCCTGACTGTGATCTCATGACATTCAAATGCACTCATGAAATCCCCTCGTGCCTTCTCCTGCCTACTCCACTCTGAGTCCCAATAAAGGCACTTGCCCACAAGGCCTCTGTCTTGGCTCCCCACCTGCTTGTGAACTTACTCTCTGATGCTCCTTTCTGTGCCACCCTCTCCTGGAGTATAACAAGTGTGTCTCTGGGATCTAAGAGTATAATAAACTTTGTTTTTTTTCCTGAGTCTCTCCTGTGTCTCCTTTTGTGGGCACACTTGACTGATCATCTTATAAAAGAATACAAAACACATGGGTCCCAGGCAATTTAAAAATCCCTCCTGGCCCTCCATTCTGCCCTCTGGGTTTAACACTCTACTCCTGGAGTCATCATTCCTTTTTCATAAAAGCTGCTGCTGCTACTGTTGCTAAGTCACTTCAGTCGTGTCCAACTCTGTGTGACCCCATAGACGGCAGCCCACCAGGCTCCCCCGACCCTGGGATTCTCCAGGCAAGAACACTGGAGTGGGTTGCCATTTCCTTCTCCAATGCAGGAAAGTGAAAAGTGAAAGTGAAGTCACTCAGTCGTGTCTGACTCTTAGCGACCCCATGAACTACAGCCTACCAGGCTCCTCCGTCCATGGGATTTTCCAGGCAAGAGTACTGGAGTGGGGTGCCACTGCCTTCTCCGTCATAAAAGCTAGTGCATGTTTACAGCTGGGTAGCTTTATCTGCATTTTTTGCCAGTAGAACTTTGGGGGTCTGACAGGATTCTTCAATTTTGTACTTTCTTCTTTTAGTCCAAACTTATACAGCTTCTGCTGGTATAAAATTCTCAAGAACCTAACAACATCATGATTTAAGCCCAGTGAGACCCATGCCTGACTTCTAACCTACAGAGCTATCAGATAATAAATTTGTGTTGTTTTAAGCCACTAAGTTTGTGGTAATTCATTACTGCAGCAATAGAAAACTATTACAATTGTATTTAGTAATATGGAGGTCATTGGTGATATTGATAAAAGCTATTTCAAGCAAATGAGAAATGGAAGGCTATTTAGAAGGGATTCAAAAGAGAAAGAGAACAACTGGAGAGAGTGCACATATACCATCCCATATACCCCATACTTTCTTACCTCTGTTTTAGCTCATTGCCTTCCTTGACTGGCTGTCCTTCCATCCTAATTCCACTCAATTTTGGGGGTTAATTCCTATCACTAAGCCCTCCCTTACTCTGTCTGGTTTAGCTCTTTCTCCTTTGGGTTCCTATCACTAAGACACTTACTACAGTGTAGGATGTAAACTCTCTCCCCAGTAAATTCCTTTGTATGCCCAGTGCTGAGCAGAGTGCTTAATTGGAATTGATATCAATAAATACTTATTGAATTAATAATTATTTGGGGGGGGCTCTTGCATATTGATAAATTAAGAGTTATAAAATATACCCTATTTCTTCATGAAGTTTATTATTTATGTTCTTTAGGTACAGTTCAGTAGTTAGGCTTCTGGCCAAATATTTGGTAAGATAAGCAGAATGATTAACCAACGGAACAAATACCCATCAAGTTTCAATCAAATTCTAGCTCAACACATAAAATCTGTTTACTTAGATGAAAGCCACATTTCCCAGAGAAATATTTGTAGATCATTATCCTTAGTTTCAAAAGTAAATTTCTAAGTCTCAAGTTATATCTTTCCTTGGAAATTTTTTAAAAACACACATAAAACTGAATATGAAGCTATTTAAATTTCAGGAAAGAGGATGCTAGGAAAAGCTGTAAACATTAGAAAGCGTAAACACACCTGCATTGAAAGCTTAAACACACAGAGATATGGGAACTAGAAACTTAAACCAATTATGATAACCAGGAAGCAAAATTTATCCAAGTAAACAGAAAATACGATTTGAGTTTTAAGGTGTTAAAGAATTTTACTTCCTTGAACTTTTAAACTTTTTCATTTGTTCCTCTCAATTCCCTATACTTCCTCTCGGCAATGCACCCCTCTGTAGACAAAATATCCTGTGGCTTGAAAAACCACATTGTTCAGTTAATTTTTCCTGCCCTCTCACCATGCACCAATTCCCACACTTTGTCTTTTTATTATCTGATAGGCACTGAAATTTGCTTTGAGTAAGCACCACCATCTTACATAATTAGGAGTCTTTTATCTTGCAACTACACCCCTTTGAAACAACCTGGAACAAGGAAGAAAACAAGAGCTGTTTCTGAACAGCCTGGGACAAAGTCACAAACACCAGACCCTGTAATTCAAAGAATTACTTTTTGGAGAGTGCCTCAGGCCCTCCATAAGTTTTTTTTTTTTTTTGGCATAGCCCATTTATCAATGTATTCTGAGAACATTAATGACTGATGTCATAAAACAATAACCAATATTAATGATATGATTTTGAGTAATAAATATAAGTTAACTTGTGTTCTGCAAATTAGAATAAATTACAACAGTTCATCTCTGGAAGAATGCCATCCAAAATGCCTGAAAAAATTTGAGCACTTAAGAAGTGGGATTTATTAATTTATAAAATACATTTTTTGGAATATATAATTTTCTAATAATGCAGAGCAAATTTTTCATTTGAATCACCAGCAGTACCTTGTCATTTTTACTTTACTTTACTTTTAAAATTAAATATGTTTGTGCAACAGTTCAGGATGATTGAAGAAATCCCAGGGCATCACAAAACCTACTAGGGTCCACGTGATGTAAAGGCTATAGAAAGTATGGCGCTTGAGTAAAAATTAACCAAAGTGACTCTCCAAATATCTTGAGTTCCACTCATTGCTCTGCCACTGATGAACTCTATGAACTTTTGAACTACATTACTGTACTCTGCCTCAGCTTCTTCATTTGTGAAAAGAGAATAATAAATGTAGCTGCTTCTTAGTGTGGGGCACAAATTAAAACACAATTAATGTTATTTGTTTTAACTTTTTCTATGTATTTTTAGTTTTATCAGAAACATATCCTTTAGGGGCATGGAGAGAAATCACAGAGAATTACAAATCTTAGTACTGGAAGGGACCTTAAAAACTATTCAGTGAAAGGAATTTAGAAACTAGTACAACTTTCACCTAACGTAGGAACCTTTTCTCAAATTCCCCTATAGTCATTTAACATCTACATGGAAAATTCATGGCAAGGAGCTAACTTTTTAAGGGCCTTGTGTGTGTGTGGTGGGGGGTGGGGGGCGGGCATGACTCTGCTGGCTTCATCTATTTACTCTAGTCTACCTTTACAGCAGTAGAGAAAAAAACATTCACTGTTTATAGGATGCAGGCAGAATTCCAGGTAATGTACCATATACTTTACATGAATCCTTGCTATTTCTTGTAATAATTCTACAGAATTGATATTGCTAGATATTAAAAAATTGAGGCACAGAGGGCCAAAGACCTTTTCTGAGATCATACAGTTAATATAAGTTTTAAAATGATGAAGTATTCTTATGAGTAGTAGTCCTCTAAAGTAGTTGAAAATATATATTAATTTACTGTAGTTCCCTTTCCACAGCAAGCAATTTCTCAGCTATTCTTATATGATATGAAGAGTGCATTTCCTATTTGTCAACCTTTCATGAATACTTAGAAAATTTAATATTGCTCTTCAGTGTGACACCCAGGCATGAATATTTTTCTCTACATAGGCATGATCTATCCTGATTTTACTATTACTGTATTACACAACCTAAGACTTTTTTTTTGCAGCTGTATGAAAATGTTGACTAATGTTCAACTAAAGCTTCTAGGTTTTTTTCCCCCCATTAATAATGCTATCAAGTCTGATTTCAGCCATCTTGTACACATGCAGGGTGTTTGTTTGTTCATTAGTCTGCTTTTTTATTCATAGCATGTCTATTAATTTCATTGTATGCATTTCATCTTAGTGTTCAGCCTTGTCAAGAGCATTTTGAATCTTAATTCTGTCATCCAACAGATTAGCTCTGCCTTTCAACTTTGTGTTGTTTTCAAATTTGATAACCATCCTTTCCATGGTATCATCCAGGCTGTTGATAAAAAATATTCACTAGGAAAGGGGTAAAGATATAATTCTATAGCATGCTATCAGAGAAGTTTTAGTTAATGATGCTCCACCTAAATGAATAATGGTCCAGCTTTTAAAATAGTATTTATGGTTTCAAAACCATTGTGATCTACTCCAGGAATCATTGCTATCTAACCAGGTAGACAGAAAAGTCACATTCAGTAACAACAGGCAAAAGGGGAGTGGTAAGTGCCTGTTATGCGCTGGGATTTTACGAGCTTTGCAAAGGCACCCCCAGGATTCTCTTCATCATTCATGACCATATGAATTCAAAGGAACTTTATTCTTGTGACTTAAGTAAAATAAGTGTTTGTAAACTATTTAAGTATTAAGTAAGAACACTCCAGTGTTCTTGCTTGGAGAATCCCAGGGATGGGGGAGCCTGTTGGGCTGCCGTCTCTGGGGTCGCACAGAGTCGGACACGACTGAAGCGACTTAGCAGCAGGAGCAAACTGTTTAAAATGCCAATCTTTTCCATTTTTTCATCATAGCACTTATTACCATATTATGCTTCTGCTATTGCTGCTAAGTCGCTTCAGTCGTGTCCGACTCTGTGTGACCCCATAGACGGCAGCCCACCAGGCTCCCCCATCCCTGGGATTCTCCGGGCAAGAACACTGGAGTGGGTTGCCATTTCCTTCTCCAATGCAGGAAAGTGAAAAGTGAAAGTGAAGTCGCTCAGTCGTGTCCGACTCTTCATGTTCTACTTATTATCTTCTTTATTCTTTATCCCATCATAGGGCATGAATTCTTTTCATGTTTTGCTCAGTTATTTTCCAGCACCAAATCACATGGTAGATGCTTATAGTAGATTCTCAAAAACCTCTAAATAAGTGAATAAAAATCTTTTTAAGGTTTATATGTCTGTTAAGTTTTGCATAAATGTGTTTTAGATTCTGCAGAATGTGTTTTCATAAGTTCAACTTTATCAAGGCAGTGAATGTCTGTGAACCAAACAAACGTGAGCTCTCTGCCACTGACCTCTGCTCCCTTGTGTCCTCTGTCACCTTCCTTTTACTGACCCAGGATGTAGCGAGCATGTTCTCCTGCTTTACTAATACTTTCTCCATGTGGCTCAGATCTAAGGCTGGCCCTCTAGTCCCAATTCAAGTTTGTTTTCTAGTGATCAGCCTAGTCTTACAGCTTTTCTAACGTGAAAAACATCTTGGTTCAGGCAGATGCTGAGAGCCTGCCTGCAATTCTCCTTATTGCTCATTTGCATTCTTTGTTGCTCCGATTCCTCCCATTGTCCGCTTAGATTCCTTAATAGGGATGCACAACTCCTTCACTTGTTATCTCAACATGCTGCTTGCCCATAGCTTCACTGCAGATGCTGTAAACTCCCAGGCCAAAATGCAGATGCCTTAGGCTCTGGGCTCAGCTGGATCTGACCAAGTCCTTGTCCCTCTCATTATTGGCCCTATCTCATATTCAACTGCAGTGGTCCCAAGGTATTTCAGACAGAGTGGGAGGATACATGAGGTCATTGAGAGCTGGAAGATAAGACATTTAAATGCCAAACAGCTATGCCTACCACTTGGTTTTGCATAGAAAGCCCCTACTTATTACTAAAATAGCTTGTACTATTGAATATTATCAGGAAATAAAATACGTGTTAAAGACCAAAAGAATTTTTTTTTCTGTTTTTAGGCTAGAGAAAGAGAAGTGACCTAATTATTGTTTTCAACTACATGACGGATTGTGTCCATCTGTTTTTCTCCTCCACCAGGAATAGAACTGGAGCAAACAGACTTAATCTGTAGCCTGAGTTTTGTAGTTTAAACAGAAAGGGAAATTTTCTGACAGTGAGTAGCGAATTGTGGAATGAGTTTCTTATGAGATTTTTCCATCTGTTTAGAGTATGTTTGATGCAGTTGTCTGTCTCTGAAGGTAGCAGAGATTGGTATTCACGGAGGTTAAATGACCTCTCAAACATTCTTATTCCTAAGAATTAATTATTAACCTAAAAAAAGAACTGCAATGGCTTCTTGCTTTCCTAAATTTTTAATGCAGGATAATATTATAATTTATTGGGGGAGTATATTTAAAATTAATTTCAAAATGAAAGTTCAGCCACTTCTAGAGTGTAGGAGGGCAGATCTCTGAATTTTGAAAAGAGTGAACATGATTTACTAAAATGTATTTCTGGGTTTGCCCTAGATAAAGTTGTTATTTATTCAGGTATGTTTTATATTTCTAAGATTGAGTTTGAATTTGGAATGAATATTATTTTTTTCATGTGAAAGTATTTGTGCTAGATAGTATCAATGACTGTGACCTTAATGCCCATTATCTTTGCCTTTGAGTGGAAAGAAAAGCTTTATGATAGACAATGGTAAAAGAAATAAAATCAACCCAGTGACTGAATTATACAATAAGGTTATTTAAAAGATATGGCATAGTAAGAGAGTAACTGAACTAGAAATAAATGACAATAGATGAAGAAGGAAGATGCGATTCAAGGTGACCTCAGGGTTACTTCAGACATCTATATAAACATCAAAGTATTGAAAATCTGCTAAACTTACATAAGGCACATGCATGAAAATAATCATCTCAAAAGTAAGTGCAAAATATTAAAAATGTGAAATTTTGAATCATGATAGAAATTGTTAAATGTTAAAAGACTTATAATTAAAAAGAGACTTTACACAGTAGGTGAAAGGACTGATAACCGCACTAATGTTCACTAAGATATCTGTGTGCCTTTCAAGTTAGAAGATGGACGTTTTATTCGCTTTCTTGATTGTATTGCTATTTAAAATTCAATTTGCACAAATGGAAAAAATAAATTTAATTTATACCAACAACGTTTTAATGATTTAACACATTTTAATTAACAAATTTTGAAAGAACGTTAAAATTATATTGTAGAGACTGTCAAATGCTGATATTTGATAATAATTTAGACAATCTTCAGGTTAGATCGTTCTTTCTTAGGTATACAAAGGAAAGCAAAGCCTCCCTAAGACATATCTAGGGCAGGTGACATTGTTAAGGATTTTCCTGGGGTAAATCCCAGGCAAGGGTTGTTTCCTCTTGTTCTTAGCTTTGTTTTAAAAAAGAAAAGTGATTCAGGAATCTGTCAGTCATGGCATGTACAATAAACTAATATTTTCCTGAAGAATAGAAATTAAAGTCAAACTTTTAGGTATTACACATAGGTTAAAAAAAATTAAGAGTTTCACAATTCTGGCAGCATTGGTGAGTTGCAGGTAGAAATCACAAATCTTATGTGACTGAAGTTCATGTTCTGTGGGAATTATATTACTTTGGCTTTCCTTTCCTGACAGTCTTCTGCCTATTTACTGAGTTTGCATCTCTATCATTTCTTGGGTCCCAGTGTGATTATATGTAGCTTGTGTTTTACTTTACTCATACAACAGGGCCTCATTTAGTATTTTGGGTAGACCTACATATTCCAGGCTGAGCGCCAAAGAATTGATGCTTTTGAACCGTGGTGTTGGAAAGACTCTTGAGAGTCCCTTGGACTGCAAGGAGATCCAACCAGTCCATTCTGAAGGAGATCAGCCCTGGGATTTCTTTGGAAGGAATAATGCTAAAGCTGAAACTCCAGTACTTTGGCCACCTCATGCGAAGAGTTGACTCATTGGAAAAGACTGATGCTGGGAGGGATTGGGGGCAGGAGGAAAAGGGGACGACAGAGGATGAGATGGCTGGATGACATCACCGACTCGATGGATGTGAGTCTGAGTGAACTCCGGGAGTTGGTGATGGACAGGGAGGCCTGGCGTGCTGCGATTCATGGGGTTGCAAAGAGTCGGACACGACTGAGCGACTGAACTGAACTGAACTGAACTGAACATGTTCCCACCACGTGTGCTTAGTCACTCCGTCATGTCCGACTCTTTGTGACCCCATGGACTGGGGCTCACCAGGCTTTTCTGTCCATGGAATTTTCCAGGCAAGAATACTGGAGTGGGTTGCCATTTCCTTCTCCAGTTACCACCATAGCTCTCATCATTTTTTCAGTACAAGTAGCAAATTGAGAGGATGTGGCAGTAGTTTGGAATAGGACATTCTGGATTTGTACATGATTAGAAAGTTTTAAGGATACAATTGTAAGGGGTCCTATATCGTGTTTGAAAAATGAATGATTTGCGTGAGAGACTGACTGAGAAATCATTTTCTAACATTGAAAAATAATCTTATGAGGTCATATTTAAATATGCTAACAAAGGTAGATTTTAGCTAGAAAAAGATGAGTTTTGAGAATCTATTACAAGACCCATTATTATATAAACTGTTAAAACTAGAAAAAGCTTCAAGATTTTAATACCTTCAGGAATATTGTTAGTTATCCTTCTTACAAAATCTATTTTTCTCTTCTTTGTGGGCACATGGTCACACACAACCTTAGCCCACCTCCTTTGCTGCAAATGCCATGACACATTTCCTTGCCAGAAAATGTGAGGGAAAGTAACGTGTACAACTTTGCCCTCACTTTGACCTCTCTTACTTGCTCTGAGTTAATCCTGTTTTCATGTCTTGTGAGCTGGAATGTGGACATGCTCAAGACCTCGCTTGACCCCAGGATGAGGACTATGCCCAAGGGCATGGTAGAATCGCAAAGTAAAAAAGAACATGAAGTGAAGAAGTGAAGTTGCTCAGTTGTGTCTGATTCTTTGAGACCCCATGGACTGAAGCTTATCAGGCGCCTCCATCCATGGTATTCTCCAGGCAAGAATACTGGAGTGGGTTGCCATTTCCTTCTCCAGGAGATCTTCCCAACCCAGAGATTGAACCCGGGTCTCCCACATTGCAGGCAGATGCTTTACCACCTGAGTCACTAGGGAAGTCCAAAAAAGAACATAGACCCATGATAACTGAACGGAATGCAACTACCCTACCAAGCTGACCATTCACCTTGGAAAAAGTGTGAGAGAAAAATACTTACTTTTTTAAAACCATTTTAAAAAGAGTTTCTTTTAATACAGAAGTTTATCTGTTATCTAACTTAAATACTTTGTAGACAAATATTTCAAACCAAGAAAAAAATTTAGAGTTTAAATTAAAATTTAGATGTTAAATAGTTTTGCTGGGGAGGATTAAAAAGAAAGACTTTAAGTTATGCACATTTATGTTATCATCTCTTTACTCTCTTCTCCATCCTATTCACTGTCCCTAGAAGACAGCCTATATGGATTATAAAAACATACTTTCTTGTCCTCTGGCTCCTGGTTGGGTTTAACCAAAAGGGAGACTTGGCAAAAGATGAGAGGTATATGAATGAGGTCAAGGTATTTACTTCCCTGGCTTTTTCCATGTAAGGATGCCTTTGGCTGTTTTCATTAGTCAAACTGAAGGTAACTGATTTTTTTTAAGGCCACCTCTCCTACACAAGTCTCTCCTCTTCTAAAGTTACTGCTCCTTCTTCTGTCCCTTTGAAGTTAATAAACCTAGGATACAGAACTATCCTTTGTGGTTCCTCTTACCCTGTCAACACCATTACGAATAGTCAGTTTGTAATTAAACTCTCCCTGAATTATCTTGAGTGTTCCTTCTGTTTCCTGTTGGGAACCTAACTAAAACACTATTTGTACATCATTCTTTTAAGTATAATGCTATCTGCATGCTAAGAAATTATTTATGATCAGCTTGAAATTGCTTGATTTTTATGAAGACATTATTATAACTGAATTAAAATTGGAGAGAAAGCATGCAGTTTATATTCCAGGTAGTTAAACCTACATAACTACAATTATCTTATAGTGAAACCTAAATTAGAATCTTGTTTATTTTCTGTAGGAGAAGATTACTTAAATTATAGAGTGCTTGGGAAAAACCAACTAAACAAACACAAACAAAGACTTCTAGAGAATGACACTGAAGTTAGTCTAAACATCATGGGGATTTCTTTCTTTCTTTTAATTGGGATATAGTTTATTTACAATGTTGTGTTAGTTTCAGGTCCACAGCAAAGTGAATTTGTTATACAAATATCTGCATATATCTGCTTTTCTTTAAAATTCTTTTCTCATATAGGCCATCACAGAGTACTGAGTTCCTTGTGCTATACAGTAAGTCCTTTTTAGTTATCTATTTTCTATATAGCAGTGTATATGTGTCAATCCCAATCTTCGAATTTATTCCTCCCCTTACCTTATCCCTGGTAGCCATAAGTTTATTTTCTACATTTGTAGCTCTATTTCTGTTTTGTAGATAAGTTCATTTGTACCCTTTTTTTTGAAAAAAGATTCCATATATAAGCCATATCATATGATATTTGTCCTTCTCTGACTTCCTTTGCTCAGTATGACAATCTCTAGGTCTACCCATGTTGCTGCAAATGTCATTATTTCATTTTTTTAAATGGATGAACAATATTCCACTGGACTGTAGCCTGTCAGGCTCCTCTGTACATGGAATTCTCCAGGCAAGAATACTGGAGTGGTTAGCCATTTCATTCTCCAGGGGCTCTTCCCAACCAAGGGATCGAGCCAAGGCCTCCCACATTATAGGTAGATTCTTTACCATCTGAGCCACCAGGGAAGCCCATATATGAACCACATCTTCTTTATCCATTCCTCTGTTGATGGACCTTCAGGTTGCTTCCATGTCCTGGCAATTGTAAATAGTACTGCAATGAACATTGAGGTGCATGTATCATTCGAATTATGGTTTTCTGTGAATATATGCCCAGGAGTGGGATTGCCGGATCATCTGGCAGCTCTATTTTTAGTTTTTTAAGGTGCCTCCTTACTATCTCCCTAGTGGCTGTACCAATTTACATTCCTACCAATAGTGTAGGATGGTTCCCTTTATTCCACAGCTCTCCAGCATTTATTGTTTGTCAATTTTTTTTCATGATGGCCATTCTGACTGGTGTGAGGTCATACTTCATTGTAGTCTTGAT
The DNA here is from genome assembly GCF_003369695.1 of Bos indicus x Bos taurus. Taxonomy (NCBI): domain Eukaryota; kingdom Metazoa; phylum Chordata; class Mammalia; order Artiodactyla; family Bovidae; genus Bos; species Bos indicus x Bos taurus. The sequence goes on along the minus strand of NC_040077.1, from coordinate 83,829,910 downwards.
TTACATTTCTCTAACAATTAATGACATTGAGCATCTTTTCATGTTCTTTTTAACCATCTGTATGTCTTCTTTGGACAAATGTCTATTTAGATCTTCTACTCATTTTTTGATTGGGTTGTTTGTTTTTCTGATACTGAGCTGCATGAGGTCTTTGTATATTTTGAAGATTAATCCCTTGTTGGTTGCTTCCTTTGCAAATTTTCTCCCACTCTCAGGATTGTCTTTTCATTTTATTTATGGTTTCCTTTGCTGTGCAAAAGCTTTTAAGTTTAATTAGGTCTGCTTATTTTTTAGGTTTGCTTATTTTTGTTTTTATTTTCATTACTCTAGGAGGTATACTGAAAAAGATCTTCCTGTGATTTATACCAGAGAGTGTTCCACTGACATTTTCCTCTAAGACTTTTATAGCTATCCAGCCTTCCATTTAGGTTTTTTAATCAAAGTTGAATTTATTTTTGTGTATGGTATTACAATGTGTTCTAATTTCATTCTTTTACATGTAGCTGTCCAGTTCTTCCAGCCCCACTTATTGAAGAGATTGCCTTTTTTCCATTGTGTATTCTTGCCTCAATTTGTCATAGATTAGATGACCACAGGTACATGGGTTTATTTATGGTCTGTGAACCCACGGAAACAGAGCCTGTTTCCGTTTCAGAGTTGATAACATCAGATCTCACAGAGGGACTGTGACTGGTTTCATCTGGTTTGTGTGGAGAGGGGATGTCATGACGAGGTTGGCTCCTGTTGCCAGTCCTGTGGTCCAGAAGGACCAAGTATCATGATTGACAACCCTCTAGAATTATGAAATTGAGGAAGACTAGGCATCTTAAAGTCAAACATCTCTTTTATAATTACTCAAGAAATGAGGCTGAATGTTTTTTAAATGTTTGGTAGAAAAGTTAATGTTCTTGGACATTTACTTCTAGTTAACAGCTGGCTTGGTAATTTTGACCAACCTTGCCTCTCAAGAAAATGCTGAATAAAATACTTAAAATTTTTACTTAAAAGCATCAAATATGTGAAGGAGAAGTTTTTGAACCAAAACCCCAAGAAAAGTGAAGTTCAGAGAAGCAGAAGCAGCACTTGAAACTGCTTTAACTCAAAGGATGTGTGTTATTTTCTTGGAAGTGTTACTAACCAGGGTTCTTGACCTTCCCTAATCAATAGAAATTGATAAGATGCCAGACAAGAAATTCAGACAAGGCTTTACTGGGGCTCCTGCTGCAGCAGGAAGGAATGAAAAGAAGTTAACAAGTTCCCTTGCTCAGTTCCCCAAGTTGGAGTAACATAGTTCCTTATATGGGGTAAGGGTAGGGGCGGGTCCAGAGATGAGGCCAGGGGAATAATTTAGGTGGTTCTCCCACCCCTTTAGTGGTGTCAGGTACATGGGGCATGTGATGTTCCCTGGGGCATGTGATGTACCCTGTTTTTGCTCCTGGCTTTTCAGAAATGGCCATTGGGTTTTTGGTCTTTTTGTAACTTGTCCATAATTTGCCCCAACTATGCAAGCATGCTGCTATTTTTCTCCCCTTAGTTTCTTTTGCTGCTCGAGGAGACCTTTGTTCAGGTGTAATCACTGCAGCAAAGGGTCCCAGGTCCCAGGTTCTAGCCTGTCTCAAAAGCATCTTTGAAACTGGGCTTGATAATAATGATGCATTTCTATCACAAAAGCATTTCTATCATAAATGCATTATTATTTAAAAAATACAAATTATATGATTCTTATCATTTGAAATGTGTTGAACCTTATTCTGAGGGTCTCATTAGGTGAATGGTTCAGTATTTTTTCTGAAGGGGTTTTCTCAGGAAAGATCTGGGAAACTTTGAAAGAGTCTTCACTAAACTGTCCATAAAGTTGAAGAGAGAAATGGTAGACAGTGGTGAAGGTAGTTGGACTTGGGGGGAAGGGAGGAAAAATAGGTCTGATGGCCTGGAGCACCCAAGATTTAGATAACAGGGAATTATTTTTTATGAGGTTTCTTTTGAAAAAACAAGCAAATGAAGAACCAATGAACATTCTTTCACAATGTGTTTTGACTGTTTTAAGAAAAAAAGCCGGAAGGCAGATTAAGAATTTTTATATTGGTTTTTTGTCTTTAAATACAAAACTGGGAGTATCTCATAACTTTCCACAACTTTACATGTTTTTTTGGCTTAATTGGGCTCTCATTTTATTTCTAGTATTCAAAGATAAAAATGACCAGCACAAAAATAGATGGATATTTTTCCATTTAGAAGTTATTCATTCACAAAAATGAGATAAAAAAACCTCTTTAAAAAAATCTCTAGTGAAGAATTCAGATGATGTTGTTCAAGAAAAGGGCATATCTTACTGTGCTACCCACATACCATAATGATTTCCTCACAGGATAATACCAGTATTTGGCATTAACAGTTACACTGCTTTCATTCAACACTAAATTTATTTTGTGGATTGCCTGAGGTAGTGAGAACTGTGTGGAAGGTCATTTCTGAGCTCCATCTAGGGCCATCAGTTGAGTTATTTTTACTTCATTTCCTAAAATTTCAGAATGTGGATGTAGTAGTTAAGTCCTTCAAATTCACTGAGGAGTAAGCGAGTTCACACTGATATTTCATTTATATAAGTCAAATGAAGCCTGCGGCTCCATATGAAAAAAGTGTTCATCAGGGGTAGAACTTAAGAAGCTCCAGTAAATCCATTTTAATATAGTAATCTCTTCTGAAAACCAGCCTTATGCTAAAAGGCAATATAGTTGTGGGAAATTTAAGAAGCCCTAGTTCCCTCAGTGAATGCAGAATCTCTTCTCTGAAAGTGAGGAGAGGGATTCATACTGGAAAGGAGCTCAATTTCAGTTCTTAGAACTTGTATTTGAATAAACACATTAAAATTATTTATAATCTGTCTGCTTAGCTTCGTGTTACAGAGTGGCTTTAGCATTTTTATTTTTTGTGTTTTTTTTTTTTCATATCTGACATAAGTGTTAGTTGCTCACTCATGTCTGACTCTTTTGCAACCCCATGGACTGTAGCCCGCCAGGCTCCTCTGTCCATGAAATTCTCCTGGCAAGAATACTGGAGTGGGTAGCCATTCCCTTCTCCAGGGAATCTCCCGAACCCACGGATTGAACCCAGATCGCCTGCATTCCTGGCAGATTCTTTATCATCTCAGCCACCAGGGAAGCATTTTAGCACACATTACATAAAATGCAAAACAATAAAACCATGTATTTTCTGATTTCTCTGTTCCTTTTTTTCTTTTTTTTTTTGTAGTTACAGCTTCCCATAGTTAAATGACAACTAGGGATTAAAGGTGATAAAATTAATGTAGGCAAGTTTTATTTTACACCAGGTTTCAGCACAGATCAAAGAAGATGAATGTGCAGGCATTAGAAAGCAATTAAAAAGTACTGCATCACACAGGAGTTTTTGCTCTTATTTCTCCATGTATAACACCAAGAACCCTTCACCCTCTTCCTCCCTCTTGTTCCTAACTTATCTCAACCTCTTCTCAAATGCTCATTGTAAAAACTTTTTAATTTAGTTCTTTATTTTGACTTGGAAAATCTTTTTGGTGGACAGTTCTGTTGCTTCCTAAGGGAGAGGTGAAAGGAAGAACTGAAGAAATGGTCAAAATCAACTCATTTTCTAGTCTTCACTAGATGATTGACAGTGGTCAATTATTTGTCTGGTTACCTTGTCTACTAGAACTAATCAGAGTTCCACTTGCGGTTATTTTATGATTTAAAGCCTTAGCCTCCCTGTTCCTTTACCCAGCTTTTAATACTTAAACAAACAACAAACAAATGTTAAGTGTAAAAATTTAGAGACGCTCTAATGAATTTTTTTAAAACTAATATCCTAATATATACTATCCACCCAGACCCCTAATATATAGTTGCTTTTGTTTTTAAGAATTAATTGAGAATAATCAAAATTAATTGGCATTTATTCTATTAATAGTTAAGATCAATCTTAAGGAACTCTGGGAAGTAGGTATAACTGATCTTTGAGAGGATTTTTGATCCTCTCCATCCAGTTTTGATTTTGAGTCATCCTTTTCCTTCTCTTCTGCCTATAATGCAGGAGACCTGGGTTCGATCCCTGGGTCAGGAAGGTTCCCCTGGAGAAGGAAAAGGCAACCCACTCAGGTACTCTTGCCTGGAAAATCCCATGGACAGAGAAGCCTGGTAGGCTACAGTCCATGGGGTTGAAAAGAGTCGGACGTGACTGAGCGACTTCACTTTCACTTTTCCTTCTCTTAGCACATTTTCAAGGTGCTCAGTACAGTCTTAGCTTTATCAAAGCCATGCCCCAACTTCCACCTTCCACTTACACTGGTATTTTTTTCAGCAGTATTTTTGAAAATTCTTTGTATCCTTCCAGACTTCTTTGTCATAAAGTTTTGTTTACCTTTATCCTAGTATGTTACAGTCCTATCAAGTTACTTGTAAATCTAATCAACAACATTAAACCAAAATGCTAAAGGCTGATATAATAAAATAGTGTATATTTTGATCTAAAGGAATTAGCATTTGTGGATTTCAGGCCTCTGTCTTAGATGATATTTCTTCTGTTAGAGCTAAATAGATTATATCATCTTAAAGTGCACAATAGAAAGGGAAAAAATGCCCAGGGAACAGCCCAAAGTGTACCTGACAGGCTTTACCCTCATTGACTTCTATATATTTCACAGGTAACTTTCTCTTACTACTGCCTTCCTTCTCTCATCACTTTGGAGGCTTCAAAACGTATTGCATATCATGATTAGGACATTCTGGGTAGCATCCCATGGGGGGTATTCCCCTCCTATTTTGATGCTTTTATGTTATGTCAATGATGATGGCTGAATCTTCTGCAGGGCTGGAATGCAGTATTTAGTGTATGGAATTTTCTTTTGTAAATACAACAGATTAGGATGACATACATTAATTATTGGTGGTCTTAACAAAGAGTTTTCAATTTTTCACTTACAATTTTAGATGAAAGTCTTCTATTTAAAATGGTGAATAGGCCAAGAATTTAATCTGTTTAACTTGACCACATAACAGTCCTCATTATGACTAAGTTTAAGAGATTTTTAAAATATACTTCTTGAGGGAAGAGACTAAGAAACAATTATTTTTACACCTGGTTTTGCATTTTATATTTTAAAGAGCTATAATCTTTGTGCAATGAACACTAGTAACTTAAAAATTGCTTCATTGTGATGTTTGACCTTATTACAAAATCTAGGTTTACAGTAAAGCAACAATTGAGTAATTTTCATCTTTGGAAACACCAACATAAACTTTTTATTAATGTGAAATGCATGTAGTATTAATTTGCCACATGAGAATTCATAATAAACAGACTGACAAGTTCTTGACCTCACAGTAGCAGTTACAATGTTTATCAGGAAAGAGAAACTGAACACTGTTATTCTCATGTTTTATAATTTAAATTTTTTATTTTTCCATAATGCAGTGAATGAAATTCAGCCATCATTTACTGAAGTCTATTACCTGATGGTTTAGAACATTCTTGATATTTAGCAAGCAAGATAACTAACTAAATTAAAATTGTGGCTTATGAATAATGAAACAGACAAATTCCACTGGTGAAATGGAAATATATACTGTATACCTTTCCAAATATTTATTTGTTCATTTTACTCACTCACCCATAGAATTAAGTTTCCTCTCTCCTCCTCTCTTTTTAAATGAAAATGACTAGGCAGTGGTCCCAGTAGAGAAACTTATTTTCAGAAACACTAAGGTTTTTATTCCATTTGTAAGCATTACTGTTTGCAATTATATATATTATTAATTAAAAATGAAAAATCTAAGGTAATGATGCTGGCTAGGCATCTATAATGGGGGGATATTCCCAAATTAAAACTTCCTTTCCTATTCAGAAAGTGACCTAGATACTAGGCTATTTGGACTCACCAGCCTCAGGGAGGGTCACAAGATACAAGTTGTCTCTGAAGTTTGTCTTTATGTTCTATGAACAAGTCTCAACCTGGAGGCTATGTGTGATTTATGGGCTTGGCTTGTTTCCACCTGTCACAGAGGTAACCTGGGGAGGCCAAGGCAGCAGCTAAGCCATCAGTTAGTTACCCAAAGGCTTGCTGTAACCAGCTGATTTGGAATCCCCTTTCTCACTTTATTTCCTGAGCTGCGTTCATTATTATTGAGAGTCATGATTCTGGCAGCCACTCTATATGAAAAGGCAGCCTTTCAGATCTTTTTATTTTTATTTTTTGTTTTCAGCTTGTACCTCTCCTGGCTGTGGAACTTAAATTTGATAGTATTTAAGTTCAGCTTATTTTGAAATACTGTGATTATGAGTGTATGAATATATTATGAATAAAGCTCCTTTCATATAGTCTTCTTAATACTTGAATATCTGAAGAAAAGGGATGAATTCAGAAACTGAATTTCTCTTTCAGGTTTATTTTTTCTCCTTGAAAAAATGGTAGCTAATCTAGAATGACTTTAAGTTAGAGCACTTAATTCTTTTTCTGCCGTGGTGAAGACGGGATCCAAGGCCTTTAATAGGGTTAGCTGAAGGGTGATGCTACATACTGCATCATTGGAGAGTGGAGAAACAGTTTTTTTAAAGCTATTCTGGGGCTTAACAGCATAATATTATTATTTTATTTGGAAGAATTCCCAGAATTTAGCTATATTCGAATATAATAGTATTGTTGGCTATGTGCTAAGTATGTTAAGTATATTATTTCATTTAATATTACTTGCTCTGCTGCTAAGTCGCTGCAGTCGTGTCCGACTCTGTGCAACCCCATAGACGGCAGCCTTCCAGGCTCCTCCATCCCCGGGATTCTCCAGGCAAGAACACTGGAGTGGGTTGCCATTGCCTTCTCCTTAATATTACCTAGTAGTAGTGATTATTATTACTGATTTTTACAGATGGGGGTTCTGAAACACTGATGGATTTACTAACCTGCCTAAAGGTCACATAGCTAATAAGAAGTAGAGCCAATAATTGATCTCAGGACTCTTCCTCTATGACACATTCTCTTAACCACTGTGGTAATTATTGACAACACCCAAAGACAAAAGAAAATACGTTAAACCATTGTACCATGATTTAACCCAGCTTCATTATACAATGACTAGTTTAGAAACTGAGCAGGAAATATCACCTCAGTGATTCTAAAATGCACCTATTGCAATACACACATATTTTAACACATCTCTTAATTTTGGAATGTAGGTAATAGTCACTGAAATTTTATAATTATTGACCATCAGGTGGTTGCCCTAACCGATTTATTTTTCTTATATTTTCCTGTTTATGTATGCCAATAGAGTGATATAGTAAAGAAAATCAATGTCAAAATAAAGCTCAAAAAGATATTTTTCTAAATGTAAAATAAAAAGTTTAAATGATGGGAAAAAAACTTGTCAATTGTCAGTGCAGTATTTTCCTTCTTACTGGGACATAAAATAATGTATTTAACAACATTTTAGATTCAATAAAGTACATGTGTTATGGCTATACATTAGCTATGCAGTCTATTAGTATTAAGAAAAAAAAGTACCAGTACTACATTTCTCATTGTGCCTCTTAAAAGGTAACATTTCTGTAATTCTATATCAGAATTAGTGTCTAGCAAGAATGTAGTGTCTATATCAGATTCTATATATCTGATATAGTGTATATTCTATATACTATGTGATATAGTGTCTATATCAGATTCTATATATCAATTCTATATCAGAATGTAGTGTCTAGCAAGTGACAGATACTGAATAAACCTATTCTGAGTTGAATGAGACTGATTTTCTTGTGTTCACCACAGGGAAATTCAAAACAAGAGTTCCCAAAATATTTTAAGCAGCATCAGCATCACTGTAATTATTGTAGAACCTCCTATGATGATGACCTTCTTGAAATATCATGCTAATTTTAATGTATTCATTATAAAGAGTGGTGGCCTCCTAGAAAGGGCACAGTTTAGGAAGTCAGGAGATTTTAATTTTAATTCTGCCATAACCTTCCAATGACATCTTAGGTAAATCACTTAACCACACATTCTGAGCCATATGTAAGAATAATAATTAAAAGTTCTCATAGCTACTGTACACAAAGTCACTATGATTTTAAGTGACATTATAAATGAAAAATCATTCTAAAAGGTTTAGAAAATCCTCACAATATATAAAGTGCATCTTTGTAAATAAAATGGTGCTAAGTGAGCTTGAAGTCTTCAACAGAGTTCCAGTCAGAACCAGGAGCCCCAGCTTGCTATGAGCATCATCAGGACAGAGACTGTCCTACTCATTTTCTTCTGGGTACTATTCTTCCCGGGCTTCCCTGATGGCTCAGTGGTAAAGAATCTGCCTGCCAATGCAGGAGAAGTGGGTTAGATCCCTGGGCGGGGAAGATCCCCTGGAGAAGAAAATGGCAACCCACTCCAGTATTCTTGCCTGGGAAATCCCATGGACATAGGAGTCTGGTGGGCTATAGTCCATGGGGACGCAAAAGTGTTGGACATGATTTAGAGACTAAATAACAACAGCAACAACTGTTCTTCCCATGGTATACATTCAGGATCATTATTTAATAAAGGTTTACATGAATATAGAGGCAGAACAAATACCTACAGTAGATTAAGGGGCTATCCATCAATTTTTTTCTCATATAACTGCATAATCCATTGAAAAGGAATGTGGAGCAAGGTAGGAAGTCAATATTGTTAAGGATTATGTGCTACTTCAAAAATTCTTGCCCTTTTGTCCTCCTCAGTCTAATATACTTGAAATTTCTGAACAGAAATGATAACATTTCTGTATAACAAGCCAATTTTCTTTAGGAAACTATGCAAATTTTCATACCAGTAGTCACTATATAGCCAATAAGGTTTGGAATCTGGATTCTTATTTTTAATACTTTTTTTTTTTAACAAATACCAATAACTGCAGATAGAATTTTTATGTTTAAAAAATTTATCCTAGCAAATTTGCTTATCAATTAAAAAAAATGCTTTTCTCCTACAATATGACTTGGACACTTGTGGTAGTGATTTAGTCACTAAGTCGTGACTCTTGCAGCCTCATGGACTGTAGTCTGCCCGGCTCCTCTGTCAATGGGATTCTCCAGGCAAGAATACTGGAACGGGTTGCCATTTCCTTCTCCAGGGGATCTTCCCAACCCTGGAATTGAACCTGGGTCTCCTGCATTGCAGACAGATTCTTTATCGACTAAGCTATGAGGGAAGCCCTGGACACTTGAAGCACATGCTTTAAATCAAGCATATAAGCCTATTTCTCTTAAGAGTGTGAGCACAATTAACAAAGGTAAAATATATCTTTCAAAAAAAAAAAAAACAGACTAGACTTAGGAATATGATATGCTGCCGCTTGGTGGCACTCTTTACTCGTTTAAAGCAGCTTTGATAAGGAAAAAAAGTGCTTGTAATAAAGGAAAGTGACATCCAGGGAGAATTTCAATAGTCTAATTTTAGACACCGCATTCAGGTGTTTTGGTATTCTGATAGCCTGGATCAGCTGGTTTCTGGAGCTTGCCAGTGTGCTGGTAAGTCTAAAGAATGTCACTCAGGTTATGAAATGCATCAGGTATGCATATAATGATGTTTTTCCCCTGCAAAATTTAGCATGTTAGATTTACCTGTTTGATTTTCTTTTGTCTCCTTTCTGGAGGACGTGGTTTTAAAAGCCTGACCAATATATACAAAGTGAATAGACATAATGAGTGATTTTCCAAAAGAAAATTCTTCTTTTAAGAAGAATTAACTTGAATCAGCCAAAATTCAGCAAGGTAATGGATAACAACTTTTTGGTTGCTGCATAGCTGAGCCTTATTTACAAGTAAGATTTAGAAAAAGGTAATCAAGCAACAACTGTCATGAGCCAGTTTATTCATTAAATAACATTTTTTAGGTATGCAAACTGGGGTAAAGATACACACATAATACTGCATGGAATGGGACTGTTGTTAATTCAGTCAGAAGGCAAACTGTTAAAAAATGGCATCCTGGTCAACTGTCACACTTTCACATAATCAGCTACTACTCCAAAGGTTTAATTTGAAATCAATCACTTTAATAGAACATTAGACAGGAAATTATATTAGAATATTGTCACTGAGATATAAGAGAATAGAAATTTCTGACTCTGTCTTACTTTTGCTGTGTATAAAAATACTCAATGCTAGCTACTTTTCAACATTTGGGGTAGGGGGTGGACATCATGAAAGACCCATGCCTATCTTCATTATAGTCACAGAGTTTTGGGCAACAGTCCCAGCCTCCAGCATAATGAACCTCCCAGAGCGTAGCACTTTAGTGAGTAGAGTTCAGCTTTATCAGCTGGAGCATCAATCACATTCAGAATAGTTATATCAGCTCCCCACCCAAGCTGCTCAATTATGAGAATCTGTCCAATGAAGAACTAGCATGCCACTGTGTTCGAAATCCATTTAGACAAGCTCATTGATGCTAAGATACTCTGTCCCCCCATTTTAACAGATGAAGTTCATTGAGAAGCAGCCACACATTTTAGGACACTGTTTCTCCAAGTGTAGCTGAGAAAAAATAGGTTTCCCAATTCCAGATAATGGCTAAAACACATTTCTATGGTCTCTTGAAGGAATGGGGGTTAGCAGAAGATATCAGTATTCTAACAAGCTTTCTGAGAGATCCTAACGCTTACTAAAGTTTGAGAATCACCATTTGGCAAAAGATGACTCTTATGACTATTTAAACATCCCAAATATAATTTCTTTTTTCGGTGTTTGCTACTGTTCATTTAAACAGTGGGAAGCATTTTAATCACTCTAGGGTTCTTTGGAAGCAGGGATTGGGAGTTAGAAATTTAGAATATATCAAATATCTCAGAACCAGATAAACTTAGAACTTAAACCACAGAGGAGTATCTTGCTTGAATGTTTGTTTTTTCAGAAATACATCATTTCTACAAATATTACTTGTCACATATATAAATATTCAAGAATAATTCTTAGGGATGGTATTTTTCCCCAGGAACTAACATTTGTTGCTCATCTACTCTGCAACAGGTTCTTTATATTTTAAAATCCCAATTAATCTGAAATTGTTCTCTTTAATCTCTTATTCATTTCTTACAAAATGATGCCAACACATCATTGAAGCCTGTTAAGATAGCGATGGGGCTGTTTTGCCCACTGTTAATCAGGTTCTCTCAGACACATTTGAGTTAATACTGTTGAGATGCACTCTGAAGACTGCTGAGAATCTCTGCAACCACCCTTACCTGTGTCTTTTTCTATTTTGAAAATCTTGTATCATATGGGGTATTTTTAGATACTTCCACAGGTTGTACTCTTATCTTTCATTCTTTAAGCTCATTATAATAAACTATGGCCTTGAGCCACAAGTCCAGTCATGTACTTCACCTTTAGGTTTTTCACTATAATATTTCTTCAGCTAGTATAGAAAGTTTACACAACTGAAAAGGCATACTTTGTATGCTAAACAAGCTAAAATAGTCAAAAGGGACATAATTGTGAATAACAGTATGTGATTTTAAGTCTTATTTTTTAATTCTATATATTTAGGAGGATATTCTATTGCACGGAGAAGGCAATGGCACCCCACTCCAGTACTCTTGCCTGGAAAATCCCATGGATGGAGGAGCCTGGTGGGCTGCAGTCCATGGGGTCACTAAGAGTCGGACACGACTGAGCGACTTCACTTTTACTTTTCACTTTCCTGCATTGGAGAAGGAAATGGCAACCCACTCCAGTGTTCTCGCCTGGAGAATCCCAGGGACGGGGGAGCCTGGTGGGCTGCCGTCTATGGGGTCACACAGAGTTGGATATGACTGAAGTGACTTAGCAGCAGCAGCAGCATTCTATTGCAATGTGAAACTTAACAAGAATAATGATCACTTTACCTTCTTAACCACCATGAGAGTCCATGATAATGCTTCTGGTTCTCCAGAAAGGCAGCCAGGAAATCACACAAATTAGACTTAAAAGCTCCATTTGGTTCCTACAAGAAATTAATTCCATGAGGACCATTATGTGATATAAGTGGATGAGAAAGCTTTTCTAGGTTCATCAACATTCTGTTCTTTACCCACAACTTATTGATATGAAAACCATGCTGCTAATAATTGAGACTGCTTGCTTATATCATTTTTCTTTAAGGTTTGCCTACTGATGGTAGTAGGGAATAGCTTTCATTATTTCAACTTTTTCTGGCTAATGAGTGTCTAAAATGTTTTGAGAGTAATGTGAACAAGATGTCTCAAAAATATAGCCACTTTCAAGGTTATAGTAAATAGTCAATATCATCTATTAATTGTTGAATTTTAGAACTGAAATGGGCTATAGAAATAGTGCTGTTCAAACCTCTTATTTTACAAGAAGGGAAATATGTTTAAAGACCAATTTTATTTTCACTGTAAAAATCAAATTTATAGCTTTGCATAATAAAAGTCTAATATGAATGCATAGGAATGAATAAAACTTGATCATTCAGGCTTGCACTTTATGGTTGAAAAGTCACAAGCTGCTTTTCATTTTGTTTTATTGTCTTTTGACTTCTTTCTCCCATCATTTATACTTAATCCACATTTTTATAGATGAGATATAAATAAAAACCCTAGCTTTCTCCAGTTGTTTCTATATTATGTATGTTTTTTTCTGGACAATATGCATTTAGTTTGACAATCATAAAGGGAATTCTTTAATAATACTCATCATCATTCACAATAGTGTTTGTCACAGATTTTTTTTTTTTTTTTTGGTATATTCTGCTCTTCCTTGTTGGACTGAGAGACTTGACTTTAAAGAGTTAATTGCTTATGAAATGTATCTGTTGGTGGTACTCTGGCTGTGCACTTGATGCTTCTGACAGTCCCTGAAAGAAAAGGGTAAGGAGGAGATGAAGCAGAGGAATGAACTCATTAATAGAGAGACTATGTTGTCTCCTTGGTGGGACTGCATTGGGCCTAGCTCTACAAAGGGTTGAGCTGTGTAGATTGCAATGAATAAAAACAGACACAGTGTGTGATGGGGCCAGCACAGGTTAGAATTCCTTTTGTTTAAGCCTACAATGTGTGGCATACAGCATACATGGGTGAATCTTCTTTTCCTACATTACCTTCTCACATCTAGTCACTCACATACCCTTGCCATTTTCTTCTTCACTAGGTCTTTTGCACTTGTTTCTCTTCAATAAAAATTTTACTTTGAGACAATATTAGAGGTCATCCTGCTCAACCACATATCCATTATAAGAATCACTTCTATAGCATTATTGATAGATGATCTTTCAATTTGCACTTAACAATTTCTAGTACCAAATAACTCACTGTTTTTTAGGAATTTAATTTTATTATTGGATAACTCTGTTAGAAATTCTTCCACTCAAATTTTAGTGAAAAGTATTTCCTCTGCAGTGTTTAGCCTTTGGTCTTTTCATACATTATTCATTAAGCATTTAGAGTCAGCTGTTATTTCACTGGGCAACCCTCTCCCATCCCCCCAACCATACACATGTGGATACACACATTTCCCTTTTTCAGGCCAAACATCCTCAAATAATTCATGTGACATTGTGGTTTATGGACCATTTATCCACCTGGTTACTCTTATGCCTTTATCATACTACATTAGCCTCTTTCTAAAAATAATGCATGCAAATTGAACACAGCAATCTTCCTTAATCTGAAGATTATGTTTCAGCCAAAGTCCAAATCTGAGATTGCACTAGTTTGTTGGTTTTAGTAGCACATTCATTTTGGTCTTCAAGTCAGCCACTTACCCTTTCTCTCCTTCATATGAACTCTTGAATCCACATTTACTCATTGTGTACCTTTGCAATTCATTTACTGAATGTTACTTTCATAATTGTTTTTCACTGCTTCCAGTCTTTCACTGTTTGAAAAAAATTCACCTAATTCTTTCAATCAGCATAGAAATTTATCCCAGCTTTGTGCCATGTCAAAAAGTAGAAAGGCATATCTTCATCCATATGAAACATGGACACTTGAAACACAACCATGCAGAGAACTCACTCTGTAGGTTGATCAGCCACGAATCCACATAGCTGCATCGCCTGTGTGTTACAAAGACTTGTCAGATCTTTTGTCTCTGTCAAGATTCTCTACTTCTTATACTCTTCTCATCATTTACAGTTGTTCTCCATCTCTGGTCCCTCATTTTATTCATAGTTTGCTGCAATATTTGCTGGGTTCGGGTACTTTCTCATCTCTGTTTCCTAGATGTTGGAATTGTTTTCTTAAATACTCTTCTTTAGCACTGAACCAGGACAGCAATATGACATTGATGGGCCAAGGTGCTTTTGTTTTTGTGGGCTCCTCCCTCCACAAAAATATTTAAAATTATATTTTACAATTGTATTGGCATAAAGCTTTCCGACCTAGAAGTTAATATCTTCTTTGCATCTGAAAGGAATTAAAACACAGTGGGCCTTAGCATGATGCCAACTGCACCTAATATATAAACCAGCCCTGCACTGAAGACTAACATCTAGTTTGTGTTTTCAAGCCTACTCTGATAGTTCCTCCACAACTTTTCCATCCTTAGTCCATTTATCTAATGCTTCCTCTGACTGTACTTAAAAATTTGGTTCCTGTATTTCAGATGGCCTACATCCTGACTTCCTTGATCATCAGTTCTACTTCTTTTATATGTCATGTCATATTATGTAACAGTTGTGTATTGAGTAGCTGTTCAATATATACTTATTAGACAATTTATTTCTTTGTTAAATACAGTAAAATTTTCACTTTGATACTTAGTTTAGAATAAATAAATTAATGATTATCATCATTGGCAGTTAATACAGATTTTATTATGACACTATTGTCAATTGATAACTTCCTGAAAAGGCTTTCTTCATTAATTTTTTTTTCTGATTCATGCATGTAGTACAAATACAATGGAAAAAATCTGAAAAATATTGAAAGTTATATAATAGAAAATGTGTCACCCAGAATCCTATCATAGGTAGAAAAAAAGTGCACTTATTTTGTTCTATTTCTTTCTAGATATTTTATACATAAACAAACTTATAGTAAAGTTAAAATTATACAACCTTGTATACATTAGCCCGTGTATTCTTTACCACAGTGGTAAAGCATCCACCTGCCAATGCAGGAGATTCAAGAGACACGGCTTCAATTCCTGGGTCAGGAAGATCCCCTAAAATAGGAAATGGCAACCCACTCCAGTATTCTTGCCTGGAAAATTATATGGACAGAGGAGCCTGGCAGGTTACAGTCCATAGGGTTACAAAGAGTCAGACATGACTGAGTACTCACACCTATGGCTATTACTCAATTAAATTTCTTTTCTGCATAGTTTATTCAACCTGTCATCTATTTTGGAGGTATTTAGTTTGATTCCAATTTTTATGAGGTTATATTTGCCCCTGTTGCATTTATTTTTTGTTAATCATAATTGCTGTTGAAAAATTCAGTATCTTGATAAGTGGTGGCAAATGCGAAGTTTGACAAATACAGTAAGAATCATCAAAATCTCTGGGTGTTTTATATTTCTAAATGTAGATTGTAAAAATTATACTGTTTTACTCTGAGCTAAAGAAATACGTGAAGGATTCATATTTCATTTTTCCCAATAAAAATTAGCAGCAATTGTTTCAAAAATGAAAGTTTTCACAAGTTTATTTAAAAAAAATATCACAATAGTAATATTTTGTCAGTGAAAGTCTAATCTGCTTATAATGAATGAACTGGCTTATCAAAATGATCCCAGTTTTTCTTTTGGTTTCAACATTGGAGAAGCTGTTTAATGCTCTGAGTGCTTTACTTAATAAATGTTGCTTAAAGAACTAAAAAACCAAAAAAAAAAACCCTGTGAAATTACATGATATATAATGGTCTGGAAGTGCAGTATGAGGAATCTCTGCTATTAGGCATTGTCTACCATTTTAAGAAGAAAGATGGATTGATAAAAGCTATTAAAAAACTTGAATTAATGCATATTTCATGAACTTTACAACATTAAGGGAAAGATTAAACTTAAAGGTGGCCACTTCAGGCTGTACACAGCAGTTTTTAATTTTATTTTCATTTCTTTGAATAATGTGGGTGTAATGCCAGCAGACCAATTATGTTCTAGAAATGAAATAACCATCTTCAGGAGCCTGGCAATCAAGAATCTATTGTCTAAAAATCTTCCTAGTGTTTATAATGTAAAACTGCCCAAGCATCTGCTTTTTTCATCCTGGCTGAATTCAGATGGTTTCCAAGGTTCGCAGGCCCACATAATCATCTCTGACCTTCCACTCTAGTGCTCAAAAGGCATTTTATACTGAATTTCCAAGTGCTCTGGGCTTCCCAGGTAGCACTAGGAGTAAAGAACCCACCTGCCAATGAAGGAGATGCTAGAGACAAGGGTTTGATCCCTGGGTGAGGAAGATCCTCTGGAGGAGGGCATGGGTCCAGTATTCTTGCCTGGAGAATCCCATGGACAGAGGAGCCTGGGCAGGCTATGGTCCATAGTATTGTAATTTGAATATAAATGAAATGTTTTAAATTTTAATATGAAGACATTCCATTTAACACATAACCAGGTGCTAGTCAATTTAAAAAGATAATACTAACAGTTTTTACTTATCAAACATCTATATATCCCAGATAGATCATTTATGAATGTAATATCAAATCCTTACAAAAATATACCAAGCACTATTATTATTTAAAAACTTAAAATAAGTTAAAAACTAAAAAAAAAAAACAAAAAACTAAGACTGCCAGGAGGTGGTGAGGAAGAAGCTAAGTGACTGCTGGCAGAGCTGCTATGTGAACTGACATCTGTGTAATTGCAGACTACATTCTTAGTCAAAGCTATGGTTTTTCCGGTAGTCATGTACATATGTGAGAGTACGACCATAAATGGCTGAATACCAAAGCATTGATGCTTTCAAACTGTGGTGCTGGAGAAGACTCTTGAGAGTCCCTTGGACTGTAAGGAGATCAAACCAGTCAATCCTAAAGGAAATCACCCCTGAATATTCTTTGGAAGGACTGATGCTGAAGCTGAAGCTCCAATACTTTGGCCACCTGATACGAAGAGCCAACTCACTGGAAAAGACCTTGCTGCTGGGAAAGATTGGCGGAGAAGGGGACAACAGATGGTATAACCGTTTCAACGGACATGAATTTGAGTAAGCTCTGGGAGATAGTGAAGGACAGGGAAGCATGGAGTACTGCAGTCCATGGTCACAAAGAACTGGACATGATTGAGCCACTGAACAACAACAATAACAAGCTACATTTTTCCAAAAACACACTTTGTAATAATTGATCAGCCATATTTCTGCTGTGGTTGGTACTGAATAAACTCTGGAGCCTGCAGTCTGTATCTGATAACCTCTTTAACTTTTTGGATTTGTTTCCCAACTCTAAATTCTTAGCCACCTACAACATTCTTTCATGATTGAGTTAGCATGTTTGATTATGATGGCATTTTTGCTAGTGAACAATTTTGGCATTGCTCAGTGGGTTGTCCAACCTCTGGCAAAGTACCCCCAAAGTATATATCTTGAGTTTGTGGAACACCCTCCAGCCAAAATTCTGCTGCCCAAATAATTGATAGAATAATTGTCTGGGTGGGTTATTTATATATCATATATCCTAGGCTGCCATCTGGAGACTTATTAACCATCATTAAATATGTAATTTTTTATACCGGAGCATACTCTTTGAAGTTTCCCCTATAAGAATCGGCTTTGTCACAGATCAATGCTTGCAAATCTATATATGATGCTGTGTGTGTGTGTGTGTGTGTGTGTGACAGAGAGAGAGAGACAGAGAGAGACAGATTAGATTTGTGGGTCACATTTTCAATCACTGTTTGCCTGTCCTTTCTGAATGGCAATTAAGCCTCAGATAGACTCTTTCTGGAAGATTTCAGCCTGCCGTTTTGAAGAGTTTCTCTGAGATCTTGCAAAGTGATTTTTATATGATACAGTGCCTACATTTTAAGTTTGACTATTCTAAGCATTTTCCCAATTTGGTGATATTCCTCTGAGCTATATTTACAAAGTGGACAAAAATATTGAAATCTGATTTTCATTTAAACAGAATGTGACTTTTGACAAGTTGCTTATTTCTTATCCTTGTTTTCCTAATCTGAAAAATGGGGAAAATAATAGAATCCACCTCTGTAGATTATTTGAGGATTAAAGTAAATAATATGAAGAATGTGTATTTTTGCTAAGTGCTTAGGCATATGCAACACTAGATAAATGTTAGTTATTATTAGTCTATAGGATATGAATTCCCTTGACATTCTGTTACATCATTTAACTGGTAGAGATTATGCTACTGAGAGCAAGAGAGGGCCTGAGAATAAAGCTATACTAGAAAGGGAAGAGAAGGATGGAAGAGAAAGAGAAAGGGAGGGAAATGGGAGAGAAAACAAAAGAGAAGAGGGGAGAGCAAGAGGAGCATGAGGAGAAGGAAGAGAAGAAGAGGGAGGGAGGAAAGGGTGCTCTGGATGCAGAGAGGAGGTGTAGGATGCAGGCAAGTATGAGATGGGAGAGAGAGGCTGTAAGCTTTCATTAACTCCAATTTTCAAAAGTTAGTTTAACTGTAAACTGTTTAAAAATAATTTACTCCATCCACATTTTCTTTTTCTCAAGGTGGAGTTTTCATGTGGATTGTATACAACTAAGATGGAAAGGGGGAGAGAAAAGAGTGAGACTGTGGACAGGGTAGCTGTCTCTCCCCAGGCCTGAGCTTATTTCCCTTTTTTCAAGCTTGAACTACCAGATTTGTTGTGAAGGGGAATGGGAAGAGAAGTGAATGGTTCTCTTTCACTTCTAGTCCTTTTGAAGAGAAGTTTCATGTATGCAACCTTTTTCCTGTCCACTGTTAGCTAGCCCTATCCATCCAAGGATAGGATGGATAGGACTTCTCCACTCCAAGGTTGTGCATTTGCTTGTTTTGGTGTATGGGGTATGTGTGTGAGGTGGTGGTGGGGAGGGTTTATGCTAAATGGTTTTCAGAAAAGTTGTAAGACTCATACTGTGCCAGAAAACAGAGAAACCATTGACTTGTGATTTAGCAAGTGAGAAGAATTCTGAAAAGAGAAAAAACATTTGACTGCTTTTTTACTAAAGATAATGACTGTTTCATGGATAGGGCTTAAAGAAAACATTTACTGTGCTGACTTCTTTATAGAAAAATTGGTTGCCACTAAATCATAAAAGCCCTATAGTTATGGACTATTTACTAGGACCCAGAGATTGTTAAAATGCAAAATTTTATCTGTCTTGATCTATTGCTTGGAGGATTTGATATTTTTACAACTTGTACTGATCCATCTTATTATAACTGATTACATTGGACTACGTAAGTCCCAGTGGATTACATCCTCATGAAATGGTATATAATCAGTTTAATGAAGCATAACTGGTATGTCACTGTAGAACAGGATATAGCTTACATATTAGAAGCTGGACCACTAAAAATAAATTTCACTCTTGCAAGCTTATATAGTCATTTTCTTTTTGTGGGTCAATATGCTGCAAAAATTCCTGTATACTTTGTTGAAAACTTTTGTAACTTTTACATATCTATAGCTAGGTTTTTATTATTTTAATAAATATTTAATGTGTATTTTAAAATAAAATTGTTTATTAGAAGATTAATCAGTTAAGAGAATTGTCTGCTTTATCTTTTAAGAATTTAAAATTATATTTGTAATTTCATCAAATCAAATATAGGATGTCTCAGATCTTATCTCCTGACTCAAGGCTGATTTCTGGTAACCTTGTTAACATGAAGTTTCTCTTTGAATCTAGATTTTGTCCCTTGTTTCTAGGATCTTTGAGAAATGACATTTCCATGCAATTAAGTCTCATCATCTGCAAAATGTTGTCACAGTAGCTTCAGTTGAGGTTGACTTGAACAAACTGTTTTACAATATTACATGTGATACTATGCCAGCAAGCCAGCTTAGAATACAATGCATAACACTGCTCTCAGCAAAATTTTACTGCCAGTTCCAGCAATAATCTGTACATACCAAGATACAAAATTAGATAGTTACTATTCAATTTGAACTTTTATGAGCTCCTACAGAAGTAGCTCATAAATGTACAAAAAATGGAGAATTTTACTTCTTAGCTTAGGAGACAAAAAGAGACCAACTAATATCTGCAGCATGCAAGACTAGATTATGTTTAAGTTCACAGAGTTACAAGAGCTCTTACATGGTAAGCCCTCACATGGTAACTTTATTATCTTCTTAATTTGTATATGTAATTTTTCTCAGAACTTTTAGAATAAGCCCATCCAAGGTAGAATGCATACACAATGCAATTAAAAAATTCCACCTGCATACTGAACATAGGTTAATATTATGATGTTATTAATTTTATCCTCGTAAAGTGGTTTCAGGTACAATATGATCTTACTGAATTTTTACTGTTACCTTAGAAGTCAATGAAAGTTGTGATCTCATGCAAATATCTTAAATGCACCATTGTGCTTGGGACTGAGAAGTTACAGGAATACAGTAGAATGACAAGAGAAATAAGAAGTCTCATAACTAGTTCTATTCCAATGACACTAGAAGTGTATATTTCATGTTTGGTTTTTCCTCCTTTCAGGGGGAAAAAAAACATTTTAAGTGGATTTGAATCTGGCTTATTTTACTTCTTTAAATCTAGATTGATTTACTTTTGCTTACGTGCCAGTGTGTCAATTTTTTCTACATTGCATTATTGAATTTCCCAAAATAGTGGTTGTACAGATGGTATTTTCACATTTCCTTTCTGTATTATAATGCCTTAAAAATCCATAAGTCAAAATACAGATTTGGTAAATTACAGCATATTTATGTTAAAATTTCATTTCATAGAGTTTATTTTGATGATCTATGATTTTAACCAGCTAGTTGTTTCAGCTTTCTTGCTATAAACAGGTAGCTTCTGCTGCCTGACCAATAACATAGCAATAGCTGCAACTACTTCTGATATTGATCCCTTGAGATCCTTTCAAGCAGCTTTCTGAAATGAAGTGTCACCAGAGGTTAAAATGTTGCTTCTATTTCTACCACAAATCAAGCTTTCAGAAGGTGAAGCCCAAACCAGAGACCAGATTCCTTTTTTTCCCCTTGAAATCTTTAAGAGAAAACAGAACAAAAGGCCAGATAGGACAAGTGAGGGATCTGAGTCAGCAAAAGACAGACAGAGATCAGTATACAAAACCAACATGCTTCAGAAGTGTTAATGAGTGTCTTTGTACTAACCAAGTGCAGAGCAGCAAAAGGAATTGGACAAAATCCATGAGTAATGGTAGCTATATGACATTCTCATTTTGTTTTCCTGGTGGTTTCTTGATGAATCTAAGCTAATTTGAACTATTGTGAAAATCCCTGTGAAAATAATTTCCATGTGGATGTGATGAGAGTTTAAAAAACAATGGTAATAATACTCATAGTAGTTAATATTGTTTAGAGGCTTATTTGGAGAAGGCAATGGCAACCCACTCCAGTACTCTTGCCTGGAAAATCCAATGGACGGAGGAGCCTGGTAGGCTACAGTCCATGGGGTCGGGAAGAGTCAGACACGGCTGAGCGACTTCACTTTCACTTTTCACTTTCATGCATTGGAGAAGGAAATGGCAACCCACTCCAGTGTTCTTGCCTGGAGAATCCCAGGGATGGGGGAACCTGGTGGGCTGCCATCTATGTGGTCGCACAGAGTTGGACATGACTGAAGCGACTTAGCAGCAGCAGCAGCAGCAGCAGCAGCAGAGGCTTATTATTTTTCAGAGACTTAAAAAACTGTTTTGCATGTGTTTCCTAATTTGCATAATAATTCCAAGTGATGGTTATTGTTTTGACAGTTTTATAGAGGAGGAAACTGAGGCACAAGGAGCATAAATAATTTAACCAATTAAGAACCAAGCAGGTGCTTCAGGTCAGATCTTAGTTTTAATCCCAATGCCTAAAGAACTGGAAGGAGAGCAGATTATCTGATCATTTTAAACATTCTAAAGGTTAATTCCAGCCCAGATTGCCAAGACCAGGGCTTTGCCAAATGGTTCATCACAGACAATCCATGCTAGAGTCACTCTTATAGACCATCATACTCTCTATATAAGCTCCACATTTCTGTCCTTTTCTATTTTAATTTCTGGTATTCCTCTACTTAAACAACTATTTTCTAATCATATTTGTTATTCTGACTGCTTGGGCAAAACAGAGTTTAGGGTATCTCCAAAGACAAAAATAAATAAAATATTTTCTGGCACAATGTAACATCTTATATGCTACTTAACATCCTTTCTTGTACACTGATATTGGATAAGAGAAGTAGAGAATTGTGACAACGTTCTGAAGTTTTTCAAAGGGAAAATGCCAAGGAGGATTAGATCTATTATTCAAGCAATTGTTAAAATTTTATGTTCTATTTATTTCTGGTTGAATTGAACTGGTTTTTGATTTTTACTTTGATATGGTAGTTAGGTCTCTGAAGAAACACCAATGAATTGGTGACTTGGATAACTATTCATGCAACCCAGCCAATTGCTCTCCTCCTGCTGTTCTTCAAATGTCCTGAAGGCACTTGCCTCATTCATCACTACTGTTTTCTCATTTCTTTCACATTTTTTTTACTGCATAGAATTTTCTTCACTGACCTTACTTGAAATTTATTTCTGAATACATGTATACAAAATAAATACTCACATATTCCTACTGAAAATCATATACATGTACTGCTTTACTTATGAGGGCTCATTGGTAATTAAAGCCACATTGGTGTGTGTGTGTGTGTGTGTATTTAACAAGCCCCAAATCACTGCAGATGGTGATTGCAGCCATGAAATTAAAAGACGCTTACTCCTTGGAAGGAAACTTATGACCAACCTAGATAGCATATTGAAAAGCAGAGACATTACTTTGCCAACAAAGGTCTGTCTAGTCAAGGCTATGGATTTTCCAGTAGTCATGTATGGATGTGAGAGTTGGACTGTGATGAAGGCTGAGCGCCAAAGAATTGATGCTTTTGAAGTGTGGTGTTGGAGAAGACTCTTGGGAGTCCCTTGGACTGCAAGGAGATCCAACCAGTCCATTCTAAAGGAGATCAGTCCCGGGTGTTCTTTGGAAGGAATGATGCTAAAGCTGAAACTCCAGTACTTTGGCCAACTCATGCGAAGAATTGACTTATTGGAAAAGACTTTGATGCTGGGAGGGATTGGGGGCAGGAGGAGAAGGGGACAATGGAGGATGAGATGGCTGGATGGCATCATTGACTTGATGGAGGTGAGTTTGAGTGAACTCCGGGAGTTGGTGATGGACAGGGAGGCCTGGAGTGCTGCAATTCATGGGGTCACAAAGAGTTGGACACACCTGAGCGACTGAACTGAACTGAACTGAACTGACCCTTTGGAAAACTATGAAACTAAGAAGAGAAAAGTTATTAAATACTTAGGGTAGGTGCATTCAGAATTGAGACAATTAAAAGCAAAAATTTGTGGTTTAATTATGGCTCAAAAGAGTAGAGATACTTCTATCTTTACAATCTTGAATATTATGTAACATCTTTTATTTTAGAGATACAGATCCCTTGAAATGTTAACATAATGAACATTTGAAAATTTCAAAAACTACAAAGGAGAAAGTAAACCTACCCAAATCTCCTTAATTTAAACACTGAAATAAAACCATTGATTTTTTTTATGCATGGTAAAAGGTCTTATAACCTTTATATATATATATTCACTGACATATAAAAAATCATTGTTGTTCTTTAGTCGCTAAGTCCATCTCTTTGTCACCCTATGGGCTATATAGCCTGCCAGGCTCCTTTATCCATGGGAGTTTCCAGGCAAGAATACTGGAGTGGGTTTTGCCACTTCTTTCCCCATCTATATATAGATACATATATGAAAAAAATGCATAATAAAAGCAATATTATAAAATAACCACCATTTTTAATCTTATTTTTTCTCATCTGACTATAATAAAATACTTTTAATGTTGAATATTCTTCCATAATAGCATTCTTATCCTCTATTATTACTGGGGCTGCTCTGGCTGTGATGCCTATTATTATGGACTGATCTGTGCCCCCCTTCCCCCCCCACAGCAATAGATATGTGGAAGTTCCAACCCTCAGTAACTCAGAATGTGACCTTGTTGGAGATAGGGTCTTTCTGGAGATAAATCAAAATGATATCATTAGAGTGAAGCATAATCCAATATGACTGGTGTCCTTATAAAAAAGGGAAACTTGGTGACAGATACAGGGAGAATGCCATGTGAAGATGAAGGCAGAAATGGGGGTGATGCTTCCACAAAGTCAAAGAATATAAAAAATGGACAGCAAACCACAAGAAGGCAGGAGACAGGTATGGAAAAGATTTTTCTTCACAGCCCTCAGGTGAAACCAATCTAACTGAGATCCTGATCTTAGATTTCTGGCCTCCAGAACTATAAAGCAATAAATTTCTGATGTTTAAACCACTCAGTTTGAAGTACTTTTTTTGGCAGCCCAAGCAATCTAATAATATACTATGGACTCCACTCTCAGAATAATGTTTTTAAACTTATAAAAATACCTAGGGCTAGAAAACAGTTATGAAAATATTAGAAACATTTTGTGACAGAACAATTAACATATGACTGTGTACTGACTACACACCACGTTTCCCAGTAGGTCTAGTAATTTAACAGGCCATAATTTAACAATAGTGAGTCAAGTTACCCTTGACAACTACAACATGATAGGAAAATACCTGTGATTTCTGTTGCTGACAACATAACAAGTACTGTTAATACTACTGTGGTTTATTTTCTCGATCCATAATTGAAACATCAATTATGGTTTAGTGAAAATAAGGAGGTCAGTTTTTCTTTTTTCATCCAAGTTCATGGATCCCAGATGAAAAATCTTCATACAATATGACATTTTCTCAATGGCTTCATACTATAAGACCATTATTTGCAGGATACATGCTAGCAAATAGTAGATACTCAATGAGAAGAATAATACATTTGTATTCAATGCATCAAAGGAATAAAATGATGCATACTCCACTACCTCCCATTGTAAAATGCCCTATGCTCAGTCCAGATAGCCCTTTAGATTCCTGTACCTATTTATTTGCTGGCTATTTTCACTTGGATGTCTTACAGAGCCTCCAACTCAACATGCACAAAACTCACTAAAGTTCAGTATTAGACCACATTTTCTAGAAAAGAGAGCCTGAGGCAAAGCTACCTGCTAGCACCCCACCTACTGCAAGGTTTGATCCCAGGAGATTTCGAGTGACCAATAAGGCAGGTCTTGCCTCAGGATGTGTTAGGCAGAATTTAGCTGGGAGCAATGAGAGGCAGCCCATTCAGCTAAACATTCAATCACCGCCTAATCCCACCAAGCAATTTACCAGCCCCTTCCCTAATACGTGGAGAAGGAAATGGCACCCCACTCCAGTACTCTTGCCTGGAAAATCCTCCTGGGCGGAGGAGCCTGGTAGGCTACAGTCCATGATGTCGCTAACAGTTGGACACGACTGAGCGACTTCACTTTCACTTTTCACTTTCATGCACTGGAGAAGGAAATGGCAACCCACTCGGGTATTCTTGCCTGGAGAGTCCCAGGGAAGGAGGAGCCTGGTGGGCTGCCATCTATGGGGTCGCACAGAGTCGGTTATCATTGAAGCGACTTAGCAACAGCAGCAGCCTCTAATACGCTCCCATCAGCCATCAGAACACCAAAATAGTCAGTCCCGCGACCCGCGCTCCAAAATGCTCCCCACCGGGCAACTGGTGGGACTTTCCCTACTCTGGCACATGACATATCTCACACTATCCTGTAATAAAGTAACTTTTGGCGGCCTCTGGACTCGGGCTTCCCGCGTGGCACTAGTGGTAAAAGAACCCACCTGCAGGAGAAATAAGACACGGCAGGGTCAGTCTGTGGGTCAGGAAGATCCCTGGGAAGAGGGCATAGCAACCCACTCCAGTGTTCTTGCCTGGGAAATCCCACGGACAGAGGAGCCTGGCGGGCTACAGTCCATAGGGTTGCAGAGATGGACGGGACTGAAGCGACTTAGAACACACACATTAACTGCTCCTAAATATTCCATGAATACATACATCCAATTCTAACAGACTGTGAATTATGCAAAGGACATGTGCAGTAGAGCATCTTGTTATATAAGCTACAGCTGTCAATCAACAACCCCCCTGGATTATGCAAAAGACCTTGCCTTAAAAACTCTGTATCCCAGCACTCCAGGAACAGTGCCTCCCTTGGCGTGGCCCAGCTTTCTCTTCAGGTGTTCTCTCTGTTCTTTCTTTGTGTGTGCTCAGTCCTGTCCGGCTCTTTGTGATCTGTTCTTTCTTTCCTTATTAATAAACTTTCCTGCAAGGGGTAAAAACCTTAGATTCTTCTTTTTATCCTTACCAAGCACAAAGGCCCACGAGAGAAAGGGTGCCCAAACTGCTCTGCTAACAGTTCGCAGCCAGTTTCACCTGTTGCTGAATTTCCCAGGACATCTTCCCGGAGCCACTCTGAAACAATTGCATCCTCTAATAGTCTCCAGTGGTGGGAGAGTAGAAAACAAGAATTCAGCTTCTTATCCTTTAGCGCTTATCTCCTCTCTTGCATGAGTCAGTTATACAGTTGGGTCTTCACTCAGCAGCCCTTCTAGGTTGTATTATCCAGCTCCTTTTTCTTTCCCTTTCTCCTTTTTTTTTTTTTTTTCCTCCTTAATTTAGGCAGCAGCCCAGGAGCAGGACCCCGTGGAGCAGGTGGGCTGCTGAGGGGAGAACGCGGGCGAAGGGGGAGAGCAGCGGACAGTCTGCAGTAGGGCCACCTCGGCCTCTTTTGCTCACGCAACACTCTCTTTAGGGACTGTGGGGCCTCACTGTCGCCTCAGGGCCCGCCAGCGCACCACCATCACCGCCATCTTCGGGCGGCCTTTCTCGAGCAGTGGCCTTTCTCCGTCTTCTTTCTCGGGCCTTCGGGCAAAGGCACAGGAGATGGATTTCAGGATGGCAGCAGTGGCACGATTAGCAGCCTGCATAATGCCTCAGTATGGTGGTCGCAGCTTGCAGCCCCTCAGACTTTGTTGGGTGAACTTATGCACCTGCGTGGGCAACGCTGAGTTCTCCCTTGAGGCCCAGAGCTGGGAAGGAATCCCCAGGTGAGAAGTTCAGTACTATATATCATCTTTGGTAGCCGCAAAGAATTATGGGTAAGCGCTTACCTTTCCAAATCTAGGTGTAGTTCTATTCACACTTCATTCCATGTAGGACCCTTACATGGACCAGAGAGGAGCATATTACTCATTTCAGGAAAAGTTGCATTATTTCAAGCAAACAAGCAAGTTACGGGTCAACTGTAAAGTTCCATCTTTAAACTTGGAATAGTTCTGTTTCGGTTTTTACTTCTTTGTCCGGTTCCATTTGAATTGTCTTCTGCCCTATTGTATTTGGCAAAAATATAATAGTAGGATAGAAGACTTTGTGAGCATGTCTCCACGAGGGTATACACTGTACAAATTATCTAGAAAACTACTAAATAATAAAAGGCACTGCTACATCTTTTCTAATATTATTATTTTAAAATATTCTGAAATATCTCATTCCCCACAATATATTTTATAAAAGGATTAAATATAAATAGTTTGAAACACATTCTTGAAATTAAACCTTTCTTATTGACATCTAGTAGATCCTTGGAATACTTCTAGTATGACTCCCCAAGAAGCAGCTTTCAAAATCAATAGGGAGTCCTGAACCCAGAGAAATCTGCCCAGGATGGAAGTGGAATTAGGGCAAAAGGAAAGATATATTTAACAAAACCTTCAAAAGCTACTTTTTAAAAATAGCTATAGACTGTTAAAATGCCTATAGTCTGTTAGATGCAGGCTTCAAAATGTTAAAAGAATCCAAGTGTGATACTCTATAGTTCTTATAATTTAACTTGATTTTTATAACATTTATTTATCAGTAGACAAGCTTAGAACATATATGAAAGAGCCATTAAAGGGGCATTTATTGCTGGTACTAATCTCACCTAAGAAAATGTGGAGATATGTTTTAAGGAAAACAGGTGAAGATTTGTAAGTATTTTATTTTTAATAAATTCTGTCATGTCATTAAATAAAGATTATTTAATCTTGCATAAAATTTATGGATTGAGGAGTGAATCTGTTAATAGAGAACATATTTCCTGACTTTATTACTGGGCTATATATCTTTTTGTCTGCATACTATAAGCAACCTTAGTCATTTTTATGTGCTCTGTTGAGAAAAATCTTCAACAAGCATAAATGAGTGACTTGGTTTTATATTTTTGTTCTCAAGATTGTACATATTCTATTATCTGGTCTAATGTCTATATGGTTAATGTCTACATGGTACGAAAACATAAATTTTATAATCTTTTGGACAATTTAGTGCTTTATCTTCTGATACACCAGAATTAAACTCTAGGTATTATCTTACCCAGTCAAAAACCCTCTTGCTATTCTGTGATGCAAGCATGAAACGAGTGTCCTGATATTACCTGACAAGTCTAGATGTTGGTTCAGATACAAATGGATGTGGGTACAATCATTTTCTAGAATTGTTAATTGTTTCTACCTATGAAACAATGTGTTTGTCAGAGTACTGAGGAGTAGTGTATTTCTTAAAACACTGCTCTGTCTATATTATAGTTATCTGTACAGTCTATCTATGTTTGTTAACCAGGAATAAAAGTCTTTGTTTGAACTTCTTTATGGGATTTTGAGTCATCAATTTACTATATTTTAGTTGGAATAAAGTTATTTTTTGGAGGAGAAATCATAAAATTATATCTAGGGTTGGTTAAAATAATTCTACATTATCATCCTGTTTAATCTATTGCACTGTTTCCAGAGTAAGAGTGGTGGGCTCTATCTCAGGAATAATTTTAATTACAGTAGGGGTTTACAAGGAGCAAAGACAGTGTTTGCTGTGTTAGGCTGAAGGGGGTCATATAACATCTGTGACCAAATGGAGTAATATTGCTTTTGGTTTAATGTTTTGGAACATCATAACTTCATATAGGTTTATGAAGAGATGTCCAGTCAGCACTCACTGTGTGGCATCATGTGGGCACAGAGGGAGGGTATGTGCACGCATGAATGTTGAGATCCTTACACTAAGAAGACATTTCATCCACAACCAAAGTGCTGTCACTTTGGGAGTCGGATGATGTGGAGAGTGATTTCCCAGCTCCAGTAACTCTGCACAGCAGTCTGCAGCAGGAACCAAGGGGTATAATAAGCAAATAATGCAAATTGCTGCAAACCAAATAAATTCTGTCATTGCCCATGATTAGTAAAGGATTCAGCTCATTTTGCAGAAGGCTCTGAAGATTAAATTCCAACTCAGAATGTACAGCTTGATCAGTAAAGTTTGTAAATGGCTTTACAGATGAGGGATGCCATTCAATAGTGGAGATACACTTCAATTGCCAAAGCATTTTAAAAACTCTGCAGCTGAGTTGTGCTGCAGCCCAGAAGCAGGTGCCTGGATCTGTTACAAGTTGAATGGAATCAGCAGAGTATTCATATTCACTAAGAGTATGGTCTAAAAGAACATAAATGATATACAGTGAGTGTGTTATTTATTGAATTCTCCAAGTCAATTTGCAAAGGAGGCCACCATCTAACAGGTATAGTCTGAGACTAAATGAGGAAATTGAGCTTTCTCAGAAATAATGATGACATTGTGTCATTTAGGTATCTCAAATTTACCCTAGGCCACAGTCATCCTTCCTTACAGGGGTGCACCACAGGAAAAATGGCATACAAATGGAACGTACCAAATTATTGTTGGCTGGGCTTGGGTCCTCAACCATAATACAGAGAACTCTCTACTAAGCTGATCCATGGCCACGGTTTTTCTCCAACAAGTCAGGTTTCATAGCTTCATACCAAAAAAGCTATTGGTGGGTAAAGCCCACTCACTTGCATATTTCCCCAAAACCAAGTTTCAGGTTTTACTTCTAAACAATATATAGAAAGAAATAAAATGGACAGAGGTGAGGAAGAGGAAAACTGGAAGAGAGACAGAGAGATTGGTACAGTTTCAAGTCT
Source organism: Bos indicus x Bos taurus (assembly GCF_003369695.1). Lineage (NCBI taxonomy): Eukaryota > Metazoa > Chordata > Mammalia > Artiodactyla > Bovidae > Bos > Bos indicus x Bos taurus. Next base: position 83,799,833 of record NC_040077.1, on the reverse strand, counting down.
TTGTCAGTTCAGATGGGCTTCATATTCACTGCTTTAGTTCTATGCACATTTTTTTTTTTTGCAGAAAATATTACCCACAAGTGCTAATACACAGCTTCCCTACCCTTTTGCAGATATGTTTGACATGTGTGTGGAGATGGGATCAAACAGGTTTTGACTCCCAGCCCTTGCCTCTCTCTGAACTGCTGATTTTCATATCACACTGTCTCGCAAGTTTGGGTGGAACTCTCACCAATTCTCAGGCATAACATTTTTGAAGACTTAATTTTTTTTTCCCACCTAACTATATTCTTACCTCTTTCACATTCCCATCTCAAAAGTTTTTCTCCATTTAGTAAGGTATTCCCATCATTCCCTTAGTTGCCCAAGGCTGAAATATAAGTTCCATCCTTGATTTCTCTCTTTCTCTCATACCTCACATCCAATCTTCCAATCCAGGATAATCACTTCTTCCTCCCAGATGTATCTCCAATGTAGTCATCTTTCTTAAACTTTGACAACATCCATTCATTTAGACCAACACCTCTTCTCCATGGGACTACTGCAGCAGCCTCCCTGCTTCTACTCTTGGTCCTCGCCATTCTGTTCTCCATACAGCAGCCAGAGAGACATGATTAAAACTATAAATTTGTTCATGGCCTTCTGCTACTTATAACAGCTCAGGGTGTTCTGTTGGATACAGAGTTGCTCTATAAGACAAGTTTTTACTGTGGCTTGCCCTCTCTCCCTCCTGCTCACTGTGTTCTTTCTATCCTGTGTTGCTTTTACTTCTTTAGATACTCCAAGTGCTTCCCAGGCTTAGGGATTTTGCCCATATTTTTCTCTGCCTAAACACTTTTTGTCCTGCATCTCATGACCAACTTCACTCAATCGTTCTGGTCTCACTCTGCCTGCTACCTTTTCACAGAGACTATTCCTGATCACTCTGTCTGAAATAAGTCCTTAACTTCCATTTTCACGTTCCTTATTTACTCAGCAACTTCTTTGTTCACTCCTTTTCATAGCCCTTATCACAAATAACAGTCGTCCAATTACTACTCTGTTAAATCATGTACATTATTTTCTGGAAATAATAACCCATATTGAGATATTTAGTGATTTGGGCCCAATCGCACATAATGTTTTCCTCTTAATATGCACTCTTCCCTTATTGGTCATCTAGATACCACACAGTAGGTCTATTTTTTAATGATCAGTTTTGGTTATGCCATCCTGCATTAGTCCTTCCCTATTCTGCCTGCTACTACAGACTCTCAGATATCCATTGAAAGCTAAACTAAGGTGTTGAAACTTTGTTATATAAAATCAGGTGCTAAAGCTTTGTTATTCAACAGACTATAAGAAAAGTTCAGTTTACAAAGGGTGTGATTAGAGAATGGGTCTCAATTGGATTTCATCTTATCATATGTGAGTGACATGTGCTATCCATTGGAAATACTGAACAGATAAATAAAAATCAAATGACTTAGAAAACTATTAGAAATTAAGCTATGTTTTATACATGTTCAAGAGTAATATTTTTATGCAAGATTATACTCCAGGGAAGGAATTGATTATTGTGTTCAACTGTTGCAGAGTTGTTGGATTTCCCATCACGGGTCATTACTGCCTTTATAATGATCACATACTAAAAGACTGCATATTCAGTGAATTGCCTTTTGAATGTTTCTGTTGGGTTGGCCAGAAAGTTTGTACAGGGTTTTTCTTATAAATGAACTTTCTGGCCAACTCAATACATCAAGAATCTAAGATTACATGATGCAAACTAGAGACAATAGATATAACAAAGGATCAGAAAAATGTTACCTTAAAGCACCATGCCTAGTTTAAAAAGTTCATCTAATTCTCTTCCTTTTCTCCCCTTCCTTTCTTCCTTTTTCCTTTTTTCCTTCCTTTTTGTTATAGTTTTGGAAGGTAGTGGTCACTGGAATAAGCAGTTATAGTCTGTGAAATGGTTTTAGATTTTCTTTCTTATTGTTTTGACCAATGCATTGATACTTGAATTAGTTTACTATGGATGGCTATGGGTATGGTGTTTTCCAGCATTTAGTATTTATTTATGACCTAATTAAAATTAAAAGAATAAAAAACTATTATAGAAGAGAAATACTTACAGGTCGGTTATAGACTTATGGCAAAATAATAAGAATTTTCACCAAGCATGAAAAACAATACTTGTATTTGATTTTTTAAATTGATTTCTATCATTCATTCATTTATTTACCCCAAAATTATTAACAACTACTGAATGCCAGACAGTACATTAGGGTTGGGAATACAACTATTAGTAAAATAAGTTTCTGCCTAATAGAATATACCTTCTATAGATAGAAGACATGAAATAGAGATACAAACATGGCAGAAGAGTGATGAATGCTATAAAAAACAAACAACAAAGGTAGGCTAAGGAAAATTGATCACAGAAGTGTGTGCATGGGTGTGCATGTGTAAAATGGTATTTTTAGAAAATGATTAACTTGGAATAGGCATTTAAAGGACCTAAGAGAGTAAGCCATGTGACTATACAGAAGTCAGAATTGGGAGAAAGGAGCTGAATAGAGATAATTGGTGTCACAAGGTAGATGAGGTCGAAGTGATGGTGGAGGTCTAGACTATGCAGGATTTTAAAATATCCTGAGTACTAGATGAATTTATTTATTGATAAGAATATAAAAATATTTATTTTGCAATTTAAAATTACATATTAAGTTATTGGTGGTGAAAGTACATGTTAGAGCAAAGTCAGAATTTTTTTTTTAATAAAGGGCATCTCTATGGACCTTTTGGATATTTGAAAAAATTCTCAACCTTTTATTTCATACATTTAAAACCATAATTTTTAAGACATTAAATCTACATACATTTATAAGTCACCTAGTTAAATGATTTCTTATTCTGCAAGGGTTCTTTTTTATTATAATATTAATTAATGCATTATTTCCTCTCCAAAAATAATTTATCTATAAGAAGGAAGTTTACTTTAGATGTGACTTTATGTTAGCATATAACTGATTCAACAGTGGGAGAAAAGAAAAAGGGAAGGCAAATCAATTTTGATGGCTTTGCTTTTCAAAACCTATAATAAATTCAAGATTGAGGATTGAGAGTGGCAATCAGAAATGGTGTGAACTCCTTTAAGCAGAATTATATTTCACTGACACAATCCAGCAGGCTGGGTAATAGAGAAAGTTCATAACTAATTGCTGCTATATCAGTTTTAATAGCCACCCTCATTTTGAGAACTTGATATATCCCAACTCTCAAGGCTATGCCTATAATTATGCTTTTGAGGTGTTCAAATGCTTTATCACAGAGAGACACTTGAACTCCACTGTGAGAAGGTTAATTATTTACAATATCCTTGAAAACATTCTCTGGTATGAGTGGATTACATGAAGACACCTTGAAGTGACTACAGAAGTCCCAAGAAAGATAAATGTAAAAATCAATGATTTGTCTATGCTATGTCTTAGAGGACTGCTTTAGAATATTAATGATATTAGCTACTAACCTTGTTTTCAAAACTGTTTAAAAATGTTATTTCTCCCTCTAGCAATGAATACCTCTGGAGGATTGTGCTTAAATTTAGCTAAGATTTACAGTTTCCTGACTTCTATTATGGGATTAATCCATGTAAATCTTTTGGTGATGAATAAACATGGCTTGCCTGCCATGTGTGTCTCTCTGGTTTTTAGTGTATGATTTCATGATTATAAAGTCTTTAAATAATTAAAACAAGGAATTGTCATTATTCTGAACTACTAGGTAGAATGCTTTTGGGTTTAGACTATTCTCTGTTTAAAAGTCTCATGAGAGAAAATTTTATATAACTTTATAAACATAAATTGGAAGGAAGTTTGAAGTTTCAATAGTCTACTTCCTTGCCCACATGTTAGATGTCCAAGAAATGTTTATAGACTGATGTCCTGAATTAAACAAATGTGTTTTTAGATCCTTATTTACATTTCTACCTCTTTTTGTAAGCTCACTTTCTGCATTAAAAATGAGAAATTTCCCCTAAAAATATAAAATTTTCTTTTTTATTCTATGTAATAACATAGAAGCCATTTTTTTCCTTCTTCATCCCTCCTAGCTTTTAATTCCTCTCTCTCTTCAGTGTTATCAGTGGTCCAAACAAAATTCTTACCTCAATAACCCCTTCTTTATGGAGTTTTGGTTCTCTCCAGGGTTGCCAACTGAACTTGGCTCAGTATAGGTAACAGATTACATCATATAACTCAGTCAGATGATATTTTACTTACTATATTTAAAGAATCATTCTTTTGGAAGCTTCCTTAGCTTTAGCATAAAGGGCAATTTATTAGGTGGGTGCTGACTTATCTCACAGAGCCCTAAGAAGACTTGATCAACCCGGGAGGAACTAGGGCTCTCTGAAGCAGCATTTGTGGGTCTTCCTTTACTACATTGGTATTAATAGAATCTTGCTCCATTGACACCTAGTTTCTGTGATCGTTGGTAAAAACTACAAATTCCTGAGAGAGAGAATTTGATTGGTTAGCTTAGGGTCTGGTGACCATCCCTGATTAGTTATCTGAAACTATAAATGAGGTCACATAGTAGAAGTGTGGAGCTATTACAAAGCTAGTGGAGGTGATGGAATTCCAGTTGAGCTATTTCAAATCCTGAAAGGTGATGCTGTGAAAGTGCTGAACTCAATATGCCAGCAAATTTGGAAAACTCAGCAGGGGCCACAGGACTGGAAAAGGTCAGTGTTCATTCCAATCCCAAAGAAAGGCAATGCCAAAGAATGCTCAAACTACTGCACAATTGCACGCATCTCACACTCTAGTAAAGTAATGCTCAAAATTCTCCAAGCCAGGCTTCAGCAATATGTGAACCGTGAACTTCCAGATGTTAAGCTGGTTTTAGAAAAGGCAGAGGAACCAGAGATCAAATTGCCAACATCCGCTGGATCATGGAAAAAGCAAGAGAGTTCCAGAAAAACATCTATTTCTGCTTTATTGACTCTGCCAAAGCCTTTGACTGTGTGGATCACAATAAACTGTGGAAAATTCTGAAAGAGATGGGAATACCAGACCACCTGACTTGCCTCTTGAGAAACCTATATGCAGGTCAGGAAGCAACAGTTAGAACTGGACATGGAACAACAGACTGGTTCCAAATAGGAAAAGGAGTACGTCAAGGCTGTATATTGTCACCCTGCTTATTTAACTTACATACAGAGTACATCATGAGAAATGCTGGAAGAAGCACAAGCTAGAATCAAGATTTCTGGGAGAAATATCAATAACCTCAGATATACAGATGACACCACCCTTATGGCAGAAAGTGAAGAGGAACTAAAAAGCCTCTTGATGAAAGTGAAAGAAGAGAGTGAAAAAGTTGGCTAAAAGCTCAACATTCAGAAAAGTAAGATCATGGCATCTGGTCCCATCACTTCATGGCAAATAGATGGGGAAACAGTGTCAGACTTTATTTTTTGGCTCCAAAATCACTGCAGATGGTGATTGCAGCCATGAAATTAAAAGATGCTTACTCCTTGGAAGGAAAGTTATGACCAACCTAGATAGCATATTCAAAAGCAGAGACATTGCTTAGCCAACAAAGGTCCATCTAGTCAAGGCTATGGCTAGTCAAGGCTATGGTTTTTCCTGTGGTCATGTATGGATGTGAGACTTGGACTGTGAAGAAAGCTGAGCGCTTAAGAATTGATGCTTTTGAAGTGTGGTGTTGGAGAAGACTCTTGGGAGTCCCTTGGACTGCAAGGAGATCCAACCAGTCCATTCTAAAGGAGGACTGATGCTAAAGCTGAAACTCCAGTACTTTGGCCACCTCATGCAAAGAGTTGACTCACTGGAAAAGACTCTGATGCTGGGAGGGATTGGGGGCATGAGGAAAAGGGGACGACAGAGGATGAGATGGCTGGATGGCATCACCGACTCGATGGATGTGTAAACTCGATGGACTCTGAGTAAACTCCCGGAGTTGGTGATGGACAAGGAGGCTTGGTGGGCTGCAATTCATGGGGTTGCAAAGAGTCAGACACGTCTGAGTGACTGAACTAAACTGAACTGAACTGAACTGAGTAGAAGTGTTACATGAGGGCTTCCCTGGTGGCTCAGTGGTAAAGAATCTGCCTGCAATGCAGGAGCCTCAGGGAGACAAGAGTTCAGTCCTGGCTTCTGGAAGGTCCCCTGGAAAGGGCATAGCAACCCATTCGAAGATATTCTTGCCTGGAGAATTCCATGGAGAGAGGAGATTGCTGGGCTATAGTCCCTGGGGTTGCAGAGTTGGACACAACTTAAGTGACTTAGCTCTACCAATAGATATGTTAGAGACCCGCTCCTGTGAGAAGAGGGGATGAAAGTGAGTTCAGCCCTGAACTCTCCTGTGATAGACAGGGAAGCCTAGTGTGCCGCAGTCCATGGGGTTGCATAGAGTCAGACACGACTGAGCGACTGGACATGAACTGAACTCCTCAACCATAGTAAGAAGTAGTAATATCACATACTGAGACAGGAAGGGAGGCAGGGCACCAACTTTAAAGAAATGATATAGGCTCCTGCTGCTGCTGCTAAGTCGCTTCAGTTGTGTCTGACTCTGTGTGACCCCATAGATGGCAGCCCACCAGGCTCCGCTGTCCCTGGGATTCTCCAGGCAAGAACACTGGAATGGGTTGCCATTTCCTTCTCCAATGCATGAAAGTGAAAAGTGAAAGTGAAGTTGCTCAGTAAGTGTCTGACTCTTTGTGACCCCATGGACTGCAGCCTACCAGGCACCTCCATCCATGGGATTTTCCAGGCAAGAGGATATAGGAATTAGTTTGGTTCTAACTGATTAGAACCAAATAGGTCCAGGATGGCAGACTAGTCAACTTCCACTGGATATTGAGCCTTAGTATACTCTTATTGTAACACAACAGTAAGCTAAGCCACATACTTATAGCTGCCATGACAGTTCCAAGGTCAACCATAAAGGTCAAAAAGTGGGCAGTGGCCCAATTCCTGGAAATCCCCACCCTTTCCCCTAAATATGTGAAATACTCCTCCCATTCATTAGCCTATTAAATTACCCACCCCTATAAAAACTGACAACCATATATCCTGGTGCCTGTAGCCTTCCAAGATGGCCCACACTCTGTCTATAAAGTGTATTTCTCCATGAATAAACCTTCTTTTAGTTTACTAAAGCTCTCACTTGAATTCTTTCCTATGCAGAGCCAAGAACCCATACTTGGCAGCAGTCCAAGGGACTCGGATGTGACCTGGGATGTGACCATCCTGTTGCATCCCACTCTCTTTCCTGCAACAGTAATACTTCTCAATATGAGTGCTTTCACATTTTCCATGCTTTGCTATTATATATAGTCACTGATAGAGTAAGGAAACTTTTTACAGTTTACCTAATTAAGTTACCAAACCAAAGCTCTTATGGGAAATTTTTTCTGATATTTTATTCTTATTTATCTTATTACTTTATTTTTGGCTTTCTTTTTATGTAATATCACATCAGTCAAAAAGCAGATATTTAATAAATGTTGCAGATGCAAATGTCATTTGCTAACATTTACACAGATACTGATCAGATGTTTTGTTCCAGAAAGAATCCAGTATGTACCGGGCACTGTCAGTGGTGAGGCTGAGGTGGTAGTCAAAGATAGAGAAGATGGAGAGATTTTATTAAGTTATTGGCAGTGAGAATGAAGAAAAGTGGATGGAATTGAGATATTTGTGAAGTACAATTACCTTTTTTTGGTAATTGATGGATGTTGGGAGGCACCTCTCTTCCATGAATGTATTGAATATAATCACACGAGCAATTTTTGTTCTGCAAGTCTGAATTGGTTTCTAATAAAAGCATTAAAAAAAATTTTATTAGTGCTCATGTTCCAAGCAGCCTTATGAAAATAAACATATTTTGAAGATGCAGTTTTCCTGATGTTTTTTTGTATCATTATGAAATTTATACAAAATATGTTCAACATAAACCTTTACACTAACAAGAAAGCAAAACAGATTTGTCAACAACTAAGTAGGTTGTCAAAATAAATCTGTATAATGTCAGATAAAAGTTACAAACATCGAATAAAAAAATTAAATGCGTTTTTAAGGTTCCATTTTTAAACAACCTGAAACAAATGTTGTTTCAAAGCTTTCTCTTGCCAGTAGATTTCGTTACTGAGGAGGGATAACTTCACTAGTAGGTGCATTACTGCCACCTAAATTGAGTCCACATCACCACAGATGTTCCTCAGACAAGCAGATGGGGACTTCATGGACGATTTGTCCTTCTTCCCAGGAGCAAGTGTCATTAGAGAGGAGATTTGAAAACCTGCCTTTTAGTACCAGGTCAAAACACTCATTTAATCTGAATTTATGTTCCAATGGTTGCCACAATGTAGAAATTTTATCTTAAGTTTATCATATAAACAAAACATTAACCATGGGACAAGAGGGTAGCCTCACAGTTTTAGATGTGTTTATGCCTTTTCATTTTCTTCCTATCCACAAAAGGACTGTATCCCGTGGTTGGTTTTTAAATAAAATATTTCAGGTATCCTATATGCCTAGAGAATAAGATACTTAGAAATGCACTTTCCAGCTTGTAAAGGACAAAAGAACTCTATATACCTTTTCAGATCATATTTCTCTCTATAGCTGTCAGAGGTAGTCTCTATTTTGAATTTTGAGTATTCTCTTCTCATGCATTTCTTTACACATTTACTGCATATATATTAAATATAAATATTGTTTGTGTGTGTTCTAAGTCCCTTCAGTTGTGTAGGGACTGTAACCCCATGGACTGTGGCCCGCCAGGCTCCTCTGTCCATGGGTTTCTCCAGGCAACAATACTGGAGTGGGTTGCCATATAGCCTTCTTCAGGGGATCTTTCCAACTCAGGGATTGGACCCAAGTTGGCAAGCAGGTTATTAACCACTAGTGCCACCTGGGAAGCCCAAAATATTGTTTGTTATTGTAGTTTAGTCACTAAGTTGTATCCGACTCTTTGTGACCCCATGGACTGCAGCACGCCAGTCTTTCCTGTCCTTCACTATCTCTCAGAGTTTATTCAAACTCATGTCCTTTGTTTGGTAGGTTTTAAACATTAAATACTGTGTCAGTTATTCAACAGTTATCTCTCAACTCTTGCCAAACTTCTAACACTCTGCTGTATGATGCTGGGGCAGGGATTGTACAGACCACATTTCTGCTTCACCAGCTGGTTCCTTGTTGGGCTGTGCCATTAGAGGTACTAGAGAGAGACTGGCAGGTTGGAGAAAATAGGGATTTGCTTCTTGTTTGCTTCCCGTCCCTGTGACACTTAGATTGACAATAGCTTTCATGGTACAGCATCAGTTCCTTCCATAAGCAGCAGCTAAATCCAGTTTGCAGTTTTGACCCTCCCAGAAACAGCCTTGTTGCTGCCACCTCAGAGGCTAGGCAGCAGCCATAGATGCCTGTCATATTAAAGGTTTGGTTCCCTGCCTTATGGGATCCTTCTTGATTTGTAAACAATGTATCAATTAATTAGGCCACTTCCTCCAAGTTCTGAGTTTCAGTTTTGTTCCCACAGCCCCAGGGAATCTAGGTACTTCCCTACTCTTACTACTCTATTCCAGGAGTCCCCTTTTTGCTTTTTGAATAACTTCATTAACTAGAGATAAGGTGGTTGTTGTTAACAATTCATTTTGTTAAATTCTCTATGTTTTCTGATTCTAATTTAAATAGAACCATTAACATAGGTAGTATTCTTGAATGTACAATTTTCAGACAGAATTGTGTTTGAGGTCCATGATGGCGTTTGTGTGAGTCTAAAAGTGAAAGTAAAAGTGCAAGTAGCTCAGTCGTGTCCGACTCTCTGTGACCCCACGGACTATACAGTTCATGGAATTCTCCATGCAAGAATACTGGAGTGGGTAGTCTTTCCCTTCTCTAGGGGCTCTTCCCAACCCAGGGATCAAACCGAGGTCTCCTGCATTGCAGGCAGATTCTTTACCAGCTGAGCCACAAGGGAAGCCCAAGAATACTGGAGTGGGTATCCTATCCCTTCTTCAGCGGATCTTCCTGACCCAGGAATCGAACCGGGGTCTCCTGCATTGCAGGTGGACTCTTTCACAAAAAGTAAGTCGAGTGAAATAGTTTTCACTGATGCATTTTATCTTGTAGATATGTCACAATTTATTCATTCTTATTGGAAAGGTTATTTTAAAAATTGCCACTCTAAATATTTCTGTATGGACTTGGTGCAAATGCTCATCTAAACATTTTACATGTGTACTCATGTAAACAGAGAAATTACCAAGAAGTGAATTTATTGATCCATAGAATTTGTGCATTTTTAACTTTGTAAAATATTGGCAAGTTGTTTTCCAATGTAGTTGTATCAATTTATACTCCCAAAAAGAATGGTGTAAAAATTCTCATTGTTCTTCTAGGTATTGTTAGATTTGTTAGATTTCTAAAAATTCTGTAATTCTTAATAAGAATGATATTTTACTGTGATTTTAATTTGCATTTTTTCTGCTTCTGCTGCTGCTAAGTCGCTTCAGTCGTGTCTGACTCTGTGCGACCCCATAGATGGCAGCTCACCAGGCTCCTCTGTCCCTGGGATTCTCCAGGCAAGAATACTGGAGTGGGTTGCTATTTCTAATGTTGTACATTTTCCTCTATGTTTATTGGTCATTTTTATTTCTTTCTTTAATTATTTGTTTGCATGTTTTGTCCATTCTTTTCATGGCTCTTGATCTTCTGTTGATTTAGTAATATTTTATACATATGATAGGATCTAATTTTATGCCATTTAAAATGGTTTTCAAGTATTTTCTCCCATTCTGTGGTGTCTCTTCATCTTTAATGGTATCTTTTAATGAACTGACATTTTTATTTTGAATGTACTCAAATTTATGAATCCTAATATTTATAATTTGTGGGTTTTGGTGCTTTGTTAAAAATTCTTTGACATAATAAAGTTATTCACCTGTATTTTCTTCTAAACATTTAAATATTGTTTATTATCTTTTGGCCTTTATCTGATATTTTTGCATAGACATTCAGCTTTTTTTTCATGTAGATAATCTATCAGCTATTGAATGATTTATCCTTTTATAGTAATCTATAATGCCATCTCTAATATTTATAAAATTTCCACATATTAGTTTAGACTGTTTCCACGGTCTAGTGATCTATTTGTCTACCACCATGATGGATTTTAATTGTTACCACTTCACAAAAATACTTGTTTTTTTTTTTTTAAAGAATGAAAATCTTTCCTGTTCCTCCACTACTACCATCACTTTCTTCTACTCCTTCAAAATTATCTTGGTGTTTCTTAGCCTTTATCATTCATATAAAAAGTTCAGTGTTTATTAATTTCCATTAAAAATCATCTTGGAATTTTTATTGGGTTTTCATGATGCCTCTAGATTAATTGGAATTTTTGGCATCTTTAATATCTAGTCTTATTCTTCATGAATGTGGTATATATCTCTTTTTGTTTAGGTCTTCTTTATTATCTTTTAATATATTTTAATAATTTTCCCCTTAAACACCATGAACTTTTTAAAAAATACTCTTTCCTAGGAACCCCATTACTTTTTTTGTTGCTATTATAAATGTTTTTTTTTTTTTTAATTTGTTTTTTCTGTTTGTTGCTATAATAGGGATGTGATTAACTTCTACATATCTTATATATGAAAGCTTGTGAACTCTTATTTTAACAATTTATAGCTTTTTAACATTTCCTATAAAAGCCATTGTTACCTTCAAATAATGACAATTTTGGTTTTTATTTCTAACTACTATACATTTAAGTTACTTTACTAGGTAGATTAGGACAACCTCCTATACAATACTAAATAATCAATGACAGAAAACACCCTAGTTTTTCCTTTTGCCTGATTTCAAGGAGAATATCTTTAAACTTTATCATTCAGGATGTGTTTCCCTTTGTGTAATTGATAGATACCTTTTTTTCAGATTTATATCAGATTGAATAATTTTTTCAGATTATCCGTAGTTTGCTGTTTGTTTATTTGCTTAACATGAGTGGGTGTTTAATTTTATAGGAAGCTTTGTCTATATCTAATGAGATTATAACCCTTGAACCAGGAGCGGGACTCAATAGAATGTGTCCCAGCCTTATTCTCATCTCTTCCCCTTTGCGTCATACCTGTTTTATGCCCTAATTCTGACCTTGAATGGAATATAATGTAGATCCTGTGGTATTTCCTGCCACTTCTGGTCTTCAGTCATTTCTAAGCTCAGAAATAATCTCATTTCAGTAGCTAAATTATCGATGTGGGGGTAATCTGAAGTTTGAACTTTCTGTCTAAAGCCTTTCCCCATTTTCCATCTTGGTTTTATATCAGGCCTGGAAGATTAAAGTAGGAAAGGAGTATGATCAGCTTCTTTTCTCCAAACTCTTGTCTTCTAGTCTACTGCTCAGTAGCTGTTGTGGGCCCTCCAGAGTCACTTCTAGAAAAAGGAGTCTCAGGGGGAAAAAAGAACAGGCTTAAATAGCTGGTATTCTCCTGCTTCAGTGTTGGAAACTTCTGGACTTAGCTGACATTCAAAGCTGCTTTTTTTTTCTTTCTGGAGCACATTCCTGGTATATCCAGAGGATTTCCCCCTGGTAACCTTCAACCTCAATTCCTGTCTTACAGGCTATATCATCTTCAGTTTGGCATTTATGACTCTGACTCTCAGTTTCTATGCTTTCAGGAATTCTTTGATTTGCTTGTTCCCCTCTCTAGGAAGTTCTTTTTGGACAAAGTCCTATTTATGATGATTTCATATTTGTTGCATCTTTGAAAAAACTATGCCACCAGAAGTTTCACCAGCCTGTGATTCCACCTAACTTCTCTGCTGCCCTGGGTCTATAGCTACAATTTCTTACCTTTATTTTTTTCAAGCATGTTTAAGAAACTAATCCTTTGTGAGTTCCAAACTCCAGGGACATACATATCAAGCAGTTGACTTGTATTTCATCTCTATTAGCTTGAAGAATCCTCTTCCCACTTTACTTGAAAGTTTCCAGGAAGAAATACACACTATCCAACAGATCTCTGCAAAAGACTATTCTCAACCAGCTGATCAACACTTTAATTACCCCTTGTATATCCTCATATTAGGTGATGAACTAAGCATCAAACTAGTTTTATACAATGTTTTCTGCAAATTCTGAAGTAGTTGGACTAGATTCTTGTTAAAATATGCAGTTTTATGCGACTTACTCTTTCTGTTCTTTGTGGTTTCATAAAAAGTTCCATTTTAGCATACACCTATAAGATGATCAAATAGATGGGGAAACAATGGAAACAGTGACAAACTTTATTTTTTTGGGCTCCAACTGCAGATGGTGATTGCAGTCATGAAAGTAAAAGACGCTTACTCCTTGGAAGGAAAGTTTTGACCAACCTAGACAGCATATTAAAAAGCAGAGACATTACTTTGTCAACAAAGGTCAGTTTAGTCGAGGCTATAGTTTTTCCAGTGGTCATGTATGGATGTGAGAGTTGGACTATAAACAAAGCCAAGAGCCGAAGAATTTATGCTTTTGAACTATGGTGTTGGAGAAGACTCTTGAGAATCCCTTGGACTGCAAGGTGGTCCAGCCAGTCCATCCTAAAGGAGATCAGCCCTGGGTGTTCATTGGAAGGACTGATGTTGAAGCTGAAACTCCAATACTTTGACCACCTGAGGTGAAGAGATGACACATTTGAAAAGACCCTAATTCTGGGAAGGATTGAGGGCAGGAGGAGAAGGGGACGACAGAGGATGAGATGGTTGGATGGCATCTCCGACTCAATGGACATGGGTTTGGGTGAACTCCGGGAGTTGGTGATGGACAGGGAGGTCTGGTGTGCTGTGGTTCATGGGGTCAGAAAGAGTTGGACACTACTGAGCAACTGAACTGAACTGATAAGATGATCCACCATTTTTTTTGGTCTATTAATATAGTGAATTAAATTACATTTTCTAGTGTTAAACCATATTGCATTTTATCTATGTTTATAAGTAGTTATTCACAAAAGAACAGCAAAACATTACCATCTATACTTACTTGAGGTTCTCACGGCAAGTATACTGGGATTATTTACCATTCCTTCCTCCAGTGGGTCGTATTTTGTCAGAGCTTTCCACTGTGATCTGTCCATCTATGGTGGCCTTACATGGCATGGCTCATAGCTTCATTGAATTACACAAGCCCCTTCACCACCACAAGGCAGTGATCTGTGAGTTCCAAAGAAAAGTAAGGAGAGACAAGAAGGCCTTCTTAAATGAACAGTGCATAAAAATAGAGGGAAACAACAGAAAGGTAAAGACTAGAGATCTCTTCAGGAAAATTGGAAATATCAAGGGAACATTTTGCCCAAAGAAGGGCACAATAAAGGACAAAAACCGTAGAGAGCTAGTAGATGCAGAAGAGATCATGAAGAGATGGAAAGAATACACAGAATTGTACAGAAAGATCTTAATGAACTGGATAACTACAGAAGTGTGGTCAGTCACTCAGAGCCAGGCATTCTGCAGTGTGAAGTCAAGTAGGCCTTAGGAATCACTGCTGTCAATAAAGCCAGTGGATGCAATGGAATTACAGAAGAGCTATTCAAAACCCTAAAGGATGATGCTATCAAAGTGTTACACTCACTATATCAGCAAATCTGGAAGACCCAGCAGTGGCCACAGGACTGGTAAAGGTCGATCGTTATGCCAGTTCCCAAGAAGAGTAGTAGTAAAGAATGTCCAAATAATCAGACAATTACACTCACCTCCCACATTAGTAAGGTCATGCTTAAAATCTTGCATACTAGGCTTCAACATTACTCGAACCAAGAACTTCCAGACATCTAAATTGGGTTTAGACAGAGCAGAGGAACCAGAAATCAAATTTCCAACATTTGCTGGATCATGTAGAAAGCAAGGGGATTCCAGAAAAAAACATCTACCTCTGTTTCATGGACTATGCTAAAGCCTTTCACTGTGTGTGTGCTAAGTCATTGCAGTTGTGTCCCACTCTGTGTAACTCTATGGACTGTAGCCTGCCAGGCTCCTCTGTTCATGGGATTCTCCAGGCAAGAATACTTGAGTGGCTTGCCATTTCCTTCTCCAGGGGATTTTCCTGACCCAGGGATTGAAGCAGTGTCTCTTATGTCTCCTGCAATAGCAGGGGGGATCTTTACAACTAGCACCACATGACTATGTGGATCATAACAAACTGTGGAAAGCTCCTAAAGAGACAGGAATACCAGACCATGTTACCTGTCTCCTGGGAAACCTGTATGCAGGTCAAGAAGCAACATTTGGAACCCTGTATGGAAAAACTGATTGGTTCTGCATTGAGAAAGGAGTATGACAGGGCTGTCTGCTGTTACCCTTCTTGTTTAATCTATATGCTGAGCACATAATGAGAAATGCCAGGCTGGATGAGTTACAAGCTGGAATTAAGATAGGTGGGAGAAACATCAACCACTTCAGAAGCAATGATGCCATTCTAATGGCAGAAAGTGAAGAGGAACTAAAAAACCTCTTGATGAAGGTGAAGTAGGGAAGTGAAAGAGCCAGCTTAAAACTAAATATTTAAAAAGCTAATCATGGTATCTGGAGCATTCAGTTCAGTTCAGTCGCTCAGTCATGTCCAACTCTTTGCGACTCCATGAATCGCAGCACACCAGGCCTCCCTGTCCATCACCAAATCTTGGAGTTTACCCAAACTCGTGTCCATCGAGTCAGTGATGCCATCCAGCCATATCATCCTCTGTCGTCCCCCTTTCCTCCTGACCCAAGTCCCTCCCAGCATCAGTCTTTTCCAATGAGTCAACTCTTCGCATGAGGTGGCCAAAATATTGGAGATTCAGCTTCAACATCAGTCCTTCCAAAGAACACCCAGGACTGATCTCCTTTAGGATGGACTGGTTGGATCTCCTTGCAGTCCATGGGACTCTCAAGAGTCTTCTCCAACACCACACTTCAAAAGCATCAATTCTACAGCGCTCAGCTTTCTTCACAGTCCAACTCTCACATCCATACATGACCACAGGAAAAACCATAGCCTTGACTAGATGGACCTTTGTTGGAAAAATAATGTCTGTGCTTTTGAATATGCCATCTAGGTTGGTCATAACTTTCCTTCCAAGGAGTAAGTGTCTTTTAATTTCATGGCTGCAATCACCATCTGCAGTGATTTTGGAGCCCAAAAAATAAAGTCTGACACTGTTTCCCTATCTATTTGCCATGAAGTGATGGGACCAGATGCCATGATCTTACTTTTCTGAATGTTGAGCTTTTAGCCAACCTTTTCACTCTCCTCTTTCACTTTCATCAAGAGGCTTTTTAGTTCCTCTTCACTTTCTGCCATAAGGTGGTGTCATCTGCATAGCTGAGGTTATTGATATTTCTCCCGGCAATCTTGATTCCAGTGTGTGCTTCTTCCAGCCCAGCATTTCTCATGATGTACTCTGCATAGAAGTTAAATAAGCAGGGTGACAATATACAGCCTTGATGTACTCCTTTTCCTATTTGGACAAGTCTATTGTTCCATGTCCAGTTCTAACTGTTGCTTCCTGACCTGCATATAGGTTTCTCAAGAGGCAGGTCAGGTGGTCTGGTATTCCCATCTCTTTCAGAATTTTCCAGTTTATTGTGATCCACACAGTCAAAGGCTTTGGCAGAGTCAATAAAGCAGAAATAGATGTTTTTCTGGAACTCTCTTGCTTTTTCCATAATCCAGCAGATGTTGGCAGTTTGATCCCTGGTTTCTCTGCCTTTTCTAAAACCAGCTTGAACATCTGGAAGTTCACGGTTCACGTACTGCTGAAGCCTGGCTTGGAGAATTTTGAGCATTACTTTATTAGCATATGAGATGAGTGCAATTGTGAGGTAATTTGAGCATTCTTTGGCATTGCCTTTCTTTGGGATTGGAATGAAAACGGACCTTTTCCAGTCCTGTGGCCACTGCTGAGTTTTCCAAATTTGCTGGCATATTGAGTGCAGCACTTTCACAGCATCATTTTTCAGGATTTGAAACAGCTCAACTGGAATGCCATCACCTCCACTAGCTTTGTTCGTAGTGATGCTTTCTAAGGCCCACTTGAGTTCACATTCCAGGATTTCTGGCTCTAGGCGAGTGATCACACCACTGTGATTATCTGGGTCTTGAAGATCTTTTTTGTACAGTTCTTCTGTGTATTCTTGCCACCTCCTCTTAATATCTTCTGCTTCTGTTGTGAAAGTGAAAGTGAAGTCGCTCAATCGTGTCCGACTCTTTGCGACCCCATGGACTGTAGCCTATCAGGCTCCTCCATCCATGGGATTTTCCAGGCAAGAGTGCTGGAGTGGATTGCCATTTCCTTCTCCAGGGGATCTTCCCGACCCAAAATCGAACCCGGGTACCCCACATTGCAGGCAGACGCTTTACCATCTGAGCCACCAGGGAAGCCCTCTTCTTCTGTTAGGTCCCATTATTTCATGGCCAGTTGGGATGAGGGGAGGTAGTAGTAACAGATTTCCTTTTCTTGGGCTCTAAAATCCCTGTGGATGGTGTCTGCAGCCTGATATCAGAAGATGATTGCTTCTTGCAGGAAAAGTATAACAAACCTGGATAGTGTGTTGAAAAGCAGAGACATCATTCTGCCAACAAAGGTCCATATAGTCAAGGCTGCAGTCTTTCCAGTGGTCATGTATGGTTGAGAGAGCTGGACGTAAAGAAGGCGGGGTGCTAAAGAATTACCTTTGAACTGTGGTGCTGGAGAAGACTCCTGAGAGTTTCTTGGACAGCAGGGAGATCAAACCAATCAGTCTTAAGGGAAATGAACCCTGAATACCCATTGGAAGGACTGAAGCTGAAGCTCCATTATTTTGGTCATCTGATGTGAACAGCCGATTCATTGGAAAAGTCCCTGATGCTAGGAAAGGTTGAGGGCAGGAGGAGAAGAGAGCGTCAGAGGATGAGATGGCTGGATGGGATCACCAATGCAATGGGCATGAACTTGGGCAAACTTTGTGAGATGTTGAGGGACAAGGAGGCATGGTGTGCTGCTGTCCATGGGGTCACAAAAAGTTGGACATGACTGGGTGACTGAATAACACTTAACGGAACAAAGTCAGTCTAATTGCCATTTCTTTGCAGAGAATGTGTCTCTTCTCTCTGGTTGCTTTAAATCTTCTTATTGTCTTTGGTGTTCTGTATTTTCACTGTGATTTTTCCATATGTGGTTTTCTTTTGTTTGTCCTGTTTCAGAGTCATCATATCTCTTGAATTTAAGAATTTATGCTTTTCATCAATTCAGGAAAATTTTTAACGATAATGTCTTTCCAATTTCCTTTTTTTGCACCTGTTCATTATCTTTTGGAACTCTAATTAAAATATGTTCAAACTAACTCTATCCTCCATGGCTCTTAACCTCTATTCTTTATTTTTCTTTCTCTGTCTTCCTAATTTATTTACATTTATTTTTCTCATTAAGAGTAATCTTTTCAGATGTCTTTAACTTGCTATTTCTACATATTTAAAGTACTATTATTTCAATTTTTATATTATTTGTTTCACTTTAAAATTTGCTTGCTTCAGACAGTATACTATTTTCTGAATTTTTAGATTCAATGTTTTATTCTTTCAAAAATATAAAATATATTTATATTATATTCTAGGTCTTATGATTCCCATGTCTGAAGACATTGGGAATGTAATTTGCTTTTTTAATCTGATGGTTTTTTAAAAATAGTGGCTTGTTTCCTCTTATGTTTTAGTTGTATAATTTTGACATGGGGTGCATGTTTGGGGTGTTTTTAAGTACTTACCTTGTTAAGTGTATTTTAATGATGTCCCCATAGAGTGCTATCAACTAGGGACAACTTTATGGTAATTTCTGAGCATTGTTTTCTGAATACTGGTAACATAGATTTCAAGCTCAAGCCCTTGTAAAGACATCTAAGGTTTAGAATTTTCAGGGTAGGTGCTTCCTTTTTTACTTATCCAGAGCTCCATCCATTTTTATTTAGTTGGACTAGGCTAGATTGTGCTGTGGTAACACACCTTGAAATCTCATTGACTGAGTGCAACAAATGTTTATTTATTGCTCAGGTTAAATCCAATGTGGATCCTGTGGGGGCTTCTCTATATCTGATGACTTAAAATGCAGGTCCCTTCTATCTTGTGACATCACCATCTTCATACAAGACTTCTAAAGATATGTGTCAGGAAGAATATTCGGACTCAGTTCAGCTCAGTTCAGTCACTCAGTCGTGTCCGACTCTTTGCGACCCCATGAATCGCAGCACGCCAGGCCTCCCTGTCCATCACCAACTCCCAGAGTTCACTCAAACTCATGTCCATTGAGTTCATGATGCCATCCAGCCATCTCATCCTCTGTTGTCCCCTTCTCCTCCTGCCCCCAATCCCTCCCAGCATCAGAGTCTTTTCCAAAGAGTCAACTCTTCATGTGAGGTGGCCAAAGTACTGGAGTGTCAGCTTTAGCATCATTCCTTCCAAAGAACACCCAGGACTGATCTCCTTTAGAATGGACTGGTTGGATCTCCTTGCAGTTCATGGGACTCTCAAGAGTCTTCTCCAACACCATGGTTCAAAAGCATCAATTCTCTGGCTCTCAGCTTTCTTCACAGTCCAACTCTCACATCCATACATGACCACTGGAAAAACCATAGCCTTGACTAGATGCACCTTTGTTGGCAAAGTAATGTCTCTGCTTTTGAATATGCTATCTAGGTTGGTCATAACTTTCCTTCTATTTGGACTATCATATTGCTAATATAGAAATCATGTATATGTCTTCAACTAGTATAATTCATTATTTGTGATCAGTTCATGGAATTTGAAACTCAAGAAAAACTTTAAACTTTTTATTCCCACTTGGCCAAGAAAATATTTTTTATGAAGTATAATATGCAAATAAATGTACATATGTATAAATATATGTATATATGAAAACATACATCTAAATATATTCATATATACATGTGTGCCACGTGCTCAGTCATGTCTGACTCTTTGCAACCCCATGTACTGTAGACCACCAGGCTCCTCTGTTCATGGAATTTTCCAGGCAAGAATACTGGAGTGGGTTGCCATTTTCTTCTCCAGGGAATCTTCCTGACCCAGAGATCAAACCCATGTCTCCGGTGATTCCTGCATTACAGATGGATTTTTAAGTTGCTCAACCATCAGGGAAACCACATATATACATATGTGTATATATACATATATATTTGTTTTGCATATAATTTGTATATACATATACATAGATTAGTATACAAAAGACCCCAATTCCCTGAAGTCAAATGTGAAAACATAAAAAGTCTCTAAGAACAACTTCCCCTAGCCCTGCAACTAGCCATCTAATACCAGGCCTCACTAAGCAGCAGGCTAGGACTAGCCCTGGACCTCCCTGGGCCCAACAACCAATCAACTACAGATCCATAGCCCCTTCTACCAGCAAGCCAACATCATCTCCAGATCCTCTTGGTCCTAAAGCCAGGCATGCCAAGACCTTGTGCTGCCAACCAGTCAGGTGGCAGCCATCACCTGAGGCATGGCCTAACAACTAACCAGGCCAGAAACCAGTCCTTTCTACCAGCATTCCACAATATATAGTCTCACCACAACAGAAGTGCTCATACAACTCATAAGAATGGGTTTTTATTCACTTTAAAGAATAAGGGCAGATTAAGAGACTTTTGGGATAACATCAAGTGTACTAACATCCTCACTCTAGGGGTTTCAGAAGGAGGAAAGAGAGAAAGAGGCAGGAAACTTATTTGAAAGAAATAATACCTGAAAACTTCAACTAGGAAAAGGAAATTGCTGTTCATGTCCATAAAGCACAGAGAATCCTCAAAAAGATGAACCCAAAGAGAGTTGCACCAAGATATGTTATAATTAAATGGTAAAAATTAAAGATAAAGAGAGAATTTTAAAACAAGCAAGAGAAAAGAGAGCAACTAGTTATGTGAAGGTCAACCCCCATAAGATCATCAGCAGAAACACTGCAGACTAGAAGGGAGTGGCACAATATATTGAAAGTGATTAAAAGAAAAAACCTAAAACCAAGAATACTCTAGCTGCAAGACTATCATTCAGATTTAAACAAGAGATAAAGAGTTTCACAGAAAACCAGAAGCTGAGAGTTCAATACCACTAAACTGGCCTTACAAGAAATATTAAAGGGCTCCTTTCTCTACGCAGAAAAGAAAAGACCACAACTAGAAATATAAAAATTATAAAAGAAAAAATCTGATTGTTAAAGGCAAATATACAGCAAAGGTAGTAGATCAACTACTTATAAACCTAGTAGGAGGGTTAAAAGACAAAAGTAGCATCTTTCATGGCTATCACTGATAGGGATATGCAAAACAGAAGGGATATGCAAAACAGAAAGATGCAAAACAGAAAGATAAGTGATATGCAAAACAGAAAGATATAAAAAATTTAATGTGAAGAGAGGGAGTAAAAATGCAGGGCTGTTAGAATGCATTTGAACATAGATCATCAACTTAAAATAATATTAAAATCATGGTAACCACAAATTAAAAACTTATAAGGATATAAAGACGCCCCCCCCCAAAAAAAAAGAGAAAGAAATTCAAACATAACACTAAACCTAGTCATCAAATCCCCCATACTACCCAAGGCAATCTAAAGATTCAATCCAATCCCTATCAAAATACCATTGGCATTTTCCCCAAAACTAGAACAAACTATTCTAAAATTTATGTGGAAATGTAAACAGCTACAAGCAGCCAAAGCAATCTTAAGAAGGAACAGCAAAGCTGAAGGTATTATCTTTCCTGATTTCAAACTATACTACAAAATTACAGTCATCAAAACAGTATGCTACTGGCACTAAAAAAGATGCATATATCAATGACATAAAATTGAGAGCCCAGAAATAAACTTACAGAGTTAATTAATCTAAGACAAAGGAGGCAAGAAATATACAATGGGGAAAAGACAGCCTCTTTAATACATGGTTTTGGCAAAACTGGATAACTACATAGAAAAGAATTGAATTGAACTACTTTCTCAGACCCTATAGGAAAATAACCTCAAAATGGATTTAAAGACTTAAATATAGGTTCTGAAATCATAAAAATCCTGGAAGGAAATATAGGCAGTTCAATCTTTGACATCAATCTTAGCAACACTTATTTTTGTATTATGTCTTTTCAGGCCAGAGAAACAATAGAAAAATACAGCAAACTAAAAGCTTTTTCCCAACAAAGGAAACTATCAGCAAAATTAAAAGGGAGGCTAATAAATGAGAGAAGATATTTGCAAACTATATATTCAATAAGGGGTTAATATCCAAAATACACAAATAATTCACTCAACTCAGCATTGTAAAACAACCTGATTAAAAAATGGGCAGAGGACCTGAATAGACATGTTTCCAAAGAACACATGTAGATGACCAAGAGGCACATGAAAAGATACTCAACATCACTAATCATTAGGGAAATGCACATCAAATCCACAATGAAATACCACCTCACATATATCAGAATGGCTATCATCAAGAAGACAAGTGTTAGCAAGGGTGTGGAAAAAAGGGAACTCTTAAGCACTGTTGATGGGAATGTAAATTGGTACACACACTATGGAAAATAATATGAAAATTCCTCATAAACTTAACAATAGAACTGTCATATGATCCAGCAATTGCATTTGTGGGTATTTTTCTGAGGAAAGGAAAAGACCAATTCAAAAGGATACATGCATTTCAGTGATCATTGCAACATTATTTACAATAGCCAAGATATGGAAGCAATTTAAGTGTCAATAAATAATAGATGAATGGATATAGGTGATATGGAATACACATGTGTATTAATCAGCATTAAGCTATATTAATCAGTATTAAGATAGAGTAATGGGCTTCCTGGATGGCTCAGATGGTAAAGAATCTGCCTGCAGTGCAGGAGAATTGGGTTCAATCCCTGGGTCAAAAAGATGCCCTGGAGAAGGAAATGGCAACCCACTTCAGTATTCTTACCTTGAGAATTCCATGGACAGAAGAGCCTGGTGGGCTACAGTCCATGGGGTCGCAAAGAGTCAGACACGACTGAGTGACTAACATACACACATAAGATAGAGTAATATTGAAAGATAAATACCATATGATATCACTGATACGTGGAATCTAAAATATGATGCAAATGAACTTATTTACAAAACAGAAAAAGCCTCATAGATATAGAAAACAAACTTATGGTTACCAAAGGGAAAAAGGGATTGGAAGGGATAAATTAGGAGCTTGTGATTATCAGATACAAACTACAAAATATAAAATAGATAAAAACCAATGCCCTACTGAATAGCTCAGGGAACTATTTTTTTCAGTTCAGTTCAGTCGTTCAGTTGTGTCCCACTCTTCACAACCCCATGGACCACAACACACCAGGCCTCCCTGTCCATCACCAACTCCCAGAGTCTACTCAAATTCATTTCCATTGAATCGGTGATGCCATCCAACCATCTCATCCTCTGTCATCCCCTTCTCCTCCTGCCTTCAATCTTTCCCAGCATCAGAGTCTTTTCAAATCAGTCAGCTCTTTGCATGAGGTGGCCAAAGTATTGGAGTTTCAGCTTCAACATCAGTCCTTCCAATGAATATTCAGGACTGATTTCCTTTAGGATGGACTGGCTGGACCTCTTTGCAGTCCAAGGAATCTCAAGAGTCTTCTCCAACATCACAGTTCAAAAGCATCTATTCTTCAGCGCTCAGCTTTCTTTATAGTCCAACTCTCACATCCATACATGACTGCTGGAAAACCACAGCTTTGACTAAACGGACCTTTGTTGGCAAAGTAATGTCTCTGCTTTTTAATAGGCTGTCTAGTTTGGTCATAACTTTCCTTCCAAGGAGTAAGCGTCTTTTAATTTCATAGCTGCAGTCACCATCAGCAGTGATTTTGGAGCCCAGGAAAATAAAGTCAGCCACTGTTTCCACTGTTTCCCCATCTGTTTGCTATGAAGTGATGGGACCGGATGCCATGATCATAGTTTTTCGAATGTTGAACTTTAAGGCGGGGATCTTCCATCGTGATTATCTAGGTCATTAAGATCTTTTTTTGTACTGTTCTCCTATGTATTCTTGCCATCTGTTCTTAATATCTTCTGCTTCTGTTAGGTCCATACCATTTCTGTCCTTAATTTAGCCCATCTTTGCATGAAATGTTCCCTTGGTATCTCTAATTTTCTTGGAGATCTCTAGTCTTTCCCGTTCTATTGTTTTCCTCTATATGTTTGCACTGATCACTGAGAAGGCTTTCTTATCCTTCCTTGCTATTCCTTGGAACTGTCTATTCAAATGGGTATATCTTATCTTTTCTCCTTTGCTTTTTGCTTCTCTTCTTTTCACAGCTATTTGTAAGGCCTCCTCAGACAGCCATTTTGCTATTTTGCCTTTGTTTTTCTTGGGGATGGTCTTAATCCCTGTCTCTTGTACAAATCACAAACTTCCATCCATAGTTCATTAGGCACTCTGTCTATTAGATCTGGTCCCTTAAATCTATTTGTCAGTTCCAATGTATAATCATAAGGCATTTGATTTAGGTCATACCTGAATGGTCTAGTGGTTTTCCCTACTTTCTTCAATTTAAGTCTGAATTTGGCAATGAGGAGTTCATGATCTGAGCCACAATCAGCTATATAACTGGGATCAAATGTTGTCAATGATAGAAGAGAAGTGTGACCTGGGTACAGTTCAGTTCAGTTCAGTCGCTCAGTCGTGTCCGACTCTTTGCGACCCCAGGAATCGCAGCACGCCAGGCCTCCCTGTCCATCACCAATTCCTGGAGTTCACTCAAACTCAAGTCCATCGAGTTTGTGATACCATCCAGCCATCTCATCCTCTGTTGTCCCCTTCTCCTCCTGCCCCCAACCCCTCCCAGCATCAGAGTCTTTTCCAACGAGTCAACTCTTCGCATGAGGTGGCCAAAGTACTGGAGTTTCAGCTTTAGCATCTTTCCTTCCAAAGAACACCCAGGGCTGATAGTGGAGCACAAAAAGTAGTATTTTCAATTCTACCTGCTAATTCAAGGAAAGTTTCAAATAGGAATTTATCCTTGAGGGGTAAGTTGAAGTGAAGGATGAATAGCTACTCTATAAAAGGTACACTATGCTGTGTGGTAAATAGGAAGCCAATGGAAGATTTTAGTTGGAAAATAAAGTGATCAGATCTAACAAGATCATTAATGGATTGAAGTTAGGCAAAACCGGAATCAGGAAGTCTGTTATAGTCCAGGCTTCTACAGCTGCATCTTTGATATACTCTGTACTCACTCTCAATCATTAAACTGCACCAATGAAGTCACCTGTGTCTGCTACAAACTCAATGATTTCTTTTCAGTATTCATCCTCTCTGATACATTTGCTAATTTCTGCTCTTCTCTTCCTTTTGAAATTGCTTTCCTTCAATCAACAGAACACCATTTTCTGGAGAAAAGTATTTTCTCTGTATCTGGAGAGTTGAAGGCAGAAATAATGATCAAACATTTCTCTGCTTTCCCCATTCCATGATGATATGATCTTCTTGATGCTGAATTTGGTTCAGATCCAGGAGAGCCTGATGTTGAAAATATCCCTTTAAACAGAGGTGCAATGACTATAAATATAGTTTCTTTCTGGAAAGTAAGTGTATAAACAAGGAACACAGCCCAAAATGTGTCTGTTTTCTCAGTTTTAGTAGCAGTGCACTTGAAGGGGTTAAGCAAAAAGTACTGAGGTATGTTTATTGCATGTCCATAGATTTCAGTATTCTTAGTTAAATAAACCTGGAAATTGCATGTGTGGGTTTTGTGGTGCATTTCTTGGTGGGAGCAGGGGAATCTATGATGGCAAGAATGTGAGGTTCTAGCCAATCTGTAACTCTCCTGAAGTGCTGTACTTTCTCTTTACTGTAAAGTCTCCTCTAATTGACCCATCTAGTGTTGTTTCCTTGGTTTTATGCCTACTA
This sequence comes from Bos indicus x Bos taurus, assembly GCF_003369695.1. NCBI lineage: Eukaryota > Metazoa > Chordata > Mammalia > Artiodactyla > Bovidae > Bos > Bos indicus x Bos taurus. The sequence goes on along the minus strand of NC_040077.1, from coordinate 83,773,882 downwards.
TTGCAAACTACACCCAAGTGATGCTCCAAGACACATTTTTCTGATATGGAAGGCCTGATCTCTCAGTACTCCTCCTTTATCACACTTCACAATCTTTTTCTCCACATATAGAATTCTCCAACGATATACTTCATCTATTTTTAATAAGAACAGCTTTTCTACTTTATTTTGAAATAACAAAGCCACACTGTGAGGACCCGATGAAGACGGAGACAGAGTATTAGTTTCCCATTCTGGTCCTCTGCTCTATTAATCCCTAAAATCTCCTAATCATGCCAGTAGACAGCTTGACTCTTGTGTAGATGCCAAACAGCTTACTCTTCTTTGGTTCCTTTCTTTAACATCTGGGCCAATGGTTACATAGGTCTCAAAGATCCCCTCTGCTGGAATCCAAGCATTTTGTTTAGCAAGGGTGAGCAAAGAACCAGTGAAACAAATGAAAGAGGTCATTGAGAAAAACATTTATAATATGTTTGTAAATTTGAGCATAACATTACCCATCCTTTCATAAAGGGAACTGAGAACAACTTGCTGTGTAAAATCAAAAGTGGAACTTCTCATGAATTCCTTGGTGTTATTAAGCTATATTCACTCTGCTGGAAAGTATTCAACATCCATCATCTGTTTAAGGCTTTGAAAATTGTGCACATCTAAAAAGAAAAGTTCTCAGTTTTTCTCTTTAGAATAAATGATGGTGTGATGATGATAGCTTCTCAGACAATACATGCATTTATGTGCATTGACAAGAGAAGATAGAGTACTAGAAATAATGGTAATGTGCATTCAGACATTAACTTCATATTCAAAAGTGTTTTAAAAACAGCTCTATAGAAAACACATAAAATTATGTCCCTTGAACACTAAAATCTAGTCATACTTAAGGGGTTCTACTGCTTGAAGATACCCATTTGAATGAAGAGTTCCAAAGAATAGCACAAAGAGATAAGAAAGCCTTCCTCAGTGATCAATGCAAAGAAATAGAATAAAACAATAGAATGGAAAGACTAAAGATCTCTTCAAGAAAATTAGAGATATCACAAGCTGGCATCAAGATTGCTGGGAGAAACATCAATAACCTCAGATATGCAGATGATACCACTCTTATGGCAGAAAACGAAGAAGAATTAAAGAGCCTCTTGATGAAAGTGAAAGAGGAGAGTGAAAAAGCTGGCTTAAAACTCAACATTCAGAAAACTAAGATAATGGCATCTGGTCTCATCACTTCATGGCATATAGATGGGAAAAAAATGGAAATGGTGAGAGACTTTATTTTCTTGGGCTCCAAAATCACTGCAGATGGTGACTGCAGCCATGAAATTAAAAGACACTTGCTCCTTGGAAGAAAAGGTATGACCAACCTAGCATATTAAAGAGCAGAGACATTACTTTACCAACAAAGGCAGATCTAGTCAAGGCTATGGTTTTTCCAGTAGTTATGTACGGATGTGAGAGTTGGACTGTTAAGAAAGCTGAGCGCCGAAGAATTGATGCTTTTGAACTGTGGTGTTGGAGAAGACTCTTGAGAGTCCCTTGGACTGCAAGAAGGTCCAGCCAGTCCATCCTAAAGGAAATCAGTCCTGAATATTCATTGGAAGGACTGATGCTGAAGCTGAAACTCCAATACTTTGGCCACCTGATAAGAAGAACTGACTCATTTGAAAAGACCCTGATGCTGGGAAAGATTGAAGGCAGGATGAGAAGGGGACAACAGAGGATCAGATGCTTGGATGACATCACCAACACGATGGACATGAGTTTGAGTAGACTCTGGGTGTTGGTGATGGATGGGGAAGCCTGGCGTGCTGCAGTCCATGGGGTTGCAAAGAGTCGGACATGACTGAATGACTGAACTGAACTGAAGGGAACATTTCATGCAAAGATGGGCAAAATAAAGGACAGAAATGGTATGGACCTAACAGAAGCAGAAGATATTAAAAAGAGGTGGCAAGAATACACAGAAGAACTATACAAAGAAGATCTTCATGTTACAGATAACCACAAGGGTGTGATCACTCACCTAGAGCCAGACATCTTGGAATGCGAAGTCAAGTGGGCCTTAGGAAGCATCAGTACGGACAAAGCTAGTGGAGGTGATGGAATTCCAGTTGAGCTATTCCAAATCCTGAAAGATGATGCTGTGAAAGTGCTGCACTCAATATGCCAGCAAATTTGGAAAACTCAGCAGTGGCCACAGGACTGGAAAAGGTTAGATTTCATTCCAGTCCCAAAGAAAGACAATGCCAAAGTTGTTCAGACTACTTCACAATTGTACTCATCTCACAGACTAGCAAAGTAATGCTCAAAATTCTCCAAGCCAGGCTTCAACAGTATGTGAACTATGAACTTCCAGATGTTCAAGCTGGATTTAGAAAGGGCAGAGGAACCAGAGATCAAATTGCCAACATCTGTTGCATCATTGAAAAAGCAAGAGAGTTCCAGAAAAATATCTACTTCTGCTTTATTGACTATGCCAAAGCCTTTGACTATGTGGATCACAACAAACTGGAAAATTCTTCAAGAGATGGGAATACCAGACCACCTTACCTGCCTCCCGAGAAATCTGCATCCAGGTCAAGAAGCAATAGTTAGAACTGAACATGGAACAACAGACTGGTTCCAAATAGGGAAAGGAGTATATCAAGGCTGTATACGGTCACCATGCTTATTTTACTTATATGCAGAGTATATTATGCGAAATACCAGGCTGGATGCAGCATAAGCTGGAATCAAGATTGCTGGGAGAAATAGCAATAACCTCAGATATGCAGATGACACTACCTTTATGGCAGAAAGGGAAGAAGAACTAAAGGGTCTCCTGATGAAAGTGAAAGAGGAGAGTGAAAACATTGGCTTAAAATTCAACATTCTAAAACTAAGATCATGTCATCTCGTCCCATTACTTCATGGAAAATAGATGGGAAAACAATGGAAATAGTGGCTGACTTTATTTTGGGGGAGTCTCCAAAATCACTGCAGATAGTGACTGCAGCCATGAAATTAAAATACGCTTGCTCCTTGGATGACAAGCTATGACCACCTTGACAGCATATTAAAAAGCAGAGACATTACTTTGCCAACAAAGGTCCGTCTAGTCAAAGCTATGGTTTTTCCAGTAGTCATGTATGGATGTGAGAGTTGGACTGTGAAGAAAGTTGAGCACTGAAGAATTGATGCTTTTGAACTGTGGTGTTAGAGAAGACTCTTGAGATTCCTTGGACTGCAAGAAGGTCAAGCCAGTCCATCCTAAAGGAAATAAGTCCTGAATATTCATTGGAAGGACTGATGCTGAAGCTGAAACTCCAATACTTTGGTCACCTGATGGGAAGAACTGACTCATTGGAAAACCCTGATGCTGGGAAAGGTTGAAGGCAGGAGGAGAAGGGGATGACAGGGGATGAGATGGTTGGATGGCATCACCAACTCGGGGGATATGAATTTGAGCAAGCTTCAGGAGTTAGTGATGGACTGGGAAGCCTAGCATGCCTCAGTCCATGGGTCAGAAAGAGTTGGACAGGACTGAGTGACTGAACTGAGCTGAACTGTTTGAAGAAATATTAGATTTGGAGTTAATATTTGGAAGGTTCGTAAAGGAGTGTTATAGCAATTTGATTGCAGTAAAATGAATGTTTACAGTTCATGGAAGGAGACTATGTAAACTAGATTTATGGAAACAATCAGAACAATTAGAATTGGAAAGTACTGGTTCCTATGTTGCTAAAGGATTTTTGCCAAAATAAACTTACAATAGATCATTAAAGACAGTTAATAATATTATGAGAAACAATACTAACAAGTAATTCAATAAAATATAAAGTGAAAATATGCTTAATAGTCTATATTATTTTGGAAATAGTATACCTTTTAAAGTCAGGAATTTGGTTTCTATTGTCACTTACTAGTAATGAGGCCTTGGAAAATTCTCAAACCTCAATTATTGTAATTCTAAAATGGATTATAGGAATTACTTTATTAGATTTCTGTGAGGATTACTTGAAATTAAATATATGTCAAAGCATTTTTTAAACTGTAAACTACTATGTCAATGCTATACTTTAATGCTACCTTTACATTTACCATTATGAATGGCATCATACTTACTAATTATATTGTGACCTATTCAGTCAAGGGAGAGAAACCTGCCATAAACCGATTTAGAGTAAAAAAAAAAAAGAAACAATGACAATTTTAGATATAGCTGATCCCGTTTCTCAAATAGTGGAAAGGCAAACATATTAACGTGAGGCAGAAATTACAGAGAGAATGAGCAACATCAAAAGTCTTTTTATAACACCAATAAAATGGACAAACTGCTAGTGTGAATAAGCAGGGGATAAAGACAAGAAACAAATTGTCAGCAACATTTGTGAGATAAGTACAGCATTAGAAGTATTGAAAAAATTAATCAGGTAAAAGTGGACATTTTTTGTAACTCATATCAATAAATTTGAAGATTATATAAAATTTAAGAATCCTTAGAAAAATATAATTTATCAAAAATTAGTCAAGAAGAATGAGAAATCTGTACAGTTCAAAGCAATTAAGAGATTGAGTGGTCAAAAATTTCTCATAAAATTGGCATATCTTGTCAGTTCTAAGCTTAATTGTTTTTTTTTTTTAATTAATTGATTTTATTTTTGGTTGCACTAGGTCTTCATTGCTGCGTGAGGGCTTTCTCTAGGTGCCGCGAGTGGGGATACTCTTCATTGGGGTGCCTGGGTTTCTCCTTGCAATGGCTTAGTAGTTGTGGCTCACAGGCTTAGTTGTTCTGCAGTATATGAGATCTTCCTGGACCAGGGATTGAACCTGTGTCCCCTGCATTGGTAGTCGAATTCTTTAACCACTGGATTACCAGGGAAGTCCCAGCCTAATTGATTTTACTAGTGAGTTCTGTCATTTTAAAGATGACCAAAAACAATTGGGAATACTCCTTAACTTGTATAACAAGACTAGAATAACTTGTTACCCAAACCTATAAGGACAGTATTAAGGCCAATCTCATTTGTGAACATAGATGAAATATTTATAAAGAAAATAGTAGCAAAAAGAATCTCCATTTTTTTTTTAAAAAGAGTAATATGTTATGATAGAGTTGGGTTTCTCCCAAGGTTTTAATCTTAGTTTAACTTTAGATAATTATTAATAACCAAATTCCCAACATTATTAGATTACAGTCCTATCAATAGATGCAGAAAAGGCATTTGATAAAAATTTATATCCTTTCTAAAAGGAATAGTAAGCAAACTAGAACAAATATTTGGTAACTACAATGAACTTAAATAATGTACTTACTGTTGACAGTGTTGAACTCTCTCCTTAAGATTGGTTTATCCCTTGCCACATCTAGACAACATTATATTTGAAGTGGTAGCCAGTTAAGTAGAGAAAGAAAAAAAAGAATTAGAAAAGAAAACACAAAACTGACATTATAGTGAAGATTATTTAAATAGAAAACCAGAGGTTCCACAAACAAATTATATTAATGAGTTTAACAGATTTTTTAATTTAAAGTGAATTATTAATATACCAATAAGAAATATAAACTAACAAAAATTTTAATGTCATTCTAATATCATAAAAACTATCACATATTTAAAACAAACTTATAAAAAGCTATGCAGGGCCAACAATGTAGAAACTATAAAACATAACTGAGAGACATTAGAAAGATCTGTGTAGTAATATGTACCATGAACTTGGATTTCAAAACAATGGTAATTTAGAGCTTGACTATAATTCCAGTGAAAGATCTAAATAAGCTGTTTTATTCTGTTTTGTTTTCAGTAGAACTTGGAATATAGGTTCTACAATGCACATATAACAACAAAGGGCCAAGAATGGAGAAGACATATATAAAGAAATAAATAGTGAAAATATTTTCTCCACAAGATGTCATTTTTGTACAGTAAATTGCAGTAATTAAGACAGAGGTAGATAAATAGGCCAATGGAGTGTCATAGAGAACCCCCCTCCCCCCCCCAAAAAAAAACCCCACACCTATGTATCCTTGATATATGATATCAGTCATATCAGCCTGATAGACAAATAAGGACAAATTTTTCAATAAATAGTTCTGGGTCACTTGTATATGTATATATGTATGTATATATGTGTGTATTATGTATGTATGTACCCATCTATCCTGTTATCCACCTATTCTCAGCATCTGGTCACCTTTCCACCTATTCATATTTCAATATTTTTCAAAAGATTTGAGATAGCTAAAATTCATGGAAGAGGAAAAAAAGAATTGAAAGGATCAGGAATTGTCTTTTTAATGTATAAATTGTTATTTCTGTTGGAATAGTCCAAGGATAACAGAAAATCAGGAAAGGGTTTCCTGTGGATGTGAAATGGCATAAATCAGGACAAACTCTGTTTCCTTTGCATGGCCATCCATCAAAAGGATTTGTAGCTTCTTAGAAATAAATTTTGGACAGTACTTTTAAAACTGGTTATAATTTAAGATTGAGAGATGATTCTATTTGGCAGAAAAAAGGACTAATTGACATTAGAATCATGTTTCCCGATTATTTATCTTTATGCTTTTATGGCAGAATTGAATTGATACCGTGAGATTACTGTGACCTTTGCCGGTTTCTAGGTCTAGCTAAGTGAATTGTTTTGATTTGTGGTTCATGTGCCAAGAATTTTAGCTCCATAATCATTAACCTATATGGGTCAGATACCCTATTAAATGAGAGGATATATTATCCACAGCATGTTAGGTATATATTAACTATGTTAGTGCATATTATGCTATTTATTATAAACTAGTGTGTTTATAATCCGTTAGCATTTTGGTATATTTTAGGCTCAAAAATTTTCCAAACTGTGATTGTTTTAAACAAAACCATTTATCTTTTCTTTAAAGATGATTAGAAATTAGGAAGCTCTTATTTAGCAGCAAACCATAACCCACATCAGAAGGGACACACACACACACAGATACGTACTTAAGTATATACATATATAACCTGAGAAAGGAAGCTATTTCAAAGACCTTTCAATAAATCTCTTAAATTAGATAACTGTATAGTACTGTTTTGTAGACAAGAAGAGACCATGGTGCTGGGAATATGTAAAGTTTCAAATGTAGAAATCTTCAAAGTATGAATGATGCCTCACAGACAGTTTATCATTAACAAAACTTCAAAATATTTGAAGACTTTAATATCTGAAAGAAAATGTTGGATTGTATAGGTTAAAAATACTAGCGTTTATAGGTGACAACACCTTAAAATTACTATGAACTGAACAGACCATGGCAGATGATATCACAATATCTCTCCAATTTGGTATTTTATGAAAGTGAAGTCACTCACTTGTGTCCGACTGTTTGCAACCCCATAGACTGTAGCCTACCAGGCTCCTCTGTCCATGGGATTTTCCAGGCAATAGTACTGGAGTGGATTGCCATTTTCTTCTCAAGGGGATGTTCCCAACCCAAGGCTCGAACCCAGGTCTCCCACATTGTAGACAGACGCTTTACTGTCTGAGCCACCAGGGAAGTCCAACAATTATACCGAGAGTTACATATAGTACTGTTAAAAACTTCAGAATAAAATCCTTCAAACAGAAAATTATAACAGATGCAATTTAAGGGAAGATCTGGTACATACAAAGATGGTTCTCAGGATGGATTTTTGAAGCCTGGAACTTACACACTTTTCAGAGCAAAAGTTTAAAATCTTCCCAGGAGTAGCCAACAGACAGAGTGTGTGTGCTGAGTTGCTTTTAGTTCAGTTCAGTTGCTCAGTCGTGTCTGACTCTTTGTGACTCCATGAATCGCAGCACGCCAGGCCTCCCTGTCCATCACCAACTCCTGGAGTTCACTCAGACTCATGGAGTTGCTTTAGTCATGTCTAACTCTTTGTGACCCCATGGACTATAGCCTGCCAGGCTCCTCTGTCCATGGGGATCCTCCAGGCAAGAATACTAGAGTGGGTTGCCATGTCCTCCTCCAGGGGATCTTCTCCTGTGGTTTAGACTCTGCGCTTCCAGTGCAAGGGATGCAGTTTTGATCCCTCGTCAGTTAACTAAGATTCTGCATGTCACTCAGTGAGAACAACAACAACAAAGACAAAATAAAGAAAACAAAATAAAAAAGTAGAGGGTTGCCTAATAGTGGACCTAAAATGTGGAACAGGATAAATACCATATGTAGGGCAGCATTAGGTAGGCACCTTACCATCCAGTCAAGCACACTGGTGACTCATACTATGCAACAATGAAACACTGGACTCAACTATTTCCTGTACCTTAAGATGCAGGTACCAAAAATGCAATAAAAATATGAAAAATAGTAGGAAAAACTGGGGATATTAGGGCATATTTGTTACTTCATACAGTTTTTAGCAAAATAATTATGGCAAAAGAAAAAGCCAGTCTGAGGGTCACTACTCTAGAAGTAGAAAGAGAAGGAACTTTGCTAAGAGAGCAAATATCTGCCCTTGTCTACACAGTGAATTGTCTAAGAGACTAAAAATTGACAGAATAGCAGAGTCAGATAATTGAAGCAGAAATAAAGAGGACACATAGCAGAAGAAAAACCTTAAAGGACTCTTACACAGTCTCTGCTAGACAAGGAAATGGTGTAAAACCAAGATCAGATTAACAGTGTGGCCTCTCCAGCCAATACAAGTGACTCAACATCATAGCAAACTACTGTACATGTACCAAGGCCGGCAAGATCTGGGCCATTTACTACTCAACATCCCATGAAAAAATCCAAAGTAATGATGAAATTTCTTAACCCTAAAACACTTCCATCTTACTACTTGACTTCTTTAAGAATCAAACTTATGAGGCAGTCCTAAGATGGCAGAGGAATAGGATGGGGAGACCACTTTCTCCCCCACAAATTCATCAAAAGAACATTTAAACGCTGAGTAAATTTCACAAAACAACTTCTGAATGCTGGCAGAGGACATCAGGCACCCAGAAAAGCAGCCCATTGTCTTCAAAAGGAGGTAGGAAAAAATATAAAAGATAAAAAAAGAGACAAAAGAGGTAGGGACAGAGCTCCGTCCCAGGAAGGGAGTCTTTAAAAGAGAGAAGTTTCCAAACACCAGGAAACACTCTCACTGCCGAGTCTGTGGTGAGCCTTGGAAGCACAGAGGGCAACATAACAGGGAGGAAAAATAAATAAATAATTAAAACCCACAGATTACGAGCCCAACGGTAACTCCCCCAGTGGAGAACCAGTACAGATGCCTGTACCCGCCACTAGCAAGCAAAGGCTGGGCAGGGAGGAGCGGGCTGCATTACTTAGAGTAAGGACCAGGCCTGAATGCCCTGAGGGCAATCTGAGTGAAATAACTTGTGCTAGCAAACCAGACTGTGGGATAGCTACCACGTGAAAAGCCCTAACCTAAGACACCGCCAGGCCCGAGCACAGAGCAAAGGACTGAACAAAACTAGACGGGTGCAGATCATCCCCCTCCGGTGACAGGCAGCCAGAGCCAGAAGTGGGTAATTGCAGCCCCAGAGAGACATTATCTACCAAACTGCAAACAGGCTTCTTTGCTAACTAAGACTTCTTGGGGTTCTGGACGGTCAACATCCACCTGAGAAGTTGCACCGGTTGTACACCCAGAAAACTGAGATGCAGGGATGGGGGAGGTGATAAGTCACAGGGACCACGCTCGCCAAACACCTCATCACCTGAGCTGCTCAGACCTGGGAAGGGTACAAAATGAAGGCCCAACTGAGTCTGCGCCTTTGAGGACTACCTGAGTGCCTGAACCTGAGCGGCTTAGACCTGGGAGGTGCATGCAGCCCAGGGCCGGACGGTTCCCGGTGGAGCAACCTAGAGCCTGAGCAGTGTGGGCAGGGAGGGCACACATGCTGTGAGCGGGGGCAGGCCCAGTGTGGTTGAGACACTGCGAGCACATGCCAGTGTTATCTGTTTGCAGTGTCCTTCCCTCCCTACAGCATGACTGAACAAGTGAGCCTAAAAAAGTGTTCACCACAGCCCCCTTGTGTCAGGGCGGAAATTAGACACTGAAGAGACCAGCAAACAGAAGAAGCTAAAACAGAGGGAATCACCTTGGAAATGACAGATGCAATAGATTAAAACCCTGTAGTTAGTACTGACTACATAGGAAGGGGCCTATAGATCTTGAGAAATATAAGCCGGACCAAGGAACTATCTGAAAATGAACTGACCCCACACTGCCCACAACACCAGAGAAAATCCTAGATATATTTTTACTATTTTTATGATCATTCTTTTTTTTTAATTAAAAAAAATTTTTAAGTCCTCTATTACTCCTTTAATTTTCATTTTTATAACCTACTATTACTTTGCAAAAAAAAAAAGACCCTATTTTTTTAAAGCAAACTTCATATATATATTTTTAAAAAATAATTTTTGTGACTTTGTTTTTTTTTTCTTTTTTTCATCTTTTCTTTAACATTGTATTTTTGAATATCCAACCTCTGCTCTAGATTTTTAATCTTTGCCTTTTGGTATTTGGTATCAATTTTGTACCTTTAAGAACCCAATCTTCAGTACCCATTTTTACTTGGGAGCAAGATTACTGGCTGACTGCTCTCTCCCCTTTTGGATGCTCCTTATTCTCCATAAGGTGCCTCTGTCTCCTCCATCCTGCTTCTCTTCTCTACCCAACTCTGTGAATCTCTGTGTTCCAGATGGTGGAGAACACTTAGGGAACTGATTACTGGCTGGATCTGTCTCTCTCCTTTTGATTCCCCCCTGTTATCCTCCTGGCCACTTCTGTCTCCTTCCTCCCTCTTCTCTTCTCTGTATAACTCCGTGAACATCTCTGAATGGTCCAGACTGTGGAGTGCACATAAGGAAGTGATTACTAGCTAGCTTGCTCTCTCCTCTTTTGATTCCACCTCACCTCATTCGGGTCACCTCTAACTTCCTCCTCCCTCTTCTCTTCTCCATGTAACTCTGTGAACGTCTCTGGGTGTCCCTCACTGTGGAGAACTTTTCATCTTTAACCTAGATGTTTTATCAATGGTGCTGTATAGAAGGAGAAGTCTTGAGACTACTGTAAAAATAAGACTGAAAACAAGAAGCAGGAGGCTTAAGTCCAAATCCTGAGAACACCAGAGAACTCCTGACTCCAGGCAACATTAATCGATAGGAGCTCATCAAATGTCTCCATATCTACATTGAAACCAAGCACCACCCAAGGGCCAACAAGTTGCAGAGCAAGACATACCACACAAATTCTCCAGCAACACAGGAACACAGCCCTGAGCTTCAATATACAGGCTGCCCAAAGTTACTCCAAAACCATTGACATCTCATAACTCATTACTGGACACGTCATTGCACTCCAGAGAGAAGAAATCCAGCTCCACCCACCAGAACACCGACACAAGCTTCCCTAACCAAGAAAGCTTGAAAGGCCACCCGTACAACCCCACCCACGGCGAGAAAATTCCACAATAAACAGAACTCCACAAACTGCCAGAATACAGAAAGGCCACCCCAAGCTCAGCAATATAAACAAGATGAAGAGACAGAGGAATACCCAGCAGGTAAAGGAACAGGATAAATGCCCTCCAAAACAAAAGAGGAAGAGATAGGGAATCTACCTGATAAAGAATTCCAAATAATGATAGTGAAGATGATCGAAAATCTTGAAATCAAAATGGAATAACAGATAAATCACAGATAAATAGCCTGGAGACAAGGATTGAGAAGATGCAAGAAACGTTTAACAAGGACCTAGAAGAAATAAAAAGAGTCAATATATAATGAATAATGCAATAAATGATATCAAAAACACTATGGAGGCAACAAATAGTAAAATAATGGAGGCAGAAGATAGGATTAGTGAAGTAGAAGATGATAGAATGGTAGAAATAAATGAATCAGAGAGGAAAAAAGAAAAACTAATAAAAAGAAATGAGGACAATCTCAGAGATCTCCAGGACAATATTAAATGCCCCAACATTCGAATCATAGGAGTCCCAGAAGAAGAAGACAAAAAGAAAGACCATGAGAAAATACTTGAGGAGATAATAGTTGAAAACTTCCCTAAAATGGGGAAAGAAATAATCACCCAACTCCAAGAAACCCAGAGAGTCCCAAACAGGATAAACCCAAGGCAAAACACCCCAAGACACATATTAATCAAATTAACAAAGATCAAACACAAAGAGCAAATATTAAAAGCAGCAAGGGAAAATAAACAAATAACACACAAGGGGATTCCAATAAGGATAACAGCTGATCTTTCAATAGAAACTCTTCAGGCCAGGAGGGAATGGCAAGACATACTTAAAGTGATGAAGGAAAATAATCTACAGCCCAGATTATTGTACCCAGCAAGGATCTCATTCAAATATGAAGGAGAAATCAAAAGCTTTATAGACAAGCAAAAGCTGAGAGAATTCAGCACCACCAAACCAGCTCTCCAACAAATGCTAAAGCATCTTCTCTAGACAGGAAACACAAAAAGGGTGTATAAACTCAAACCCAAAACAATAAAGTAAATGGCAATGGGATCATACTTATCAATAATTACCTTAAATGTAAATGGGTTGAATGCCCCAACCAAAAGACAAAGACTGGCTGAATGGATACAAAAACAAGACCCCTATATTTGTTGTCTACAAGAGACCCACCTCAAAACAGGGGACACATACTGACTGAAAGTGAAGGACTGGAAAAAGATTTTCCATGCAAATAGAGACCAAAAGAAAGCAGGAGTAGCAATACTCATATCAGATAAAATAGACTTTAAAACAAAGGCTGTGAAAAGAGATAAAGAAGGACACTACATAATGATCAAAGGATCAATCCAAGAAGAAGATATAACAATTATAAATATATATGCACCCAACATAGGAGCACCACCATATGTAAGACAAATGCTAACAAGTATGAAAGGGGAAATTAACAATAACACAATAATAATGGGAGACTTTAATACCCCACTCACACCTATGGCTAGATCAACTAAACATAAAATTAACAAAGAAACACAAACTTTAATGATACAATAGACCGGTTAGACCTAATTGATATCTATAGGACATTTCACCCCAAAACAATGAATTTCACCTTTTTCTAAGAACACACGGAACCTTCTCCAGGACAGATCACATTCTGGCCCATAAATCTAGCCTTGGTAAATTCAAAAAAATTGAAATCATTCCAAGCATCTTTTCTGACCACAATGCAGTAAGATTAGATCTCAATTACAGGAGAAAAATTATTAAAAATTCCAACATATGGAGGCTGAACAACATGCTGCTGAATAACCAAAAAACCACAGAAGAAATCAAAAAAGAAATCAAAATATGCATAGAAACGAATGAAAATGAAAACACAACAAAACCTGTGGGAAACTGTAAAAGCAGTGCTAAGGGGAAAGTTCATAGAGATACAGGCATACCTCAAGAAACAGGAAAAAAAGTCAAATAAATAACCTAACTCTACACCTAAAGCAACTAGAAAAGGAAGAAATGAAGAACCTCAGGGTTAGTAGAAGGAAAGACATCTTTAAAATTAGGGCAGAAATAAATGCAAAAGAAACAAAAGAGACCATAGCAAAAATCAACAAAGCCAAAAGCTGGTTCTTTGAAAGGATAAATAAAATTGACAAAACATTAGCCAGACTCATCAAGAAACAAAGGGAGAAAAATAAAATCAATAAAATTAGAAATGAAAATGGAGAGATCACAACAGACAACACACAAATACAAAGGATCATAAGAGACTACTATCAACAATTATATGCCAATAAAATGGACAACGTGGAAGAAATGGACAAATTCTTAGAAAAGTACAACTTTCCAAAACTGAACCAGGAAGAAATAGAAAATCTTAACAGACCCATCACAAGCACGGAAATTGAAACTGTAATCAAAAATCTTCCAGCAAACAAAAGCCCAGGTCCAGACGGCTTCACAGCTGAATTCTACCAAAAATTTAGAGAAGAGCTAACATCTATCCTACTCAAACTCTTCCAGAAAATTGCAGAGGAAGATAAACTTCCAAACTCATTCTATGAGGCCACCATCACCCTAATACCAAAACCTGACAAAGATCCCACAAAAAAAGAAAACTCCAGGCCAGTATCACTGATGAACATAGATGCAAAAGTCCTTAACAAAATTCTAGCAATCAGAATGCAACAACACATTAAAAAGATCATATACCATAACCAAGTGGGCTTTATGCCAGGGATGCAAGGATTCTTCAATATCCACAAATCAATCAATGTAATACACCACATTAACAAATTGAAAAATAAAAGCCATATGATTATCTTAATAGATGCAGAGAAAGCCTTTGACAAAATTCAACATCCATTTACGATAAAAACTCTCCAGAAAGCAGGAATAGAAGGAACATACCTCAACATAATAAAAGCTATATATGACAAACCCACAGCAAACATTATCCTCAATGGTGAAAAATTGAAAGCATTTCCCCTAAAGTCAGGAACAAGACAAGGGTGCCCACTTTCACCACTACTATTCAACATAGTTTTGGAAGTTTTGGCCACAGCAATCAGAGCAGAAAAAGAAATAAAATGAATCCAAATTGGAAAAGTACAAGTAAAACTCTCACTGTTTGCAGATGACATGACCCTCTACATAGAAAACCATAAAGATACCATCAGAAAATTACTAGAGCTAATCAATGAATATAGTAAAGTTTCAGGATATAAAATCAACACACATAAATCGCTTGTATTACTATACACTAATAATGTGAAAATAGAAAGAGAAATTAAGGAAACAATTCCATTAACCATTGCAACGAAAAGAATAAAATACTTAGGAATATATCTATCTAAAGAAACAAAAGACCTATTTATAGAAAACTATAAAACACTGGTGAAAGAAATCAAAGAGGACTCTAATAGATGGAGAAATATACCATGTTCATGGATCAGAAGAATCAATATAGTGAAAATGAGTATACTACCCAAAGCAATCTATAGATTCAATGCAATCCCTATCAAGCTACCAATGGTATTTTTCACAGAACTAGAACAAATAATTTCACAATTTGTATGGAAATACAAAAAACCTTGAAAGCCAAAGCAATCTTGAGAAAGAAGAATGGAACTGGAGGAATCAACCTGCCTAACTTCAGGCTCTACTACAAAGCCACAGTCATCAAGACAATATGGTACTTGCACAAAGACAGAAATATAGATCAATGGAACAAAATATAAAGCCCAGAGATAAATCCACACACCTAAGGATACCTTATATTTGACAAAGGAGGCAAGAATATACAATGGATTAAGACAATATCTTTAACAAGTGGTGCTAGGAAAACTGGTCAACCACTTGTAAAAGAATGAAACTAGAACACTTTCTAACACCATACACAAAAATAAACTCAAAATGGATTAAAGATCTAAACGTAAGACCAGAAACTATAAAACTCCTAGAGGAAAACATAGGCAAAACACTCTCCAACATAAATCATAGCAGGATCCTCTATGACCCACCTCCCAGAATACTGGAAACAAAAGCAAAAATAAACAAATGGGACCTAATTAAAATTAAAAGCTTCTGCACAACAAAGGAAACTCTAAGCAAGGTGAAAAGACAGCATTCAGAATGGGAGAAAATAATAGCAAACGAAGCAACTGACAAAGAACTAGTCTCAAAATTATACAAGCAACTCCTACAGCTCAATTTCAGAAAAATAAATGACCCAATCAAAAAATGGGCCAAAGAACTAAATGGACATTTCTCCAAAGAACACATACAGATGGCTAACAAACACATGAAAAGATGCTCAACATCACTCATTATCAGAGAAATGCAAATCAAAACCACTATGAGGTACCATTTCACACCAGTCAGAATGGCTGCGATCCAAAAGTCTACAAGCAATAAATGCTGGAGAGGGTGTGGAGTAAAGGGAACCCTCTTACACTGTTGGTGGGAATGCAAACTAGTACAGCCACTATGGAGAACAGGGTGGAGATTACTTAAAATCTGGAAATAGAACTGCCTTATGACCCAGCAATCCCACTGTTGGGCATACACACCGAGGAAACCAGAATTGAAAGAGACACGTGTACCCCAATGTTCATCGCAGCACTGTTTATAATAGCCAAGACATGGAAGCAACCTAGAAGTCCATCAGCAGATGAATGGATAAGAAAGCTATGGTACATATACACAATGGAGTATTCAGTTCAGTTCAGTTCAGTCGTTCAGTCGTGTCCGACTCTTTGGGACCCCATGAATCGCAGCATGCCAGGCTTCCCTGTCCATCACCAACTCCCGGAGTTCACTCAGACTCACGTCCATTGAGTCAGTGATGCCATCAGCCATCTCATCCTCTGTCGTCCCCTTCTCCTCCTGCCCCTAATCCCTCCCAGCATCAGAGTCTTTTCCAATGAGTCAACTCTTCGCATGAGGTGGCCAAAGTACTGGAGTTTCAGCTTTAGCATCATTCTTTCCAAAGAAATCCCAGGGCTGATCTCCTTCAGAATGGACTGGTTGGATCTCCTTGCAGTCCAAGGGACTCCCAAGAGTCTTCTCCAACACCACAGTTCAAAGGCATCAATTCTTTGGTGCTCAGCCTTCTTCATAGTCCAACTCTCACATCCATACATGACCACAGGAAAAACCATAGCCTTGACTAGACGAACTTTGGTGGCAAAGTAATGTCTCTTCTTTTGAATATGCTATCTAGGTTGGTCATAACTTTCCTTCCAGGGAGTAAGCGTCTTTTAATTTCATGGCGTAGTAACTATCTGCAGTGATTTTGGAGCCCAGAAAAATAAATTCTGACACTGTTTCCACTGTTCCCCATCTATTTGCCATGAAGTGATGGGACCAGATGCCATGATCTTCGTTTTCTGAATGTTGAGCCTTAAGCCAACTTTTTCACTCTCCACTTTCACTTTCAACAAGAGCTTTTTAGTTCCTCTTCACTTTTGCCATAAGGGTGGTGTCATCTGCATAGCTGAGGTATTGATATTTCTCCCGGAAATCTTGATTCCAGCTTGTATTTCTTCCAGCCCAGCATTTCTCATGATGTACTCTGCATATAAGTTAAATAAGCAGGGTGACAATATATAGCCTTGACGTACTCCTTTTTCTATTTGGAACCAGTCTGTTGATCCATGTCCAGTTCTAACTGTTGCTTCCTGACCTGCATACAAATTTCGCAAGAGGCAGATCAGGTGGTCTGGTATTCCCATCTCTTTCAGAATTTTCCACAGTTTCTTGTGATCCACACAGTCAAAAGCTTTGGCATAGTCAATAAAGCAGAAATAGATGTTTTTCTGGAACTCTCTTGCTTCTTCCATGATCCAGCAGATGTTGGCAATTTGATCTCTGGTTCCTCTGCCTTTTCTAAAACCAGCTTGAACATCAGGAAGTTCACGGTTCACATATTGCTGAAGCCTGGCTTAGAGAATTTTGAGCATTACTTTACTAGCGTGTGAGATGAGTGCAATTGTGTGGTAGTTTGAGCATTCTTTGGCATTGCCTTTCTTTGGGATTGGAATGAAAACTGACCTTTTCCAGTCCTATGGTCACTGCTGAGTTTTCCAAATTTGCTGGTGTATTGAGTGCAGCACTTTCACAGCATCATCTTTCAGGATTTGAAATAGCTCCAGTGGAATTCCATCACCTCCACTAGCTTTGTTAATAGTGATGCTTTCTGAGGCCTATTTGACTTCACATTCTAGGATGTCTGGCTCTAGGTCAGTGATCACATCATCGTGATATCTGGGTTGTGAAGATCTTTTTTTGTACAGTTCTTCTGTGTATTCTTGCCATCTCTTCTTAATATCTTCTGCTTCTGTTAGGTCCATACAATTTCTGTCCTTTATGGAGCCCATCTTTGCATGAAATGTTCCTTTGGTATCTCTAATTTTCTTGAAGAGATCTCTAGTCTTTCCCATTCTGTTGTTTTCCTCTATTTCTTGGCATTGATCACTGAAGAAGGCTTCCTTATCTCTTCTTGCTATTCTTTGGAACTCTGCATTCAGATGCCTATATCTTTCCTTTGCTCCTTTGCTTTTTGCTTCTCTTCTTTTCACAGCTATTTGTAAGGCCTCCCCAGAGAGCCATTTTGCTTTTTTGCATTTCTTTCCACGGGGATGGTCTTGATCCCTGTCTCCTGTACAATGTCACAAACCTCATTCCATAGCTCATCAGGCACTCTATCTATCAGATCTAGGCCCTTAAATTTATTTCTCACTTCCACTGTATAATCATAAGGGGTTTGATTAGGTCATACCTGTATGGTCTGGTGGTTTTCCCTACTTTCTTCAATTTCAGTCTGAATTTGGCAATAAGGAGTTCATGATCTGAGCCACAGTCGGCTCCTGGTCTTGTTTTTGCTGACTGTATAGAGCTTCTCCATTTTTGGCTGCAAAGAATATAATCAATCTGATTTCGGTGTTGACCATCTGGTGATGTCCATGTGTAGAACTTCTCTCGTGTTGTTGGAAGAGGGTGTTTGTTATGATCAGTGCATTTTCTTGGCAAAACTCTATTAGTCTTTGCCCTGCTTCATTCTGTATTCCAAGGCCAAATTTGCCTGTTACTCCAGGTGTTTCTTGACTTCCTACTTTTGCATTCCAGTCCCCTATAATGAAAAGGACATCTTTTTGGGGTGTTAGTTCTAAAAGGTCTTGTAGGTCTTCATAGAACCGTTCAACTTCAGCTTCTTCAGTGTTACTGGTTGGGGCATAGACTTGGATTACTGTGGTATTGAATGGTTTGCCTTGGGAACGAACAGAAATCATTCTGTCGTTTTTGAGATTGCATCCAAGTACTGCATTTCGGACTCTTTTATTGACCATGATGGCTACTCCATTTCTTCTGAGGGATTCCTGCCCGCAGTAGTAGATATAATGGTCATCTGTGTTAAATTCACCCATTCCAGTGCATTTCAGTTCGCTGATTCCTAGAATGTTGACATTCACTCTTGCCATCTCTTGTTTAACCACTTCCAATTTGACTTGATTCATGGACCTGACATTCCAGGTTCCTATGCAATATTGCTCTTTACAGCATCAGACCTTGCTTCTATCACCAGTCATATCCACAGCTGGGTATTCTTTTTGCTTTGGCCCCATCTCTTCATTCTTTCTGGAGTTATTTCTCCACTGATCTCCAGTAGCATATTGGGCACCTACTGACCTGGGGTTTTCTCTTTCAGTATCCTATCATTTTTCCTTTTCATACTGTTCATGGGGTTCTCAAGGCAAGAATACTGAAGTGGTTTGCCATTCCCTTCTCCAGTGGACCACATTTTGTCAGATCTCTCCACCATTACCCGCCCATCTTGGGTTGTCCCAAGGGCATGGTTTTGTTTCATTGAGTTAGACAAGGCTGTGGTCCTAGTGTGATTAGGTTGACTAGTTTTCTGTGAGTATGGTTTCAGTGTGTCTGCCCTCTGATGCCTTCTTGCAACACCTGCTGTCTTACTCAGCCATTAAAAAGAATACATTTGAATCAGTTCTAATGAGGTGGATGAAACCGGAGCCAATTATACAGAATGAAGTAAGCCAGAAAGAAAAACTCTAATACTGTGTGCTGCTGCTGCTAAGTCGCTTCAGTCTTGTCCGACTCTGTGCGACCCCAGAGACGGCAGCCCGCCAGGCTCCCCCGTCCCTGGGATTCTCCAGGCAAGAACACTGGAGTGGGTTGCCATTTCCTTCTCCAATGCAGGAAAGTGAAAAGTGAAAGTGAAGTCGCTTAATCGTGTCCGACCCTCAGCGACCCCATGGACTGCAGCCTACCAGGCTCCTCCGTCTATGGGATTTTCCAGGCAAGAGTACTGGAGTGGGGTGCCATTGTCTTCTCCAGTATACTAACGCATATATATGGAATTTAGAAAGATGGTAACAATAACCCTGTATGCGAGACAGCAAAAGAGACACAGATGTATAGAACAGTCTTCTGGACTCTGTGGGAGAGGGAGAGGGTGTTATGATTTGGGAGAATGGCATTGAAACATGTATAATATCATGTAAGAAATGAATCACCAGTCCAGGTTTGATGCTGGATACAGGATGGTTGGGGCTGGTTCACTGGGATGACGCAGAGGGATGGCACGGGGAGGGAGGTGGGAGGGGGGTTCAGGATGGGGAACACGTGTACACCCGTGGTGGATTCATGTTGATGTACGGCAAAACCAATACAATATTGTAAAGTAATTAGCCTCCAATTAAAATAAATAAATTTAAATTAAAAAAAGAATCAAACTTATTTGCTCTTTGTTCAGGGTTTTGAAAGGTTTAATGTATTTAAAAAGTTGTATGACCACTGAAATGAAAGCTGAAAGAAGTATACAGCACAGTCACTAGGAGTTCAATCTAAGTGGCCAAACCTAGATTTAAAGACATGTATGACCCTGTGACACTAATTTCTCTCTTCTCTCTAAGCTTCAGTTTCCCAATCTTTACATTAGGTCCTGTCTCTTGGAGTTTACAAGGGAATTAAATAAAATGAGGCATATAAGCTTCAAAATATATTCCCAGGCCCATAGCAAGCAACAGATCATTATTATAATGAGTTCTATTATAAAACATTCATATGGACATGGATCCCAAATGAAGATTAAAGATAAACTCAAAACTGTTCCTTGGGATTTTTAAAGATATTTTCCTAATTAAAAGATTTTATATGATAATGGCTTATAAGAGAAGATTATGAGTTATGGCTAAAAAGAGAAAATTCACAGCAACACTCTGACAATTTAATATTAAAGTTTTCATCATTTAAATAACAGATATAGACGTTAGAAATATAGAGCAGTGAAGATAATCAGGGATGTCAGATAATAGGAAATACTTAAGGGAAAATATCCTACTGAGGATGGCAAAATAAAACTGGGTTAAGAAACTCCTCTGAAAATTTAACAAAGTTCAATATTCATTTAAAAAGAAGGGACTCAACAAACATAAGGCACTACCAGTACAAAACAGCAAACAAGACAAAGTTCATGACAACATTGTTCCCATCACACCAATCCAAAGTCTTCACTAGAAAAAAAAAGAGGGTTAACAAAAATCCTCAGAATCCTTATTAGCACAATCTCCATGCTTTTTCCTAATCTCCATTGTTGCAGTTGGGGGTGGGGGGAGGGAAGAAAGGCAGATAAGAGAGGAGGAGGTTTCACTCTGGGAAAATGTTGAGAAAAGCCATCATCAAATGTGGGTGTTCCTGTCAAAAGCAAAATAAACAACTAGAGATTTCCATTTTGATATCTCCCTTTGATATTCTCCAGAAAAGCAAATAAGGAGGAAAAATTGCCATGATCACACTACCACCAATAGACTGTGACTTAAAGAAACTGAAAGAAATAGAGAAAACAAACTTGAGAGGAAACAAGCTAACTGATAAACAATGGAATTCTATAAAACAATGAAAACTCCAACTACATCCAACAACAAAAGAAATCTCCCAAATGTAATACTGAGCTGAAGAAAAAATTCATTAAGAACACATAAGTTTAATTTCATGTTTCCAGGAGTACAGAAATAATTTATCATCTGAAAAGTGAAAGTGAGAGTCACTCAGTCATGTCCAACTCTTTGCAACCCCATGGACTATATAGTCCATGGAATTCTTCAAGCCAGCATACTGGATTGGGTAGTCTTTCCTTTCTCCAGGGGAACTTCCCAACCCAAGGATTGAACCCAGGTCTCTGGCATTGCAGGCAGATTCTTTACCAGCTGAGTCAGAAGGGAAGCCCAAGAATACTGGAGTGGGTGCAGCCTATCCCTTCTCCAGTGGATCTTTTGGACCCAGGAATGGAACTGGAGTCTCCTGCATTGCAGGTGGATGCTTTACCAACTGAGGGAAGCCCAATTATCATCTACAAACATTTAAATATTTTACTTTCAAACATAAAAATGTATGTTTATTTGCTTATATTTGCTATATGGATAAAGATTCTTTTTTTCCCAGTAGAGGTCTGCAGATTAGTTCCTCTTCAATTTTTTCATCATTATTAATTTCCATTAAGAAACAAAAACTTCAAAACAACTGTGAAACAAACTGAGGGCAGAATCCTTTGAGGAATCTACTAAGTTGTTTACATTTTATTGATGCCAGTTGTGTCAGATTTCATAGCAATTTTTTTTTTCAGGAATTTACCCTCATCAAATTTTGCAAAAGCATAAAATTATGTTTTATAGAAACACCTCCCTTGCTTTTACATGTTAACTGAATTTTTAAAAATGCTTAATCAAATAATGTAATCATAACTTCCACAACATGTAAAACATGTTTGGGAAAAAGCACAACTTAGTCTTGACAAGCACACAACTGAATTAGTGAAAACAGAATATATGGGCCACAGGTGACCACCACAGGTCATGCTTGTTCTGTTTTATAGATGAAAGAGTATCAGATAACTGGACAGATTACTTGAATGACACAAGTCAGCTAAAGTGACATAAAACTGAAATTAATGTCAGAAAAAAATAAAAGAAAATGGCAGAAAGATAAATGCAATTAAAAAAAAGATTATTGACTTGGGTGGGGCGGGGGAAAGGAGATCAGCATAAGGAACAGACAATGATTATTCAACAAAAGTTATTTAACCTTAAGTACTGAACTCATGCAGAATATTTACATACATAATAAAATTTCATTTCAGTAAATAAAGGAAAACCTGAATCTGCAAGTAGTAAGGCACGGCATATCCAGGCAAATATTAATATAAGCTAAATTAGTAGTAATCTTTTTTAAAAAGTCTTAATAATGCTAAGTTTTCAAGACAAGAAATATTTCCTGAGACACTGAGGTAGGCAAAAAAAAGAAAAAATGTGTTATTTAAATGAGTAAATAGTTAAGCTAGCCTCATAATACTCCAGGCAATGTGCAATGCCAAAAAAAAAAAAATAGATAACAATGTTTACAAATTTCTGAGGTAAATAAAATGTAAACTAGAAATTTAGACCCAGCTAAGTTGTTATTCTAGAATACAGGCATTACCAAACATGAAAGTATTCAGAAAATATAGCACCAAATGTACATGATCATACAACTGAACTAAACAAGAGAGCAATTTACATTTCAAAAGTGTAAAAATGACATAAAACTTGACAATATGATAATACAGTGTCTCTAATAATCTTTTCAATTTAAAAGAAATCTTTTAGGAAATAATTTCTGTGATGAAAAACAGAGTTATAATCTGTCTAGTCTTCTTTCATTATAATGCACACAAATAATATGAAATTATAATTAGTTAATGTTAACGCAATCATTTCTGGGTGGTAAAATTTTAAATTTTTTTTCTGTAAGTTTGAACTTTTTGTAATGGATTTAATAATGCATCTGTAATGTATTTTATAAAGATAGTTAACATGATTATTCTAAAAGAAAAGTTAGAATATACAGGAAATTATAAGTAATTTGGGCTAACTGTCCAGACCTTTGCTTTAATAAAGTTCTTCATTTTCAGCTGATCAAAATACTCAGCTGATCAAAATCCTATATCTGACTGCATAGTGAACACACCATTAATTTTTAAAAACAAGTTAATAAAAAAGCAGACTGCTATGCTAGCAGCCAGTCCTGCAGAAGACTTTTAGAAATTTCCCTCATTAATCCCTTGTCAAGCAAAAGTACTAATTGACTCCAGAAGAGAAATTGGTGGAGGAAGAAAGGAAATGGTTTAAGAGGATGCAAAGCTTTGCTCTCTCACAAATCACATAAGTGATTATTAATCAGTGTTACAGACTGAATAATTATAATATACTCTGTTTAGGACCCTGTTGTCTTTTCTGGTGAGTGCAGGTTTTTCTAGTATTTTTGAGGTTATAAGGCACACTGGGAGCCTTCTAGTTCCAAAGCATATGTTAATGCCATATATTAACAACTTTTCCTATATATGGAAAGTTAAAAATGAAATTCATTCTAAAAAATTAAATGGTCCCTTTTATAGGTGAAAAATAAAGAAAGCCATTTTAAGTTAGAAAAAAACTGAACATGTCAACACTGTGAAACAAAAGTTAGAGTAGTTTCAAGTTTGAGAAAAGAAGAAGGCTTTTTTATGAAGGGTAATTATGTTTTGCCTTTGTCACATGAAGATGTCTTTTTTAATGATCTGTTTATTTCTAGTGTTGAGCTAAATTTAAGTTTAAATTGCGTCATCTGGGAATATAGTGGAAAAATGATAAATACCTAAACATCACCTAGGCGAGTTTGGTGACCTCCAATAGGAAAAAGAAAAAAAGTCATTCAAAGGGAAAACAGCTGTGCAAATCTCAGGTCCTTATATGCCCTGTAAATCTAGTTAACATTCTAATTAACATTCGAAGTATGATTTTGTGTGTGTGCATGCTAAGTCTCTTCTGTCATGTCTAACTGTGACCCTATGGACTGCAGCCTGCTAGGCTCCTCTGTCCATGGGATTCTCCAGGCAAGAATATCGGAGGGGGTTGCCACGCCCTCCTCCAGGGGATCTTACTGACTCAGGGATCAAACCCCTGTCTCTTATGTCTCCTGCACTGGCGGGTGAGTTCTTTACCACTAGAGCCACATGGGAAGTCCCAGTTAAATCTGTGATAACACATTATGCTGTGTTTTAGAAGACACATAAAGTTACTCATTTATATATAAAAAAAAAAAAAAACTTATTCACATTATAGAGGTAATTGTTTCTATTGTGTTTAACTATGGTTTACATGCTGCTGCTGCTGCTGCTAAGTCTCTT
Organism: Bos indicus x Bos taurus; assembly: GCF_003369695.1. Lineage (NCBI taxonomy): Eukaryota > Metazoa > Chordata > Mammalia > Artiodactyla > Bovidae > Bos > Bos indicus x Bos taurus. The sequence continues at coordinate 83,749,224 of NC_040077.1, read as the reverse complement.
CAGTCATGTCCGACTCTGTGCGACCCCATAGACGGCAGCCTACCAGGTTCCCCTGTCCCTGGGATTCTCCAGGCAAGAACACTGGAGTGGGTTGCCATTTCCTTCTCCAATGCATGAAAGTGAAAAGTGAAAGTGAAGTTGCTCAGTAAGTGTCTGACTCTTCACGACTCCATGGACTGCAACCTACCAGGCTCCTCTGTCCATGGGATTTTCCAAACAAGAGTACTGGAGTGGGTTGTCATTGCCTTCTCCGATGGTTTACATATTTTAAAATAAATAAAAAGAAAGGAAAAAGAGGTTCTGGGTGTGAGAAAAGTATAGTATCAATTATTTATATCAGGAATGAATCAAAAATATGTCCTGTGCCTCTTTAACTTTTGAATATTTACTCTACACATAAAATATCAGACCTAGTGCTATAAACTGGAGCTAGAGAAATAATAAAAACAGGTACACTGTCTTTATGAACAAAATTAGAGGAAGAAAAAGACAATCAAAGAAATAAAGGTAAAATTGTATTTTTGACTAGTGGTTCAAGGTGTGATATATAATCCTATGAAGATTTATAATAATGATATTTGACACGGAAATATTTTTTTTTATTTTGGCCAAATGCTATTTTTTGTTTGAAGCTAAAACCTAAGGACATTTTAAACATATTTGTTTCCAATAGCAACCATCTTTGAAATGATGAGGTCTGTGTTACATTTTAGAAACAACTTAAGTGCCATTGTAGCATGGAGAACTTGGAAAGAGAAACTAAATTCCAAGGTTTCACCAAAAATATTCACATGTAAAGGTGAACACTCTCTAAAGAGAAAAATTTCCATTGAAATGATAATGCAGTGAACTTTCAAAAGCAAAAGCAATAGAATTCATATATATGAAAGAGAAGGCATTCAAATGTTAAAAAAAAGTAGACAAAGTAGGAGAAAAATCTCATACAGTAAGAATTACTCTTTTTAAACTCTTTGGGGAATTTAAAATCTATCAAGTACTTATAAATTCACTAATAGAAATATAATGTCATTTTAAAAGACGAAAGTATCTTAAATTTCATGAGCAGATTTTAAAACTTTATATCTCTTTAATATTTGATTAATTACAGTTAAAAGTGTAACAATGTCTAAAATATGATACTTTAACTTTAAAAGGAAACTAAATAAATAAATCATACACATGTCTTTTATCTTGCAAAGCACAGTAAACAAGGGTATGCCTGTTATGCAGATTTAAGTTCATGCTTTCTCCATTAACCATGAGCCATGGACTTCCCTGGTGGCTCAGACAGTAAAGCGTCTGTCTACAATGTGGGAGACCTGGGTTCAAGCTCTGGGTTGGGAAGATCCCCTGGAGAAAGAAATGGCAATCCACTCTAGTACTATTGCCTGGAAAATCCCATGGACAGAGGAGCCTGGTAGGCTACAGTCTATGGAGTTGCAAAGAGTTGAACACAACTGAGCGACTTCACCTTCACTTTTCCATTAATAAGTTTCTAGAGACTTAGTTCATCTTCTTCTTCCAGGTACAGATAGGGAGACACTCTTATAAATGGAGACTTACCTTATAAATATAATTTTTCTTATAAAAGGGTAACTTCTACCAGTTTTTTGAGATTTTTGTGTATCTGCAGTTACTTAAAAATAACTGGCTTAAGATAAACCTTATGCCAGAGTCATATTTGAGGGTGCCAAATCTTGCTACCTTTTACTGGGCTTCAGGTACATCCATATTTAGCTTACAAGGATGAAGATATGGTTGGACTGCAGTGTTCCAAGGCCTGTACTCAGAACTAGCGTGGGTCACTCCTGTTCCCGTTGCATTGGCAAGAACATGGTCATATAAGGACATTCTAGGAATGCTGGGCTGGGAAATATAGTCTTCAGCTGATGGGCACTTGGCTCACTATAACTTTATTTCCTACCAAAGAAAGGGAAAGCAGATTTTGGTGCTGTCAGGAAGGGGGAAATTTTCCTTTCTCCTTTCTTCCTAGTCCTTTTGGCTATTTGAGTAATTAAAATAGCATAAGCTAGATTAACAAAAGAAAATCAAATTTAGTTTTGTATGTATGGCAATGATCTTGGATGGTCTTGGCCTGCAGTGGCTTCAAGTAAGACTTTGGTTCCCATCCAGAGACTGAAGTCAGGCTGCATCAGTGAGAGCTCTGAATCATAGCCACTAGGCCACCAGGGAGCAGTGGCCAGTGACAAGGCCTTGGCCCATCTCCTGTATAGAAATGAATCAGCATAGAGATGAAAAATAGTTATACAAGTGTTTATTAGGAGGAAAAACAGTAAGTGTGGATGGACAGACAGGCAGGCTCAGAGAGAGAGTCATACCTGTGTTAGTTTGAATTGCTTTTATGGGACATTTCTTCTGACTTCCTTTGACCAATTATATTGCTTTGCCCGGTTCTGAGTCCATATTTGGTATATCTCAGAGTCTTCCCATATGTGCCTACACATCTCTTAGACAAGTTGGATTCTAGCAAATAGATCTATGGGTAGTTGCATCACTTACTATGAGGTGATGCCCCCTCCCCTTTAGACCTTCAAGGAGCCTTTCTGCACTTGTGTAGTCTGTAATATCTCCTGGACTTTGAGAATGAGGAATATGTGGTCTTTTATCTTTTTTCTGGGCAGGGCTCAGCTTTCTCTCTCCTTCGGCTCAGCCTGGGACCCATCTATCTCCTTCCTGAGTAACACCACATAAATAAGCCCCAAGCATAAATGGCTCAAAGACAGAAAGGTAAAATGAAGTATTTATGCCATCCTGAGCTAAGAAATGAGATTGGACCCTGGGGCTTCCAAGGAGAGGAGGGTCATTCACAAGATGGTAAGAAGAGTATATGTTTGGTAATTAGATGTTTAATCAGATGTTTGCCCTATCACATAAATGGGGCCATTTAGATTTTTTTTATTCCTGGTAATAACTCCTTTTCTGAGAAAACTCCCCAACTTAAATTCATATAGATAATTTAGGGATGGGTAGTGGTTTCTTTTCAACCCACAGTTGTATCTGCAGCCTTTAGCCCAAAACAATTCACATACCAAAGTGGCACATGGAGGCCTGTTCTGAACCCCACCCCCAGTACATATTTAGCAGTTTCTCCCATAAAGTTGACTTACATTGAATTTAATTATGCTTAAAATATCATGTATCATCAAATTTTTTATTTAAAAAATTTGCCACTCACCACCTTGTTTTGTCACCTAAAATATTCATTCTTTCTACAAATACTTATTGAGCAACTACTACATACTGGTACAGTAGTAGGAATGTAGGATACAGAGTATATGTTAGAGTTCTAGAATTTCAGAAATTTGCCATATAATTGTGATGGATATATGTCAACTACTGTGGCAGGTGATTTGAACAGGTCTGTCTTTTAATAATAACAAAAACTCTTAGAACAAATCTGTAAATATCAGAAAATTTTGGGGTTATAAAAGTAACACAAATCTAAAGACCAGGATTCACAGACCTATCTTTTCTAAAGCCAGTATTATTTGTTATATATAATGAAGCTGAGCTAACACAATCCAATTGTTAAATCAAATACACACAAATTAGAAATCTTCCACAGTATCAATTTTTGCTGAATTTCAAGAACCCAAGAAGTGAAGAGGCTTATACATAGCAGATGAAAATAGATAGCTACAGCTTTACATCACAATTGCAGAGTATATGCATGCATGCTAAGTCACTTCAGTCGTGTTTGACTCTATGTAACCCTGTGGACTGGAGTGTGCCAGGTTCCTCTGTCCATGGGATTCTCCAGGCAGCAATACTAGAGTGGGTTGCCATTTCCTTCTCCAAGGGACTGAATCTGAGTCTCTTATGGCTCCTGCATTGGCAGGTTGGTTCTTTACCACTAGTGCACCCCATGCCCTCCTTCAGGAGATCTTTCAGACCCAGGGATCAAACCTGTGTCTCTTACATCTCCTGCACAGGCAGGTGGGTTCTTTACCACTAATGCCACCTGAAAGCAACAACTATAGAGAACCATCCATAAATGTTAGGCTTCAGCATTATGCAAACCAAGAACTTCCAGATGTCCAAGCTGGATTTAAAAAAGGAAGAGGAATGAGAGATCAAATTGCCAACATTCACTGAACTATAGAGAAAGCTAGGGAATTCCAGAAAAAAACATCTACCTCTGTTTCACTGACTACTCCAATGACTGTGTGGATCATAATGAACTGTGGAAAGCTCTTAAAGAGACAGGAATACCATACCATCTTACCTGTCTCCCAAGAAACCTGTATGCAGGTCAAAAAGCAACCGTTGGAACCCTGTACGGAAAAACTGGTTCAGGATTGAGAAAGGAGTATGACAGGGCTGTCTGCTGTCATCCTTCTTGTTTAATCTGTATGCTGAGCACATCATGAGAAATGCCAGGCTGGATGAGTTACAAGCTGGAATTAAGATAGGTGGGAGAAACATCAACCACCTCAGAAGCAGACGATGCCATTCTAATGGCAGAAAGTAAAGAGGAACTAAAAAACCTCTTGATGAGGGTGAAGGAGGGGAGTGAAAGAGCCAGCTTAAAACTAAATATTAAAAAAGCTAAGATCATGGTATCTGACCCCATTATTTCATGGCAAATGAGGGGCTTGGGGAGGAAGTAGTGACAGATTTCCTCTTCTTGGGCTCTAAAATCCCCGAGGATGGTAAATGCAGTCATGAAATCAGAAGACAACTGCTTCTTGGCAGGAAAGCCATGACAAACTTAGACTGTGTTGAAAAGCAGAGATGTCATTGTGCCAACAAAGGTCCATACAGTCAAGGCTATGGTCTTCCTAGTGGTCAAGTATGGTTGTGAGAACTGGACATAAAGAAGACAGAGTACCAAAGAATTGATACCTTTGAACTGTGGTGCTGGAGAAGACTCCTGAGAGTTTCTTGGACAGCAGGGAGATCAAAGCAATCAATCTTGAGGGAAATCAACCTTGAATACTCATTGGAAGGACTGATGCTGAAGCTGAAGCCCCAGTATTTTGGTCATTTGATACAAACAGCTGACTCATTGGAAAAGTCCCAGATGCTAGGAAAGATTGAGGGCAGAAGGAGAACAAGGTGTCAGAGGATGAGATGGTTGGATGGCATCACCGATGCAATGGACATGAACTCGGGCAAACTTCAGGAGATGTTGAGGGACAGGGAGGCTTGGCATGCTGCAGTCGATGGGGTCCCAAAGAGTTGGACATGATTGGGTGACTGAACAACAACGAATCCGTAAATCAGTATATCTGTTTACTATAAACAAGCTTAGACAATTAGGTACACCCTGAGATAAGGATTCCAGAGATAAGGTCCCCCAGGTAACAAATACTGTGTGTTTGTTTGCCTAGTCCAGATCAGATCAGATCAGATCAGTCTGTCAGTCGTGTCCAACTCTTTGTGACCCCATAAATTGCAGCACGCCAGGCCTCCCTGTCCATCACCAACTCCCGGAGTTCACTCAGACTCATGTTCATCGAGTCGGTGATGCCATCCAGCCATCTCATCCTCTGTCGTCCCCTTCTCCTCCGACCCTCAATCCCTCCTAGCATCAGAGTCTTTTCCAATGAGTCAACCCTTCGCATGAGGTGGCCAAAGTACTGGACTTTCAGCTTTAGCATCATTCCTTCCAAAGAAGTCCCAGGGCTGATCTCCTTCAGAATGGACTGGTTGGATCTTCTTGCAGTCCCAGGGACTCACAAGAGTCTTCTCCAATACCACAGTTCAAAAGCATCAATTCTTTGGCGCTAAGCCTTCTTCACAGTCCAACTCTCACATCCATACATGACCACTGGAAAAACCATAGCCTTGACTAGACGAACCTTTGTTGGTAAAGTTATGTCTCTGCTTTTGAATATGCTATCTAGGTTGGTCATAAGTTTCCTTCCAAGGAGTAAGCGTCTTTTAATTTCATGGCTGCAGTCACCATTTGCAGTGATTTTGGAGCCCAGAAAAACAAAGTCTGACACTGTTTCCACTGTTTCCCCATCTATTTCCCAAGAAGTGATGGGACTGGATGCCATGATCTTCGTTTTCTGAATGTTGAGCTTTAAGCCAACTTTTTCACTCTCCACTTTCACTTTCATCAAGAGGCATTTCAGTTCCTCTTCACTTTCTGCCATAAGGGTGGTGCCATCTGCATATCTGAGGTTATTGATATTTCTCCCAGCAATCTTGATTCCAGCTTGTGTTTCTTCCAGTCCAGCGTTTCTCATGATGTACTCTGCATATAAGTTAAATAAACACGGTGACAATATACAGCCTTGACGTACTCCTTTTCCTATTTGGAACCAGTCTGTTGTTCCATGTCCAGTTCTAACTGTTGCTTCCTGCCTGCAACTAGGTTTCTCAAGAGACAGGTCAGGTGGTCTGGTATTCCCATCTCTTTCAGAATTTTCCACAGTTTATTGTGATCCACACAGCCAAAGGCTTTGGCAGAGTCAATAAAGCAGAAATAGATGTTTTTCTGGAACTCCCTTGTTTTTTCCATGATCCAGCGGATGTTGGCAATTTGATCTCTGGTTCCTCTGCCTTTTCTAAAACCAGCTTGAACATCAGGAAGTTCACGGTTCACGTATTGCTGAAGCCTGGCTTGGAGAATTTTGAGCATTACTTTACTAGCGTGTGAGATGAGTGCAATTGTGCAGTAGTTTGAGCATTCTTTGGCATTGCCTTTCTTTGGGATTGGAATGAAAACTGACTTTTTCCAGTCCTGTGGCCACTGCTGAGTTTTCCAAATTTGCTGGCATATTGAGTGCAGCACTTTCACAGCATCATCTTTCAGGATTTGGAATAGCTCAACTGGAATTCTATCACCTCCATTAGCTTTGTTCGTAGTGATGCTTTCTAAGGCCCACTTAACTTCACATTCCAGGATGTCTGGGTCTAGGTCAGTGATCACACCACTGTGATTATCTGGGTCGTGAAGATCTTTTTTGTACAGTTCTTCTGTGTATTCTTGCCATCTCTTCTTAATATCTTCTGCTTCTGTTAGGTCCATACCATTTCTGTCCTTTATGGAGCCCATCTTTGCATGAAATTTTCCTTTGGTACCTCTGATTTTCTTGAAGAGATCCCTAGTCTTTCCCATTCTCTTGTTTTCCTCTATTTCTTGGCATTGATCGCTGAAGAAGGCTTTCTTATCTTTTCTTGCTATTCTTTGGAACTCTGCATTCAGATGCCTATATCTTTCCTTTGCTCCTTTGCTTTTCGCTTCTGTTCTTTTCACAGCTATTTGTAAGGCCTCCCCAGACAGCCATTTTGCTTTTTTGCATTTCTTTTCCACGGGGATGGTCTTGATCCCTGTCTCCTGTATAATGTCACAAACCTCATTCCATAGCTCATCAGGCACTCTATCTATTAGATCTAGGCCCTTAAATTTATTTCTCACTTCCACTGTATAATCATAAGGGGTTTGATTTAGGTCATACCTGTATGGTCTAGTGGTTTTCCCTACTTTCTTCAATTTAAGTCTGAATTTGGCAATAAGGAGTTCATGATCTGAGCCACAGTCGGCTCCTGGTCTTGTTTTTGCTGACTGTATAGAGCTTCTCCATTTTTGGCTGCAAAGAATATAATCAGTCTGATTTTGGTGTTGACCATCTGGTGATGTCCACGTGTAGAGTCTTCCCTTGTGTTGTTGGAAGAGGGTGTTTGCTATGACCAGTGCATTTTCTTGGCAAAACTGTATTAGTCTTTGCCTTGCTTCATTCCGTATTCCAAGGCCAAATTTGCCTGTTACTCCAGGTGTTTCTTGACTTCCTACTTTTGCATTCCAGTCCCCTATAATGAAAAGGGCATCTTTTTTGGGTGTTAGTTCTAAAAGGTCTTGTAGGTCTTCATAGAACCATTCAACTTCAGCTTCTTCAGTGTTACTGGTTGGGGCATAGACTTGGATTACTGTGATATTGAATGGTTTGCCTTGGAAACAAACAGAAATCATTCTGTCGTTTTTGAGATTGCATCCAAGTACTGCATTTCGGACTCTTTTATTGACCATGATGGCTACTCCATTTCTTCTGAGGGATTCCTGCCCGCAGTAGTAGATATTACGGTCATCTGAGTTAAATTCACCCATTCCAGTGCATTTCAGTTCGCTGATTCCTAGAATGTTGACATTCACTCTTGCCATCTCTTGTTTAACCACTTCCAATTTGCCTTGATGGATGGACCTGACATTCCAGGTTCCTATGCAATATTGCTCTTTACAGCATCAGACCTTGCTTCTATCACCTAGTCCATATCACCTGCCTTCTTTCTTTATAAGAGTGACACAGACACACATTCTCAATCCAACTCACCAAGTGAATGGATTATAGACTTGCTGCTACTGCTAAGTGGCTTCAGTCATGTCCGACTCTGTGTGACCCTATAGCCGGCAGCCCACTAGGCTCCCCTGTCCCTGGGATTCTCCAGGCAAGAACACTGGAGTGGGTTGCCATTTCCTTCTCCAATGCATGAAAGTGAAAAGTGAAAGTGAAGTCACTCAGTCGTGTCTGACTCTAGCGACCCCATGGACTGCAGCTACCAGGCTCCTCCATCCATGGGATTTTCTAGGCAAAAGTGCTGGAGTGGGGTGCCATTGCCTTCTCCAATAGACTTGCTGTGATAACCATTTCATTCTCACCAAGTTCTAGTTTCTTTTCTCCTAATTTCCTATGTCACCAATTACCATTCATGGTTAAATAAACTTAGTTGCAGAGCTATGAACTTTGACACAAATATGAATGTTTCTAAAAATTGCTTTACCAAACAAAAATTGTAAGTTTGCACAAATAGATGGCATAGGTAGTTATCCAACTCCACTAAATTAAAAAAAAATTTTTTTTTCTCAGTACAGGGATATAGTGAAAGAAGGGAGAAAAAGCAATTACATAATAGAAACTAATTATCCATATGACAAATTAAAGGGGCTTGCCAGGTGGCCCTATTGGTAAAGAATCTGCCTACAAATGCAGGAGACCTAAGAAACATGGGTTCAATCTCTGGGTCAGGAAGACACCCTGGAAAAGGCCATGGCAACCCACTCGAGTATTCTTGCCTGGAGAATTCCACGGACAGAGGAGCCTGGTGGGCTACCAGTCCATGGTGTCACAAAGAGTTGAACGTGGCTGAAGTGACTTAGCACACACACAACCAAATTAAAAAAATTTTTTTCTCAGTGCAGAGATACAGTGAAAGTAGGGAGAAGAAGCCATTATATGATATCCTTCTTACAGAAGAGCCAGAAGCTTGAAAACTAAAGTCATGATCTCTCAAAATTCTGTTAATACTATAGCCATGAGTCTAAGCAAAGGTATTCACAGCTGGGGTCTGAAAAGACTCAGGATAGGAAAGTGAAGCTAAGACAACTGACAAAATGAAAGTGATAAAAGAGAAATATATAGAAAATGCTAAATAACTTTTTTAAAAAGTATATCTGGATTCAATCACATGGGGTCTCTAGACTCTCATAGAAATCACTTTTCCTCATTGGCCATTATGGATAGTTTAAGAACCTATGGAGAATTAAGATGCTCTGAACTGAGACTGCAAGCTTCATTTTATCTGGCTTCGAGAGTCACTGCTGCTATATTCCAGAAAATTAATTTTCCACTTAGTGGTTTTCTTTGGTTTTCCCATTATGGAACAAAAAATCTACAGATCTAAGAATTTAAAAAGCTGTAGGCAGTGTTCAGTAAACTAGCTCTAACACAGCCCAAGATACCCTGAAATTAAGGCCAGAGGAATTGCTTTTACTGAAGCTGTGAGGATGAAGACCCCCTGCCTCCTCCCCACCCCTTTTGTTATCTTTATTTATTAAAGTATACTTGATTTACAATGTTGAGCTATTAGTAGTTTCTGGTGTGTAGTACAGTGATACAATTCTCTCTCTCTCTCCCTATATGTATATATATATATATATATTCTTTTCTATATTCTTTTCCATTATAGTTTATTACCCAGATAATTATGATGGTGTGATCACTTACCTAGTGCCAGACATCCTGGACTGTGAAGTCAAGTGGGCCTTAGGAAGCATCACTACAAACAAAGCTAGTGGAGGTGACGGAATTCCAGTTGAGCTATTTCAAATCCCGAAAGATGATGCTGTGAAAGTGCTGCACTCCATATGCCAGAAAATTTGGTAAAACTCAGCAGTGGCCACAGGACTGGAAAAGGTCAGTTTTCATTTCAATCCCAAAGAAAGGTAATACCAAAGAATGCTAAAACTACCGCACAATTGCACTCATCTCACATGCTAGTAATGTTCAAAATTCTCCAAGCCAGGCTTCAGCAATACATGAACTGTGAACTTTCTGATGTTCAAGCTGGTTTTAGAAAAGGCAGAAGAACCAGAGATCAAATTGCCAACATCCGCTGGATCATGGAAAAAGCAAGAGAATTCCAGAAAAACATCTATTTCTGCTTTATTGACTATGCCAAAGCTTTTGACTGTGTGGATCACAAGAAACTGTGGAAAATTCTGAAAGAGATGGGAATACCAGACCACCTGACCTGCCTCTTGAGAAACCTATATGCAGGTCAGGAAGCAACAGTTAGAACTGGACTTGGAATAACAGACTGGATCCAAATAGAAAAAGGAGTACATCAAGGTATATTGTCACCCTGCTTATTTAACTTATATGCAGAATACATCATGAGAAATGCTGGGCTGGAAGAAGCACAAGCTGGAATCAAGATTGCTGGGAGAAATATCAATAACCTCAGATATGCAGATGACACCACCCTTATGGCAGAAAGCGAAGAAGAACTAAAGAGCCTCTGGATGAAAGTGAAAGTGGAGAGTGAAAAAGTTGGCTTAAAGCTCAACATTCAGAAAACTAAGATCATGGCATCCAGTCCCATCACTTCATGTCAAATAGATGGGGAAACAATGGCTGACCTTATTTTAGGGGGCCAAAATCACTACAGATGGTGACTGCAGCCATGAAATTAAAAGACGCTTACTCCTTGGAAGGAAAGTAATGACCAACCTAGACAGCATATTAAAAAGCAGAGACATTACTTTGCCAACAAAGGTCCATCTAGTCAAGGCTATGGTTTTTCCAGTGATCATATATGGATGTGAGAGTGGACTATAAAAAAGCTGAGCACCAAAGAATTGATGCTTTTGAACTATGGTGTTGGAGAAGACTCTTGTGAGTCCCTTGGACTGCAAGGAGATCCAACCAGTCCATTCTAAAGGAGATCAGTCCTGGGTGTTCATTGGAAAGACTGATGTTGAAGCTGAAACTCCAATACTTTGGCCATGTGATGCAAAGAACTGACTCATTGGGAAAGACCTTGATGCTGGGAAAGATTGAGGGCAGGAGGAGAAGGGGACGACAGGATGAGATGGTTGGATGGCATCACTGACTTGATGGACATGGGTTTGGGTGGACTCCAGGAGTTGGTGATGGACAGGGAGGCCTGGTGTGCTGCAGTCCATGGGGTTGCAAAGAGTCAGACATGACTGAGCAACTAAACTGAACTGAACTGATATGTTCTCATGATTATCCTTCTTAACAGACTTAGAGCTTGTTGTGGGCAAAAACAGTGTCTAGCACATTGTTGTAACTCAATACTTCATTGTTGAATAAATGAGAGAGAAATAGAGGAAAGCATACAAAATAATAATGAATAGATTAAACTTATAAAAAAAGAATACCTTTGCCTTCAAAAGGGAAAGAGAGGAAGATAGGTTATGATCTGATCAGAAAAAACTAAAGCAATGATGTGATAGAAAACCAAACAAACTAAAAAGGAATCAAATATCAACTCCATGGAAAACTAAAATTTATACAAGAAAGGAGTACTATATACAAATAGAATGAACTTGGAGCTGATCTGAGCAACTGTAGCTCGGTGTTTGTCTCCAGGGATGTCTGGAGTCATAATACTGACTCTTGGCCAGGACTGGAATACAATGTACTGCCTATGGATTTATAATGTGAAGTTTGAATTCCAAAACTTCCTTAGGGGCACTCCATAGCAAGTTGTCTATATTGTTCATTGAGAATGTAGAATGATGATTTGCACCTGATTTAACCAGTTACAAAGGGCTTCCCCAGTGGCTCAGCAGTGAAGGATCCGCCTACAACACGGGAGACACAGGAGATGCAGCTTTGATCCCTGGGTTGGGAAGATCCCTCGAGAAGGAAATGGCAATCCATTCCAATATTCTTGCTAGGACAATCCCAGTGACAGAGGAACCTAGCAGGCTATAGTCCAAGGGATTGCAAAGAGTTGGACACTACTGAGCAGAAGCACTATAAGATCAAGCAAAGAAAGTGAATTTTAGAAATAAATAAGATGTTTAAGTTCTAATGCCTCTATTTCCTCTTCCTTATTTATCAATAGTGATAATATTTCAACAATCTATACAATATTGATTCCATTTCCATGCATATTAAATAAACATTCACTTGATCCTGTAAGTCATTTTTTCACTATCTTACCCCTCCCCAATTAAATAGACAAATAAGCACATACCTTTTTTTTCAATTATGGTAAACACACATAGGGGCTTCCCTGGTGGCTCAGATGGTAAAGAATCTGCCTGCAATGCAGGAGACCCCCGTTTGATCCTTGGATCATGAAGATCCCCTGTAGAATGGAATGGCTACCCACTCCAGTATTCTTGCCTGGAGAATTCCATGGACTGAGGAGCCTGGTATGCTTCAGTCCATGAGGTTGCAAAGATTCGGACATGACTGAGGGACTAACACTAAAGGCTTCCCTGGCTGCTCAGTCAGTGAAGAATCCACCTGCAAGAGACCCACCTGAGTGTGGGCAACCTGTGTTCGATCCCTGGGTGGGAAAATCCCCTGGGGAAGGAAATGTCAACCAACTCCAGTATTCTTGCCTGGAGAATTCCACAGACAGAGGAGCCTGGCGAGCTACAGTCCACAGAATTGCAAGAGTCGGAGATGATTTAGCCACTGAACCACCAAACACACATAAGCGTACACACACATACACATATAACAGGAGCTCTGTTCTCTTAACAAAATTTTAAGTGTGCAGTATGGTATTTTTAACTATGACCACAATGTTGTACAGCAGAACTCTAAAATGTTTTAATCCTGCATAATCAAAACTTTATACCCGTTGAACAGCAATTTCTCATTTACACCTTCTCTCAACCCCTGGCAACCACCATTTTGTTTTCTGTTTCTATGAACCATATTGCCAATCTATTGGTTTTGCCCCAAAACTAGTATGAATCCAATACTATGTTACTTTTATTGATAGTTCCCCAAGGAATAACCCTTTTAATTCTGCCTATTGAATGGAGTTGTATTTGTATTCTTCAGTCAAAAAGAAAAGATCAACTAATTGTAATGCAGCTGCCTTGCAGCCTGAGTTTTCGCTCTCTGCCCTTGAGTTACAGTCTGTGAACTATGCTGCTTATGAGGCAGCCTTAAATAGCATTCTAGTCTGAATTCCAGGACTGCTGAATGGTAGTCATGGGTTTTTGCCAAAGGCTGTAACCAGCTTGAGTTTTCTAGTGGTTTATATTTCTACTGTCATTTGAGCATCAAGTTAGAGTGGGGCTGTACAGGTCAATGGCCATTTAAAGCTTCAAGAGAGAGCCTGATGCTGTTTAAAGCATTATTCAAATTAAGCTTTTTCTGTTGTTATTGTGTGAATAGGCACCAATAAAATTGATAGATGTGGTATGTGATTTCTTCAGAAACCAGGCAATCTTTATGGCTCTTGTTTCAGTTTTGGAGCTGGAGAGACAATAACTCATTGTGATTGGTTGAGGAATGCTGCTAGTGGGACTGGCCCATGTCATTACTCAGAATTTTATCATGTATGTTGGACCCTGCATTTTAGCTCAGTTAATTAGTTACTCCCTGGTGGTTATATAATTAACCAGCATTTGGAATTCATGCTTAGCTTGATTTTTAGATTTAGATATCAACATTATATTATTGATGTAATGAATAACAGTACTTCTCAACTGAATTAAATCAACATCTTTTCTCATCAAGTTGTGGTTACAAGCAGGATAATTTAAATATCCCCATAGGTGCAGAGTAAATGTGTACTGGAGTCTGTTTCACATGAATACAAATTTGATTTTGATTTTCTTTCAAAATAGGAATCTAAAAGGAAGCGTTATTCAGATTGATCACAGAATATCAACTACCCTTAGTCTGTGGCAGATCTTGAATTGTTAACACTTTAACATGAATGGCTGATGCTATTGAAGGCTCCTCTTTATTCAGTTCTTTGGAGTCTAAAGTTATTCTCCAGGATTCATCAGCTTTCCTCACATGCTATACTGGATTATCAAAAAGGAATTTGTAGATACTAATTCACTTGCATTTACCATATCTTTAATCAAAACTAAAAGTTCTTGATGCTCCTTTCTCTCCCCTCACCTCTTCCTACCTTTCCTAGGTATTCTTATTCCTAGGTATTCTATTGTTTTATGTTAAACTTTTGAATGGGTTTAGGTCCCTTCCATCTAACATGCCCAATTAAAAGATAATGAAGAGTAGATCTGTATGATCTCCTTATTTCCAAAGGCTTGGATAAGGCAAGAGTTATCACAGTCTTACATAGCTTTTATTTATAAATTCCTACATTGAACTACACTTTTATTTCTGAATATTTTACCTTATCCCACTACTTCATCACATTTCCCCTTACCCTTTCATTAGCAGGTTGCATACTGTGCACCAGTGTCCAGAAATTTCAATAAAATTTCTTTACTGCCCTTGTTAGTTTTCTTGCATACCAATAAAAATGACCTTTCATTGCTGGGACACTGCACTACCAGTCTCTGGCCACCTTGTCATTCAGAATAATCTTTTTAAACTCTCATATTTTAAACTGAACTGCTTTGAAAGAGACTGCAGATTCTCCTTTTATGCCATTATTAGATTTATAAAATTCATTAAGGCTAAGATAAATTGAGGAGTTGGTCAAGCAGCCAGATCACATAATCTCCTATAAGTAATCCATTTAAATTTTCATAGTTACTTCATCTATGTCTCCTTTTCCATACACTATGAACACTTCTACTCAGCTTAAATGTCTTGAGTTTCTTATCCATTTTATTCATATTTTTCCTTTCTTCTTTATAATTCTAGTCTTTATCATCATTCAGCTCTATTTATAAGAAATGAATCAAGATGTCAATGGCAGCTTCTCTTAGATAATCCAACTCATCCATTAGTATAAGAACATAAAGGAATTAAGTATTTGGAAGCCCTTTAATCATGACATCAATCACCGCTTGAGTTAAAGGTGTATAATTATGGGAAACTTTAGCATCATTATATAATCAACTCAAAATTACTGATATTTTCAACATTTCAGAAACTTTATAAGAATTATTTCATTTGGTATTTACAAGTATTTCATTTAGTACCTAATATCCCCTCTATAGGTGTATGTTATGTACCTTACCTTTTCTAGCTCTATAGATTTGGAGTTTGACCCTCTAACCACGTTTCTGTAAAAGTGGCAACTAACTGAGGATCCTAAATCTAAACATACTCTTCCAGTCAGCAATACCTAATACAAGGGAAATAGCTCCTTGAATCTGAATACATAAAATTTACTTTAGAATAAGCTTCCTAGAAAGCTGTCTGTATCACTCCTCAAATAACTGAATGCATTTTGCTTGTCTTTTGTTTCCTCTCTTTTCAAACTGTATAGTATTTTTTATACTGAGACACAATATGATCAAAAGAAACATTTACCCAATTATCTTTTTGGTGTGCAGTGTCTTTAGGATCGCAAATAATAATTTGGTGTATTTGGCAGTCTTAGTTTTTTCTGCTTCTTTCATTTTTCAAAGTAGCCAAAATCACAAATTCTCAATTGACTTCCCTTATACCTGAATTTCCTTCCTAATTTATGTAACTGTTTCTTTTGCTTCAGTATCCAAGTTCAATTGATATGCTTTTCTTCCTATCAGTGGTCACAGCATTTGAGAGATCTCAAACCAGAAGTGGCCTGGAAGTCCACCTGTTGTCAAAGATTCACAGCTCTCTTTCTTCATCTTTCTTTTGCCAAAAGTCTTAGCCATTAATTAAATTATACAGTCAAGGATCACTTCTATACTCTACTCAATGTACCATTGCATCAATTACAGAATGTTGGAGAACTGAAAGGACTCCACAGTGTATATTAACATTTGATGAAGGTGAAGCCTAAAATATAGCAGGAAAATGAAAGCACAGGTAAACATCAGAGAGGTATGAGACTGTTAGGCACAGTCCCTATGGTGTTTTCTCAGTTTTGCAGCATGTGCTTTGTCTTTGGATTATGACTCACCAAGATATGTGTGAGATACCTTTGTTTTAGGAAAGCCAAGCACATGTTTCCTGAGGAAACGTGTATAAACTATCAGTCAATAGCTAATAAAGCTATGAAACTAGTGATTGTGTGCATGCCCAACCTCAAGAACACTGACTCTGTTGTCATTTCCTACTCCAAGGGATCTTCCCAATCCAGGGATCAAACCCATGTCTTCTGCATCTTCTTCATTGGCAGGTGGATTCCTTACCACTGTGCCACCTGGGTCTTGTAGTGCTGAGACCTACATAATGTTTCTGAGTTCCAAAGTAAGGATTAATTACTAAACATCACATGGTTACAATATCTCTAAATATTGTCTGAATTCCTAAAGGACTGGCAGTACGAGTTGTTTTTTCTCCTCTCATGTCTAAGCTGAGCTTAACAATTACTACTTCTTTTCTACCTAGTGGACAAGATGGTCCTATAAGTTTTAACTTATCCAACACCACTCCATATGACAGGGAATGGATGAACTGGAAAACACTGACTAGATTCATACTGCTGGCCAACTGTAAGAAAATCCTCTTCTGAACATGATAATCCTACCCAAGGAAGAGTATCTTGTTAAAAATTAGTGATAAATTGTAATAAGAGGAAATGATTGTTGAAAGAAGGCCTAAAAATGGATAACAGAAAAAAAAGGCTAAATTTACATTGGTAACTTGTGATTGGGTAAAAGAATGATATTATCTCTTAACTATATTTACAGATTTCGGTAAGAGTGAAACAATTCTTCTATAGATAACTCTTCCTCTGTTTCAAGCTAAAGGTGGCCCCCTGCTTACAACATATTGTAAATGAATATCTGAAATTTCCATTTTTCAGAATACATCTAAAGAGAATAGATCATCTTGAAAGGTAACATGTTAGAAATTTTGCTTCCAAAGTGTAATTGCCCCAGATTCTCAAACAATATATAGTGACATGCAGAATTTATTCCAGTGATGGGAGCAATAGGGACAGTAGCTAGATTCCGTTTTCAGAGACAATATTGATATCTTGAGGGTTACATTAGCAGTAGTGTATTCATGAAATCAGTTCAGTGGTATATGAATCAAGCCCTTCTCTAGATACATTGAGCTACATGGTATTCTTTAATAAAATCCTTTTTGCTTAAATTTTTCAGAGATGTTTTTATCACTTGAATTGAAAACCTTGAGTATTACTAAATTGCATATTTAAAAGTAGGGGGCAAAAAAAAGAGACCCAGAAATGGAACCCGTATCTCCTGTGTCTCCTGCATTGCAGGCAGATTCTTTACCACTAGCACCATCTGGGAAGCCCCCAACAAACAGTGAAAATGAAAGTGAAAATCACTCAATCGTGTCTGACTCTTTGTGACCCCATGGACTATACAGTCCATGGAATTCTCCAGGCCAGAATACTGGAGCAGGTAGCCTTTCCCTTCTCCAGGGGATTTTTCCAAGCCAGGGATCGAACCCAGGTCTCTCAAATTTCAAGCTGATTCTTTACCAGCTGAGCCACAAGGAAAGCCCAAGAATACTGGAGTGGGTAGCTTATCCCTTCTCCAGGAGGATCTTCCTGACCAAGGAATCCAACCAGGGTATCCTGTATTACAGGAGAATTCTTTACCAACTGAGCTATCAGGGAAGCCCTGATACCTGACTGCCAAAAGTTAACGTCTGATTATCAACAGACAGTAGTTAGGTAATCAAGTCCATATATAGTATTTGGGGATTTCATCACAAACTTACACCCTGGTCCAGATCCACAAACTTATTAGTCTTCGGGAACTATTTGTTGAGTAAATGAATGGGGTTAGGTGATAATAGTAAGGTGGATATTAAGATAGGTAATTAATACCAGTAAATTTATGCAAAAAAAGGTTGCTGCTAAGTCACTTCAGTCATGTCCGACTCTCTGCGATCCCATAGACAGCAGCCCACCAGTCTCCCCCCGTCCCTCGGATTCTCCAGGCAAGAACACTGGAGTGGGTTGCCTTTTCCTTCTCAAAAAAAAAAAAAAAGCTTAGTACCCAAATAAAAGTGTGGAGCACGGGACCAGGGTGGATGGCAGCAGCAGAAGTGTGATGACAGTGGTGGCAAATAGTCAGTGACAAGAGTCTATAGCTGATGCAAGGGCCAGAGGCTGGGTTGGGACATGGTCCAAGACTTAGGTTCTTAAAGGATCTGGGGGAACAGCATAAGATCCCAGCCTAAGAGAATAGATCTGATGGTAAGAGAGAGAACAGATTTCAAAGTGGATATCCCAGGGAACAGGAAGGCTTGTATCAAGGTTGAACTGATGCAGAATTACTTAAGATCTAAAAAGGGACAGATTTGGCCCTAGAGTCTCAGTTAGGTTTGAACCTTTACAAGAGAATCGTATTTCAGATTATGAGGGGAAGTAGTTATAGCAAATAAAGTCAGTTAATATTTATTATGGCATTTTGACTTTTCTTTTCCATGAAATCACAAAGAGGCAATAACAAAAACTATATTCCAGGTAAAATGATTTGCAATTAAGGAACATATGAGACAGTTAGATTATTAATTAAATATCTCAACTCATAAAGCAAGTTTCACAATAATCTAAGAGACAGCTTGAAGCAGATGTGGATCAACCTGTTGAGCAATAATCCTCATGGGTCTCTAGTGTTTCTGCACATTTTGCCAGTGAGATTCTGACAGCTCTTTGTTCTGGACTATCATTTCAAAGATGTGTGTATAATACCTTGGAAGACAGAACTAGTGTCTCTCAGAAAAAAGTGCAGCCATGCTTACTGTCTATTACAGTAAAAATGTCTCATAAACCCATTTATTTTTTTTAAGAGCTTGCATTTTATTGTCGTCTTTAATCTTACTTTGGACCACTTGTACCTAGTACTAGATCCTACTATAGACTTTTTAACTTAATCAACGAAATCAAAAGTGGTTTCTGACCAGATTTACAGAGGATATAAACATTTATTACCATCAAAGTGTTTACATAAAAAGTACAATAATAAAGATGAAAATGCCTCCTATTTCTTTTAGCAAGTAGTGCATTATAAGCTTGCTGCATCTTTAATGTCTTTACTATCAGATGACAATGACAGAAGAAAAGAACTCTATACTTGAATTATGATAGCTCATCCATCACAGATTAATCTAAAAATGAATTTTCTACGGAAACAGGAACTATTTTAACAAAGAGAAAAAATACCTCATTCAAACCTCTTTGAGCAGTAATGGCTGCAAACCTGCAACATTTAAAACTATGCTTATCAACAGTTCTGTCTTATGAACTTAGATTGAAGAAATCTAGAAAGCAGAGAAGGCAATGGCACCCCACTCCAGTACTCTTGCCTGGGAAATCCCATGGACGGAGGAGCCTGATAGGCTACAGTCTATGGGGCCGTTAAGAGTCGGACATGACTAAGTGACTTCACTTTCACTTTTCACTTTCATGCATTGGAGAAGGAAACGGCAACCCACTCCAGCGTTCTTGCGTGGAGAATCCCAGGGACAGAGGAGCCTGGTGGGCTTCCGTCTATGGGGTCGCACAGAGTCGGACACGACTGACGCGACTTAGCAGCAGTAGCAGCAGCAGAAAGCAGATAAAAGTAGTTTTAGTAAAACTACTGATTGTTCCTTGATCTAATATTAACATGATGTCTGTGTAAAATGACAAAAAGAATCAGTGTTGAGTCACATTTTAGTGGCTGTCATTCTGCGTCATCCCAGATTGTTAATGTGTTCTTTCCGAGTAGTTTGATTGAATTACTGTATACAGTTACTGACTTATGTTAACAGTTTTGTCCTGATTTCATAATTTAAATGGGTAGAAGCTTTGATTATTTTTGTTATCAAAACTATGTTCCTTGGAGCCACATTATTATGAATTTTCATGCTTTTATACATTGGATGTCTTAAGCTGAATGCAGTTTAGGGGATCCTTTCTAATTATGGGAAGGACTTGCTTCCTTCAACAGTGATCTGACCTGTGACAAATCTATACTGTACACTATGTAAATGGCTAATAAGTCAATTGCAAACCAGCTGAATGTACAAATCTTAGTGCTGATGCTTAAATATCTTCAGAATAGTCACCATGATTTCAAAGTTTGTTTCAAAATTTGTATGCATCAAGTGTTAATCAAAACTGAAGATGAAGCATTAATGAGTGTTGAATTCTCATGCTTTAGTGCATTTCCTTTTAAAAGTTTTTGGTTGTCTGCTATTTTTACCATACTGTTTCATTTAAATTTCCTACATGCTAACTTCATTTGTGTGATTGAAATAAAATTGCAGTATATAAAAGAAATGTCTCTTCTGGAGCCCAGGACAAGCATAATTATTGCCCATTACAAAATATCCTGGTTGTCTTGGGGTTCCTTTCTTGAAACACAGCCCATAGTGTATGCTTTGTCATCTGGACCTCTTCATGTCACCCTGTAGTAATTGGGGCTTGGGGAACCAGCACAAAAATACTGGTGCTGTGACTACCACTATCAGTGTGAGTAAAAAACTATCCTTTGTCTCTCACCTAGGAATATCATTTGTTCTACCAGCATTCCTTAAACTTGAATATTCTGAACTGAAAATCTAGTTATTAGATTTAAAGGAGCAATGAAAAGGGGGAAGAGAATGTTGGAGGAGTTAGGGAAGAGAATGTGGGAAGAATATCTTTTGAATCAATCTTATTGATTCACATCATCATGTATATTCTAGCTATTGTATTTTCCCAGTTAAAAATGATCCTATTTTCAAAGATCTGTTATGGGAATTGTTGATTTCTAAAAGTGTTTGGGGATAGTATATTGGGATGTTATGAAAAAAAAGTGTTAGCTTTTCCACAAGAAAACTTGGCTTAATCTTCCAGATTGTGGAAGCCTTACTTTATGACTTTGAACAACTCAGTTATCTTCTTTGAACACCAAGTTCCTAATCAGATTCAATAAAAGAAGAAAGACAATGTCCTGCTCACCTAACACATATTGCTTTGAAAACTTTTAGATGTTAACACTTTTATTTTAAGTACAAAGTTAAGAAAATACCATAGTAGTTACTATGACGGAGAAGGCAATGGCACCCCACTCCAGTACTTTTGCCTAAAAAATCCCATAGACGGAGGAACCTGGTAGGCTGCAGTCAGTGGGATCGCTAGAGTCGGACACGACTGAGCGACTTCACTTGCACTTTTCACTTTCATACATTGGAGAAGGAAATGGCAACCCACTCCAGTGTTCTTGCCTGGAGAATCCCAGGGACGGGGAAGCCTGGTGGGCTGCCGTCTATGGGGTCGCACAGAGTCGGACAGGACTGAAGCGACTTAGCAGCAGCAGCAGTTACTATGAGGATTTCTGTAATAGCCAACTAGAGTCTGAAGTGACTTAGCAGCAGCAGCAGCAGCAGTTACTATGAGGATTTCTGTAATAGCCAACTAGAGTCTGAAGCGACTTAGCAGCAGCAGCAGCAGCAGTTACTATGAGGATTTCTGTAATAGCCAACTAGAGTCTGCTGCTGCTGCTAAGTCACTTCAGTCCTGTCCGACTCTGTGCGACCCCAAAGACGGCAGCCCACCAGGCTTCCCCGTCCCTGGGATTCTCCAGGCAAGAACACTGGAGTGGGTTGCCATTTCCTTCTTCAATGTATGAAAGTGAAAAGTGCAAGTGAAGTCGCTCAGTCGTGTCCGACTCTAGCGACCCCATTGACTGCAGCCTACCAGGCTCCTCCGTCCATGGATTTTCCAGGCAAGAATACTGGAGTGGGGTGCCATTGCCTTCTCTGAACTAGAGTCTATTACAGTCTTTTTAATATCCAGTATTATTCCTTATATGCTTCCCTGGTGGCTCAATGGTAAAGAATCCACCTGGCAATGAATGACTTGATCCCTGGGTCAGGAAGATCCCCTAGAGAAGGAAATGGCAACCCACTTCTGTTATTCTTGCCTGGGAAATCCCATGGACAGAGGAGCCTGGTGGGCTACAGACCATGAGATTGCAAACAATCAGACATGACTTAGCGACTAACAACAACAGCTTATTCCTTATGGCCATGTCTTGAGAAACAGTTAGACCGTACTGGGATAAAACTATGTGCAGAGAACACACCCTCTATGACAGTGGAAATGATGATGAATAGAAGTTCACATTGGTATTTAAAGTACATGATATTCAAACAATGATATTTCAAGTTTGTAGTGAAATATATTCATTGCTGAAGTAAAATCCCAGGAATGTTTTCATGAAAGCAATTCTTTTAGCCCATTGATCAATTACTATGTTTTGCTGAATAACAAACATGAGTAATTTACCAAAGTTAACTTATGAAAACCTTTCTTCTTCTAAATATTCATAATGTTTACAGCCATTTATGTGATGGTTTATTACAACCTAGGTTGTTTTGGGCAACTTGGACACAAAATTTTCACCAAATTTTCACCTTTCTCTTAGTCTGTGTTCTCTCTGCCTTTCAATCGACTCTCTCCTTGCTACCAAACGTTGTTGTCTCTTTTCTCTGCCTATTAACTTCTCTCCCTCTCTCAATCTTCACTCTCTTTGCTTCTAATTTCTTTATACTTCTTTCTTCTCTCTATTGCTCTCCTCTCCTTGTTCCTTAAAATCCTCCCATTTCCCCTGTTGATGTCTCTTTCTTTTCCTTTTTTGTTATTGGGGCATAATTGCTTTACAATGTTGTGTTGGTTTCTGCCATACAATAATGTGAACTGATACCTCTTCTTTCTGCTCTCCCTCCCAATATTTGTCTTGGTCCCTGTGTCCTGGTCTTCTCCTTCCATGGCTCACCCTCCTAACTCCTGGCTCCTCCCTGTTTTTCTGAGATAGCACAATATCCCAGGCACTCTTTGTGCTCATTGTGTTTTCTTCCTTCTCTCAACAAAGTGCTTCCTCTTTCTATCCAACTGTTTAAGCTGCAGGAGCAACAGCAGCAGCAGCAGCAAGCAGAAAACCAGGGCAAAGGTCAGTTAAATAATTCTTATATGTTACCATCTTCTCCTAAGTTAAAAGTGACAGAATGTGGTCCACTGGAGAAAGGAATGGTAAATCACTTCAGTATTCTTGCCTTGAGAACCCCATGAACAGTATGAAAAGGCAAAATGATAGGACAAGGAAAGATGAACTCCCCAGGTCGGTAGGTGCCCAATATGCTACCGGAGATCAGTGGAGAAACAATTCCAGAAAGAATGAAGGGATGGAGCCAAAGAAAAAACAATACTCAATTGTGGATGTTACTGTGATGGTAGTAAAGTCTAATGTTGTAAAGAGCAATTCTGCATAGGAATCTGGAATGTTAGGTCCATCAATCAAGGTAAATTGGAAGTGGTCAAACAGGAGATGGCAAGAGTGAATGTTTACATTCTAGGAATCAGTGAACTAAAATGGACTGGAATGGGTGAATTTAACTCAAATGAACATTATATCAACTACTGTGGGCAGGAATCCCTTAGAAGAAATGGAGTAGCCATCATAGTCAACAGAAGAGTCCAAAATGCAGTACTTGGATGCAATCTCAAAAATGACAGAATGATCTCTGTTCATTTCCAAGGCAAACCATTGAATATCATGGTAATCCAAGTCTATGCCTACTGGGGTCCAGCCCCGGTTGGGTCCAGGGATTCCCTCAGGAGGACGGCATCGGCAACTGAGAGAAATAGAGAAAGAGATAAGGAAAGAATTTGGCAGTTAAGAAAATAGAGGAGAGAAAAGAGGCTGATATTCCTTGGTTTACGCAGAAAACCAATAAAGCCCCAGCACGGGACTTGCTCTGTTCACGTAGGCCGCAGGCGCCCTCTCGAATAGCTGAAGGTGACCCACATTAGGCACCTTCTTGAGTGGGTTTTAGAAGCCCAGGCAGGAAAGTGAACGCAGAGGGCGCCTGCGTTCCAGGGAATCAGCCTGAAAAAGGAAAAGGAAAGAGAAAGAATGACATGGGGAGACCAAGCTTCGGTGAGCAAGGCCCACACGTTATTTTCCAAAGTAGTTTTTATACCTTAAGTTGTGCATAGAGGATAATGGGGGGGTGGGGGGGTGGGGTGGGTAGAGTCATGTAAGGTCAGCAGTTCTTGATCCTTATCGAAGCCAGGCTTTCTTTCTGCAAACTTATCATATGCAAAAGCTTTAGGTGATTTACATCATCTTCTAGCCAGGAGGCCTGTTAACATTTTATGACCCTTTCTTCAGAAAACTTATTTTTCTCTAAAGGTGATTATTCTAAAGTCAGACACCACCCTCCGAAAGCATTAGATAAAGTTGCATTCCTATAGGGCAAAAATGTGGTGAGCTATAACAAGAAAAGAATTAACTCAAGGGTCCAAGGTTACAAACATTAAAGCTACTACTTACATTTCTATATACCAACTATATTAATACACTCCCAGGGACACAGTAGGTAAAGGATATGGAAACTTGGCAGCAAGCATTAGCTCAACAAAGAAATCTTCCACTAGTTCTATTCTAACAATTTTAACTCTCTGAGAAGCTCTGCATTGTTAGAATATCTTAAGCTTCCCGTGCCTGTCTTGGTTGGGAGGCTGTGAATAATCACATGTGTAGCTGTAGGAATCTGAACAAACCTGTCAGGCAAGCTAGAAAGTCATCAAAGGGGCTTGAATTGAAACATTCCTATTATGCCCAGGAGAATTATTAACTAGAGCTCTAAGTTAATTTTCTACAGAAAAGGTGGTCGGGGATAGCCCCCTGTTAATGTCAGAAGAGTTGGTGAAAGTCATGAAATAGTAAAACAGACAGATTTTGGTTTTGGGGTAGATGCTCGGGCAGGTCCAGGGGGCCTCTCGAGCCCTGACTTGCCTTGCCCGTCAGGGCTCTCCCACATGAACTTGTCTTGGGTAGGAACTCCCGTCTGGCTCCTGGCATATGCCCTGAGTAGTAATGCTGAAGAAGCTGAAGTTGAACGGTTCTTTGAAGACCTACAAGACCTTTTAGAACTAACACCACAAAAAGATGTCCTTTTCATTATAAGGAACTGTAACGCAAAAGCAGGAAGTCAAGAAACACCTGGCTGGAGTAACAGGCAAATTTGGCCTTGGAGTACAGAATGAGGAAGGGCAAAAGTTAACAGAGTTTTGCCAAGAGAACGCACTGGTCATAGCAAACACCCTCTTCCAACAACACAAGAGAAGACTCTACACATGGACATCACCAGATGGTCAACACTGAAATCAGATTGATCATATTCTTTGCAGCCAAAGATGGAGAAGCTCTGTAGAGTCGACAAAAACAAGACCAGGAGCTGACTGTAGTTCAGATCATGAACTCCTTATTGCCAAATTCAGACTGAAATTGAAAAAAGTGGGAAAACCACTAGACCATTCAGGTATGACCTAAATCAAATCCCTTATGATTATACAGTGGAAGTGAGAAATAGATTTAACAGACTAGATCTGATAAAGTGCCTGATGAACTATGGATGGAGGTTTGTGACACTGTACAGGAGACAGGGATCAAGACCATCCCCAAGAAAAAGAAATGCAAAACATCAAAATGGCTGCCTGAGGAGGCCTTACAAATAGCTGTGAAAAGAAGAGAAGCAAAAAGCAAAGGAGAAAAGGAAAGATATACCCATTTGAATGCAGAGTTTCAAAGAATAGCAAGGAGAGATAAGAAAGCCTTCCTCAGCGATCAATGCAAAGAAATAGATAAAAACAATAGAATGGGAAAGATTAGATATCTCTCCAAGAAAATTAGAGATATCAAGGGAGCATTTCATGCAAAAATGGGCACAATAAAGGCCAGAAATGATATGGACCTAACAGAAGCAGAAGATATTAAGAAGAGGTGGCAAGAATACACAGGAGAAATGTACAAAAAGGGTCTTCAAGACCCAGATAATCACGATGGTGTGATCAGTGACCTAGAGCCAGACATCCTGGAATGTGAAGTCAAGTGGGCCGTAGGAAGCATCACTAAGAACAAAGCTAGTGGAGGTGATGGAATTCCAGTTGAGCTATTTTAAATCCTCAAAGATGATGCTGTGAAAGTGATGTTGCATTCAATATGCCAGCAAATTTGGAAAACTCAGCAGTGGCCACAGGACTGGGAAAGGTCAGTTTTCATTCCAGTCCCAAAGAAAGGCAATACCAAGGAATGCTCAAACTATGACACAATTGCACTCATCTCACACGCTAGTAAAGTAATGCTCAAAGTTCTCCAAGCAAGGCTTCAGCAATACATGAACTGTGAACTTCCTGATATTCAACCTGGTTTTAGAAAAGGCAGAGGAACCAGATATCTAATTGCCAACATTCACTGGATCATCGGAAAAGCAAGAGAGTTCCAGAAAAACCTCTATTTCTGCTTTATCGACTATGCCAAAGCTTTTGACTGTGTGGATCACAAGAAACTGTGGAAAATTCTGAAAGAGATGGGAATACCAGACCACCTGACCTGCCCCTTGAGAAACCTGTATGCAGGTCAGGAAGCAATAGTTAGAACTGGACATGGAACAACAGACTGGTTCCAAATAGGAAAAGGAGTACATCAAGGCTGTATTTTGTCACCCTGCTTATTTAACTTATATGCAGAGTACCTCATGAGAAACGCTGGGCTGGAAGAAGCACAAGCTGGAATCAAGATTGCCTGGAGAAATATCAATAACCTCAGATATACAGATGACACCACCCTTATGACAGAAAGTGAAGAACTAAGAAGCCTCTTGATTAAAGTGAAAGAGGAGAGTGAAAAAGTTGGCTTAAAGCTCAACATTCAGCAAACTAAGATCATGGCATCTGATCCCATCACTTTATGGCAAATAGATGGCAAAACAGTGGAAACAGTGGCTGACTATTTTGAGGGGCTCCAAAATCACTGTAGATGGTGACTGCAGCCATGAAATTAAAAAGCGTTTACTCCTTGGAAGGAAAGTTATGACCAACCTAGACAGTGTATTGAAAAACAGAGACATTACTTTGTTTACAAAGATCCATCTAGTCAAGCCTATCATTTTTCCAGTAGTCGTGTATAAATGTAAGAGTTGGACTATAAAGAAAGCTAAGTGCCAAAGAATTGATGCTCTTGAACTGTGGTGTTGGAGAAGACTCTTGAGAGTCCCTTAGACTGCAAAGAGATCCAACCAGTCCATCCTAAATGAGATCAGTCCTGGGTGTTCACTGGAAAGACTGATGTTGAAGCTGAAACTCCAATACTTTGGCCACCTAAGGCAAAGAGCTGACTCATTGGAAAAGACCCTGATGCTGGGAAAGATTGAGGGCAGGAGGAGAAGGGGATGGCAGAGGATGTGATGGTTGGATGGCATCACCGACTCAATGGACATGAGTTTGGGTAAACTCTAGGATTTGGTGATGGACAGGGAGGCCTGGTGCTCTGCATTTTATGGGGTCGCAAAAAGTTGGATATGATGGAGCAACTGAACTCAACTGCAGCTACTTCTCATAAGTTAAAAATCTAGGTAAACAGTGTGCATTCAGGACGAATGCCACAAACCTTTACAGAGTGAAAAAAAGGAACTTTCCAGTATATTGCTAATTTTGGCAAAAAAGAGAAATTAATCATTTGGCATATTGTTCCTTTGGGAAATTGAATTTCAGATATATGGGTTTCTGGTAAATTGACCTAGAATCATTCTGAATGGAAGGCATTGAAGCATTCAGCATCATTCCAAAACCCAAGGAAGAAGTGAGTTCATAGCCATCCTGGCTTTTGTCAGAATTGGTCCCTGAATGTAGGGTCATTAGTTGTGGTTGGGGGCAGCAAATGAAAATACAGAAAATGAGAAGATAATGTCTTAGTTTCTTTTCATTCAACTTTTTGCTCATATTTCTTTATGAATTCAGAGTGGATTAAACATAATAATTTTTGATAGAACTGTAATTGTAAGCTATTCCAAATTTAGAGAGACTTCTAAATTTTGAAATATTGGAGCGAATGACAGAACTTTCTCATCCCCAAATATGTGGGACTTAATTTTGTAGCCATGCCAGGCAGCTGCTATCAATTTACTGGGGTGTTTTTTTTTTTTTTTTTCTGGGAAACCTAAGTTAAATGCTACCAATTGGAATTCTGAGAAGATGTCAAAGAATTTTTAATAAACAAGTTGATGACAAAAGTGAGAAATAAAGTTTCAGAGTGGATAAAATGTGACAAGATGCATTAGTGAACTTAAAAGTAGTGTTGGTGTGTAATTAGAAACCAGTTTGGAATGACTATTTCTGTGTACTTTCATCTCTGGTATCTACCCAGTCCAAGCCCATGGAATCCAGAATGAAAGTAATCTCTCTCCATTTTCCATCTCCTAAACATCAGTGATCCCTTAATGGAAGAACAAATCCCACTTTAGCCACAAATCTTTTCTGGGCAGCATCTGAAAAGATCATTCCCTCTTTTGAATTCTAATGTTAATTACAATTTGGTGGCTCTAGTGGTGAAGAATCCACTTGCGATGCAGAAGCTGCAGGAGACACAGGTTAGATCCCTGGGTTAGGAAGATCCCTGGATAAGGAAATGGCAACCCACTCCAATATTCTTGCCTAGGAAAACCCATGGATAGAGGAGCCTGGCGGGCTAGAGTCCATGGGGCCGTAAAGTTGGACACGACTTAGTGACTGAGCATATTACATACATCTGACAATTATATACTACCCTGTGACACCTCTTTTCTTTTGCTATCTTAACATGTCATTGAAAATGAATTTATTTTAAAACACCACATATGTGTTCATATCCTGTCTCTAAAACTAGAATGTAAACCGTTTGAGGGAAGAAATCTTCTAATATTTGTTTATTCATAGCATGCATGCAGTGCTTTGAAAATAATGTGTTCCTCAAATACATGTGGATTTGAGTAAAGAGCTTAAAATGATAAGAAAAAAAATAATTATACTATATGAGGTTGCTGACCATATAGTGTTTAATCTGATTTCTTTTTCCTATGCTGAGTTCTCAAAGACATAGATTTAGTGTAGTAATTCCAATTGATTTAAAGTAAAATGAAAGTACCAGGAACGGAAAACTGTTGGCACTTTGTAATAGCATGTAATAAGTTTATAGACTTAGAAGCAGTATTTTTAACCTCGGCATTTATTTCAGCATGTGTTTTATTTCCTACCACTTTTGCTAATTACTGGTAGAATATTGGATTATTGAACTGAAGAGTTCATAATACTCTCATCATTTGTCAGCATAGTGTTTGAAAACCATGGTATCAGAGAGAAAAGTTGTGATTTATATTGCCACTTTTTAATCTGCTGTGTGACAGTCTTCTGGAGAGCGTGAGATGTAAGCAATGGATGAAAATTGAGGTAATGCACGACATTTTATTCAGACAAATGAGATAGATGATGAGACATGAAATGCTGTCTTGCTATTTTTGTCATCTGTTTGTATAACAATGTTTCTTACTATTCTCAATACAAATTAGGGTTATTATATTTTACAATCTGAGTATTAAGCAGAATCATATAAAATTGCCAATATTTGGTCATTTTTACTTACTAAAAAAGCAATTTCTTATAGCTCAACCTAAAATTTAGCTTTGTAAATTTCTGCTTTATATGTATACTACTTGAAAAAAAATCTTAACAACAGTTTTTTCTATCTGTGAATCTACATTTAATTTTATTTAAAGTGTATGGTTGCTTCCAAGATGATTATTGAGTCTTATTTATTTTTTCCCCTATTTGGATGTTGTGGCACATGGAGAGATATTCATGCTCTGAGTCTGATACACAGCACTGTTTCCTTATAGCATCAAATGTCCAGCTTCTGAATATTAGCCTTTTAGCATCTGGTGTCACCATTTCTGCCAAGAACAGCCCAGAAAACTCTCCAGTCTGGAACCAGCGATACTAGAAACACTCTTTGAATTAGTGTAATCCAACAGCAACATTTATGATGGGGAAATATGATGTTTAAAGAGTCTCTTATACCTTTAAAGTGTTGTGTGATTGTAGGACACACTAGGAAATAGCTTTTGGCTGAAGAAGAAGTTAAATGATAAAGTTAGGGGCTGCTTTTAGGGCAGATCATGAAGATCAGGTGGCAGTGACTCAAATGACAGAAAATTGAAAGAAATTATTAGTGTTAATAAAAGAAGTGTCTTAAAAGAAAATGTGTCAGAACTTAATGATAGATTGAGCATTTTGTTAGCACAATGAAAACCTCTGCTCTAGAGGATATAGATGAAGATTGTCAATGCTGTGTGTTACAATGGTCTCTGTGCACAAACGATGTGAGCACAGGTTTATACCATCTGGTATGGCTGGTGTAATCCATGTGGTTGTTGTTACACTATTTTATCTGGAAGACCAAATTTATATTAGTAGATTCTTTCTGGTTATGTAGACATCTGAGTTAGACAAAGCAATGTAAAGGGACTGAGCTAAAGCATCCAAACTGAGTTTGTGCCTCAGTGTGAAGGCACACTGTGTGAAGAGGTCGAAGTCTCTATTGTCTGTGTGGAGAGACTGAAGTCTCTATTAAACACTAAGAAGCAATTGTAGGCTATGCATATTACATTCCTAAATGTCACCAATGTCTGGTGGCTGTAGATAAAGATCTATCATAGATTTTCCAAGTCTGTAATATTTAATCAACTGCTTTATACAAGCAAACTCTTTCCAATTAATTTTGATGAGTTCATTAATTCATCCTAACATGCAATTTAAAATATAAGTCCACAAAGTATGAGGGCAAATGTTTCCATCAGATGTACATCCACTTATCGCTTGTCATTTGATATCTAGGGAAATATACTTCTTCAGATTTAAGGCATATATAATATATATTGATTCAAAGAAGAATCCAAATATTTCATTAATGTAGGACTGATGCCAAAGCTGAAACTCCAATACTTTGGCCATATAATGCAAAGAACTGACTTATAATCAGGGAAAAGACCCTGATGCTGGGAAAGATTGAAGGCAGGAGGAGAAGGGGACAACAGAGGATGAGCTGGTTGGATGGCATCACTAACTCGATGGCCATGAGTTTGAGTAAACTCTGGGAGTTGGTGATGGACAGGGAGGCCTGGCATGCTGCAGTCCATGAGGTCACAAAGAGCTGGACACAACTGAGTGACTGAACTGAACTGAATGTAATACACATAGTCATGAAACATTCTCTATCTTAAGAACGTTGTCTTTTTCTCTGGGCAAGAGTAATTACTTGCCTTTACTTTTTCCAGTTATAACTTAGATGTATAATCTTAAAGCAAGGTGTTTATTATCTAATATTATAATAACTTAAGTATATGTATAACATATTACAAGTGTGGGTATATGAGTAGGAGGTGTGCTCTGGAACCAGGCTGCCTGGCTTTAGCACCTGGTTCTTTCAATTGCCTGCTTCTGTATCCTTGAGCAAGCTATTTAGTTTCCTGAAAACCAGTTTTCTCTTCTGTAAAAATGTAAATAACATTACCTATCTCACAGAAATTATCATGACTATTAAATGAATTTAATACATGAGAGCTCTTAGAACCCTGCCTGTACCTATAGCATTAGCAAGCATCAACAAATGTTAGCTATTATTATTAATAACCACTGTTCTCAGTAAAATGTATATTAAAGGTTAAGAAGACTATATGCAAAAAAACTGAATCTAGACACAGACTTGACAAAAACCAACTCAAAATGGATCACAAACCTAGATGCAAAATGCAAAACTATAAAAATTCTAGGCAAATCATAGGAAAAAAATCTAGGTAAATTTGGATTTGGTGACATATTTTTACATACAACACAAAGGCATGATCCATGAAAGAAAGAATTGATAACTGGACTTCATTCTCGTTCATTGCTGGTGGGAATGCAAAATGGTACAGACACTTTGGAAGGAAATTTGGTAGGGTTCTTACAATACATAACATACACTTAACCATATGAAGCAGCAATTGTCCCTCTTGGTATTTGCCCAAAGAAGTTGAAAGCTTATATCCATACAAAAATCTGCACGTGGATATTTACAGCAGGTTTATCTGTAATTTCGAAAACTTGGAAACTACCAAGATGTCCTTCAGTAGCTGAATAGATAAATAAATTGTGGTACATTCAGACAATGGAATATTATTCCACTCCAGAAAGAAATGAGCTATGAAACCATGAAAAGACAGAAAAAACCTTAAACGCATATTTCTAAGTGAAAGAAGCCAATCTGAAAAGGCTACATACTGTATATTTTCAGCTACATGACAAAATCATGTGGAAAAGACAAAACTACAGGGACAGGAAAAAACTCAGTGGTTGCCATTATTTACCTGCCACTAATTACCTGGTACTGGGGGAGACAGAAATGAATATACAGAAGAGAGAGGACTTTTAGGGCAGTGAAACTACTCTGTATGATACTATTATGAAGATACTTGTCATACATTTGTTTAAACCCATAGACTGTATGGGTTTTAGAAAAGGCAGAGGAACCAGTGATCAAACTGCCAACATTCACTAGATCATCGGAAAAGCAAGAGAATTCCAGAAAAAGATCTATTTCTGCTTTACTGACTATGCAAAAGCTTTTGACTGTGTGGAAAACAATAAACTGTGGAAAATTCTGAAGAGATGGGAATACCAGACCACCTGAAACTGCCTCTTGAGAAACGTATATGCAGGTCAGGAAGCAATAGTTAGAACTGGACATGGAACAAAAGACTGGTTCCAAATAGGAAAAGGAATATGTCAAGGCTGTATATTGTCACCCTGCTTATTTAACTTATATGCAGATTACGTCATGAGAAACGCTGCGCTGGAAGAAGCACAAGCTAGAATCAAGATTGCCAGGAGAAATATCAATAACCTCAGATATGCAGTTGACACCACCCTTATGGCAGAAAGTGAAGAGGAACTCAAAAGCCTCTTGATGAAAGTAAAAGAGGAGAGTCAAAAGTTGGCTTAAAGCTCAACATTCAGAAAACTAAGATCATGGCATTCGATCCCATCACTTCATGGGAAATAGATGGGGAAACAATGGAAACAGTGGCCGACTTTATTCTGGGGGGCACCAAAATCACTGTAGGTGGTGATTGCAGCCATGAAATTAAAAGACGCTTACTCCTTGGAAGGAAAGTTATGACCAACCTAGACAGCATATTCAAAAGCAGAGACATTACTTTGTCAACAAAGGTCTGTCTAATCAAGGTTATGGTTTTTCCAGTAGTCATGTATGGATGTGAGAGTTGGACTATAAAGAAAACTGAGTGCCAAAGAATTGATGCTTTTGAACTGTGGTGTTGGAGAAGACTCTTGAGAGTCCCTTAGACTGCAAAGAGATCCAACCAGTCCATTCTAAAGGAAATCAGTCCTGGGTGTTCACTGGAAGGACTGATGCTGAAGCTGAAACTCTAATACTTTGGGCATGTGATGCGAAGAGCTGACTCATTTGAAAAGACTCTGATGCTGCGAAAGATTGAGGGGAGGAGTAAAGGGGATGATAGAGGATGTGATGGTTGGATGGCATCACCAACTCAATGGACATGAGTTTGGGTAAACTCTGGGAGTTGGTGATGGACAGGGAGGCCTGGTGTGCTGCAGTTCATGGGGTCACAAAGAGTTGGATAGGACTGAGCGACTGAACGGAACGGATAGAATGTATAGCACCAAGAGTAAATTGTAATGTAAACTATGGACTTGGGGTGATTATGATATGTCATTGTAGGTTCATCAGTTGTAACAAGTATATCACTATGGTGGAAGATGTTGATAATGGGAGAGACTATATGTAAGAAAGTTAGGGGTGGGAATTCCCTAGTGTGCAGTGGTTTGAACTCAACAGTTCCACCACAGGGGACCTCAGTTCAATCCCTGGTTGAGAAGCTAAGGCCCTGTGAGGCATACAAAGTTGCCTTTATTAGTTCTATGAGTCATTCTAATAAATTATTGAACCTGAATTTGGTCATGGGAACCCCCAAATTTTAGTCAACTGATCAGATATGAGGGTGACTTCAGGAGACTCTTGACCTTGTGGTTGATATCTGAATTGAGGGCTGTGTCTTTAACCTTAAGTTTGACAAACTCATTGTAGACACTGAAAGAAATCCAGCTCCAGGGAGTGTCCACTTTGTACGTTGTATAGTGTAGTTACCCAAAGTTGAGGAACAGGCAGCCCAAACATTGTCTAGTTCTCAGCTGCAAAGACTCTAGTTGTAGTTTTCTGTAAGAATGTTTACGTATATGGGAAAAGAATCTTAAAAGGACTGGATATATGTATTTGGCAACCCAGTCCAGTATTCTTGCTTGGAGAATTCTCAAACATAGAGGAGCCTGGTGGGGTACGGTCTATGGAGACACAAAGAGTCGGACATGACCGAGTGACTAAGCACACATATGTATAACAGATTCACTTTGTTGTACACCTGAAACTAACACAACATTATAAATAAACTATATCCAATAAATTTTTTTTAACTTATCAAGAAAAAATATGAGATGAGAGCTATTTTTTAATATTAAAATGGGTGATAATATGTTTAGTGTTTCTTTTGGAGCTATAATAAATAAAGTGTCAAAAACCATGCAGAGAATGGTGTTGATCAACTTTTAATCTAAGTCCATTAGAAATGTTCTGTTTTGTAGCACTTTGTACTAAGTTAATGTGAAAAGGTATAAGCATAGAGTGAAAACTAGTTCAAAATAAGTGTATGGTAAAGTTTTTTCTTGAATTCTTTAAAAAAAGGAAGAGGAATGTATTTTATTTTCATAAACTGTCCTGAGACCAAATTTTGAAATGATAAAAGAAATATTTTCCCATTCTCTTTAAGAATTAGTTTTTTGAGACTCAACATTCTTTTGTCAAAGCAGGCAGCTATCCACAGTAGTTGATAAGAAATAAAGCACTCCAATAAGTGAGAGGAATTTACTTAGGTGCCAGATTCAGCCCTAAAATAAAAACGAGGAACAGTTAATTTTGTGGGAAAAAACACACATTTCAATAGCCTTTCAAAAATGACTTTTCCTCAATAATGTTATTCTAATGTAATTTACAGAAAAGTGATTTTAAAAAATATAGCCAGGGACACATTCAAATATGATTTTAACTTATGCAAATAACACTTAATGTTACTTTTGGAAAGGTGAAGGTTAAGTGCAGTAAATACCAGTAATAGCAATATAGTTTGCAAGTAAAATTAGCAAGAACATTTTAATAAGTCCCTGAAGTGTGAACTAGCAATATGAAGAAAAATGTTCCAGATAAAATCTTATCTAAAGGTCAAGGTCTTAAAGTCATAGTATTCATGATCATTGCTGAATGCAAGATGAATATATTGGTGAAAATCTTTATATGTGCAAGTAAAGTACTTTAAAAGCACAGAGCACAGGATTTGGTGAAGTAATTTGCTTAAAACAAATTCAGGTACAATTTCACACTTTTATTCATTATAAATATGCCACTGAGATAATTTGGAAGGATCAAAAAGATCTAGGGCTTCCCAGATGGTGCAGTGGTAAAGAATCCACCTGTTAATGCAGGAGACACAGGAGTCATGAGTTGGATCTCTGAGTCAGGAGAATCCTCTGGAGTAGGAAATGGCAACCCACTCCAGTATTCTTGCCTGGACAATTCCATGCACAGTCTGGGAGGCTACAGTCCATGGGGTCCAAAAGAATCAGACACGATGAGGGACTGAGCAAACAGACAGAAAGATCTGACTGGTATCTTAAAGGAAAGGCTTTTGAATTTAAGTTTTTGTAAATTGTAAAACACTACATCCAGCGTGACAATATTATGTAAAAAAAAAAAAATCCAGATTGTTCAAGAATATAAATGAATATGAAATCCTTAACTCTGGAGAGGGAGAAGAGAGAAAGAGATGGGATGCTTCATTAGTTGTACCTTTTTTCTTTATTTAATACAGTCTGATAAAATGTAGTAAGATAATTGCATCAGTTGTTGGGAAGATCCCCTGGAGAAGGAAATGGCAACCCACTCCAGTATTCTTGCCTGGAGAATCCCCATGGACAGAGGAGCCTGGCAGGCTGCAGTCCATGGGTCGCAAAGAGTCAGACATGACTGAATGACTAACCACACAATCTTGCTTTACATTATCTTCTATACAAGTCTATGTGTTTCAGCATTTCACTTTAAAAATAAAAAATAAATATTTTAGTAGTTTTTCAAACTATAAAGTGTATAATGCAAGAAGTATTCATAGTAGGAGCATTATATTTTAATAAAAATTACTAAAATTCATAAATGTCTACTATATGGGAGGAATTTTCCTAAATATTTTACTTGTATTATTTATTAAATCCTCTCAAAACTACATGAAGCAGGCACTGTTACAGTCTGTTTTCTACAGATAAAGATTTTGAGAATTTGAGATTTAGAGTAGGGACCTTCACCATCTTTTTAATTGCTATCCCCTGGTATCTAGAAAAACTGCCAGCTTTTAGTAAATTGACAAAAATTTAATTTAAATCATAAATATATTTAAAAGAAAATATAATAAGACATACTATTAGAGATGTAATATGAATAAAATAAAATATATATGATACCACTTACATATGGACTCTAGAAAAAGGATACACATGAACTTAGCTAAAAAACAGAAACAGAATTACAGATGTAGAAAACAAACTTATGGTTACCAGGGGCTAAGAAGGGGATAAACTGGGAGATTCGGATTGACATATACACACAACTATATATAGTGATAAAATAAACAACTAACAAGGACCTACTATATAGCACAGGGAACTCTACTCAATGCTTTGTAATGACATATATGGGAAAAGAGTCTTAAAAAGATCGGATATATGTATATTATAACTGATTCACTCTGATGTACCGCAGCAACTAACACATGCTGTAAATCAACTGTACTGCAATAATTTTTTTAAAAAAAATCTGCTTTCTTAGGGTTTTTATTCTTGTGGGAGAGATAGGCAAAAATGCTGATGAAAGTGTCACAAAAACAGATTAAAAAGGAAAGAAAGCAAATGAATGGAAGTGATCTGAATAACAGTTGTGTATGGAGATAGAGTGCTCTTTGGGTCTGTTGCACTCTTATAAATCTTGTTGGATGTGCCAGATTGCAAGTCCCTGACTGCAATACTATTTTTTAGGTTTGTTTCTCAAGGTTGAGAAATGAGATAATGGCTCTGCCCTGCCTTGGACAGAGAACAAACATGTTTACTGATTTGCCAGAAAAACCATGGATTCCCCAAACTCAGTGTTCAGTTGTGATGCAAACCTGTTGCTCATGCAGCATCCATGTGGGTTTATCATGTTGCCCTGTGGAAACTCGGGCAAAAAGAGCCCATGCAAGCGTGCTGACACTTATATTCCTTTCTGTGCTGTGAGTAATATAGACCATTGTCTCTGACCCAGAAATCTCATGTCTTCTGCTAGTACCCATCAAATAGTTAACAGCTAACTCATAAGCAGAGTAAAATAAAATCCCAGATCCGATAATCAGAATCAGTAAGGTGGGCACATGGGCTTCAGATCCAGGTCTTTTTGATTGTAGAACCTATCTCTAATCACTCTGGCAGTTATATTGGCTTTATACATAACTAATTATATTTTAATACTTGTTACTTTGAAAAACTATTAACATTTATCTATTCATGTTTTCAGTGCTTTATATTTAATTTCTTTCAATTAAAGTATCTTTTTCTGTCATTATGGTCTCACTATCAACAAATTTCACAGGTGTGTTATTTCATACCTTATAAACATAGCAAACTTTGTTAATTATTTTATATTTTTAATATAAAACAAAATTATATTTAAATAAAATGAAAACATAAGGAAGCTATATTTCTCAGTTCATTCTTTTGATCATTTATTGTGTCCTAGATACTGCATAATGCTAATAAGAAAACAGATATTATTAGACACAATCTTTGCTCTTGAAAAGTTCGGTATGGTTTCTGCAAGTAATATATTCCTGGATATATTACATATGGTTTTAAAAAATAAGCTTGGAAAATCTACATGTGGCCAAATTGTGACTTCACTGACAGTCACTGCCAAACTTTTTTAGTGGGTTCTATTACCCGATGGTGGACCACAGAAGTAAGGACACTTCTATATTAATGACAGTGTTTTCTATTTTGGCCTCATATGTTCTGTTGAACCATATTTCAAGACTTCTGTATAGATCCAGTATAAAGTCAAACATGCATTAATGTCATTATTTTGTATTTTTATTGCAGTATAGTTGATTTATAATGTGTTAGTTTCCAGTGTACAGCAAAGTGATTCATATTCTCTTCCATTATGGTTTATTGCATAATATTGAATATAGTTCCCTTGCTATAAATTAGACCTTTTTGTGTATTTTATATGTAGTAGTTTCTATCTGCTAATATATCTTAATGTCTATTTTTTTTTTACATATAACCAGATTCATTTATTTTGCCTCAAGCTTTTCTCTCCTTACAGTGGCTCTTCTTCCTTTATCTGCATCTCAGCCGTGTCTAGTTTCTGAACCAATCTTGACACATTTTAGGAGGAAGTATGTTAATGACCTTTGGTTTCTGTTTTGATATAACCCATCAGTGGGATCTATTGACCCTAACTGTTAGACTCCAGTGGTTCTTTCTCTGACTCTTCTCTGAGGCTAATCCAACACAAAGAATAAACCTAAATTTTTTTTTTTTTTTTGAGTAAATGCCAACCTTATTCTCTTTACTTTCATATACTGTCTGGTCCCCAGTATATGAACTTTGAACTCTACTTTTCAGTCAGTTCCTTTAAAAACAGTATTCTTCCCTCAACCTCAGTCTTGAATGGGGAAAGTGAAATAATTTCTAGATTTCTTTGGTTTATCAGCATATAATGAAGTGTTATGTTTCCTGCAATATACATGTAAGTTACTTATATCAACAGTCTTTGGAATTGTTCAAGATCTGGAGTGAAAATCTTGCTCTTGTTCAGGGTTTAAGGTTATAAATTATAGTATTATGGTTTGTGCTTATACTGTTATCTTTGATCCAAGTGCAAGTTTAAAGAACGATGTCCAATGTTAATTAGAATGACTAGCAAGTTTTCACTTTATTTTTCTAAAGTGATATGGCCATCTGTTTATCCATCTATTTCCCATCTGTCTATCTACTTTCATATTTTTATGTTGTCTGTGTTTGAGTTAAGCAAAGTCTTTTTAATTATTATCTTCTAAGTCCATGCATATAAAACCAGGAGAAAAAGGCAACAAATGCTTTAATTACTCTCTTTATGAATTTGATATTAAAAACAAAATTAGTTTATCTGAAATATGTACACAATGTCAATCCCATATGATTTTAATTTGGAGTTAGATTTGGCATTAATAAAATAAGCATTTGTGTCTATTGAGAATTATAGATTTATTTTGTTGAACTATGCCTGACATTTAGCTTAGCTTGGGAAAGGTAAATAAAACAGTCCCTTATTAATAGAGGAAATCATGTATTATGTAGGTTGTAATTGTGAATGCTCCCTAAAAGAGCTATAATAATAAAATATTCAAACCAGAAGAAACTGTACTTAGTGTTTAAGTAGAACAGACATAAGTCAGTTAAAAAATAACATTTTACATATGAAAAAGCCATGGCAAAGGCTATTTTGCACTATAATAGAATGGAATTGGAGAGCATTTGCCTTGCATTTTCAATCCTCCTTGTATATATAAGCTGTACTCTGGCTTCACTCCAGGATCCTATCTTGACTACAGTCTGTCTTCAAAATGGAGTCATTATGACTTTCAGTGCTTTTACCAGTCTATTTTTTCTGTTTTCACTCAAATGAAAGCAGCTATCTACTTCCTCTACTGCTACCCCTGGACTTTACACAGATCAATACACATCTTTCTAACCATAAACTTAGAGTATTTCAACCTCAGCTGAGCCTTCAGAACTGTTTGGAATCATTTTTCTTTTCCCTTTCCAATCCCATTTGAATTTTCATAATATCTATACAAAAACCTTTATTTTGAATCCTAATGTACTTTCAATACCATCACATCAATAGATCCTTAATTCACAGAGAAAGCCAAGATTATCAGGTGAAATATCCTATGACTTTGTATTCCCTCTTCTGAATACTCCTATTGTGAGGTTCATCCTTCTCTTCTGACCTGGATGCTGAGGTGCTTTCTCTTATCTACAAAGGTAGCTGCTCCACCCATGCCTTAGGGACAATCTTCTGCTAGGTCATTAAAGCCTAGATAGTCTTTTCAGGGATCACGTCTCCTAAGCCTACATGCATGCATGCTAAGTTGCTTCAGTCATGCCCGACTCTTTGAGACCCTGTGGACTGCAGCTTGCCAGGCTCCTCTGTCCATATGATTCTCCAGGCAAGAATACTGGAGTGCGTTGTCAAGTCTTCCTCCAAGCAACCTTTCTGATCCAGGGATTGAACCTACCTCTCTTGCGGTCCCTGCATTGCAGGTGGATTCTTTACGGCTGAGCCACTGGGGAAGCCCCCTGAGCTTACGAGGAAGCTCAGATATTCTCATCCTTCATCTACCTTTCCTTCAAGCCTTAGTTCCTCATTTAATTCTTTACTAAAATTTATGACAATGTAGCCTAGGCTTGCTTTTTCAAATTCCTTAATTTCTACCTATTAATTACTCAAACTGGGAATGTTTAGTGCCTGAGTCAGTCAATTCAGTCGCTCAGTAGTGTCCAACTCTTTGCGACCCCATGAATTACAGTAGGCCAGGCCTCCCTGTCCATCACCAACTCCCGGAGTTCACTCAGACTCACGTCCATCGAGTCAGTGATGCTATCCAGCCATCTCATCCTCTGTCATCCCTTTCTCCTCCTGTCCCCAATCCCTCCCAGCATCAGAGTCTTTTCCAATGAGTCAACTCTTCGAATGAGGTGGCCAAAGTACTGGAGCTTCAGCTTTAGCATCATTCCTTCCAAAGAAGTCCCAGGGCTGATCTCCTTCAGAATGGACTGGTTGGATCTCCTTGCAGTCCCAGGGACTCTCAAGAGTCTTCTCCAATACCACAGTTCAAAAGCATCAATTCTTTGGTGCTCAGCCTTCTTCACAGTCCGACTCTCACATCCATACATGACCACAGGAAAAACCATAGCTTTGACTAGATGGACCTTTGTTGGCAAAGTAATGTCTTGCTTTTGAATATGCTGTCTAGGTTGGTCATAACTTTCCTTCCAAGGAGTAAGCGTCTTTTAATTTCATGGCTGCAGGCACCATCTGCAGTGATTTGAAGGTGTTTTTCCTATAGTCACCTCTTAATTGCCAATAGAGCTGCTCTTTTGAACCTCATCTTACTCATCTTTTGCCCTTGCTATTGTTGATCATCCTCTCCTTGAATTTGCACCATTATTTTCTAGGATATCTTTTCTTAAAATTTGTATCCACATCTGAAAATTGCTCTTCTTTGTCCTTTAATAGTTATCTCCTCCTTTGCTTTTCCTTTATATTTTTGTATTCCCCAGAGTTCAATTCTTTGGTTCTCTTTTTTACTCTAAATTTCCTCACTCTAACGTTATCCCTGGATGTATTTGGTATTTTCTTTTTCTTTTTTTTAATTTTATTTTATTTTTAAACTTTACAAATTGTATTAGTTTTGCCAAATATCAAAATGAATCCGCCACAGGTATACATGTATTCCCCATCCTGAACCCTCCTCCTTCCTCCCTCCCCTTACCATCCCTCTGGGTCGTCTCAGTGCACTAGCCCCAAGCATCCAGAATCGTGCATCCAACCTGGACTGGCAACTCGTTTCATACATGATATTATACATGTTTC
Source organism: Bos indicus x Bos taurus (assembly GCF_003369695.1). NCBI lineage: Eukaryota > Metazoa > Chordata > Mammalia > Artiodactyla > Bovidae > Bos > Bos indicus x Bos taurus. The sequence continues at coordinate 83,707,280 of NC_040077.1, read as the reverse complement.
AATGCCATTCTCCCAAATCTTCTCACCCTCTCCCTCTGCAACAGAGTCCATAAAACTGTTCTATACATCAGTGTCTCTTTTGCTGTCTCGTACACAGGGTTATTGTTAGCATCTTTCTAAATTCCATATATATGCATTATTATACTGTATTGGTGTTTTTATTTCTGGCTTACTTCACTCTGTATAATAGGCTCCAGTTTCATCCACCTCATTAGAACTGATTCAAATGTATTCTTTTTAATGGCTGAGTAATACTCCATTGTGTATATGTACCACAGCTGTCTTATCCATTCATCTGCTGATGGACATCTAGGTTGCTTCCATCTCCTGGCTATTATAAACAGTGCTGCGATGAACATTGGGGTACACGTGTCTCTTTCCCTTCTGGTTTCCTCAGTGTGTATGCCCAGCAGTGGGATTGCTGGATCATAAGGCAGTTCTATTTCCAGTTTTTTAAGAAATCTCCACTCTGTTCTCCATAGTGGCTGTACTAGTTTGCATTCCCACCAACAGTGTAAGAGGGTTCCCTTTTCTCCACACCCTCTCCAGCATTTATTATTTGTAGACTTTTGGATCGCAGCCATTCTGACTGGTGTGAAATGGTACCTCATAGTGATTTTGATTGGCATTTCTCTGATAATGAGTGATGTTGAGCATCTTTTCATGTGTTTGTTAGCCATCTGTATGTCTTCTTTGGAGAAATGTCTATTTAGTTCTTTGGCCCATTTTTTGATTGGGTCATTTATTTTTCTGGAGTTGAGCTGTAGGAGTTGCTTGTATATTTTTGAGACTAGTTCTTTGTCAGTTGCTTCGTTTGCTATTATTTTCTCCCATTCTGAAGGCTGTCTTTTCACCTTGCTGATAGTTTCCTTTGATGTGCAGAAGCTTTTAAGGTTAATTAGGTCCCATTTGTTTATTTTTGCTTTTATTTCCAATATTCTGGGAGGTGGGTCATAGAGGATCCTGCTGTGATATATGTCAGAGAGTGTTTTGCCTATGTTCTCCTCTAGGAGTTTTATAGTTTCTGGTCTTATGTTTAGATCTTTAATCCATTTTGAGTTTATTTTTGTGTATGGTGTTAGAAAATGTTCTAGTTTCATTCTTTTACAAGTGGTTGACCAGATTTCCCAGCACCACTTGTTAAAGAGATTGTCTTTAATCCATTGTATATTCTTGCCTCCTTTGTCAAAGATAAGGTGTCCATATGTGCGTGGATTTATCTGTGGGCTTTCTATTTTGTTCCATTGATCTATATTTCTGTCTTTGTGCCAGTACCATACTGTCTTGATGACTGTGGCTTTGTAGTAGAGCCTGAAGTCAAGTAGGTTGATTCCTCTAGTTCCATTCTTCTTTCTCAAGATAGCTTTGGCTATTCGAGGTTTTTTGTATTTCCATACAAATTGTGAAATTATTCATTTTCAATTGCCATGTTAACCTATATTTCTTGAAGTGGCTTCAAAATTAATATGTTAAAACCAAAGTTTATTTCTCTTCCTATAACAGGTTTCTATTCTAATCTTTTCCACTTTAATGAAAAGATCACAATCCATGCCATATTTTAATCTGGAATCTGGGGAAATGCTAGACTTTTGTGCTTTCCCTTCACTTTGTCTTTTTCTTAACCTACTTTAATCAGTTCTAACTGAAAAGTTATTGAAGTCTAACTTAGAAAATGTATTGACTTTAGTTCTTCTTTTCATCCTTTCTGGTACTGCCTTTGAAGACTTCACTGTTTTTTCCTACCTTTGGAAAAGCCACTGTGTGTGGTTTCCCTACCTCCTGAATTATTGTCATTTCTCTATCATAATTTATCTTTAATCTTCTTAATGCTCCCAGAAGTAGATTCAAATTTCTTGACTTGCCTAAGAAAGTCCCAACTAAAAATTAGTCCCAACTAAAAATTTAGAATTTTTAGTCTCATCATCCACTAGCCTGTGTATGCAACTTTATTTCAGCTAAGTTCATTTATTCATCTTTGCTGACATGGTTCACTGTCATTAAAGTTACTTCATTTCTTCTCCATGTTACAAATTATTTCCTCCTCAAAACCTAGCCCAAATACCAGTTTCTCCACATTGCATTTTGCAACAAGGAATTTTTTTAAAAGTCATGCTTTCTCTTTGACCTGATTCTGCTCTATCTTACCCAAATGTAAGGAAGTGTTTTATTTTGCATTTTATCTAGGCACATATTTATGTTATATAAATAATATATTATTTATCATGAGTCTATGTGTTGCCTGGACTAGGCTTAGATGATTTTGGCTGGGCTTAATCATCATTTGTGGTAACTTGGGGTTGGCCGTGGACGTGTTGATGTAGGTGATTCTAATGAATGAATTGATTCTGCTTCAAGGTGTATCTCATCTCCCAGAAGGCTGATCTGAGCTTGATCCCCTGGTAGAGACAGAGGTCCCAAGAAATGTAGAGATGCACAAAAGCTCTTATAGCCTAGATTTGAAAGTGGCACTCTGTTGCTTCCATTCCATTCTGTTTGGACAAAGAAAGTCACAAAGGCAGCCTACATTCAAAGCGGTAGTGGGGCAGATTCTGAGCCTTAATGGGAGGAGAGCTGCACAGCAACATTACTGAAAAAGAATGGAAAATTTGGGTATTTTTACAGTCAATTGCAATAAACCAAAGGGATATTTTAAAATATAACATATTAATCACATAATATTCTGTAATTATTGAATCTTTTAGAAGTGAATGAGTAAAAATAATAAGATAAAATATGATAGGAATAATATGCTGCTGTTATGCTATGCTATGTATGTTGTAATTCTAGGTTCCCCTCAGATTTCCGATGTATATAAAACTTTAAGTTACAAATTATAGGGATTCATTAAAGTTTGATTCTTAATAGTAAGTGGAAAGATTTGAAAATATTAAAAAAATAACATTAAATAAAAACTATTTTCTTGGAAATAAAAGTTATGCTAAAGTGCATCTTCAATATGATGACAGAGAACTGACAATAAAATATCATAGCTTGAGAAAGTCAAGGAAAAAAACTTAGATTACTCTAAAAATATTATTGATAGTGCTGCTGAATAATTCTGAGAACTCTTCTTCACCAGGCATGCAGAAATTATCTGCAAGATGACTGGCTACAGTTGATATTGTCAATTTGTTCATGGCATGGCTTCCAAGTACTGAGCACCTGAAGCTTGCATTCATCTGACAGAGAGGCACGCTTCACTGAAGTGGCATTGGAATACAAATAAATTGGATACCACTTAGAGACCTGAAATGCCACTGTGAGATGAAAGACAAACCCCACTGAAACTGACAGCAATATTTTCTTTTCTAGCTAGGAAAAATATATAGAAAAAAGATGAGAGACCTTTTTAATGGAATAAAGAAAAATGATACTGCTTCTATAACCCAAGCACTATGGTTCTTAATACAATTCAGTAAATGCCTCAAAATAGAAGTACATTAAACTTCAAGGCAATCAGAACACAAGTGCTGGATTGCCACAATGTGGTAAAAGAAGTGATATTGAAAGCTGGCAAAGACACGTATACTAACGATGAAGCATCAAGGATTTTGGAGTCATTTGACAGTCTCTCTGATGGTGCATATTGAATGTGTTGTCTTCCTCGCTGAATATTTTTTGTGTGTTTCAAAATATGCCGAATGATAGATTTCTTCTTTTCTTAAAAAATTTAGGTTAATTGATCTCAAGACACTGACTTCACATCAAACTTAAAATCCTGACATTTTACACACATAAGCCATAGCCTGCTAAATAGTCTCATAGAAATGCACACTTCATTTTTAAACTAATCAAGCATGTCTTGCTCATTTCTCAAGACATGTTGGCATATTAAATCTCTAAAGGTTTAGCCATTAAGTTTTTGAGATATGAGTCTGAGGTACTTGGCAGGAATGGCATATTAGCTACAGTAGAATAAATCTCCTTTGAGTTTTATTAAATGGAATGTGTTTTAATGATCAAATACTCATATAGCTATTTTTAACACATCCATTGTTTTGACATGAAATATAAATATACATATATTCACTGATATACTTAAGCACTCATATAATATATATTTCACATAGATGTTCTACATTGTGCATGAAAAAATATACTATGCCTACAACTCCCTATATATCAAGACAGGCTTAAAAATTTGTTCGACTGTTGTTGTTTAGTTGCTAAGTCATGTCTGAAGTCTTTGAAACACCATGGACTGTAGTCCACCAGACTCCTCTGTCCACAGGATTTCCTATGCAAAAATACTGATCTGGGTTGGCATTTCCTTTTCTAGGTGATCTTCCCAACACAGGAATTGAACTCGCATCTCTTGCATTGGCAGGCAGATTCTTTACTGCTGAGCCACCAGACAAACCTACTTTGTTTGATTAACTTTCCAATATTGAAAGAAAGTCTGAAAAATTTTGAGCATTTTTTGATTGTGCTTAAACAACACAAGCTTGCCCTGGCATACTATGCTGCTGCTGCTAAGACTCTGTGCAACTCCAAAAGGGAGCCCACCAGGCTCCCCTGTCCCTGGGATTCTCTAGGCAAGAACACTGAAGTGGGTTGCCATTTCCTTCTCCAATGCATGAAAGAAAAAGTGAAAGCGAAGTCGCTCAGTCGTGTCCGACTCTTAGCGACCCCATGGACTGCAGCCTACCAGGCTCCTCCGTTCATGGGATTTTCCAGGTGAGAGTACTGGAGTGGGGTGCCATTGCCTTCTATAGTTTAGCAATAATTACTCGTTTTACAGTTGCTAATGATGCTATTTGTTTTACTACTTCTAAGTTTTATGGGCTTGAATTTTATCTTTACACAAGAATATGTTGACCAAGTCTTATTCAGACTCTGAAATTGAATTTTCATGAATTTTAAGAACACTTAAACTTTACAAATATGTCTCTACCTACTAATAGCCAAATGGAGACAGAATATTTATTATAAACAAACAGATTTAGTTACAGAAATATAAAGACATAAATAATTGATTCTAATTGAATAATTGCTTCTGCAGGATATGGACTTCTGGCAGTGTTTCAAGCCCCTGTCTTGTCACAAGGGCTGAATGAAGATAGGAATGGGGAGGTGACTCCTAGACTTTTCAGATCACAATACCTATGCAAGCAGCCACTTACTCCATCTTTATATGAGATAAAATAACCATATTGTATTTCTCACAGTTTTCGTGTCTCAGGACTGCTAAAATTAGGATTTTCTCATATAAATATTTCAGAGAAATTACCTCACATTTCTCAGTTCGGTTCTTCATATAGCATATAATGAAGAAAGAGATTTGTTACTCATCAAAATCATTGTTATAGTTCATTTTAGTTATTCAGTCATGTCTGACTGTTTGCAACCCCATGGACTGCAGCATGCCAGGTTTCCCTGTCCATCACCAACTCCTGGAGTTTACTCAAACTCATGGCCATCAAATCAGTGATGCCATCCAACCATCTCATCCTCTGTTGTTGCCTTCTCCTCCTGCCTTCAATCTTTCCCAGCATCAAAGTCTTTTCCAATGAGTCAGTTCTTCTCATCAGGTGGCCAAAAAGTATTGGAGTTTCAGCTTCAGCATCAGTCCTTTCAATGAATATTCAGGACTGATTTCCTTTAGGATGGACTGATCAATTGATCATTGTTACAGATCATATTAAATAGTGATTTGGCCTTGGAAACTTTGTGTTCCTGACTTTGAAAGTTAGAGTCACTCAGTCGTTTCCAACTCTTTGTGACCCCAGGCACTATACAGTCCATGGAATTCTCCAGGCCAAAATACTGGAGTGGATAACCTTTCTCTTCTCCAGGGGATCTTCCAAACCCATGGATCAAACCCAGGTCTCCCTCATTGCAGGCAATTCTTTATCAGCTGAGCCACAGTGCAAGCCCAAGAATACTGGAGTAGGTAGCCTATCTCTTCTGCAGCAGATCTTCCTGACCTAGGAATCGAACTGCAGTCTCCTGAATTGCAGGTGGGTTCTTTACCAACCGAGCTATCAGGGAAGCCTGATATCAGGTAAAGTTCCTGACTTTAATTATGTGTAAAATAAGATTAGACTAGCCATCAATGAAATTTGCATAGTGTAAACATTCTTTGATTATATTAGGGTTTCCAGTAGAGAATAGGCATTTAGGAATATAATATGGGGACTTTCCTGGTGGTCCAATGCCTAAGACTCTACAGTTCCCAATGTAGGGGGCCCAGGTTCAATCCCTGATCAGGGAACTAGATGCCACATGCCACCATGAAGATCAAAGATTCCATGTGTGGCAGCTAAGACTTGGCACAACCAAATAAATGCATAAATAAATAAAAATATTTTTTAAAGAATCTAATATAAAGTCTATCAGGTATACACCAGTAAGATGGAGCTTCTATCTATCTACCCATTGGTTGATCTACAGCTATATTAAAAATGCATAGGGAGAAAAAGAGTGTTACTTTCATTTGTATGTAACTCCCATTTCCTTTCAGTAAGTAAAGAATTGGACTACAGTGCTGGAAACCTGGGTTCAACCCCTGAGTCTGGGAAGATTTCCCGGAGAAGGCAAAGGTAACCCACTCCAGTATTCTTGCTTGGAAAATCCCATGGACAGAGGAGCCTGGTGGGCTACAGTCCATGGGGTTGCAAGAATAGGACACAACTTAGCGACTAAACCACCACCACCCATTTTCTCTATAAACACACATGAAGAGGGAAATGTATAGAGGTGTTTGTATAGGAAATGGGAGTTACATATAGATGAAGGCAATACTTCTTTTAATCAGCAGCTAGATTTTTAACATAGCTCATCCTGACTATTCATTGTGATTTAACAGATAAGAAATAATAAACTAGTTTTTGGTTTCATGCAATTTTATACTGTTGAACCCATTCTATCACATCTTATTCCTATTAGAGTAACACACTTGGGGAAAGTAAATTACTTTGGACATTTTAAACACACTTGAAGCCAGGGTAAACCTAGATTATAGCATAGTGCCACCATTTTCTCCCCATTCTGTCTTATGTTTTTTCTCTCCACTACTTGGTTGCCTTTTTTCCATTATAGGTTTTTTTCTTCTAGCTCCTTCCT